>NC_134530.1:159935490-160535490 GCF_050624435.1 Tenrec ecaudatus
GTACGAGATGGCGATGGCGTTTTGTTTAGTAAGCCTCTGTATTTAAGCTAACCATACGCAATACATCAGGCATATCGGCTGGTCCCAATCGGCATTGTTTGCCTCCAGGTTTTTTCTTTGGCCCGAACACACAAAACTACACAGAAACCCCCTGCCGGGAAGGGATAGGCACGGAGCGTGTCTGGAATCCAACTGTAAGCATGGCTCCCGAGTGCTTTGTGGTTTATTTTTGGTACTCGCCCGGCCAGTTGGACGCCCCCGCCCGCCGTGCTGACAGGTCGGGCAGCATTAGGCTGCCATCCCGGCTTATCAGCAACCACCTGGCCCGGCCCAGTGGGGGCGGCCCCCAGCGGTTACACTGCTCCCCAGAAATCCTAGACAGATGGGTTGGCTCCGCTTCTTTTTTAAAATGTCATGAACTCTTCAAATGCCCCTAGGCAAGAGACTCTGGGTTTAGTAGATGTAAAAAGTCTCCTCATTGGAGCAGTGGGGATAAATGAATGGCTTCATTTTTGGACATCAGTTACCGCGTACCACATTTTTTTCTCGTGACATGCAAATGTGGGGGAAATTGCCCTAATTCGTCAAGTGTTACGGTTTTGATTCCTGGGATTCCACCCCAGCTCTTTAGAGGACTTTGGGGCACTATTCTAAGTGCCAATCAGTTGCATTCCTCCCACCCCCACTCCAGTAGACCCAAAGGACTAGTCATTGTTCCACTGTTTGAACCTGAATACTTGGACCTGAAACCTTCAAAAGCACCTTTCTTTGTTTGCCGGAGCTTAACCATGTAGCTGCCACATCACAAGCAGGCTCTGTGGGGTGAAACTCAAGAACATTATGGGTTGCTGGGCTCCTGGCCTTTCAGTCCCTATAGGAATCCCCCCGGTGCAAGATCTAGGTCTTCCTTTCTGTAAACTTGAGAATTTCTCTCTGGAAGTTCTCATCACACAGCAGGCCCAAGAGAAACGAGAAAACTTCACCCTAGGAGAGTTAACAGGGGAAATTGGTGGCAGGATTTACAAATACACAGCAATAATTTGGATCACTTGTAATTATTTGAAGTAGTAAGTGCACATAGGGGGGAAATACAAATACAAAGAGAGTCTAAAACACAAATAAACAAACAAAAAATCCTTTCCCCCGCCCCATATTTCCCCATCTAATTCCCTAGAGGCTACCAATGTTCAGATTCTTGTAAAGAAAGGTGATTTAGACAGAGATACTGTTAAATTTTGAGAGCTTTCTGTTAGCTCATCTATATATAGTGTAGCTTTCAGAGCATCGTGTCTTTTGTATGGGTTAGAGACAGCTGATATTCCAGCCAAGTCTGCTGGTCATCATATTTTTAGCATTTGCTGCCAGAGGAACTCTGCCAGTGACAATACAATGTTCTATTAAAAAAAAAAAGGGGGGGTAGTCCGTTTAACTGAATGTCCTATTTGAGGTGACTTGTCTTTCAGTTACAGAGAAATCTTTGTGGTGGCACTGCATCCAAGTGTACATATTCCCCCTGGAGACTTTGGGTAATGTGTAGTTTCTTTGCCTCTCAGGCTTGAGGCAGGAGTTTAGCAGTGGCCCGCTATTCTTAGAAATTTGAGGCCCTGGCATCGTTCCTATTTTTTCTGGCGGATGACTTCTTAGTTTCTCGCACCCTGACTCCTTTTTTCCCCCTCTCCCTCATTCACTATATTCAGACCACATTCAGCTTCAGACAAGAAATGGTTTTCTTAGCCAGCTCTCTGATCATCCCGACCTCCCAGGGAGGGCACAAAGAAAAAACTGAGCAGGAGTCATTTAAACTACGGGGTACACGTGATACACATACACACATGTATATTTTAAAGAATCGTTCCTATTTAATTGTTCTCAGATTGCATTTCTCACATCTGCAGCTCAGATTTCCTCATGTAACTAAGTATAGCTATATTTGTTCTGAACGCTTCCACGGATGGCCCGCGCTCCGGGGCGGTTTGGCTCATGATTTCCCCTGTGGGGAGATGAGTTGGGAATGAAGAGTTATATGTGTTTTGGAAAATGAAGAAATGAGGGATGCTGTATAAGTTGGGCAATCAGACACCTGATTTGCCCAAAACAGTCGGCTTACTTACAATCACTACTAGTACTCCATTTGACTCTCAAAAGTGTCCTACTTTGAAAGACAAGTAGATAGTCACCCAACCCTAAAGTCACGTTAAGGATAAGGAATACAAAAACAAATCCCAAACTCACTGCCATGGAGAGAGGCTGACCTTGCAGATGGCAGTGCACTCAGAAGGATGTGGTCTACACACCTGGAAAAAGGTAGTGCGCTCCTTCAGGTAGAAGTGAAGTTCTACCTGGCAGCTACAAATGGTGGCCGCTGGAGGGGAGCGGAGGAGGATTGCTCTGACTTGGGTGGTCAGAGAAGGCTTCTCAGAGAAACAGGATCTGGGTCCTGCTCGAATGGACAGAAGGAACCTAGGTGACACAACAGTTAAAGCATGTGACCACTAATCAAAAGGTCAGTGGTTTGAACCCACCTGCTGCTCTGTAGGCAAAAGATGTGGCAACCTGTCTCAGGATCGCTTCCCCTCTGCCATGTGGGGTCCCTGTGAGTCAGAACCAGTTCATTGGTGGGCTGAGGACTAGGGGTGAGTTTGAACGAACAGGGATGGGCAAAGAAAGGAGAAATGGAAAGGACCTACTATTTTTGGAGTAGACACTTATGTGTTATTGCATCTCATTCTCTACTCCACGAAACTGGTTATAGAATTATCCTCATTTTCTCCTGAGGAAGTGTAGGCCGGCAAAGCCACAACACAAGTAAGAAGCAGGGCAGGGACTCAACCCCAGCACCTGTGTTCTTTGCAGACTGAGCCTCAGCTGCCATCAGAAAGGGAAGAACAGAGAACGCAAAAGGGTGGAGCTGGGAAGGTGCTGTGGGGGCAGCGAAAAGAGCAGCCAGAGTCAGACTGGGTGCAGGGTGGGTGCTGGCGCAGGTCCTCCTTTGGTCACCCCCATTTCCAAACTTGCTAGGAGTCCCTCGTGTGTTCCTTCTGCACTGTGTCCTTGAGCTTGCTGAAAGGGTTTGCTGAGCACAAGGGGAAAGGCAGTTAGGTGCTCAATTTGCAGAGATCCCGTCTCTTCACCGGAGAGCCGAGTTGTAGTTTGGTGCCGACGTTCTGCTTAGCCTTCTCTCTCTTTAAAAATTCATTTTAATTTGTGTCTATATCAACATAATTATTTAAGATTCATTTTGAGCTATAGCGAGTGTACCACACAGTTCACTAGTTGAGTCATATAAGAAGGAGCTGTCATGACCACCATCACCCTTGGAACCTTTTCTTCCTTTGTGTACCCAGTGCTGTTGACTCCTCAGTTCCTCCACCGTCCCCTTCAACGCCCCCTGGTAATTATTATTTCAGTGACTGTCTTCATAAATCCAATTATCCTCGCTTCCCTATAGAGAAGAGCATTTTTATTTTTCAGAGACCATTGATTATAGTCCTAAACTGGACAAGTGGAAAACAGAGAGCAAGATGTGTTATCCAGGTTGAGGGGGGACCATTGTGATAGGGTACAATGGTGTCCAAGGCTTGTTGAGATACAGAACTTTAGAAAGGACATGGGAGGGTCGAGGAAAACTCTTGCACATGCATGGCAGGTAGCAGGTCAAAAGATCATGGTTACATGCAGGGCGACCTGAGCGGGACTGGGACCGTGAATGGAGTATGCACAATAAGGTAGACAGATAGCTTCCGAGATGGGCACAGGGGGCTCTCCAAGGCAGTCAAGGGCATGTCTCATGTCTGTGTGACAGCCCAGTACGATGGGGTCCATCAAGGACATACCCAGGCAAGCCCCAAGGGAGACTGCCCCTCCACAGTTTAGCCTTCTCTTGATCTTGGATATCCGACTCACCCTCATTCTCCAGCCACTTGGAATGCAGAGCATGGATCTAAATGAGTCTGGGGTAGGTCCTCTCTGTGCCCAGTAAGAGGTCTCTTGCCCTTGCCCTGCCTTTTCTCTGTTCCTCTGACCTTCTTTCTCTAGTACCAGGGGCACTT
The DNA here is from genome assembly GCF_050624435.1 of Tenrec ecaudatus. Taxonomy (NCBI): domain Eukaryota; kingdom Metazoa; phylum Chordata; class Mammalia; order Afrosoricida; family Tenrecidae; genus Tenrec; species Tenrec ecaudatus. The sequence goes on from NC_134530.1 coordinate 159,939,540, forward strand.
GTCCCCTCATGTTTATATAGTTACCTTCTACCCCCACTTACTGCTTCAGTGAGCACATTATCTCTGCAGCCACTTATCTCAAGTGCTTTGCTGTCACTTTGGTCCACAGCCCTTCTGGGCAGTTGTTGGTGTCCTGGAAACAGAGCCTTCTCTCGTATCAGGAGCAGAAATTGCAAGTGAGGTGGGGGTTGGGGGACTGTAGGGCTGGGACCTTGGGTACAGAATTCGCTTATGTTGGAAAAAGAGTTTAACATTGACAAACAACAATCTGTCCTTTCCTGTATGAATGGTCCATGACTGTCCCGCTCATAGAGAAATGGGTGCATGGGAGAGCCGAGAGGCAAATTCCTCCCGGGCCCTCTGCCCAAACCTGCAGCACATGACCTCTGCCATTTCTCCTCGAGAGCGACAGGAATAGGGGCTGAGTACGAGGGTGGTTTCTAAACAGAAAGCTGCCTAGTAACTAGATAGGGCGATTTTAGAAGAAATTTTAGAAGGCTCCTAGTGGTATCAATTGCCCTTTCTGGCAGGGGCTGCTTGGTTTGGGGATGAGAGGTGGCCTACAAGAGAAGAGGATTTTAGGTTTCTCTAGATTCGCCTTTTTCTAAAGTTATATTACTTGGTTGTTTTCTTTTTAAAAATTTTAAAAAACTTCTTAATCATTTTATTAGGGGCTCATACAACTCTTATCACAATCCATACCTACATCAATTGTGTAAAGCACATCTGTACATTCACTGCCCTCATCATTCTCAAAACATTTGCTCTCCACTTAAGACCCTGGCATCAGCTCCTCATTTTCCCCCTCCTTCCCTGTTCTCCCCTCCCTCATGAGCCCTTCATAATTTATAAATTATTATTTTGTCATATCTTGCCCTGTCTGATGTCTCCCTTCACCCACTTTTCAGTTGTCCATCCCCCAGGGAGGAGGTCACATGTAGAGCCTTATAATCGGTTTCCCCTTTGCAGCCCACTCTCTCTCTCTACCCTTCCAGTATCGCCACTCACACCACTGGTCCTGAAGGGATCATCCACCACTGGTCCTGAAGGGATTCCCTGTGTTTCCAGTTCCTGTCTGTACCAGTGTACATCCTCAGGTCTAGCCAGAGTTGCAAGGTAGAATTGGGATCATGATAATGGGGGTCGGGGGGAGGAGGCATTTAGGAACTAGGGAAAGTTGTATTTTTCATCGTTGCTACATCGCACCTTGACTGGCTAGCCTAGACCCTTCTGCAAGGGGATCTCCAGTGGCCTACAAATGGGCCTTGGGTTTCTACTCTGCACTCCCCCCCTCATTCACCATGGTAAGAGTTTTTTGTTCCGATTATGCCTGATACCTGATCCCTGACACCTCAGGATCACACAGGCTGGTGTGCTTCTTCCATGTGGGCTTGTTGCTTCTCAGCTAGATGGCCGCTTGTTTACCTTCAAGCCTTTAAGACCTCAGATGCTATACCTTTTGATAGCCGGCCACCATCAGCTTTCTTCGCCACATTTGCTTACGTACCCATTTGTCTTCAGCAATCGTATCAGTGAGGTGTGTAGCCAATGATATGATTTTTTGTTCTTTGATGCCTGATAACTGATCCCTTCGGCACCTCATGATCACTCAAGCTGGTGTGTTCTTCCATGTGGGCTTTGTTGCTTCTCAGCTACATGGCTGCTTGTTTACCCTCAATCTTTTAAAGACCCCAGACACTATATCTTTTGATAGCTGGGCACCATCAGCTTTCTTGACCACATTTGCTTATTCACCTGCTTTGTCTTCAGCAGTTGTATTGGGAAGGTGAGCATCATAGAATGCCAATTTAATAGAAGAAAGTATTCTTGTATTGAGGGAGTACTTGAGTGGAGGCCCAATGGCCTTCTGCTACCTTAATACTAAACCTATAAATATATGCACAAGATCTATTTCCCCATCCTCATATATAAATATATTTGCATATGTACATGTCTTTATGTAGACCTCTATAAATGCCCTTTGCCTCCCAGCTCTTTCCTCTATTTCCCTTAACTTTCCTCCTGTCCCACTATCATGCTCAGTCCTCACCTGGGTTTCAGCAATTCCTCTTTGTTACATTACCCTTGATCATGCCCTACCAGGCCTGCCACACCCACCTCACCACCAATTTGGATCACTTGTTGTTCCCTTGTCCCTGGGTTTGTTAACACCACTTCCTTTCCCCCCACCTCCCTTCTCCCATGTCCCCCCAGAATTGTTGGTCCCGTTGTTTTCTCCTCCAGATTGTTCATCCAGCCTATTTTATTTAGACAGATCTGCGGAGATAATAATATGCACAAAACAAGACAGCAAAACCAAGCAACAATATACAACAAAACAACAACAAACCAATGACACAGAACAAAACAGAACACAAGAGAGAAAAGTTTGTAGTTAGTTCAAGGATCATTTGTTGGCCTTTAGGGGTGTTTTCCAGTCCAGTTTGTTGGGGTATCATGCCCTGGCCCAAAGTCCACCTTCAGCATTCCCTGGGGACCTTGTCTTTCCATTCCCTTGCTGTTCCGCTACACTCCCTTAATGTTTTGCCTTGGTGTGGCAGGATCAGATGGAGCGCAATTCCCACACTGTGTCTCTGGTGCTGTCCCCCGCAGGGCTATGGGTCAGTGAGGGGCATCATGTCTCATAGTGGGGCTGGCCATGTGGTCCTCTCTGTGGTCTGGCTGCTCTAATTGGGTCATCGTCCTCAAGGCCTGGTTACTTTGCTGTTTTCACTGCTCTTTTTCTAAAGTGTTCCATCTAGAGAACCTTCCCCGGAAGGGACCTACTAAACATCACGCTGAGTAAAGCAAGTCATCACAGAAGGCCCCCACTCACAGAGGCACCTAGAACAGGCGCAGGTGCCAGAGTTTATTAGTGGCCCCCAAGGCAGGAGAAAGGGCAAAAGGAGAGGCAAGGCTTAGGAAGGACATCGTTTCTGTTTATGGGTTGGCAGCAGATATTGGTGATGATTGCCCAGCATGACTGACGCATTGGTGTCAACTGAATTGTACACGGGAGGGGTGTTGAGTCGACAGATACTGTGGTTTACATTTTACAACCATTAAAAAATTATAAAAGAGAGGATGCTTGTACAACAAGCCAAGTCAGAGACTTTAGGTTCTCTTTCCACCCAGCGGAACGCCCCTGCTTTGAATATAACTAAAATTCTTAACGAACCTGCCTTGTTGAGTTGTTTTGAGGATTGACTTGAAGGTGAGGCATGAGAAAATATCAAAGCAGTACCTGGTACACTGGATAAATGTTTAAAAGCAAAACAGAAACCGTAGCTGCTGCTGTGGGCACTGCAGGTTTCCACGCTTGATTTGGCAGTGCTCGATACCCAGAGAGACACAAGCCTAACCCTAGCAGCAGGGTCCCTCCCTCTTCAGAGCTTTCAAAGTTGTCAGAATCAGAGTTTCTGCAGCAATGACCTGCCTTCCCAACCACCATGGCATCTGAAACCGCTGGGGCAAGAGTCTGTTCTTGGGTTATGAGAGGTATTGGTGATGGGCACTTCGCAGGCTAGGGGGATTTTCATGGACCAGATCTTATTTTCACCTCTACAGTCTCTTCACCTTCTCATATTTCGAATGATAAGGATTCATTCCTTTCATTTTGAAAATGAGGAAAGCCAAAATTAATTTGCCCACGAGTCTGGCTCTACCACACCAGCTACCCCAGATGCTTTAGCTTTGACTTCTCGTCCTGTGTCCCAAGACGCAGACGTATTGTTGCCAGGAGCAATTGATTCTGTCCCAGCCCCTAGTAACTGTGTGTGCAATGGAACAAAACACCGTCCGCTCCTGCATCATCTTCTCATTTGTCCTTAGTTTGAGCCCACTGGGGGAGCCACTGTGTCAACCCAACTCTTCAAGGGTCTTCCCCACGCTGCCCTCTACTTTCCTTTATTACGCTTTACCGAAGCGGAAGGAATCATGCAATTATTGACACCTGTTCGTCTGTACGTTAGCATTTGAGGAGACTATAATTGAGAGAAAATAACCCTTTTGACTGGATATGTGACTTCATTAAACTGCTTATGTTTAGTTTCTATATACACTCTTGGTGGCTTTAGAATAACATATTACGGGGATATCTTCATTCATAAAATAAAGACTCGTGGGATTCTTCTAGCTCCTCCAGGAAGATCAATGGGAGGATGAGTGTGGAGCCTCACACCCTATAAGGATGAGTATAAATCTCTCCGCCCCCCCAAAACCTCACTGCTATCAAGTTGATTCTGACCCATAGCAAACACTATATAGGGTTTCCAAAACTGTACATCTTCACAGGCCAAATTCATCTCTCTCCAGCGGCGTCGCTGGTGGGTTGGAACCATTGACGTTGTGGTTAGCAGCCTAAGGCCTAATACTCACTGCCACCTAGGCACCTTCCATAAGTGAGTAGAAATGAGTAGACACGCTTTTGTAAGTTTCCCACTCTCCTTTCTCCCCAGGAGTCTCGATCGCTGCATATTGTCCTGGGCAATGAGGCCTGTGACCTGGACTCCATGGTGTCTGCTCTAGCACTGGCTTTTTACCTATCAAAGGTGAGTGCCAAGGAGCAGGTCCCTTAGAATGAAAGCATGTAGATTCAACACCCAGCTCGGCCACTGGGAGCGGTGGGTAAGTTAGATCCCTTCACTGTGCTGAGTCTCCTGCCACCATCTATCAAATCTGAAAGGATAATATTTCATAGTGTTATTGTGCAGCTCAAATGAAGAACTGCATCTCGAAGGATTTGTAAGCTGCGAAGCAGTATTCCATTGGTTATTGAGTACCTTCTGGGTGTCAGAGTTCTAGGGTGTGTTCCTCTTGCCCAGATCAACTCCTGAGGATCACGCTTTGCACACTATCTAGAACGAGATCTTTTCTCTGTGTCATCTGTTGGCCTCCGTGTTGTTCCTAAGAAGGATGGAGGACACAAGTGGCCCTTTGCATTTTTTTTAGACTGGCTAATCGTGTCTCCGAGAAGGACACTAAATTGCCCGAGATCCAGGACTCACTTGGTCCTCAGAGTCTTGTGCCTTTCCCACAATTTCCCAGTACCTTCTTCTCATTTTCATCTCCAGACTACCGAAGCTGAGGAGGTGTTTGTGCCAGTTTTAAATATAAAGCGTTCTGAGCTGCCTCTACGGGGTGACAACGTCTTCATGCTTCAGAAGGTGAACATTCCGCAGTCCATTTTGATTTTCCGGGATGAGATTGACCTCCAGGCACTGCAACAGGCTGGCCAACTCATCCTCACCCTTGTTGACCACCATGTCCTACCCAAGTAAGTGGAAGAAAGCTGATGGTTCCCGTGGGTCCGGCAGGGGTCTGATGAGTTACATGTAGAGGAAGGCGAGGAGGAGGGAAGGGCGAGCTTATTTATTTATTTTGAACTTCTTGTTGTGATTTGGGTGCAAGTTACAGAGCAAATTCGCTTTTCATTAAGCAGCACTTATATTTTGTGTCGTGGTATTGGGCATAATCCCCCGTGAAGAGCATTCTCCCCCTTGGAAGGAGGAAAGGCTGTTTGCTCTCAGGGATGCACAGAATGGTTGTGATCGGTGGGTGGTAGCAGATACAGAAAACATTGTCAGTTCTCCAGTTCCTCAAGTAATAAAATAACAAACCTGCTGAGTTCAAATGAAAGGAGAATTTAGAAACCATTTTTAAAATTTATAATCATTTTACTGGGGGCTCATAGAGCTCTTATCACAGTCCACACATCAATTGTATCAAGCATATTTGTACATATTGTCATCATTATTTTCTAAATATTTACTATTTGAGTCTTTGGTATCAACTCCTCATTTTTCCCTCCCTCCCCCTACCTCCTACCCTCATGACCCCTTGATAAATTTAAATTATTATTATTTTCATATCTTACACTGACCACTGTCTCCCTTCCCCCATGGGGGGGTGGGAGTGGTTATGTGTAGATCATTGTGATTGGTTCCCCTTCCTCCCCTCCTCTCTCCGCCTTACCCCAACCCTCCTGGTATCAAGACTCCCATTCTTGTTCCTGAGGGGTTTATCTGAGCTAGATTTTGTGTGTCCTGAGTTCTTATCTGTAGCAGTGCACATGCTCCGGTCTAGCCTGAAGTGGAAGGCAGGACTGAGGTCATGATAGTAGGGGGTGAGGAAGCCTCAAGGAACCAGAGAAATAGTGTGTGTTTTATCGGTGCTATACTGCACCCTGCGTGACTCGTCCCTTCCTAGTGACCCTTCTGTGAGGGGATGTCCTATTGTCGACAGATGGATTTTGGGAATTCAGAAACCATTTGAGTCAACTTTGAATATCATTATTTTTAAGATTTTGCAATAGATTGATTATAATTGAAACCCCTCATTAAGAATTACAACCCTTTAGTTTTAAAAAAAGTTAAAAGTATTTTCTATGTAAATTCTTGGTGACTATATAATAATATGTGTAACATTCATATACAACTTTCCTAAGCATGTCTCACTCCTGCTGAGGTTAAGATGCAATTTTGTTTTTGCAGTTAACTGTGGTTATAGCAGAACATTGGCAGAGAATAGCCTCTAAGTACATTAACCCGTCCATCCATTTACTCATTAATAAACTATTAGTTAGAGGATAAAAGTGGGACAGTGTCCCTGTCCCTCTGAGGGAGTTAGGTGACAGAACAGTGAGTGTCCCTTTAAGGGATAGACAGTAGTAGGTTCCCAAAGGATGGAATAGTTAATTTTGCCAGAAAGGGGCAGGGTAGTCCTGGCAGAGTTGACCCTTGATCTCAGTCCTGCAAGTGATCTAGGTGTTTGCTCAGTGATTGGGGGAGAGGCAGTATTTAGAAAAGGCATTCCAGGCAGAGTTAGTGATTCATATCAGCAAAGTCAGACAGGCATGAAATAGCCTGGTAAGTTAGGACAACTCCCATGGTTGGGGCAGAAATGTGAAGGAGAAATAGAACACAGAAAAAAGATAAGACTCCAGGGACTAGGATGGGCACATCACGGAGGCCTTGTAGAGCCTTCTAAGGAGATTGAACGTTATACTCTGATTGAACATTATATATTGGGGAACGACTGCTATTAATCAGAGTCCTAACAGAATCGAATTTGTAATTTCAAATGATTACTTGGTTAGCTTTGTGGAGGGCCGCTTTAAAGAGTCCAAAATGCCCCACTATGAGACATGATGCCCCTCAGTGACCAAGGGCGATACAGGGGACAGCACCGGAGACACAGTGTGGGAATTGCACCTGACCTGATCCCACCACACCGAGGCAAAGCACTGGGGGAGTGCAGCGGAACACCAAGGGAATGGAGTGGCAAGGTCCCCAGGGAATGCTGAAAGTGGACTTTGGGGCCAGGGCACGGTGCCCCAACAGACTGGACTGGAAAACACTCCTCAGGGCCAACAAACAGTCCTTGAACTAACTACAAGCTTTTCTTTCTTGATGTGGTTTGTTTTGTTCTTTGTCAGTGGTTTGTAGTTGTTGTTTTGTTGTCTGGTTGTATACTGTTGCTTGTTTTCCTCTGTCTTGTTTTTGTGCATGTTAGTGACTCCACAGGTCTGTCTGAATAGGACAGGCTGGATGAACTATCTGGAGGAAAAACAACGGGACCGACAGTTCCGGGGGACTTGGGATAGGGGGAGGTGGGGCTAAGGAAGTGGTATTAACAAAAACAGGGACAAGGGAACAACATGGGACCCAAAATGGTAGTGAGGGGGGAATGGCAGGCCTTGTAGGGAATGATCAAGGGTAAGGTTACGTGAAGAAGAGGTATAGCTGTAACTCAGGTGGGGACGGAGCATGGTAGTAGGGCAGGAGGAAAGTCAAGGGAGATGGAGGAAAGAGCTAGGAGTCAAAGGGCATTTATAGAGGTCTAGACAAAGACATTTACATGCAAAAATATATATATATGAATGGGAAAATAGATCTATGTGTCTATAGGTTTAGTATTAAGGTGGCGGAAGGACCTTGGACTTCTACTCAAACACTCCCTCAATGCATGAATACTTTCTTTTATTAAATTGGCACTCTACGATGCTCACCCTCCTGACACAACCGCTGAAGACAAACCGGGTGAACAAGTAAATGTGGTGAAGAAAGCTGGTAGTGCCCGGCTATAAAAAGAGATCGTGTCTGGGGTCTTAAAGGCTTGAAGATAAACAAGCCATCTAGCTCAGAAGCAACAAAGCCCACATGGAAGAACACACCAGCCTGTGTGATCATGTGGTCCGAAAGGGATCAGTTATCAGGCATCAAAGAACAAAAAATCATATCTTTGGATGCACACATCCATGATACGATCGCCGAAGACAAACAGGTGCATAAACAAATGTGGCGAAGAAAGCTGATGGTGCCCGGCTATCAAAAGAGATAGTGTTTGGGGTCTTAAAGGCTTGAAGGTGAACAAGCGGCCATCTAGCTCAGAAGCAACAAAGCCCACATGAAAGAAGCACACCAGCTTCTGCTATCACGAGGTGCCAAAGGGACCAGGTATAAGGCATCATGCAATATATATATATGCCATAGTGAATGAAGGGGGAAGTGCAGAGTGGAGACCCAAAGCCCATTTGTCGGCCACTGGAGATCTCCTCACAGAGGGGTTTAGGAGAGGATATGGGTCAGTCAGAGTGCGATGTAGTACCGATGAAGAACATAGCTTTCCCCCAGATCCTGGATGCTTCCTCCCCCCAACTGCCATGATCCGAATTCTACCTTGCAAGGCTGGATAGGGCAGAGGTTGTACACTGGTGCATATGGGAGCTGGAGGCACAGGGAATCCAGGGTGGATGATACCTTCAGGACCAGGGGTGTGAGGGGCGTTACAGGGAGAGTAGAGGGTGAGTGGGTTGGAAAGGGGGAACCGATTACAAGGATCCACATGTGACCTCCTCCCTGGGGGACGGACGGCAGAGAAGGGGGGGAAGGGAGACTCCGGATAGGGCAAGATATGACCAAATAACAATCTATAAATTATCAGGGGCTCTTGAGGGAGGGGGGAGCAGGGAGGAAGGGGGAAACAAAAAAGACCTGATGCAAAGGGCTTAAGTGTAGAGCAAATGCTTTGAAAATGATTAGGGCAAAGAATGTACTATGTGCTTTATACAATTGATGTATGTATATGTATGGATTGTGATAAGAGTTGTATGAGCCCCTAATAAAATGTAAAAAAAAAAAAAAGCCCAAAACTGGAAGCAGATAATGGATTTTGAGATTACTAGAATGTTCTATATAAGCTATAGTAAGCACCGGAATAAGGCAGTATCTGAGGGATGTAAAGGATCGAATATAGGAGTTGATAAGGAGAAAGAAGCTTGTGGATTTGAGGAAAGAGGAAGGATTTGGGGTGTTGGGTGTGAAGAGAATGCAGTTTGGGATGATATTTGCAGTTGATACATTATCAAGTTCACTTACGTGCTACTGAAAAGTGATTTCAGTTGTAACCCTAAAGACTCGAGAGGTAGAAGTGACCAGGGTCTAGGTGCTGGTCTAAGCCGGTCTGCTTTTCCTTAATGGGATGGAGAGTGGTTGCAGGCACCTGAAGTAGTGCCTTATGGATTTTTCTTTCTCTTCTCTTCCCTCCTGCCTTCCCCTGCCTCCAACAGAAGTGATGCCAGCCTAGAAGAGGCAGTCATAGAGGTGCTAGACCACCGGCCCATAGAACACAAACACTGCCCTCCCTGCCATGTGTCTGTGGAGCTTGTGGGGTCCTGCGCTACCCTGGTGACGGAGAGAATCCTGCAGGGGGCACCAGAGATCCTGGACTGGCAAACTGCATTCCTTCTGCATGGTGAGGGTGGCATCGGGCTTGGGACCTAATTCCTCCACGTCTGTCCCAGGAAAGGGACAGTCTAGACTCTTCCAGTCTGAACATACCTTGTCAGGCCATCCAGCCAAAGGATGGGATTTCCTTCAGACAACAAGCAGGCAGTGGATTCGAGTTGGACACGGCTGTCTCCTCCAACTCATTAAGGTTCCTTTCTGGACTTGTTCATCTCTCTGAAGCATCTCCAAAGATTGAGACACCTAGGCTTCCTTTCTACCTCCTGCTCATCGTCCTGCTGCCTCTCGAGTAGCACTCGCAAGGTTCATTCAGCACAGTCAGGCCCAGGGTTTTGTGCTGTCTTGGTTGAGTGTGCCATGTAGCCTCCTTTGTCCTGCGTCCACTTGGTGGGAGGGCTGTCTGTATCGCGGTGGGTGTGAGCGGAGCGCCACAGGACGTCGCTTCTGTAATCCTCCTCCTCCACAGGAACCATCATCCTGGACTGCGTCAACATGGACCTTAGAATTGGAAAAGCAACCCTTAAGGACAGCAGATACGTGGAAAAACTGGAGGTCATCTTTCCAGATTTACCCAACAGAAATGACATCTTTGATGCCCTGCAGAAGGCAAAGTTTGATGTGTCAGGTATGGGGTGTCAAAATGACTGCCCTCCCCAGCATCTGAGCTGACAGGTGGGCAAGCCTTGTGTATTCATTATGTCCCCGAAGCCCATCAGAACCACCGCGGAGCGTGCACTGCGCGTTGTAGTCACAGAGAAGCTAGAGAGAAAGCAGATGGCACGTGAGGCTGATATGAACTAACCTGCCACTTACTGGATTCTCAGCAGGCTCTGGAGTAAGTTGAGGAGAAATATACCAAGAGTCTCAGAGGTTTCCAGTGGAATCAGAGAATAGGGGCATAAAAATAAAATATACTGAGGGAATCCTGAAGTATCAGAGTGAGATCAGGGAGGTAGAAGAAACATTCGGTGTGAGCTTCCAAAGGCTAAAAGAAGAGAGCAAAAAACAATCTTCCATAAATGTCTACCCAGCCTACCAATAATTAACATAAAAATATATGAAAAAGCACATTATAGTAATACGCACTAAAATAATGTGAAAGGATAAAGGTGAAAACCTCTTTTATTCCTTCTGTTCTTATCTCTTTTTTATTTTAACAATTTATTGGGGCTCATACAACTCTTATCACAGTTCATACATATACATACATCAATTGTATAAAGCACATCTGTACAATCTTTGCCCTAATCATTTTTTCTCCTTTTTTCTTTTTTTACATTTTATTTTTTATTTTATTAAAAAACATTTTATTAGAGGCTCATACAACTCTTATCACAATCCATACATATACATACATCAATTGTATAAAACACATCTGTACATTCTTTGCCCTAATCATTTTCTTTTTTTAAAAAATTTTTTTTTAATTTTAACAATTTATTAGGGACTCATACAACTCTTATCACAGTTCATACATATACATACATCAATTGTATAAAGCACATCCATACATTCCCTGCCCCAATCATTCTCAAAGCATTTGCTCTCCACTTAAGCCCTTTGCATCAGGTCCTCTTTTTTTTTCCCCTCCCTCCCCTCTCCCCCCTCCCTCATGTGCCCTTGGTAATTTATACATTGTTATTTTGTCATATCTTGCCCTATCCGGAGTCTCTCTTCCCCCCCTTCTCTGCCGTCCATCTCCCAGGGAGGTATTTACAGTTACTTAAAGTCGTTATAGAATCATGTTTTCCTGGATCTCCCTCCCATTGATTACGCCATTATTTCCCCTCCTCTTTGACCCACCTTGCTGCCCTCAGCTTCCTGGTCTCGGGGCCCTGGCTCTCCCGTGTGATTGCTCGTCTCATGTCCACTTTCTAGGACTGACCACCGAGCAGATGCTGAGGAAGGACCAGAAGACCATCTATAAAGAAGGCATCAAGGTGGCCATTAGTGCAATATATATGGATTTGGAGGTACGCGCAAGGGGTGGGTAAGGGTTAGGAGAGAAATCATGCGATCACGCTGGTAACCTCACCCCTCCTTTCAAATGTCTCAACAAATCCTGCCAGCTCACCTCCAAAACAGACCTTGTACCTCTTTCCTTTTCTCCGTCTGCACTTGAAGGCCCGCAGTCTGTCGTCTCCCCCTGCACGGCTGTAACAGCCTCCACGCTGGTTCGCCTGCTTCCCCTTCTGCACGCCCCAGACAGTTCTCTCCACAGTGTCCAGAGTGGTTCTTTGAAAGCTCTAAATGGGCTTCTGTCAGCCCGCCCCAGTTGCCTCACAGAACTGTGGTCACGCTTGTCTTCTTTGTGTTCCTCAGAGCCGCTGTGCTCATTCCACTCGGGGCTTTCGCACCTCTTTTTCCCTTTGCAAAGCTGACTTTTAGCATGCAGGTCTCTGCGCAGCTGTGTCTACTTTGGAGAGGTTTAAAGGCAGTTTTGTCTTGTTGACCGCCCTAACTAAAGTGATGTCCCTGCGCTAAGGAACATGCCCTCACGCTTCATCTGGTCTTCTTTTCTTTACAGCACTGAGCACCCTACAGTGGTCTTGTTTCATCCTTTTCTTTCTCCTTCCACTGATTTCGAGGTTCCCCCTGAGCAGTGACCCTGTTTCTCTGATTGCTGCCGTGTCCGGCAGACCTCTGACCATGCCTGCACATAGTGGGTGCTCGGTACGTTTTGTCAGATGGGTAAAGGAATGTGTGTGTTTGAAAACCATCAAGAGCTACATTGAATGAGAAAGTATATTAGAATCAGCCTAAAAGTTCTATGCGTGTGCTTAGTATGTTGTCAGTTTGAAAATGCACATAGGATGGTGATGGTGTCACCTCACGTCTACTGGGCATTTTCTATCTGCTGGACATTATGCTTTGTGCTTTACCTAGAGCAGCGGTTCTCAACCTGTGGTTCGCGACCCCTTTGAGGGGTCAAACAATCCTTTCACAGGGGTCGCCCGATTTATAACAGTAATGAAGTTACAGTTATGAAGTAGCAACAAAAATAATGTTATGGTTGAAAGTCACAACATGAGGAACTGTCCTAAGGGTCGTGGCATTAGGAAGGCTGAGAACCACTGACCCAGAACATCTCATTCAATTCTTCCAACAACATGTGTACTATTACTTCCAACCAAAAGAGTTTAGAGCTTTGCCCAGACGGCTGCAGCTAACCAGTGGAAAAGGTACCTGTTAACATGGCTTTAATATATATGAGAGCAAGTCACACATTTATTCTAAACAAAGCATGTTCAAACATGTCTCTGTCATCAGTGGATGGCTACAGACAAGTTCTCTCAGTCATACATCTAAATGTCTCTCTTTTTTTAAGTGGAGCAAAGATTTAATAAGCGAAGTGAGTTTCAGTCACCAAGCAGGTTACCTCATGAGTTGAGGAAGATGACCTCTTATTGTCTTTAAAAATAAAAAAAGGATGCTTTCTTTCTAAATCATTGACGCTTTCTCATAAGTTTCCAGGAATGCTACTCCGTCTAAAGCAGGTTTTTAGGTGTCTCACGCATCTTCAGGGAACGTCCAGAGATGAAGCCCACCAGCCCGAGCGCCTGGAGCAGCTGTGGCTGAAGTGCAGAAAGAAGACTGTCTGTAGAATTGACAGCTGCTTAATTTGGGATCCCACGTGGATCTCAGATTTTCAGTTTAATCAAACGTCGTGGGCTCAGCAAGCTTTCGGCTCAGTGTCTACCAAGAACATTCCACGCAGATCAGCTAACTCAAGGAGGTGATCTTCCCACAAGATGCAAGCTAGTGAAGAGGGTTTTATGCGATGAGTGGTAACCAGGGTGACTCTTGGATTTACCAGCACAGAGCGAGGGCCAATCACAGCAGAGGTTGTGGGCATCTGCTGGGCCAGTTTAATTGAAGGCAGAGAGGTCGCTCTTAAAGGTTATGGGGACTGGAGTTTTTTGAGATTCCAAAGGGTTGTTCTTGACATGTTTTCCAAAGGACACAGGGTGATCACAGGGACTTACTATGAAGAAGTCTAAGAACATTCAAAACTGCTTTGCCAAGAGAAAGGCCAGGAAAGTTGTGCTGGATAATTGGTTTTTCTACACCTGATGCACCTTGGTGTTCTTCCAGAAGAAGTAAATTGGCAAACCTCACCCCATCACCCTACTCAGCATTTCAGAGGACAAGGATTCCAGTCAGTCGAGGTCCCCAAACTGCTGTTTGTTTGGATGTGTGAATCCAAGCACAGAAATCTTCGGGGAAGGGTTTGAGAGAGGGAAGGACAGCCTTCAGAAGCGGATAGACCTAGAGAGAGAATCTGTTGAGAAACAATCACGTCACATTTTGATACTTTTCTCTTTAGTAATAGTTTCTTTTCATTCTATAGCAATACTTTGTTACTTACCTACATATTTTAACTGCAGAAGAGCTTATTAAAAAACGTTATCAGAGTAGCAACCCCCAAAGAAGCGTATCCCGCCTTGTGTTGAACCAGAAGCTGGAGGATGAAAGCGGGGAGTTGGGACTATCACAAAGCAGCATGCTGGCTCTGTGTCAAAATAAGAACAATGTGGCTGCTGCTGCTGCTGCTGCCAAACACTCGCTGTTGGGGCACTTTGCCCCACACTTTGTCGGAGAGTTCATGGCTCTAGGGTTTTAGCTCACCTCTTCCACTGCTAAGGGCGATTGAAACCAAACAAAACAGAAGCTTCCCATTGTAACTGAGGTACAGGTTTACAGAACGGTAAGACGCCTGGAGACCTGGTTTCATAGTGTATGGTAGGTGGTCCCTGGCAACCTGATCTAAGCACATGTGCTTTCATCCTTTGAAATGGTGTAGGAAAAATAAATAAAGTGGCTTGACTTCCTCCCTTAAGACTCTTCTAACTTGGGGAGGGGGGTGGCGGGCATTAAAGGCTGGCCAAGTACCTTAATCACTGGGGGAAATGATACATTCGAAATGCCATGTCATGATCCACAGAGGGGCTGTATCCTCCTTGGGGAAACCACTGTGGTAGATTTTGGAGTAGAGCTTGGCCAAGAAGGAGGAGCCAGAGGAACACTGAGCACAAGGCTGTTCTTACTGGTTTTCATACCCCATTGTTCTATTTGAGAATAAAAATAACCCAAGGCAGAGACCTTGCCTATTTGATTGCTAGAGCTGGAGAGCCAGGCACCTTACATGCATTATCATTTTAATCTGAAAACAATCCTTGTTTGGTCCTTGTTTTGCAGACAACTCGAGTAGGGTCCAGGGTCGTGACTAGCCTTCCCGATCAGATGAGTGGGCAGTGGAGCTGGTTTTAAACCCTTTCTGTCTGAATCCAAAGCCTTTGCTCTCCCCATGCTGCCACACTGCAGCCCAGCCCACCTAGGTACCTCCTAGGAAATACGAGGTCCCCAGGCCCCCTGGCTCTCCCAGGAAGAAAGCGTCCTGAGAGATTCCGCGAGGACAGTGACCAGGCGGGTTCCAGCTGCAGGCCTCAATGCACCTTTCGTGACCTCTCTGCCAGGTTTTTCTGAGGAGGCCCAACCTCATGGAGGATCTCGGTGCTTTCTGCCAGGCTCACGGTTGCGATGTCCTGGTCGCCATGACCATCTTTTTCAACCCGGACAAGGAGCCAGTGCGCCAGCTAGCTGTTTTCTGCCCACATAGAGCGCTCCGAATGATGGTGAGTGCCTGTCCCATACCAGGCTGAGGGCCCCACAGGCCTGCTCCCTGGGCCCTGCCCTCCCCTGCATGGCCTTCCTTTTATTCTTAGATGTGTACAGAGCTCCGTGGACCGTTCCCAGAACCTGCCCTCCCCCTTTCTCCCCCAGTCCCTGCATGTGTGACTAGCCTTAACCAGACTGCTGTTTGTCGGGAAAGGAGAATTTCGAAGGAGAATTAGGAACATAATTCTTACTTAGAAGGAAATGTTATCAATCTGGAATTAGTGCGTGATTCTTCATCAATTCCTCATCCCTGGAAACCAGTCCTGTACTTTCTTTCTACACGACTGCCCTCAACTGGAACCCCGGAGAAGCCTTGTCAACTCACCTTGCAGGGGCGAGAACGCTGTATAGCACAAACTCTGTGGAGAAGTGACCTAGTAGAAGTCATTTTCTTTTTTTTAAATTAATAAATCTTTTTATTGGGGCTCATACAGCTCTTATCACAATCCATACATACATCAATTGAGCAAAGCACTCGTCATTCTCATAATTCACCTTCCACTTGGGTTCCTGGAATCAGCTCGGTTTCCCTTCCCCCCCCCTCCCCCTCCCTCCCCACTCCCTCCTTCCCCCTGGTCCCTTGATAGTTTATAAATAATTATTATATCTTATCTTACACTCCCCGGCATCTCCCCTCACCCACCTCCCCATTGCCCATCTCCCAGAGAGGAGGTTACATATAGATCTCCAAGATCGGTTCTCCCTTTCTACACCCCCTTCCCTCCTGGTGTAGCCACTCCCATCGCTGGTGTTGAGGGGTTCGTCTGTCCTAGATTTCCTGTGTTTCCAGATCCCTACTGCACCGCTGCACATCCTCTGGTCTAACCAGGTCCGCAAGGTAGAATTGGGGTCATGATAATTGGGAGGGGAGGAAGCGTTCAGGAACTAGAGGAAGATTTTGAGTTTCATTGTTGCTACACTGAACCCTGAGTGACTCATCTCCTCCCACTACCCCTCTGGAAGGGGTGTCCAGCTGTCTACAGATGGGCATTGGGTCCCCATCACGCACTCCCCCTCATTCACGGTGATGTGATTCTCACCAACCCCGCCTTTGTTGTTTGAGACCTGGTCTCCTCTGCCCTTCACGATCACCTATGTTGGTGTGCTGCTTCTGTGTGGGCTTTGTTGTTTCTGGGCTAGATGGCCGCTTGTTTGCTTTCAAGCCTTTAAGTCCCCAGACGCTACATCTCTCAGTAGCCGGGCACCATCAGCCTTCTTCACCACACTTGCTTATGCACACTTTCGTCTTCAGCGATTATGTGAGGAAGGTGATCACACAATGATTGTTTTTGTTCCTTGGTGTCTGCTACATGGTCCATTCAACACCTTGTATTCGCTTAGGCCGTGTGCTTCTTCTCTGTGGGCTTTGTTGCTTCTGAGCTAGATGGCCGCTTGTTTGCCTTCAAGCCTTTAAGACCCCAGACGCTATATCTTTTTGATAGCCGGGCACCAGCAGCTTTCTTCACCACGTTTGCTTACACACACGTCTGTCTTCAGTGATCATGTTGGGAAGGTGGGTATCATACAATGACCGTTTATCAGAGCAAGATGCTATTGTATTTGGGGAAGAAGTCATTTTCTTTCCCAACCTATTTGACCACCTTTCCCACCTTCCTCCCTCTTCTGTTCCTCTGTTGATCACTGATCAACTCAGAGAAGAATTTTAAAGTGGAATTAAGGTTGTCCAGGGACTCTGGACTTCTTGGGCCAGTCTGACAGTCTTTTCCACCCACAAAAAGGATGCCTGTCCTTCCCCGCTTCTCGTTTCCTTTGTCTTTTTACTCAGGAAGCAAATGTAATTCCATTCCGTAGAAGGTAGTTTGGTATTGTGGGAAGAATGGCACTTGGTTATTTTTATTTTGTTTTTCAGAATGGCACCTTTTTAAAGTCACCAAGACTAACTTTTCCGTCCCAGATTTGTCGCTTCCTAGCCCTGAGTGTTAAGGCAAGTCAGTTAACCTCTGAGTCTATGTCCTCAACAATTAGTGATACTTCATTGGTCTGATAGGGTGATGCAGAATAACCCCTGGAAAGTATAGTTCTAGGTACGGAGTAAGCACCCTGTAAATGGTGGCAATTCCTGAGCATGTCAGGAAGGTAAAGGTGCTGAGCCCGCAAGGAATGCTCCTCCCTGCCTTCCTGAAGCGAAGTCTCCCTATACCGTCCCTCTGAAACTGTGTGGCCATCTGAGGACTCACCCGCTGCCCAGACTGCCGCTGTCTGTGCAGGAAACATAAATCTTGTTTGGCTGGTCTGCCCCACTGTCTCCTCTCCCCCCCTGAGGTCCAGTGAAAAACTAAACACAACAAACACTGTTCATGGCGCCACGTGTGTGTCAGAATAGAAGTGTGCTCCATAGGGTTCTCGTGGTGGATTTCTCCGGTCGATGGCCAGGCTTTTCTTCTAAGTGCTGCTGGTGGACATGTCCACCAGCCCTTTGGCTAGCAGTCCACTGTGTTTGTTGTTGTTGTTGTTGTTAGGTGCCATCGAGTCAGTCCTGACTCAGCAACCCTACGTAGAGCAGAATGAAACACTGTCCAGTCCTGCACCAGCCTCACCAGCCTTTTCGTGGGAGCCCCTTGTTGCAGCCACTGTGCCCACCCCATGTGTACAACAGAACTGAACCTGGCCTGGTCCTGTGCTAGCCTCCCACTTGGGGGGGTGTGAGCCGCTGTTGCTGCAGCCGTGTTATTTTAGGTGGTCGCTCGGAGCCATGGGGTGACCCTCTGCATAGCAATGCAAAACACGGCCTGGCCCCTCACTACCTCACCATTGTTAGATCGAGCCCACTGTTGGAGCCACTGTGCTGACCAAGCCTGACAGCATTGTTCAGAGACCGGTCTTTCCTGACTGGTTATGTGTTCAAAGCATGTCTGAGGAAAGCCTGCCACCCTCGCTTCTCAGGCACATTCTGGCCGTCCTTCCGAGAGAGATCTGCCTGTCCTGGCGGCCCATGGTGCTTGGATATTCTTCACCAGCACCAGCGTACACCGGCATCCCTTCATCTGTGATCTTCCTTGCTCACCGGCAGAGGAGGGGCTGGAAAGACGACAGTTTGGGTCAGGTGCGCGTTAGTCCTGAGAGCCATCCTTGCTCTTGTCACCACTTTTAAGAGGTCTGATACAACAGATCTGCCCAAGGGAATGTATCGTTTGATTTCTTGGATTGTGGATCCAGCAAAGTGAAATCCTGACAACGTCACTCTTTTTCTGAGGTGATCTGCATGTTGCTTATTGGTCCAGTTGTAAGGATTTCAGTTTTCTTTATATTGAATTATACTCCATACCGAAGGCTGCAGACCTTGATCTTCATCAGCAAAGTGCTTCACGTTCACTTCGCGTTCAGTAAGCCAGGTTGTGTCACCACATATTAATAAGTCTGCCTCCAATCCTGATGCTGCGTTCTTCTTCATATGGTCGAGTCTTCGATTATCTGCTCAGCGTACAGATGAAAAAGTGTGGTGAAGGGATACAATCCGGGTACACTTGTCCTGAGTTTAAACTACTCGGTATTTTTGTGTTCTGTTGAACAACTCTTTCTTGGTCCTGCTTTGAGCAAGCTACTCTTGCTCAGTTGAATCTTGGGGGACCCGTTTCTGGTGCTGTCTGATGGTGTTCTGCTGTTACCCTTCAGGTTTTCTTTGGCTAGTCGCCCAAAAGTGGACAGCCTGTTCTCTCTGCCTAGTCTCCTCCCAGTCTGCGGGCGCTCTCCACCGAAAGCAGTTCACATTGACTGACCCTGCTGGCAACCAGTGGCATGGTGTCTAGCGTCAGAGGGACACGCAAGCCACCACAGTATGCCAGACGAACACTCATAAGTCATGGAATGTTATGCTTGTGGTGGTGTAACAGAATGTTGTCAAGCACAGGTGTTGGTGACAGGCCTGGGACCGAATCTCAGCTGTATTTCATGATAACTAGGATTTAGGTGAGTTCCTTAAGCCTAGGTTTCTTCAGTTAGGAGTCTTAGTAATACCAGTCCTACGAAATAGCCTTGAAGGTTAAATGAGATAATATGTATCAACAGCTAGTCTTCATACCATGCCTGGTATAGTCAGTCAACTCTCCATATTATAGATCACCCACTCTCATTTTTGATTATTCATTATTGACTGCCTCTGCCCTTTCCCTGACGTCAAGCTAGGTCCTAGGCTTTTCCGGGCTAACGGAAGAGTTCGGGTTTTTAAGCACAGGAATGTTGTTGAAGAGACTGTATTAGGCACTGGGGACCTGGGTTCTGGTTCTGAACCCTGGGTTTCTCCCTTACACAATAAAATACCTGCTCTCAGATGTTTCTGAAATCTTGTGTGTGCTAGCTGCAGCTCCTGTGTGGTGGGCAATAAAATGGAACGCTGAGGATTTCGCCTTTGTAAGGGAAGCTTCTGATTTAAAAGCCTCAGCTCTTTGCTACTCCACCGCTGATGTCACTCCCCTGTTCTTGTTTCTGTTTTAGATCTGTGGAGTCCTGGAACGCTCTCACTCTCCATCCCTGAAGTTAACCTCTATCCCCAGCACCCATTCTAACCTGCAAGCCTATCTTCAAGGCAACACGCAGGTCTCGCGGAAGAAATTTCTGCCGCTGCTACAGGAAACCCTGTCAGCATATTTGGACTCCATGAAGATCCCTGCAGGGCAGCCTGAAATCATGGGTGTGCCCAGGCAGCAGGTGGACAAGGAAATGAACAGGGAAAGTAAATCCCTTAACCTTGGAATGAGCCAAGATGAGGAGGACCCGCCTTTGCCCCCAACGCCCATGAACAGCTTGGTGGATGACTGCCCCCTGGACCAGGGGCTGCCGAAGCTCTCAGCCGAGGCCATCTTTGAGAAATGCAATCAGATCTCACAGTTCCAGGCGACGACTTCCTCCCTCGCAAAGAAGTGACCCTTGGAATAGGAGGGGCGCGTAGGAGGGGGGCTCGAACCCACCACGCATGCATGCTGTGAGCTGTGTGGAGGTGTCCGCAGTAGTGTCTCCATTGCTCCAGGCGCTGGTGCTCTTCTCTCACCCGGCTGGGAGGAGGAGGATGTGCGAGAAAGATGTGTGTGAACAGCTCCCATCTGTCGATCAGACTGACTGATGTGGTTGTTTCACTTCACTCTCTACAGCCGCACTGACACTTCCCCTCATCCGTTTGCCAGGGCGCACAGTGCCAACACAATGGGGACAAAAAGAACGTGTACCCTAGAAGTGCTGTGGAACCCTACAACCATTAGTTCTCGCCATTGTGTTCATTTGTTCATGTCCTGGGAGAGTACTTCTTGATTGCCTGCATGGAGCAGGATAGAACGTAGGCTGGGCCGGGGCTACTCTTGCTCCAGTTCTGAGCCGTTAGCAGATTTCCCGTGCCACGACTCGCCTTTCTGCCCTCAGTTAGGTAATGGCAGACTTCCAGTTGAGAGCTGACGGTGACTATTTAAGTTCTTGTTGGGTAGCAGATTGGAGGCCATGATTTTACATCCGGACCAGGTGGTCTGACTCTCAGGTCCTTTGGGTCATCCCAGAGCCGCAGGCACCCTAGAGTAACCTCGGAGACCCCTGGTTCTTGAGGGTCCAGCAGGCACCCAGGAAGGCCGTTCCACTTCCCAGGCACCCGTCCCACAAGACAGCAACACTGGAATGAAAGCCTTGGCTCTGTGCCTGCCGTAGCAGGCCTAGCGCCCCCTTGCCCACCTCTTTCTCCCCTTGCCCATGTGACAGCATGAAGTACCTGGATTCACATACTGATTGCCGTGAACTGTGCGTCTTCAGGCAAGACATTTCACTTCTCTGGACCTCGCTTTGCCCGTCTATAAAGTTAAGAGTTGGATTAGATGTTCTCTGGACCTCGCTTTGGACCTCGCTTTGCCCGTCTCTGGACCTCGCTTTGCCCGTCTATAAAGTTAAGAGTTGGATTAGATGTTCTCTGGTGTTCTGTGATCTGCCTGTTACTGTCATCCTTTCTTCGTCTCCGCTGGGACTGGCCAGGGTCACTGGGCTGTCTGTAATTATGCGTGATTGTACCAAGAGACCTGGCCTCATGTAGCATGTACAGGGTTATGTCTCATACCGTAGTGACCCGCACCCTCCCACTGACTTGTGCATGTGGAAAGGCTCCCTTTCCGGTGGATTATGCCATTCTCCCTCTTCTTACCCCACACCTCTGTCCATGTAGGTGGCCAAGTACTTCCCTGAACATTGGTGTATGTGATGGTTTTGACATGACATCTTCTGTGAGTGGGACAGTCTGAGTTCACTTTGAGGGGATAATGTTTGCCATTTAGAAAGTAAAATAGTGTAATTGCTGAACCAAAGGAATTTATGTTTTGTAACTTGGGTACTTTATTTTGCATTTTGTTAAAGTATTAAATATTCTTTTCCTGTTTGGGGGTCTTCGTGTGTTGGGTTTTGTTTTTAGCTTCTAGAATAAGCCCTTTCCCTCTAATGACTGGCCTTATCAAGCCTTACACCTCCTCCTCCTGATGTGTTTGAAGCCATTCCCTTCCGACAACCCCTTTTGGGAATCAGGAGCAGCAGCTTCGGTCTCCCCTCGTCCTCAGCCTTTGATTTATTTCTGCTTCCAGAACTCTCCTTTCTCCCAAATTTTGCTTATGCTTGAAAAATTAGGCCTAAGGCAGTCTTACAACCAAATGTTTTCTACTCACTGAAAACAAAAAGAAAACTTCCCAGAAGGTGGTAAGGGATCTGGAAAGGAGAACAGCCTCCTTCCTAGACTTCCTTAAGATCAGCCATCGGAGCAAATGCACCTCCCCAATCCCGCCCCCACACAAGAGGCAGAGTTTTTCTTTTGGGCAAACCTTCTTGGGAGGGGAGGTGGCAAAACCTGTTTGAAGATGAGTTTGCCTTCCTTCCACACCTCCCTCCTTGGAGGCCATGGAGACAGCAGCCCAGACAGAGAAAGGGGGAAAAGAAGTGTTGGGGAGCTGGGATGACGACTCCACCTATTTCCAAGAGACAGGAAGACTTCTGAAGATGGGAACTATGCAGGAGGCAGGAGAAAAGGCACCAGCACTTCCGTAAGTTTGGCACTACGGGATGGGAAATAGGAAATGAGTACTCTGAGGGCCTTTCCTGCCAGGTCAGCTCTTAGGGGTTCCTGGGAGATGGCACCAGACGAATTCATTCTCGGGGAAGCCATCGAGGTGACTTTAGGTAGGGAATGCCAATACGCTGTTGGAACTGGGGTTCCCAGGATAATTCCCTGCTCAAAAGGGGGGGAAGGTTCTCTGTTTTGCCTGCTACATCTGCCCGGGTGGTTCATTTTCCAATCCCTACCTTCCAGAATGACTATCAAGAATACTGACCCTGAATCGAGTTTAGCTCCGGGTTCCCGGTACAGCAGCTCTTTCCCTCCTTAGCTGTGTTCTCCACCCTCGGGCCTGTGTCATGGTTTCTCCTAGCCACTCCCCAGCGAGGTGGAGGAAAGCAGGCCTGACCAGGTGCCATCTTCCCCAACTTTGCCCAGTGACAGCTAGGCAGGGCTGTGGATTCTAGCCAATTATAATGGGGAAGGTTGTGATAGGTGGAGCAACTGCCAGTGAAGTAAACAGGACTCGCGAGCCTCGCGTTGTGATTTTCCTCTGCTTCTAACCAGCCATAGGGGTGTTCTGCTTTCAGCCAGGAGTGAGCTGGGAGCAACTTCTGTGTAAGAGACAAGAGATGTGAGCTGTTTTGTTCTGAAGGCCTGCCCCCTGTCCCTTAGTTACTTACTCCGCTCCGATGTTCCCGGCCTACTCCCCAGGTCCAGGTTTTCTCACCATTGTCTTTTCTTCTTGGGGGGACTTCTTTAGGGGCGGGGAGCATGCAGAAGCCACAGGACTAGGAGCAGCTAAGAGACTTGGGGAACTGGAGCTGAAGGAAGAATGGCAGGATGAAGAATTCCCCCGGTGAGGAACCGGGAGGGAGTCTGGGAGGGATGGCCACAAATGGAGGACAGGCACGGTGGATTCATATTTGATGGAAAAAAGAAAATGAAGTTAGGGTGAGGAGAGAGTGATCGGGTTAATGCCTTCAGCCTCTATCTCTGCCCCCTTTTAATCAACTCCCCTCTAGATTGCTTTCTGAGGAAGCTGACCCGTCTGAAGACCCTGAAGACCCTACGGGACACTCACAGCCAGGTAGGGAACATCGAAGCTAGACCTTACGTTCCTGGTTCTGGTCCAGGAAGGGGCTATGCCACCCCTCTCCTTTGCAGTTCTAGCTCCTCTTTCCTACACATCCCCTGTATCCCTTCTTCCTTCCTCAGAGCTCCCACTTCCATATGCGGAATTCTATTCGTGCCCACTCTCACCAATTCCTAAATCCCACACCTTTCTCCTCCCGTCCCAGGTACATACCCCAGGACGTTAGCCCTTTGTGGCCAGCGCCCTATGCGCAAGCGTCTTTCTGCCTCAGAGTTGCGGCTGAATCTGACCGAAGGACCTGGGGATAATGGACCGTCTCCTGCCCACTCTGCACCTTCTTCTCTTGGTGGCAGTTCTGACCTGGCATTAGATGAACTGGAGACACCATCAGACTCGGAGCAGCTGGACAGTGGACATGAGTTTGAATGGGAAGGTGGGAACCAATCCTGAGGGTGGACCTGATTGATAGAAGTAGAAGCCAGTGTTCAAGTAGCCCAGCATGGATTTAATGGGAAATTAGAACTATTAGAATGAAGAAGGCGTGGACCAAGAGATAAAATCTGTTTCCTCAGGATGGAAAGGTAGAGTGTAGACCTAAGAGCAGTCAGTCGAGGCGAGAGGGTCTATTGTTTATTGAGGAATGACCAGCACATGCTCTCACTGAGCTAGAACTGGAGTTGTAAAGGAGTAAGACAGTCCCTTCTCTCAGAGACTCGTGTCTGGCAGGGAATAAACACATGCAGAAGTAGTGCCATTGAGGGTGGTGACTTAGGACCCACATAGCGAAGTAAGCAGTTCTTCCTGAAGTGTCAGGAGAGGCTTCACAGAGGAGGTGAAGCATTGAGAGCTATTGTTTTCCGGTGGAGAAAGGGCATTCTAGGTAGAGGTAGAAGACAGCAACGTGAGCGGTAGGATGGCATGTTGGGCAATGCTGAGTGTTACGTAAGATTGACTGTCTAGAGCAGGGGTCCTCAAACTTTTTTAATAGGGGGCCAGTTCACTGTCCCTCAGACCCATTGGATGGCTGGACTATAGTTTTTAAAAAACTGAACAAATTGCTATGCACACTGTTTTTTATTTTGAAGTAAAAAAACAAACGGGGCAAAAACACGCAGCGGGCTGGATAAATGTCCTCGAGGGGCTGCATGTGGCCCACGGGCTGTAGGTTGAGGACCCTGGTCTAGAGTGAGGGAGGTAAATGGACAATGACAAGAAGGTACAGCTGCGATCAGTGGGAGGGTGAAATCCAGGAGGCCCTGGCGGCCATGTGGAGGACTTTAGACTTTGTCCTGTAGACAAGGAGTCACTGACAATTTTCATCAAAGGCATAACATAACCAAATTTGATGGTTCTATAAAGATTGGAAACAATCTAAAGCAGTGGTTCTCAACCTTCCTAATGCCATGACCCTTTAATACAGTTGCTCATGTTGTGGTGACCCCCAACCATAAAATTACTTTTGTTGCTACTTCATAACTATAATTTTGCTACTGTTATGAATCAGGTGACCCCTGTGAAAGGTCATCTGCCCCCCACCCCCCCCCACACACACAGGTTGAGAACCCCTGCTCTAAAAGCTCATCGGTAGACTATTAATCCTATTATAGTATATCTGGAATAGCATGGAATTTCTTTTTTAATTAATTAATTAATTAATTTTTTTGTTTTGAATTTCTTTTTCAAATGAAGCCCCTCGTTCCATTTTTAAGGAAAGATCATGCAGATTCATGGGTACAGTGGATTAGCATTGTGAGTCAGAAAGGCAGGGTAGGAAAGAAAGCTTTCTCAGAAGATTGGAGGAGACTACAGGCAGGGAGGCGTCAGTGGCTCCTAGTACTAAGGCTGGGTGAGAGACCCCGAAAGCCCTGAGTAGGTAGTAGTGAAGACGACTATTGTGGAGGTGGGAGAAGGAGGATGTGAGGTGCAGTTGATTTCAGGGCTGACAAAGAACAAAGACTCTCAGCTGACACACACAGATCTCTCTCAGGCAGCCAGATGGACAGTGAGGTCACTCATCAAGATAAGAACTATAGGAGGGAGGAGAAAGAGAATGCATCCATGTTCTGGTTTAGGCCTGGGGAATCTGAGATTACAGAGAGAGAGTAGAGTAGAGAGAGAGAGTAGAGATTACAGAGAGAGAGTAGAGAGTAGAGTAGAGAGAGAGAGTAGAGATTACAGAGAGAGAGTAGAGAGTAGAGAGAGAGAGAGAGTAGAGATTACAGAGAGAGAGTAGAGAGTAGAGAGAGAGAGAGAGTAGAGATTACAGAGAGAGAGTAGAGAGTAGAGTAGAGAGAGAGAGTAGAGATTACAGAGAGAGAGTAGAGAGTAGAGAGAGAGAGAGAGTAGAGATTACAGAGAGAGAGTAGAGAGTACAGAGAGAGAGTAGAGAGTAGAGAGAGAGAGAGAGTAGAGATTACAGAGAGAGAGTAGAGAGTACAGAGAGAGAGTAGAGAGTAGAGAGAGAGAGAGAGTAGAGATTATAGAGAGAGAGTAGAGTAGAGAGAGAGAGTAGAGATTACAGAGAGAGAGTAGAGAGTTGTAGGCCTTTAGGGATAGGAGGCCTCCAGTTAGGAAGGAAGTTTGGGTTAAAGAGACAAATTAGAAGGTCATCACTGGTGGTAATTGCAGGTGTGTGCACAGATGATTTCACCCAGGAAAAAGCCTGAACAAAAAGGCAGGGAGTTACTGGCCAGGGCTGTGGACAAGGTCATGTCAGGCCTCTAGTCTACTGGAGACAAAGAGGGGACAATGAGACACAGGCAAGAGAGCCCAACAAGGGGTTGGGTTGATTGGACAGAATAACAGCTAAGGACTCAAGGAAAAAAATTGGAAAATGTGAAAATAGATTAAGAAGATCTAACCATGAGGTGAGTGGTTCACACCACTGGCCACTCCACAGGGAAAAGATGATGCTGTCTACTCCCATAAAGATTTACAGTCTCAAAAAAAAAAAAAAAGACAAAGATTTACAGTCTCAGAAACCCGTCGACTCTTCCAGGACTGACTTTTGATGTCAGCGGGTTGGGTTTTAGGAATCTGAGTAAGCGATGAGATCCAGAAGGTGGGAATTCCACAGATCCAGAAGGTGGGAATTCCACTTCATAGCTCTTTCTCTGTCCCTCCCTTTTAGATGAGCTGCCCCGGGCAGAAAGCCTGAGGGCCAGTGAGGCAGCGGAGAGGCTGGGTCGGGGCTGTATGTGGGACGTGGCTGGAGAAGATGGTCATCGCTGGAGGGTGTTCCGAACAGGACAGAGAGAGCAGCGAGTGGACATGACTGTCATCGAACCCTATAAGAAAGTCCTGTCTCACGGAGGTAATCCCAACCAGATTAACCAAACGCACTGCCATCGAGTCAGTGCTGCCTATAGCGACCCCTGTGGGTTTCCGGAGGAACTGTTTATCGGAGCGGAAACCCCGTCTTCCTCGTGGCGGCAATAAGTGAATGCAAGGGCAGGGACTGTGCCTTCTTGGACAAAATGCCTCAGCTAGAGACTCACTCGGTTAGCGAGTTAAAAGTCCTCCCTATGACTTGCAGGGACCCTGAGACGCTCAACCTCTACAAATGGACTGTTTATCAATACATACATATGTATTGACTAAATGAACTGTTCCGTGCCCCCCAGGTTACCATGGTGACGGCCTCAATGCTGTCATCCTCTTTGCTTCCTGTTACCTACCCAGAAGCAGCATCCCCAACTACACCTACGTCATGGAACACTTGTTTAGGTGAGGTGGAAGGCCTGAAGACACCCCATAGGGTGTTAGGGCGGGGACAGCAAACTGAACTCCTTCCACAATCTGCTGAGCAGATTACAGTGTCTACAGTCATCAGCCCACCTCACTCTCTGCAACCCCAAACCCACGTGCCCTGGCACTCTCATCCCCTGCAGGTACATGGTGGGAACCCTGGAGCTGCTGGTAGCTGAACATTATCTACTTGTTCACTTTAGCGGAGGCACATGTAGGGCCCAAGTGCCACCTCTGGGCTGGATCCGACAATGGTACCGTACCCTGGACCGAAGGTGAATCCCTAAGATGAGAGGGTAGTGACTCTGGATCTTATCTTTTTCTTTTCTATTGTTCATTTCTTTCTTCTAGCTAGTTCCTCCCTTTGCTTCTAGATCCTTCTATTTCCCTTTCTAGCTCTCACTTGTCTTTGGTCCACTCTCCTATTCCATATCCCACACTCACTGCCAATCATAATACCCCTATAGGACAGAGTAGGACTGCCCAGTAGGATTTCCAAGCCTGTAAACCTTTGAGAGTACAGACAGCTTCATCTTTCTTCCACTGGGTTTGAACCACAGACTTTGTGGTTAGCAGTCCACTCACTGCCATTGGGTCAATTCTGACTCATCATGAGCCTATACAGTATTTCCCAAACTGTAAATCCTTAGAGAAGCAGACAGCCTTTGTCCTACAGCAGCTGGTGGTTTTGAACTGCTAGCAGCTAACCTAACCTAACCCACCACAGCACCAAAGCTCCCTAACAGCCCGATACTAGTGTTAACATTTGCCTTTACTACTGACTCACTGTATGACCTTGTCATCTTGGACAAGTCACTTACTTTCCGGGTACAGATTCTTCATGTGTGAAATGGAACCGCTCAGCTCTGTCACCCAGGGTCACTGTGCGTCGGCACAGACTTGACCGCACAGAACAACAAAGTGGAATGAAGAGTCAGCTCAGCACCAAGTGGAGGCGGTGGGGTGGGTTTGGTCTCCTCTGGGTATTTGAGAACATCACGTGAATCGTGGTTGCATATTGCAGAGTTGTATCTTGCAGAATTCTCCCCGCATTGCCTTTGTCTTGCTGTCCACATCCCGATGTCTACTGGTCTCGGCCTTCCTCCCTCACCCCCCCCCCCAACCCCGCCAACATTCCTTCCTTTCTTTGTTTTCCCATCTTCCATTCCATCCCTTTTCCCTTTCTTCCTACTCTTCTCCCTCCCCCACTTTCCTTTTCTTCGACCTGGTCTTCTTCTCTCCAGAGTTTGTAATCATGGGGAATGGGCAAGTCAAAAAAGAAAGCTTACCCAAGGGGGTGAGGGGTAGCATGAGAGGGAGGCAAGGAGGTCAATATGATGTAGAACCTGAGGCTGAGGGACCCGGAGAGAAGTTTGTTACAGAGGAGCACAGCAGGCTGCACCAGATGGGAAGGGCTGAGACTGCAGCTGAAAGACTGGGGATTAAACCAAGTTGCCAGACAAATCTAGAAATGGGGGAATAAAGGAAGGTAAAGTGCAGAGCACTGCACTGTTCTGCCTGCTTTTCAGTCAAGAGGGGGAGGAGGAGGTCACTGCATTTTCTTCTGCAGGCTCCGGAAAAACCTACAAGCTCTGGTGGTCGTCCACGCCACGTGGTATGTGAAGGCGTTTCTGGCGCTGCTTCGACCCTTCATCAGGTACCACTGCCCCCTCCATCCTGCTTTTCCAATGGAACACTCCAAATGAAGAAGATATTGCCTGACACTGAGCCTTCAGCTCTCTCTGCTCATGATGTTTCTCTTTGCAAATATCTGCTGGAGGCCTCTTTTCAGTACAGAACTTACTTGAGTCTCTCTTTTCAGTTCCAAATTTACCCGAAAAATCCGGTTCTTGGACAGTCTGGGGGCTCTGGCCCAGCTCATCTCCCTGGATCAGCTCCACATCCCTGAAGCTGTCAGACAGTGAGTCCTGAGCTCAGGGGGAAGGTCTGGGTGGGGGGTATGAAGCCAGCTCATACTGTCTCCATGCCAAAGATGGAAGAGGAGACCCTGCTTCCACATGCTCCAGTGTATCTGGGGGCAACGCCACGCCAAGAGATGAATTGAAAGACACCACCACTGCACTTAACAAGAACACATTTTAACACTTGTATGGAAGAGGAGGTTTGAAAAAGTTCGTGGGAAAATCCCATTATCTTTTTTGGGGGAAATCTCTTTATCTTTTAATTCTACTTTTTCTTTTTTCTTTTTTTTAAATTTTAGCAATTTATTGGGGCTCATACAATTCTTTTCACAGTTCATGCATATACATACATCAATTGTATAAAGCACATCTGTACATTCTTTGCCCTAATCATTTTTTTCTCTTTTCTTCTTTTACATTTTATTAGGGACTCATACAACTCTTACCACAATCCATACATATACATACATCAATTGTATAAAGCACATCCATACATTCCCTGCCCCAATCGTTCTCAAGGCATTTGCTCTCCACTTAAGCCCCTTGCATCAGGTCCTCTTTTTTTTCCCCCCCTCCCTCCCCATTCCCCCCTCCCTCATATGCCCTTGGTAATTTATACATCGTTGTTTTGTCATATCTTGCCCTATCCGGAGTCTCCCTTCCCCCCTTCTCTGCTGTCCCTCTCCCAGGTAAGAGGTCACATGTGGATCCTTGTAATCAGTTCCCCCTTTCCAACCCACTCACCCTCCACTCTCCCAGCATCGTCCCTCACACCCTTGGTCCTGAAGGTATCATCCACTCTGGATTCCCTGTACCTCCAACCCTCATATGCACCAGTGTACAGCCTCTGTCCTATCCAGCCCTGCAAGGTAGAATTCGGATCATGGTAGTTGGGGGGAGGAAGCATCCAGGATCCGGGGGAAAGCTGTGTTCTTCATCGATACTACCTCACACCCTAATTAACCCATCTCCTCTCCTAAACCCCTCTATGAGGGGATCTCCATTGGTCGGCACTTGGGCCTTGGGTCTCCACTCTGCACTTCCCCCTCCATTTAATATGATATATATATATACATACACATACATACATACACATACATACATATATACATATACACATATATACACATGCATACACACACTTATATCTTTTTTTTTTTTGCATGATGCCTTATACCTGGTCCCTTGGGCACCTCGTGATCGCACTGGCCGGTGTGCTTCTTCCATGTGGGCTTATTTGCTTCTGAGCTAGATGGCCGCTTGTTCACCTTCAAGCCTTTAAGACCCCAGACGCTATCTCTTTTGATAGCCGGGCACCATCAGCTTTCTTCACCACATTTGCTTATGCACCCATTTGTCTTCAGCGATCCTATCATGGAGGTGTGCAGTCAATGATATGATTTTTTGTTCTTTGATGCCTGGTAACTGATCCCTTTGGGACCACTCGATCACACAGGCTGGTGTGTTCTTCCATGTGGACTTTGTTGCTTCTGAGCTAGATGGCCGCTTGTTTAGCTTCAAGCCTTTAAGACCCCAGTCACTATCTCTTTTGATAGCCGGGCACCATCAGCTTTCTTCACCACATTTACTTGTTCACCCACTTTGGCTCCAGCTGTTGTGTCGGGAGAGTGAGCATCATAGAGTTCCAATTTAATAAAAGAAGGTATTCATGCATTGAGGGAGTGTTTGAGTAGAGGCCCAAGGTCCTTCCGCCACCTTAATACTTGACCTATAAATATAGACACATAGATCTATTTCCCCATCCTCCTATATATATTTGCATGTACATGTCTTTGTCTAGACCTCCATGAATGCCCTTTGACTCCTAGCTCTTTCCTCCATCTCCCTTGACTTTCCTCCTGCCCTACTACCATGCTTCATCGCCACCTGGGCTAGAGTATACCTCTTCTCTAAGCAACCTTACCCTTGATCGTTTCCCACCAGGCCTACCACTCCCCCTTCTCTACTATTTGGGGTCCCATGTTTTTCCCTTGTCCCTGGGTTTGTTAACACCACTTCCTTACCCCCCCTTCCCCCCCACCCCAAGTCCCCCCAGAACTGTCGGTCCCGTTGTTTTTCCTCCAGATAGTTCATCCAGCCTATCCTATTCAGACAGACCTGTGGAGTCACTAACATGCACGAAAACTAGACAGAGGAAAACAAAGCAACAGTATACAACCAGACAACAAAACAACAAGAACAAACCACTGACAAAGAACAGAATAAAACAGTTCACAAGAGAAAAGCTTGTAGTTAGTTCAGGGATCGTTTGCTGGCCCTTAGGAGCGTTTTCCAGTCCAGTCTGTTGGGGCACCACGCCCTGGCCCCAAAGTCCACTTTCAGCATTCCCTGGGGACCTTGCCACTCCATTCCCTTGCTGTTCCGCTGCACTCCCCCAGTGATTTGCCTCGGTGTGGTGGGATCAGGTCAGGTGCAATTCCCACAGCCTGGCCCACCAGGCCGTGATGATGATGTTCCTGAGTAGAGCAGCCAGTCCACAGAGAGAACATGGCTGGCCCCACTATGAGACATGATGCCCCTCAGTGACTAAGGGCGATACAGGGGACAGCACCGGAGACACAGAGTGGTAATTCTACTTTTTCATAAGCTTTTTGAAACCTCCTCCTCTAAATGCTGCGGCAGCAAGGAATAAAGGAGTGAGTCATCACAAGGCATTTAGAGATAGACAAGTCCTACAAAATTAGGAAACGGTATTGGCAACACATACGTCCGTATGACTCATAGAGCGGCTACCGGTCGGAGAAGAACTGCTCCTTAGTGTTTCTGAGACTGTAAATCTTTATAGGAGCAGATAGCCTTCTCTTTCTCTGGCAGAGCAGCTGGTGGATTTGAACTGCTGGCCTTGTAGTTAGCAACTCAACACTTCAATGCAGTAACTAAAATTAAAAAAAAATAAAACCCTCTCACTGCTGCCCTTGAGGGTTTCTGAGACTCACTCTTTACAGGAGTAGAACACCTCATCTTCCTCTGGAGCATCTGGTGGTTTCAAACTGCTGACCTTGTGCTTAGCAGCCCAACCCCAACCCACCTCACCACCAGGGCTCCTGGCAACTACAGGGAACAGCACGGTGTGTTTGGTGAGAGAAGAGGGTCAGGGAGCACTGGATCCTAAGTGATGACTCAAGCTCACAGTCTTCTAGCTCTTCCAGTTGGCCTGGCTTCTCTCTGAAAGCCCGTCAGACCCTCATCACTTCTCCTATTCTGTCTTAGGCTGGACCAAGAGCTCTGTGGCCCAGGAAGGAGCTAGCACAAGACTGGATGGAGGGTGAAGATGTGATCCACGCCTGAAACGTTGAAGCAGCTTTGTAAATCACCTCACCCTCAACCTCCATGCTGCTGGCTCTTCACATCTCCATGGGGTGTCACTGCCACCCCTGCCCTGACCCGGCTTGCAGCAGGGCTTGGAGGCCTGGCACCGCAGTCTGCTGGGCATAGTGCAGTGAGGATAATAACAAAAAGCATTCTGGGAAAGTGGAGCTCCGCGTTAGCCGTGGAGGCATGGGCCACGCAACTCTGGGTCTCGTTTTCCGCCTGTAGAGGAAGGGGCTGAGGACTTCTCCACCTTGGCCATTGGAGTGACTGGGGGGTGGGGAGGGGGCGCAGGGGGAGAGGGAGGGGACGCTTGCGAAGGAGGAGGTAGAGTAAGGCTTAACTGACTGCAGCCAGCGGCAGCTAAGGCCTCAGGGTTGACCTGAACGGTGCACCCTAAATCTATGCCACGCTGCTTTCTTCGCAGGCCCGTCCGCCGCCTGGGAGCCGGGGAGGAGGGCTTTCGTATGTGTCTTTGCCCTAGTTGGCACATTCAAACGTGTAGCGTTTTAATAAACTGCCATGGGAGACGGGAGTTCCGCGTCTAGAAGTGAACGACTCTGTCTCTAACCCCTGACCCCACAGCCGACTCTCGTTCTGGTACCTGAAGTCCCGGGAGTTCAGCCAAGACTGGGACCAGGGTGGGGAGAGGCGTGGGGGGCGGGGGGAGTGGAGGGGAGGGCACGTGCGTGCGTGCGTGGGACGCCCCTCCCCCGGCCCGCGGGCCTCGATTCAAACGGGTGGAGAGTGGACAGGAGCCTGAAAAGATAGGAGCCGGGCCTCCTCACTGGCCTGCCTCCCAACCCTACGCCTCCCAGCCCCATGGCCCCCGCCGCCGCCAGCGCGCTGCTCTGGGCTGTGCTGCTGAGTCTGGGGGCCCGGGCGGCGGGGGCCCAAGACCAGACCCAGTCTTCCTTGACGGCCCTGCAGCGGAGCAGTACCCGCCTCGGGAGCCCCATGGCCAGCAGCTACCAGACCTCTGGCCGGACCAACAGACCCCGAAAGATGAAGGTAACCCTGGAAGATGAGGACGACGCCATAGCCACCGCCGACCACCTGGCTGGTCCGGCCGCCTCCGAGCTCTTGGCCTCTTCTGTGGCCACGGGCATCAGCCACCCCCGCGGGTCTGGGGAGGAGGAAGGGGTGCTGGAAAACGAAGTTCTGATTAATACCAGAAGGAATGGCAACATGGAAAGCCCCAGTACGGCCTCCAGTACAAGGTTTCCAGCGAATTCACAGGACCGGGAAATCCGGCTGACGACAAGCCTGGGGTCCTCGACCTTGAGGTCGACGGGGGAGCAGCCGGGCTCCGAGATCAATCTGAACCAGTGGTCGACACCCGGGTCCACCCCGAGCCAGTGGTCGCCCCCCTCTTTCACAGCCATGCCGCCAGCAGAAGATCTGCAGCTGGTGCTCATGCCCTGGGGCCCGTGGCACTGCCACTGCAAGTCGGGCACCATGAGCCGGAGCCGGGCCGGGAAGCTGCACGGCCTGGCGGGACGCCTTCGTGCGGGGGCACTCAGCCAGCTCCGCACGGAGCACCGGCCTTGTACCTACCACCAGTGCCCCTGCAACCGGGCTCGGGAGGAGTGCCCCCTGGACAACAAGTTCTGTGAGGACTGCACTTCTCAGGCCAGTACCAGGGAGACACCCACGAGCCACTTTCCCTCTACCAGCCCCACCCCCAGCCCCAGCCCCAGCCCCGCTCTTGCTTTCTGGAAACGAGTCAGGATCGGGCTTGAGGATATTTGGAACAGCCTGTCTTCCGTCTTCACGGAGATGCAACCAGTAAGTGTTTGTTGATGGATCTGAAAAGCCCTTCTTGCCAGCCGGTGTGCTTACTTTGTAGGATGTCTGGTTAAGCCAAACCCACCCCGCTGCCATCAAGCCGATTCTGACTCATAGCATTTCCGAGACAGTCAGTCTTTATGGGCGCAGTCTCACGGGCTGGTTTGATCAATGGAACCTTGTAGTTAGCAACCCAGCGTCCTGGCCAGTGCCTCTAGTGAGTCATCAATGCATGTTACTCATGTTACTGGTGACCATTAATTCCATCCTATTGTCTCTTCTACTATTACTGGTTGACCGGTTGGCCAAGCAACGTGGATTGGTCATTAGATGAGTACTGACCAGATAGCTAAGGTTGAAGCTCTGTAGCCTTAATACGTAATGGCTGTGAAAGGATGTGTTCATCTGCTAGCAGTTTTCAGCTAGTCCATGCAGTTGAATGTGAGGTCTTAGTAGGTCTACTTTCCCTGGCTCGATCCTCAACACCTATGAGTATGACCATCCCCACTTTACTAATTACATTTAGGACTAATTACAAAGCTGGCAAATGGCACAGCCACCGCTGGGACTCAAACCCAGGCTCAACACCAAAGCCCATGCCTTTGCCACCACTCGCTTCCCAACTCACTCCCCTGGGCTCTCCCGGTAACCAAAGCCTCAGGGATGGACAGTCGGCCACCAAGAGCGCTACTGGTGGTTCCAACTGACCTGAAGAAGCAGTCTATTGGCTCGAACGGCAGGACCTTTGGGGAAAGCGAAGAATAAAATGGGGGTGCAAGGGGTGGTTTTGCTGGTTTCCCTTGGTCTTTGGGGTCCAAATGGGGAAAGTAGGCTGAAGGAATGGGGGCATGTGGGAGAGGGGGTGAAGCAAGGAGACAGGAATGTTGCTATGGTTTTTAACTGCCCTTCGCTTTCCTTTCACAGTCAGAGCGGAACCGCAGGTAAAGGCCACTTCATCCACAGGAAGAGGAGGCGTCAGCATCTCCTCTCCTCCCCCCTGGAATCCACTGGATATTTTTAATACAGAAAAACAAAACTGAAAAAAGCATGGTTGAGCCTTGTGTTTCTTTTGCTTTTTACAGAGGTGTCTGAAGGCAGACACCTCCCAAACTGAACCAGGTAGCTAGCAACATCTGATGTGGACCCTCACCCTTTTCCCGAGGACAGTGATTTGGGCATTTCCCACAGTTCCAGTTTTTAAACAAGTCCTTCTCTATCAAGATTTTCCAAATCTCAGAAAAACACTAAGAACAGCATATAGGAACCTCCTTGCCTTCCCAATGTTTGATCGTCCTCAGGCTTGGCAGTGTTGGTACGCAATTCCATCTCCACCATTTGCAAGGAATTCTATCTACTCATTCACCCCACACACATCTATAGTGATTACTGTATCTCTTTTGCTTACAAATCCTTTTATTTGAAAAATTACTTAAAAGTCCAACGATTTTTCATATAAATTATGACTCAAACCCATTCCCATCACCTAGGAATTGCTGAAGTGATGGTAGCATCCACATTGGAGAAGGTGGCAAGAGCGCACACAGGGCAGAGCCGAGTCCAGAGAACAGCTACTGGAATGAGGTTGAAGTTCCGACTGAGCAGAGGCGCGGAGGGCATACCCTGCCCTCCATAGAACGCTCCAGCCATTGACCAGTGTAGGGTAACAAGATGGGCTACTTTGAGAGCAATGATCTTGACTGGATTTGAGAGTAAACCAGAATGTTCATCACCAATGTTAGACCGAAAATGACAGGAAATACACTGAAATCTGTTAAGTTAAAAACCTCACTCATGGTAGGTGGAAACAATCAGCAAAGTGGACTCCTATTCCTGCATTCCTGACCCCCCCCCATGCCTAGCATAGGGGTAACCCGAGACCCACCTTGTCTCAGGAAACTGCTCATTTATCTGGCGCTGCCTGCCTTCCTAATCACCCTGCAAGGCAGAAACTAGAACATAGGACACCTAGAAAAAACAATCTAAGATCCCGATTCTACATGGCTTTCCCACCTAAAGTAGACTCTTCAGTGTGGGCAGTGGGACCTGATTTTCATACAAAACTCCCTGAGTCTTATCCATGTCTGGTTCTAGGACTAGGGCACAGAAATAGAGCATAAATTTGGGGAGGACAAATGGGGGTGTGTCTAGCACTATTGCTTTTTCTTCTGCTCTCCACCAATCCCGCCACATCCTGTGTCTCTCCATACTCCCGGAGCCCATCCTCCAGCGAGCAAGAGTGTAGCATGATGGAGACTCGAACGCACACAAGAACACGTAACACTCCATGTTAACATCAAAACACCCTTTGAAGATAGTAAGTGCAGCATTGTAGGTCCTGCTTTGTAAGAGGTCTTAGCTAGTCCGTGGCTCAGCCTTACGATGGATAAGGGTGGTGGCAGTAAGGTGTGGCTATGACTTAAAAACACAGTGACTCTAGAGCTGTTCTTACCGAGGGGCACTTCTTGGAAGGTGTTTTGGCTGTCACGAGGGTGGGCCATGCACAGGACAGAGGAATTACAATGAATTGCCAAGCCCGAAACGTCCGAAGTGCCCAGAAAAGAGTAGGCTTGTTCCAGACTCGAGTCTCTCCCGATGAGGAACTGCAGACACCTCAACTCATAGGTCTGTGTGTTCAACCTGCTGGTCACCCCTGAGATAGATTGCCTGGTTTTGTTTAATTCTGGGTTGCTCTCCAGCCTCCTGTTCGTCACCTCACCTGGGCCAGCAGGGAGGTTAGCAGACAGTAAGACACGGGTCCCCAGGACTTGAATGGGTGATAGGAATGTTGCCAGACTAAGACCCACCTCTCTAACTTATTCAATGAGAAATGAAGGCTCCTAACAGTTTGGGCTAAGGACAGAGGTAGTAGTAGCATAGGCTAATTAAGAAAACACATCTTAAATTAATTCCCTAATTGAAAGTAGGAAAGGTGCGGAGGTGTTATAGTAAAGCTACAAAAATACAGGGCTAGAGGGGAACTAGAGAGAGACGCTGGTACTGGCGGAGAGAGATTGAGGCAGGAGACACTGACTGGTTAAGGTCTGAAATCTAAAGAAAAGGTGGGGATTTTACAGTGGTCCCCCTCTCAGCCTCTGCCTGGTATCTGCTTCCGTTCATTCCAGGAGGCGAGAGAGGACGAGCAGGTGGGCGGGGCGCGTCTCAGCAAAGCCAGCTTCAGCTTTGGCAGTCTCACCCACCTACCCCATCCCATTTAAGGAGTTCCAGGTTAAGAGTTTAAAAAACAGCTGGGCCCCAGACCATCATTCAGGAGAAGAGAACTCCTAGCTCAGATCTGCGGGTGTCCCGGACTTGAGCTGAGCTTCTTGGCCAACAGTAGTCACTTGATCAGTCCTGCTATCTTGACCCCATCTCCAGGAGGGGGATGCCAGAGGGAGTTGAGGGAGTCCAGCCCCCAAGTCTTCTGAGGCACTGTGAAGACAACAGACATAGAAAAGAGGGGCCCTGGGGCTACTGCTTTTAAGAGGGATCTGGAGAGGTCAGCCTATCTCCAGGGCTGGACAGAGGTGTGGGGGAGGGGGTTCAAGATGGCAGAACCTGGATTAAAAAAAGAAAAAGAAAAAGATAAGCTTCTTGAGGTCTTAGGGAGAAAGTATCACCTACTTGCTAAGTGCCATCGGGTGGGCTCTGACCCACAGTGACACTGAGCACAACAGTGACACACTGCACGATCTGCTTAACCATTTTTATCTACCTGCACCATTCCCCTCTGCCTCCCCTCTTCCTCTCTAGATGCTACATTTTTAACATTCTCCACTCAAATTCTCTCTTCTACTTCCTTGGCCATTCTAGCACCCATAGGGGCTCAGGGGCTGGAGGTACTCACCTTTTCTATTAGAGCTACAAGCCCCTTGAACTGCTCCAGGGCCTGTCTCGATTTCCCTTGGATCTCATTTGCTCCTGAACGGCACCTGTCTGTGAAAAAGCACAGGAGACTTTACGCTCCTACCCCACAGGAAGAGGCCTGCACCATTCTGAAAAGATGAAAACTAACGACCATTCTTCCCAGGAAGTCTCAATGTCTCCCCTCACACCGGCCATTTAGAAACACCTCACTCATGGCAACCCTATAGGACAGGGTAGAACTGCCCCTCTGGGTTTCTGAGACTGGAACTCTTTATGGGAGCAGAGAGCCCCGTCTTACTCCTGCTCAGAAGCTGGTGGTTTTGAACTGCTGACCTCTCAGTTAACAGCCCAACTCGTAACCACTACGCCACCAGGGCACTGACAGTAGTTCTTAATTGGGAGGAGAGAAGATTATGGCTTTTAGGTAAAGTCTTTCAACACCCCATTGAAGAGTAATCTAAGGAACCCAGGTCCAGACGACTGAAGGGAGAGAGCGAGTAACGTGGGCTAGGATCCCGGGTTCTTGCTTCTCCATCAAGTACTGTCTTCTGCCTGCCGCCTGGCCTTTCAAAAAGAATAGTTCTACACCACAGCCCCACGAGCCTCCACGCCAGCCCTTCCCTTGTTACCATGGCGAGCCCATCTCCAGCTCCCATCTCCCCAGAGCCAATGTGAGTCAGGTGGACGAAATTCATTGGTTCCCCAATCATAGTTCGGTCAA
The DNA here is from genome assembly GCF_050624435.1 of Tenrec ecaudatus. Taxonomy (NCBI): domain Eukaryota; kingdom Metazoa; phylum Chordata; class Mammalia; order Afrosoricida; family Tenrecidae; genus Tenrec; species Tenrec ecaudatus. The sequence continues at coordinate 159,978,457 of NC_134530.1, forward strand.
TCCGTCTCCTCTTCTTTTTCTGTTTGAAGAAAATAAGGGAGTCATGTCTGAAATTCCCTTCTTCCATGTGACACGGAAGAGCGCCTTGAAAGGCACGGGGTGGGGGGCGTAGAGCTCAGGCCTGGGCTGGTGGTAGACGGGAATGTGTTGTTACAGCAAGGTGATCACCGGCGTGAAAGGCCGGGCCAGAGCACAGTCACAGAGAACATGGCCAGGCATGCAGAGGGCAGTGGCCTTCAGAGGGCATGCTGGACAGAGAAAGGCCAAGTCAAGGTCACCTCTGGCTGATGAGGAAACAATGGGCACAGCTGACAGGCACCAACTCCCACCCAACTCAGAGTAGATGAGAAGAGGGGGCAACAGCGACAACTGTTAACTTCCCATCCCCCAGTCCCTTGATTTAACGCGACCGCCGGTCTGGTCGGAGCAACTATCCCAACAGAGTAGGTGGCAAGGAGTGTGCTTTCGGAGGGCAGATCCTCCATGGTGTGTCTACTTCACAGTATACGGTAACTGATTTCGGTGCTAAGGGGGCGGGGGGGGGGCAGGGGGGGGGACAACCAAGACTCACCGGCTGGGGTTTCTCTACCACACAGCAGCCCAGTTTGTGCCAGAATTCACTCATGTTCCCGGATGGGTCCAGTTTCACGCCTCTGCCTGAGGCCCCACAGGGCTCTAGCTTGGTGCGTTGGCTGCCCACTCTCCTCGGGGTCACCTCAGCTGGGCCACCCTGGAACAAGTGGAGTCCTTGGGAGCCACAGACGTGGTGCAGTTGGGCACAAGGCCGTCTTCCTCAAACTCAGAACCCTGAATTAGGACAGCCCAGAGAGAGGAGGTGAATGACAGCGCTCTCCCCCTCTGAAAACCCCCGAGGGGCATCCACAGCTGCCCAATTCGCCTTGAGGCCCTAGCCCTGTACCCCAGGACTAACCCTCTACAAACATAAGGATCTCATGGTTCGACTCACAGAGAAAGAACAGACATCAAGGGGTTACAGGGCCCTAGCAGGAGGGGAAGGGGGCTGGAGGGGCCACAGCATGGTGGCAAGAATAAGGCAACTGCGGGTGCGACACACTGGAGCGCTGGGCTTGGGGTAGGAGGGGAGGGGCATTTAAAGCGACTCCAAAGAGGAAATGGTGGTTTTTCATTTTCACAAACAAGGCCTCCACCCGCCCCTTCCTTTAGCCTCAGATTGCTGTGAACACCTCGATCTTCTTAAAGAGCAAGAGAGGTCTCGGCCGCCACGTCTGTCCTAGGGGACTACCGATCCAGCAGAATGGGCTTCAGGAAGGCCTGTCTAGGGAGGAATTTCTGCCCTTTCAGTTCGCTGCCTTTGTTCCTCCTCAGTCCCCTCCCAGAAGCCAGTGAGCCGTTTCTTTATTACATGACCTTGAGTCTTGGGGAGGGTGCTGTGTATGGGCATCTGGTATCACTGTACACCGCTGTACGGGCGTGGAAAGGCCCTGTCTCCCATCATCTGGGGTAGTTGTAGGTCCATGTGCCAGGTATCCCCTGTTCCACGAGGCAACTTGCCCCAGTCTCCCCACCCTGGTTCACATGTTCCATCGTGTCCTGATCTGCTCTGCCTCATAGCTAGGCCACCCTCCCTACTCCTCTCATGCTGTGACCTGTCTGGCCTCCCTCTCCAGCACTTCCAATCCCCACCTTCACCAGCCAAGCAGCCACCGGGAACTTTCCAATCGCAAGAGAATATCCAACAAAGATGCACCTCCCCTTCACACCGCCAACCACCTGGGCTTCCTGGATCGATAGTCACTCCATTTCCCCAGTCTTAAGGTACAGGCAACCTCAAATAGATCACACAAGGCACCTTCCCTGGGAGCACAAAGAGGCACCTTCTTTTCTGGTCCTCTGGCATCCTCAACTGAGATGAGAGAGAAGCGTTAAAGGCTCAGGCGCCATGAAGGCCAAGGCTCAACTTCTGAGGCAGGGACGGACCGGACCGGGAGGCCGGGTCTCTGACTTCCCTTCCTCCCGCAGCAGAGGAGGGGCAACCAGACTGCGGAAGTCCGAACCCAGTTGTGCAGCGAGGGGAGCTGTGATCAGTGGGGGGTGGGGATGGGGTGTCACTCAGTCACCCCGTTTGTCATGATGGTGGTGGTGGCGGCAGCAGCGGGTGGTAAGGGTTGGAGTGGGGGCAATGGAGAAAACAATAAAGAATTAGAGGAAGCACCCCCCCCAGACTACAATGAGACTAGACTCTCCCCAACTGCCCCCCCCTCCACTGTTCAGAGCTGAGCAGACAGACCCGGATGGTGCTGGGAGGGGATGGGAGAGGAGAGAGGGAGGACGGGAAGGAGAGAGAGGGAAAGGGGCAGCCGAGGGAACAAGGGCTTTTCTGTTCCTTCCCCAGGGATCCGGCCAGAGCCGGGTGGAGGGAAAGTGTGTATGTGGGACTTGGCATGAAATGACCAATGATGCGGAGCCGTGACCAGGAAATTCCATTCCCCGGGACATCAGGGTCTCTGGAACTTGGGGGCGGGGTAGGAGTGCGGAGAAACCTAGGCAGGGTGAAGGTGTATTGGGGGGGGGTGTTGGGAAACAAGGCCAAAAAGGAAGTAAGAGCTCCTGGCCACACTTCTTTGGAGTGGCCAGCTAAGAGTGGTTTGAGGAAAAATGAAGTCTGAGCTGGTGAACGCAGCAGGAACACGCAGTCCATCCAGAAGACCACAGGGCCGCCTCCTGACAACCACGCTGGGCTTCGAACTTGGCTTCCCTGAGTCCCAACTCGGAAGAAGAGTGACAGAGAGCTGGGAAATAACACCCCACCACCATCAAGGTCACAACTCTCAAGCCCTGGCGCCCAGCCCAAGGCAGTTCCTCCTTCTGTGTGAGAAGATGGAAATGAGGTGGCCAGGCGGAGTTTTAGGAAAGCCAGACCCCCAAGGAAGCGCGCTCCCGGGCCTCGCGGGCCCCAAGATGTGGAGGACTCCCGGAAGGAGGGATGGAGAAGGGTAGTCCCAGGTCCGGTTCTAGTCCCAAACCGGTTTGCCAGGTCCCCGCGGCCTCCCGCCCCAAGGCCTCCAGCCGCTGCCAGACAAGCCTTCACAAGAAGCAGCTGGAGAGCCAGAGAGAAGAGGAGGGAGAACGAGTGAGAGAATGCAGGGGGCCATTCTGGCTACGAGCCCAGGGTTGCAGCTGGTCCCCCGTGACATGCCCCCCGAGACAGGGCGGGCTGCTAGGAAGCGGAAGAAGGGGGTCGGGGCTGGACCCCACGGTCACCAGTGACCGCCCTTTCCCCGGGCAAGGTCTTGTGGGGCCTTTGGGAGGAAGCACACCGAGCCCTCGAGAGCTCGGCCACCCCACACTGTTTCGGTCACGTCGCCTCCATTGGTCTCCCCCGCCATCGCTACCCAGGCAATCTCTGCTCCGCCCAACCTCCAAGTCCGCTCGCACGGCTGCGGGACCGCGCTCCGCCCGCGGCCTCCGGCACGCGCCGCCCCGGGGTCGGGGCAGGCTCAGGGGCCACTTTCCAACCTGCCCTCTCCCCCGCACCCCGGCCCTTCTATCTGGGACCGCGGCACCCCGCTTCCCACGAACCGGCACCCCCGCATCCGGTGCGTCTCCGCCGGGCCGGGCGGGGCCGGGGTCGGGGCCCTGCGCGGCAGGCCGTCCGGCCGTCTCACCTGCTCTGCGGCCCAGGGCGTCGGGCTGCAGCGGGGCTCGGCGCCGCGCCGGCCTGCGAGGGGATCCCGGCCGGCTCTCGGGCGCGCGGGGAGCGGAGGGCGGGCCGGCGGCAGAGGTGGGGCCGGCGGAGGGCGGAAACGGCCGCGACGCGATTACGAAACCCGCGCAGCTCGGCGCCGGGCGCGCGGCTCCTCCCGGCGGGGCGCGGGGCTGGGGGCCGCCCCGAGCTCCGCAGCCGGACGGGCGAGCCCGAGTGGTGGACGCCTCGCCCCGGGCGCCCAAGTCTCGCACTGTCCCTTTTCGTGCCACAGGCCCGCGGGCGCCAAAGCGAGCGGAGCGCCCAGTCCCCCAGGCCCAGCCGGGCGGTGCACAGTCTCCGCCCACTCGGGACGGGGCGACCCCGATGGACTCACGGGCTGGAGACCCGTGGAGAGGTTTTCCGCTTGTCCAAATGCCTCATCCCCTGTAATGTTTCATTTGGAGCAAACGACACCCTCCTTTTCATTGCTGTCTTCATCCCTGAGCCGACCGCTAAAGCACCAGACAACGAATTGCTCATTCATTGCCCCACCCAGCCTGAGGGTGCTAGGAGGGGCCGGCAGTCATTTTTCATTGTTGGGACCCCGAAGAAGACAGCGACGCGTTAGCCCTCGTCCTCCTCTACAGAGCTCGGCCACCTACCGTTTGAATTAGCCGAGTCAGGCCGGGAGGAGGCGGGGGCGGGGAGTCCTTCCGCCCTTCTTAGGAGGGGCTGCATTGCAGGGGGAGGCTGAGCAGGCGGACTGTCATTGAAGAGCGCGCGTGCGAAGACAAAGCCATCGAAGCCCACCAGCCTCCTCTGCCTCCAGCCCAGAGCTGATCCCGGAGCCCCAGCTGCAGTCTCTCTACCTTTGGCACACGCTAGTGATCAATTGATAACAGGTAAACCAAACTGAGGGGAGGGGGGCTTGCTAGGATGGAAGAGCAGCTTCCTAGGGTTAGGTTGAGAACCCCAAATAAGGATGAGGGTGGGGGACAACAGCTCAAGAGGGGCGAAGGGGGCGCTCTGAACAATGGGTGATAGTTATTTGATGGCTGTTCTACATCTCCACATCTCCATCCTTGCCTTGCTGTCTTCTACATAGACATTTCTAACCCTGGGCGTTTAGATAGCGCCTCTGAGCATGGTTACCTCTTCTTCCAAAGAGCTATTTATGACTCATTGTCCTGTATATTTTAATCACTGTGCTAGTTACACTTTTAATTTTAACTTATCGTAATTTGATCTACTAGGGTTTTGACAAATCTTTATTCCTGCTGTATCCTTTCTAGGATACATTTACAATTTTTTTTCCTCTCCATGCTTCATCGATGTCCCTACCCTCACGCCCAAACTTAATCTGTGTCCCTAGAAAGGAAGGTGAGGAGTATGGTATTTTGGGTAATGTCAGTGGTCTCCACTCCATCTCATACCTTTGCTCCAAAGAGGGAACTGGGGGGGGGGGTAGGTGAAGTGGGGGAGGGGAGCTTTGGTGTAGGGGAGAAACTGCCTGATTCCATATTGAAATCAATCGATATAGTCCTGGGTGCTAGAGATGGAGGCAGTCTTCTGAAAAGGAATATTTTGGGTTTTTTGTTTTGTTTTTTGCAGTCCAGTGAAATGGGGGGGGGGCAGATATGGCCAATAGGACAATCCAGGCTCAGGGCGAGGCATGTAAGATGGGAATCCTGCCAGCCGGAGAGCTGCCATTCCTTTTCCCAGCCCGCCCCGCCACCCTGGCCAGCACCATGGCAGCATGACACAGCAAGGCCTGTAGGTAGGCCTGGGTGTCCAGCAGACCCACAGAGGCTGGGGACAAAGGGTATTCCAGTAGAGTTCTGTGGCTCAGAGAGGGTGTGTCTTCCTAACATGTGTATGTTCTCATCGTGTACCTAAAAATATAGAGGGGTAGATTTAGAATTACCTTTGCCTAAAATATCTGGATAACTTTGAATGAAGGATTTTGAGAATACATTGTAGTACAGGGGACTGTGTGAGCCCAGTAAGTGAAGTGAATGGTGTTAGGTAGCACCCATACCACCGTGAGGTCTGGGGAGAGAGCATTCGGGGAGAGGAGGGAAAGCTAGTCGAAAAGAGATCTATGGTAAAATTTGGGTGGATTGGAAATTAAAAACACAACACATTAAATCAGAACTTCAATACTAAAGGGAATTTTAGCCTCAGCTGTGGCTGCTAACCTGCAAGGTCAGCAGTTCACAACCAGCCACTGCTCAAGAGGAAGAGGTAGCTGTCTCATACAGTCCCGGAAACTCAGAAGGGCAGTTCTACCCTGTCCTATAGGGTCACAATGAGCTGCCATTGATACAATGTCAGTGGGGTTAAGCTGTAACCTTACCTTACATTCCTGACTTAAGTTTAAATGCCACATCCGCTCATTGAAATGTCTTTCTAGAATGCATTTGCTACTCTATACATGTCTCTAGGCGAATGGAATGAGATTTTAGGACTGTAGCACTTTGTAAAAATTCCCTTTACCTGTTTTAATTGCAAGTTAAACTCTTCCAGACACGCTCAAGGATTTTTGGGCAGTATCTATGTGCAATATATTGCAAGGGGACCCGATTGGAAATTACAAAACACTGGTGGGGTTCGATCCGAACTGGCTGGAAGGTTTCATAAGCCACTAAGTAATTTCTAAGGTGGCTTCTACTTTTAAAATGTTGTAGGTTCCCCTCCTCACTAGGAGTCTTTCTTTTAGCCAGTATTATGCTAAGCCACTCTAAGAACTTTTCAGTAAGGGGCTATAAAGAAGCCAGTTGGCTGAGAAAATGCTGGTGCTGTTCTAAGAAAAAAGAAAAAGCCATAGGCAGAAGTGCACTCTGACTCCTGCACTTTGCTGCTTAGAGTTCCTATAGCCTAAGCAGAGATTAATAGCTACAGCCATTTTCTATTATCTTTCCGTGCACATGTCTCTGTAAATGGCTGGGAGATGATTCTATCATAGGATGATGAGATCATCTTTCCAACACGCCCCCTCCCTGCATCACCCTCCTTCCAAGCAGCTACTCTGCTGAGTAATGGTCCCTTCCCAGGGTTTTTGTCTTGTAGCTTGAGCAACTTAAAAATCACTCTTCATCTGAAAAACGTTCTCCCACGCCCAAAGCCCTTGCACTCTGAAAGCATAACACTGTTCTAGATGGTGGAGGCCTTTGTTTGCCTGCTTTTTGCCTCAATCGTGACATTTCTCCTTACGCAGGGGCATTTGGGAGCCTATTTAAGATGACTATGTCGGATTCTCATTCATTCTGAGGCGTGTGGAAGCCTGGGGCTTTATATTTGGAGGCAGGGCAGTGTTCTCTCTGCTGCTTTGGGAACCCTTCAACGAATGCTCCTTCCTCTTTCCCTTGGCTCTCAAGCAGCAAGGTGGAGGCTACAGGAAAATATAATAGCTGTGTAATATCAGGGTGGGGGTGAGTTGAGCAGAAAAGGTAATAGAATTAATCATTAAAATGATTATGGGAAAGTATCTGATTCTGTTGAGACTGTCCCCCCTTTTGATCTAAAATTTGCCTTTTTTACCCGACATTTTCAGTCCCTTTGCTCCCGCTACTGTCAGATAAATTTTTGCAGAGACTCAGGACCGTATTGTAGCCCAGGACAGTTTTGAACCTGGGTTTTGCACTGCAGGAACAGTAGTCAAGGGAGAGATAATCTCCTAGGCTATCTGTGGGCATTAGAGGGAGTGCAAGGTGTTCATTTGTACAAAGTAAATAGTGACCGACAATTAGTCAGCAGCCTTGAGTGTCACTGGAGTGCATAATTCAGCACTTGTGGAAAGAGTTCAGAGTCAGCAAGCGGGGACTGACTGTTGGAGAAATTCCCAGTCTGTAGATGGTGTCCAGACACACACACACACACACACACACACACACACACACACACACACACACCACAACCGCCACCTTTAACCCCCACGCAGATGTAGACAGGGTAAACCTCTATAGGAGTGTTGGGGGGAGTGCAGGAGAAAACAGGGGAGCTAGAGCTGAGAGTCTAAATACATCATCCATGAATAAGTCAGTTTCTAGTAGAGTTTAGAAGGCAGGGGGAAAAAAAAGCAGAACTGTCATGAAACAAATCTCTTCAGAGGTATTGACCTATTAGGCCAAGGCAGGAAGAGTCAAATATTTCTAAATCTAGTAGGAAAGATTCCTCTGGGGCTTCACAGTCTTGAAACTCAAGTAATATTTTAAGATAGAAAGAAGAGAGTTAAGCAAGCCAGGGGTGAACATACCTGGCAGAAGATGTGTACTGCAAGGAAGAGTGGGGCCCAGATCCAGGAAGGCCTTGGAAACCAACCTCAAGATTGACTTGATGCAGTAGGCGCCAAACTAAGTCATTCCAGAGGTGAGGAATAGGGTAGCAAATGGTCTTAGAGGAAGGGGCTCCTGAAGTGGATTGGATTATGTGCAGAAGTGATAGGGGTAGAGCTTATAAGCAAGGAAAGGCCACAAGGCGGCTGCGATGCATGAAAACTGACAAGTGGTTTCTTTCACAGGCAGCTATGAGGGAGCCTGTGAGTAGCCAGTACAGCTCCTTTCTCTTCTGGAGGATGCCCATTCCAGAACTGGACCTGTCGGAGCTGGAAGGCCTGGGTCTGTCAGACACGGCCACCTACAAGATCAAGAGCCCCAGTGATGGCCAAGCGACTGGCCAAGCGGCCAGAGCAGAGCGAGAGAAAACCCCGGATGGCGATGCCCTCCTAGAGTACAGCACCTTCAACTTCTGGAGAGCGCCCATCGCCAGCATCCACTCCTTTGAGTTGGACTTGCTCTAAGGCCAAGACTCCTCTCTCCTACCACCTTCTCCTCCTCATGGTTGTTTTCCCTTCCAGCCCCTTCCTTTCCTATTTTAATCTTGCTCTCTCCCCTCCATTGTGATGAGGTGGTGCTCATGAATCTGCCAGAATGTTATTTATGTATTTATTTATGTATTTATTCATCTATTTATCCTCCTGTTTATCTCAAAGGCCTTCACACCACACAGTAGACACTGAAGCAGTGGCGTGGCATGGCGTAGTGCAGGGTCACAGGGATTCCTTCCCTCCCTCCCCACCCCTATAGTCACTCCCAAAAGTAAGCCTGATTTTGGGGGGGGATCAGAGTAGTTCAAAATGGAGGACTGATTTCACTCCATTTTAATCAACCTCAGAGTGTTCAAACCTTCCAAGGACACCGTTCCAGTCAGCACACAAGGAAGGGGTTGATGATAAACGGCAAGCCTTGGGAGTCGTAGCGTGGGATATCTGTTACTGAAAAGGATTTCTTAAACACCAAGGCGATTAAAGGCTTGCTTTTCTGATCCTCCACATTCTTATACTTTTCCTCAGCGACATTGGGGTTTGATAAACATGTAATAAAAATCGGAGATAATCCATCATAGAAAAGGAAAATAGAGAAAAGCATGGAATCATTTCAGAAAGAGCAAAGCGTGTTCCCTCTCTCAAAAATAGTGCTCCTTCAAGCCTACTCATTCCACAACTATGCTCCAAACTGAGAGGAAAAGTCTAGCCAAGGAAAGTCAGATTTCAAAATTTATGATGCAGTTGTACTTTTAAGATAAATTGTAGCATTTTTGACTCCTTTTATAAGGCAAAGAATTTGGTGTTTCCTGTTTTAGTAGGGCCCTCCTGTTGGTCAATGGGCCTTAGGAACAGTTCTTCAGCCACCCTGAAACCATGAAATCAACAATCACACTCTAACCTTGTACCTCATTCTCCAGCCCTCCCAGAGATTGCTGCCATTCACTCATTTGTTTAATAAAGACATTCAATCCCAGAACTGAATTCTAGTTTTCTCTCTTCACAGGAAAGAATTCTAGGTCTCAGAAATTCACCTTATAATTTTACCTTTTAATATTCAGCATAAATAATCATTTGAATAACCTATGTAAAAATAGTGAACTTCAGGCTAACAAGGTAGAGAATAAGAAAAAGGGTGAAGTCAATTTAAAATTAGAAAGGAAAATCCACAACACGGGCCCCTGCTTGCTGATTGACTACCAAAAGGATTCTCCAAGTCTCAGGAGGCCCCTGTGGCTCCAAATCAGTTCATCATTACCTCCATCTAGACCCTAGGCTCCCAAACCTGGCTGGTCATTGGAATCACAGAGGCATCTGGTGAAAATACAGATTCCCTGAGCTCTTCCCCTTATGGATTCTGATTCTTTAACTTGCAAATAGACCCCAGGGATCTGAAGCTGCACCAGATCCTCAGATAATTCCAATGATCAGCCACGTTTGGAAATCTAGATTCTAGATGCCTCAGAATAATTCACCCAAAAGTAAGTGACTCATTTATAACGGATGTCAATTAAAATGTTTTAATCCTAACTTAGGAATTTTGTGTGCCTATGCTGGTATAGTTATCGTTTGGGCTGCCACGACCGGGTCAGCAATTCCACCAGCCGCTCAGTGGGAAAGAGATGAGGCTTTCTAAGAACAACTCAAGAATCCATAGGGGCAGCTCTACGAGTCCTGTAGGCCCAGGCCCGGTGGCAGTAAGTTGAGTTGGGTTTTTTTTGTTTGCATATGATTTTATTTATTTTATTGCTACATTAGCAATGTAAATAAATTGTGAGAGGCAGCAAAAGCATACAATGTCATGGACATTTTTGAGTAAAGGGGGTACCTGCTGGAGGTTGACAATGGCATATCCTGTAGGGTAAGCAGCAAACCGCCCCTCCCCCTCACACACAGCTCTTACATGCTGGATCTTGGACAGCATGGGTCATGTGAGATTGACACACCAAGGGGGAATTTTCAAACAAAGATCTGCCCTCAGCCAGAGAATATGGAGAAGACGTCAGAAATTTCTTAAAATCTCTACAAACAGGTTTACAAAATGAAGCCTATCAAACTAAGACAACACTCAAGCTATGTTGCAATTTGCTCCTGGGAGGACGTCCCCATTTTATGATTACACACATTCTTTCCCCTGTTGGAGGCTCCTTCCAGGGGAGAGAATTTTTCCTTCAGTTTTGACTTGTCAAACTTCTGCACTTCAGACACACCTGGCTTATTGCTCATCTTGCCTGAAGGCTTGAAGATCTGCTAAAGGATAAGCCCTGGGTTGACAAAGGATCTCACTCAGGGCGAGGTTAAGTTGAGTGGCTAGAGCTATTTATGTGTCATAGCATGGACGAAACACAACTTCTCTATAGTTCTTTCATGCTTCCTCGCCCCCACTATCATGATTCCAATTCTACCTTACAAATCCGGCTAGACCAGAGGATGTACGCTGGTACAGATAGCAACTGGAAAGACAGGGAATTCAGGACCTATAAATTCCTCAGGACCAATAATGAGAGTAGAGATACCAGGAAGGTAGGGGGGAAGGTGAGGGGAAAGAGGGGACACTGATCACAATGATCTACATATAACCCCCTCCCAGAGGGATAGATAGCAGGAAAGTGGGTGAAGGGAGACATTGGCCAGTGTAAGACATGAAATAATTTATAAATTATGAAAGGTTCATGAGGGAGGGAGGGTGAGAGAGGGAGAGAAAAAAAGAGGAACTGATATCAAGGGCTCAAGTAGAAAGCAAATGTTTTGAAAATGATGACAGCAAATGTACAAATGTGCTTGACAATGGATGGATGGATGGATGGATTGTGATAATTGTACGAAAAGAAACCGTGGTAATGACTGAGCTGCTAAACTCCAGGTGGGTCACTGTAACCAGCACATGCTCCGAGCAACTAAAATGAGGCTGACTGCTCTGGTAAAGTTACAAAGCTAAAAAAAAAAAGCAAAGATGTACAAAGTTTCAGAAACCCTTTAGAAGTGTTGTGGATGGCAGTGGGTTTTGGTGTTTTTTATTCCTTTTGGTTTTTGACTGTAAGAAAAGCAGGAAACCGTATAAAAGGATGTCAACAGAATGAATCCGTCCTACTCTCAAACTTGAAGGAAAGCTATGACCAATAGAATTCCTGAGTCGTGCAAACAATCCTGAAAGGCTGGTGGGGTTCTACCCCACTGAGAGGCTTTGGAAGTAAGAGCCTGGCTTTCTGCTTCCCAAAAGTCACAACTTCGAAGAACACACAGGGTCACCAACGGCGTTTCTAGGTGACAAATACTAATATGGATACTTAGCAGCATGCCACAAATACCTTTAAAATTACTCTTGCAGGGACCTAGAGACGTTCAGAGAAGGGGACAAATCTTCCTCCTTAGCGCACTAATAGCCAAAATAATTGAAGAGAGGAAGACTCAGTGGTGGCGTCTATTTTTAAGGGTTTCTGAACTGATGCCTAGCGGTTAAAACCAGGGCTGTCCTCTTGTCGGGGCATCTGGTTGGTTTGCACTCTGTAGCCTACGTTATTAGGGAGAAGGGGGAAAAAACTCAAACCCGTTGCCATGGAGTTGATTCACCCTCAGCGATCCTGGATGCCAGAGTAGAACTGCCCCCAAAGGGCTGTACGTCTTGACGGGGAAAGCGGCTACATCTTCTAGCCTTTTCCGGCCCCCCAAAAGAAGTTACCCAGGTTTTCACCGCACGCCTCGACACTGGCCCCGGGGTCCTTACATTTGGCGACAGGACCACAGGGCTAGGCACTGGACTCAATTCAGACGTAAACGAAGGAATGTCCACATCGGGAAGGGGCACCTCTAAAACCGGTCGCCCGGAGGGAGACGCGACCTCGGCAGGGCGGCCGCAGGACCGACGGAGGAGCCGGTTCTCGGCAGCGCCGAGTCCTTGGCGCCAAAACCACCGGGCCGGGCCGGCCCCCGCCGGAACTACACGACACGTCATCAAGTAATCCTACGCCGCCCGAGGAGCGCTGCTGGGAGCGCCCGGTGCGCACTCTCCCTCCAAAGGCCCTCCGTCCGCAGGAAATGAGCCGCGGAGGGGTGTCGGCCGTGCCCTCCAGCGCAGACGCGGGCTTTCGAATGATTTCCCTCCACGGATTCCTCCGCCAGAAACTGGCCTTGCCGCGCCTCCACTTCCGGGTCTGCCATTTTGTTGCCTCCATTTCTCCACGAGGGGGGGTAAGGCCCCCCAAAGACGCCTATGTGAAAAGGCCAAAAAGTAACCGTCAGTGACAGGGACTCTTCACTAGAGAAGCAAACGCGACCAAACTGGCGGGCTCGGCGGACACGCAGCCGGCAGCGCCCCGGACGCGGAGGTGAGGGGATGGGAGATGGCCGGTCTGTGGGGGGCGTCGGGCTGGAGGCAGGGCGCCCTGAGCGGGCTCCCTCCTTCCCGGGTAGCCCCGTGGGGCGGCGCCCCTCTCCGCCGCCGGGCGGCCGGGGATGGGACGGAGAGGAAGGGGAGGGGACTGGGAAGAGGTGAGGAAGGGGTGGGTGTAAGACCCGGGGCTGGGGAGCGGCTGGACCGCGGGGCGCCAAGCCGCCGAGGTGACCGCTAGGGGGCGGCGCGGCTCCGGGCCGGCGGCGTCCGTGACGCGGGGACCCTGACACGCAGCACCCCGGCGGTGGTTGGGGCGACCCCGTCTGACCTTCGGGGGCCCCGGCGTCTGAGGGCGAGCGCGGAGAAGCGTCCGGCCGCAAGCTGCGCGCAGGGTTGACACGCCGTCCCGAGCTCGCACCCTGAGTCCTGCGATCCCAACTCTCTTTTCCGTTAGCTTTTCCCGAGTCTCCCCAGAGCTCCCCGGAGCCCGCAGACGCCCGGGGAGCCCTTCCCCGAGGGACTGCTCTCCAGGGTCCCGCTCGCTTTTCTTTTTGACGCCAACGGAAAAGGTTTTCTTTGGCTGACGGTCAGCCATCTGACAACTGCTTCTGCCCCTTTGGGACCGTCCTTTCTGCATACCGTTTGAGCACCCAGTTCAGTAGCGGTGTTCTCCAGCGTGACCCCCCTGGAACCAGGAGAGCCGCCCCACCCACATTCTCATAGAAACAGCGAGCCTGGCCGTGAGAGTGCTCGGTGGTCAGGAGCTCAAGCCCTTCATAAGTGATCGAAAGCGCACGCAGTGTAAGTTCTTGTTTGGAAGGGGTTTTTCTTCGTTCCCCAAATCCCTAGGAGGCCAGTGTTTGTTTCCTGGTTTTTAAACAGGGAAAAGTGAAGGTACAATAACCTACGGGGGAGCGTTTTCCCCTCCCTCCGTGCAATCTGGGAGCTCCTAGTGACCAGACGGCCCTCTGGTCTGTTACACAGGGTTGGTCTGCCGGCCAGCGCTGCCATGGAGACTGGGAGAAAGGTCCCTAAGCTTACCACCACCCCCGCCCCCCAAAAAAGTGCTGTTACTTTACATGTACGTTTTGCTTTAACTTGGGATGGATGCTTCAGGCGAACTCAAAAGAAAAATATATATTAAAAAATAATAACAGGGTAGGGGCTAAAAAGAGCCCTGAAGAACACATTTGTGGGACATCTTTCATGTATCAAGGAAATGAGTATATTGCTTTGTTGACACTCTCAGAGTTAAACGGTGTCTTTGTGTAGTGGAAAGTAAGGTTTGGGGTGGGAGGTGGGTCAGCTATTGAAATAATAGTATGGCAAACTTGAAGTGATTACCACTCACTGGTACTAGAACACTGTCCACAAATACACGATTAAAGGAAAGTAATAAAACATGTATGAAAAAACCATGTATGAAGGTCGAAAATAGTGGGGGAAATTGACCAAAAATCTTTTGCAAGAGTTCAGGTGCTGAAGACACCAATTACATAGTGTAGAAGTCAATTTATTCAAAGTGTCTTGTTTCCCAAAAGTATCAACTTTTCAAGAACATGAAGCAAATGAGAGTTCTCTTTAAACAGATACTCTCCAACTGAACTGTTTGTGTGTGGGAGGGGGGCGGAGAGGGAAATGTCATTATTAGGATAGTTAAGTATTTGGGTCAGTATAAGGATCCTTGTGTTGAATATCCCTTCCTTTTGTGATCCTTCATTGTACAGATTATTGCTATATAATGATAATACCATTTGTGTAATGCATTTTGTGGAACTATGAAGGAGTCAGTTTTATTTAACCAATCAGAAAATTGTTCTTGTTTTTGCCTATTAAAAAAAAATCTCACTGCTATCAAGTAAATTCCAACTGTAGCAACCTTCTAGGACAGAGTAGAACTGTCTCTGTGGGTTTCCAAGCCTATAAGTATTAGCCTCATCTTTCTCCAGAGGAGTAGCTGGTGGTTTTGAACTGCACACCTGTGGTTAGCAGCCCCACATGTAACACACTATTGCCACCTGGGTTCCGTTTAACTCTTAGTAGTAAGATAATTAGGTTAAAACACAGGTGAAATTTTGAAATGAAGTTAACCATGGAAAAATATGAAGTCTCTGTGTTCTAAAAGAAGGTTTTGCAGGGTTTTTTTTTGGGGGGGGGGTTTGGTCTGGCATATTCTTGAATTCTAAAAACTAACGTTTGGATAGGTATATACAAGTTCATGCAAAAGAAGTTCACACTGTTCCCCTGAATATACCAATTATGAGACTGTACTGGATTCTCAGGTATATTCACTTCCCCTGTGATCTCCTGAACTCCAACTTTGAGCATAAAATCTATATTTAGATAAAAATCTAAATTGTAAAGTGTTACAAAATTTTGTTTAAGCCCGTAATTCTCAAATTTTCTGCTTTCAGGGCTCCTTTACACACATGAACATTGGTAGACCTCTAGTGTAACTGATAATGAATCTTTAATATCTAACATCTTTTTATGATGAATGTACTTTGAAAATTAGGAGAAAGATTGCTTTGTATTTTTATAAACCCTAAGTAGACAGCTGGGTTTTCATATATTCTGCAGCCAATTTGTTTTGACATGTACTTGGAAAAGGGAGGAACATTTTATTTATTTTCACAGTGCCATTATTATTTTAATCACTTTATTGAGGCCTCATACAATTCTTACTATAACCCATACACCATCCATCCATTGTGTCAAGTACATTTGTCCAGTGCTATTATTTCTATTAACAATTGGCACTTAAGCTACATATCACATAATTCAATAAGAATTGTACAATCATTACCACAAGCCATTTAGAGAACATTTTCCTTTTCCCCCCCATGATTAAATCGCTTAGTGTTTACTCCCCCTCCCACCTTCATTGTTACTCCCCAAATCCCCATGCCCATTTCCCTGCCCCTCAGACCTACACCCCTTAGAAACGCTTGTGTCAGTTATTACCTCTAAGCATCCTCTCCTGGGCTTCGCAAGCTGGGAAACCCAACAGAAACAATAAAGAACAAAAACGAAATGAAGTAAGGATAAAACAATAGTAATATAAAGGTAAAAATACAAACAATGAGTAAGAAAAAAAAGACCACCATCCATATTTTAAAAACCCAGGAAAAAGTTTTTGTCATGGGACAAACAAGAGACCCTGACACCTTGAACAAACTCAGGTCGGGTCTAGAGGGAGGGGTCAACTGACCAAGTATCAACTTTGATCCAGCAAATTCAGGATGATAGTGATCTATGTTTGATAGTAAGACTGTGCCAAAAAATAATATAAAAATAATTTAAAAGACTGTTCCTGAGCTTTGCCCATGGTTGGAGGGGATCTGCCAGCGGCTTAATCTGACTAGATAATTGGCAGCTGGGTTTGGGGCTCCTATTGTTAAGCTCACAGTTAGTGTAGGTTTCCTAAAATTCTAATTTTTGCTTGAGAGTTCGAATTAAAATTGATAAATGGCAATAAGTAATGTCGTGTGTTTTCCTGCGTGTGGCAGACTCTAATCACTCTAAAGAAAACAGTTGCCCTATGCCCAAGTTTCAGTATCTGGTTTGTCTGTTCATCCTTCTCTCATGTAAAACTGGTGTTCTGGGCAACTTAATCATAGTGTTTTCCCTCAAAAAAACCCTCTATTTTCCATAAATAAAATCAACATGCTTTATGTATATTTCCAGTGTTATCACAGAAATTGTAAAGACCTATACTCAAGGTTAAAAAGCTCAAAATAGACATTTTTAATACTTTTTAAAATAATTTTTACTACTTAAGCTGAACTGTTGTTTGATTTTAAGACAATGTAGGGAATGTTTTCATTTGACTATTTAAGGCTTAAAAATTAGCTCACTATGAGTTTTCACTGGTTTATCCAGATTCAGTGATTCCCAAATGTTTAGATTCCATGAAAATTTGAAATTCTTTTCTGCATGATTGGCATGCATGTTTTATTACTTTGCACTCTTTTCCTTTGAGTAATGTTCTACCAATGGACATGTCAAAGGGAGAAAAGTGTTGTTTTTAACGACTCCTTAAGAGTAAAAGCCAGTTAAAAAAAGGAGCCTGAAAACAAACAAACAAAAAAAGGAGCCTGATGACACTGTAGGTTAGGTATGGGACTGTTAACCTCCATGTTAGCAGTTCAAATCCACCAGCCGCTCTATGGAAGAAAGATGAGGCTGTCTGTTCCTGGAAAAGGCTTACATTCTCAGAAACCCTATGTAAGGTCACTGTGAGTTGGAATTGACTTGATAGTAGTGGATCTTTAAGAGTAAAACATAGAATCAGAATTGACTTGAGAGAGTGTGACACATTTTTGAAGTGTTTTTCTAGAGATGGAAAGTGAGAGAACTATTGTTTAGAATCTGAAACTTTTCCCAACATCTCATTGGGAAATATCTAGATGTTGGGGAGGGAAGGGGAAGAAATGGGGGAGGTGATATCAGGGGCTCAAGTGGAAAGAGAATGCTTTGAGAATGATGATGGTAGTAAATGTGCTTGACACGTGGATGAATGTATGGATTGTGATAAGAGATGTAAGAGCCCCTAATAAAAATATTTAATAATTAAATATAAAACATAATAATCAAAGAAATATCTAGATGAAGTAGAAAGGATGTGGCCTACCAACCTGTCAGCTGAAGAAGTATCTTATTATGTATACATTCAAGCTCACGAAATCTGAAAACATTTTATAGACAGCCTTCCTTGTGTTTGGGTTATAGCTTCCTAGAAACTTTTGTTCCTATGCATAAAGATGTCTTTGGTGGACTTGGGAAAGAGGCTGCTAGAAGCAGCAAGAAAAGGCCAAGATGGTGAAGTGAGAACGTTGATGGCAAATGGTGCCCCATTCACCACAGACTGGGTAAGCTCAGGGGAGGTCTCCTCATGATTCCGGAGTGTAATTTCCCCGCCTTTTCCCTAGAGGCGGAACAGACTGTAATAGGCTTTATTTTTTTGTCTCCTCAGCCTCATTCCCCTTACAAGTTTTATTTTCTTTGTCTCATGTGACTATTTGACTTTCTTTTTGTTTTCCTTTTCAAATGGAGTCTCCTGTGGATATATGGGTGATAATTTTAAGGTACTGTGTATTTGTAATTCTCTAGAATGCTTCTTAGAGTATTTTCTAAAGGTTTGATTTGCCCTGGAGTGCATTTTGGGTTATAGGCTTCTGTAATTAGCTGGAAATTCCACAAAATCGGTTTACAAAGAATGCATTTCCAAACTAGTAAACTTCTTAGATTTTGTCTCTTAAGATGTCTCGGTTCATGAGGAGTAGTCTAGCCATTTTGTTAAGGCACATTAAAGAGGACGGTGTCATTCATGAGCCTTGACAGCAGTTTGGAGAGCAGAGTGTCAGGAATGAAGGGCAAGTTATAATACGGACTTTCTGGGCACGCAGATTTTGTAAGCATTGACCACTTTTTAAAATTCAGGGAGAGACTCTTTTCTATTGGGGGTAATTAATTCATAACTTCAGAGGCCAGCAGGTTCTTAGCACTCAGAAAAATGAAGAAACGAAAACACAGGAGATTAGCATTTCTATAAATAGACCTGAAAGGAGCAATGTGAATTAAATCCAGTCAGGCAGAGAAGCTGAATGTATGAAAAGCAAAGAATAAACTACGTAGGCTTACAATCCAGAGCATAGCCCAAGAGAGTGCTCATCGATCATTTAAAAAATTTTCTGTTAGATTGCACAGGCTGGCTGGCTGCTCTTGGCACACTGTTGCTACATTTTTATAGCTCCTCCATCCCTGGGGCTTGTTTACTTTGCTTTCCTGTAGCAACTGACCTCTGTGCCAGCCAACCAAATTTGACCTCCAAATCCCATTGGGAACTTTCTGGTCTCTACTGTTTTGTAAAAGAATGTATTGAACTTGCTTCTTCCATTCCCTTTACCCCTGACACTGACTACTCTTGTGAATCTTTTTTTTTTAAATCTTTTTCTAAGCCCTACTTAAAATGCATGTCATTTATGGAATCTTATCTGATAAATATACCTGATTTAAATCCTTTCTACTTATCATTTATTTAGTTGGAATATACTTACTTGCCCGTACTGTACAGTTAATTTTTAAGTTCCGTTTAATTGGGAACCATAGGCTTCACCCCTTGTTCATTTGTGTATCTCCAGTAATGCTCCAGGGCTCTGCTCTTGGTGGATAGTCAATGCGTGTCGTTTCCCCACAGCTTGGCACATCACCCCTCCACCTTGCAGCCCAGTACGGTCATTACTCCACAGCAGAAGTGCTCCTTCGAGCTGGAGTTAGCAGGGATGCCCGGACCAAAGTGGACAGGACCCCCTTGCACATGGCTGCAGCTGACGGACACACACACATCGTGGAACTGCTTGTTAGGGTAAAGCAAGCAGCGTGGCGGGGCCGGGCTGGAAAAAAGACATCTGTCTCCCTGTTTTCTTCTTTGAGCAAGGGTAGGGAACTAGGCTGGGAAGGATTAAGTTAGGACCTCTTATGATACTGAGTGGTGTCTTCTTCCAGAGTCAGCCTGGCCAGGAGGAGTTTGTTTGCTACTCTCTTAAAGGGTAACCAGACTATTGCTTTTTCTCTGCAGGTGTTCTCTGCCCTTAGGCCTGTGTTACCAGGCACTCGGCTCTGTTAATAAATGCAACTGAAATCTGTTCTTCTCCTCTTGCTCGCCCATCTGTCACCATTTCTCAGTGATGTCCTTAAAAGACCCTCTCATTGAAGTCATTATGGTTGTCAGTATTCAGGAGAATTTCAGAAATGTTTCCCCTCTGATGCTCTGTAAACGTGATCTAAATCTGAATATGTGCAATCACTGTGGAAATCATCTATATTTGGTGATGGGATCTTGCAGCTGTGCTACTATAACCAGTGTCTATTGGAAACATTCGTTTTCTATGGCAGAATGGTGCAGACGTGAATGCCAAGGACATGTTGCAGATGACAGCTTTGCACTGGGCCACAGAGCACCGCCACCGCGATGTTGTAGAGCTGCTTATCAGGTCTGGAGCTGATGTCCGTGCCTTCAGCAAATTCGACAAATCTGCCTTTGACATAGCCCTGGAAAAAAACAATGCTGAGATACTGGTCCTTCTCCAGGTGTGCTTCCCTTTCTGTTCCCAGAGTGGATGCATCAATTGACATGAAGGGTTTTGTGTAAGAGCAGAATCAAAATGATCAAAGTAGTTCTTCTAGTATGCTTCTGTGGAGTCCTGAATGTTGTTTCCTAGTGATGGAAGAACAGTGTGTCCAGTCCAGTACTATTTGTTTGTTTCCTCGTGTGAAAACTCTCCATTGCCTGTTCTTGTTAGGCGTCAGTTGAGATCCTTTTAAAGGCTGCTTATGTTCTTTGTATGAACCTCAACTGACGTGAGATGGCATGTAGCTCTACAGCATATTAGGTCATAAATAAGCCATCTCAGGATCTAAAACTCACTAGCTGTGTTGCCTTTGTCCACTAATTTCACAAGCGGCCCTTGAATAGCAGCCACTCTTCTGGTTTGGGACAATAGGCTCGGGAATACAAAGATTGGAAGACATGGCCCTACTCTTGAAGTATTCACAGGGTCATGAAGATAAAAGATAGGAGGCAGATCATTATAATATTACATGATGAATATGTCGAGCAAGTGTCCCAAGAGTGCAGAAGCGAGGGAGCTTAACGGGAAGACAAAGTATATGTAACCCTTGAACTGTGTCTTAAAGGAGAAGTCGGCAGAGAGGTGAGAAATAACATGTGGTGTAAGGGAACAGCAGCGGTCGCCTACAACTTTAGAGTTAGCCTGGTCTGAATTGGAGGGGTGCTGATTGGCATGCTAAGGAGTTTGGACTATTTCTTAGTCGTGAGCATCCAAGAGTAGCTTTTTCTTTGAAGATAACTGATCAGGTTTTTGGTGGTTTTTTTTTTTTTTCCAGTTTCAGAAGCATGCTTTGTACAAACATGATCACAACGGAAAGAGATTTGTTTTTGAAAGCTGATTGTTGGTAGGGGGCTCACAGGCTGGAGAGAGGAGAGACGTAGGCTGAAGAACTCTTGAGTAACTTCCATTAGTCCAAGCAAAATCCATTGAAGCTTGAACTAAGGATGTGACAGTAGGTTAAAGGGACAGTCAAGGAAGAATGAGCAGTAACCAGAGAAGGGCTAATCTGTTTCCACTGAAGTTCTTTGCAAGGGGATAGTTATATATGGACATAGGTACTCTTTACAGTTGCATTTTCAGGTTTATTTGCCCTTACGAACAGTCTGTAGACGGGTTATGCTTTTCAACTTTCAATTCCTTATTTAGAGTGTTATAACTAGGCTTTTTTCGTAGTGATTATGTTTATTTAAAAAAAACCGCTTCTGAAACTACTGAAATAAATGCACACAAGGACTTTTTTTTTTCCTCCACCAAAATTGAGCAAATATTCCTGGAAACAGAATGCAGCATATGGAACTAGACTTTAAAATCTGGCACTCATTTATTTGCTTGTTATATATTCTCCCAGGAATTTCTTCAGTGGCAGAATGGAACAAGTAGTTGGACAAAACTCTGGAGAATACTGTTCTCTGCAGGGCATAAGAGATCTCCTGCCAGCATGTTGACTTGTAGATAATTGACCAGAGAATCATACTGCTGGAAATTATTTTATAGACTATTTAGGCCAAACTCCTTGTTTTTTTCAAATGAAAAACTATAGAAATAAACCCAAGATCTAAAGAGGTTAACTGAATTGTCTAGAAGTTTCTGCAAATAATGCACCTTTGTTTTTCTAAAGTAATAACAAACTTGGAAAAATAAGCTAACATCAAAACCTTATCAGGCAGTTCTGCTCTGACCTGTGGGGTCGTTATCAGTCAGAATCTCAGGGCTAGAGGTGGAGGACACTGTTCAATAACGGTATCATGCGGGATACTAAGTGTTCTGACTTGGAAATATCTTGCCTTGCTTGGTAGGAAGCAATGCAGAATCAAGTGACAGCTAATCCTGAGCGAGCCAGCCCTGTGACTAACCCTGCTCCGTTCCTCTTCACTTCAGGAGAAGTCGTCAGCCTCGCTAGCCTGCTTTCTTCAGCCAACACCAAAACAACCTCTGGTAATGTTCTGTTAATGTGGCCGTTATGTTAGACTTAAAAGTGAATGGAACCTATATGATGAATCTAGAATCTCTCTGGTACCCACGTCTTTATTAAAATACCCCCCCCCAGAAGATGGAGAATAGACTTTAAAGTTGACATATTTATTCTTCCTGGGAATAAATTTTACTTAAACTGAGGGGAGATCAAACATAGGGGTTACACATGGATACAAATTCTATTAAAAGCAAAATATTCTACAGTGTTTCACCTAAGTCCAAAATGAAGATGCAAGGTGGTCTCAATGTGTTACTGCTAAGAAAATCGTGACTTGTCCACAGTTTAAAGCAAACGAAACCTTAAGTGGAATAACAAAAGAGGTACCTGTGATTTTTAAATACAATTTGGTTTGCACATAAGTGTATTTAACAGGAAAGCAGGGAAAGTCACTTAAGTGTTGATCTTTTGCAACCTGTGGTGGTTTGTTTTTAAAACTTGATCTTGTGAATTAGGTGAATGTTTACAGAGTAGATCATCAGTTTCACAAACTTATCAAACCTCCCATTATCTTATTCTGTTTCTGTTGTTTGTTGCCCATCTCCCTCTTGCTCAAATATTATCTTTCACTTCACCCAAGTTTATACCTTTCTACCTTTTAGCCTTGAGTTTGGTTTGGTCTGACCCTTGTAGCTACCCTTCCTTCCCACCCCTAAGACCTATGTGCTTTTAACAGAAGCTTATATCTACAAAGGAGCCAAATTAGTTTGTTTTCAACATCTCCTTTTACAAATATTTGTTGATATAAAAAAATGGGAGCATCCTTATCTTCATTTAAATAATTTTTTCCCATCCACTCATTTCTTTTTATTTCTACTTTGGATTAAAAAGAAACAATTTCATTCCTAAAATCAGAAAAGGGCTTTGGGAGGCTTTGTGGTAAAGTACAAGGAACATATAGATAATATACATGGAATTTTGGATTTAGAACTGGGTTCAAGTACTGGTTTATTGTTTACACATTGGGCTGCTAACCTCAAGGTCAGTAGTTTGAAGCTACCAGCTGCTCCCAAAGAGACTTAGGCTTGCTTTCTACTCCTGTAAAGAGTTAATCTTGGTAATTCACAGCTGCAGCTCTACCCTAATCTGTAAGGTCGCTATGAGTTGGAATGGAGTTGATAGCCATGAGTTTAGTTTTTGTTTCAGTTTGACCTTGTGAAAACTACTTATTTCTCAGTGGCTTATTTACTTATTCATAAAATTTGGATATAAGATTGTTGTGAAGCCTTGGGAGTTTGTACATTAGTTCCAGTTTCATAGAAGGGCTTCCATAAAAATACAATAAATGTAAAAGCCATTGTTATCAAGTCAACTTATAGGGTAGAACTGCCCCATAGAATTTGCAAGGCTGTAGATCTCATCCTTTCCCATGGCGTGACTGGTAGCTTCTAATCAAAGACTTTTCTACTGGCAGCTGAGCATTTAGGACTCCTCCAGCTTCAATAATCTCCCTGCCACCGAGTTGACTGTAACTCACATAAGCCTCTAGGGCAAGGTAGAACTGTCCCTGTGGGTTTTTGAGACCATAAGGAGGAGAAAGCCGCCTCTTTCTCCTGTGGAGCGCCTGGTGGTTTCAAACTCCGGACCTTGCAGGTTGCAGCCCTACCCCTACCTACTACCCCACCAGGGCTCCAGCTTCAATACCTGTTGTTAAATGAAAATACACCTTCCCAATAAAGAGTGACTGTTGTGACCACAAGAGGGCAGTAGTGACTTTGGTTTATTTTAGGCCATCAACAATCATTTACAAAACCAACTATTAGGCTTCTACTGGATGTTTTAAAAACCTTTAGAGTGAATATCATATATGTCTCATCAGATCGTTGACAACCCTGTGCATTTGAAGTGGTTCAAGTCACAATGATTAGGACAAGTGCTTTAGTAATCCATCCCAGTGTCTTCAAAGTCCAGTAAAGGTTCACAAATGTGAAAAGCGCTAGAGTTGGTCTTTAGTATAATTCCTGAAATTCTCCATACCCTAATGTGGACGATTCCACAAAGCAGGCCACAGCCGGGTTAGAGCTCTCGGCGTGGTTCCCATGCGCCAGTACGTGCTGGTCACACTGGTTTTCGGGCAGACCTGCACCTCTCTCTCCTGTTACGTGGCACGGCTAAACCATTCACAGAACAGCTATCTCCCTCGTGTCATCTAATCACGGAGCAGCTCTACTCCACTACCCTGCCCCTCCAGCTTCATGGCCCACCTAATCCTTGGAGAGGAAAGCAGGCTCTTTCACCTCTGCACCACCAGGGTGCCTGTTTGTATGTCAGTACAAGCCTACTGTTCCACAAACCTTCCTTCTTCATTTTGCTGCCGAATGGAAACTAGGTAAGTGATCATGTGTGTCAGAGAAGCACCCTGAGACTGGACTTGTAAAATGCTAAAGCGCATGCAATGTCTTTCTCTGAAAACTTGTACCCAACCATCCTCCTACTTGATGCGTCACATGCTTGTACTTTAATTACAGCAGCCTTGCTTTTTGATTGCAAGTGATTTATAAACAACAACATAACCACCCAAACCCATATTGCAGGCTCCATCAGGGACATATCAGAGCATTGCCTGTCCCTTGTTTGTTTCATTTGAGGAGAGGGTGGTGGCTTCTCTGCCAGCATTTGGTGTGACAGACTGAGTGCTGAGAAGCTCAGGAACCGAGTGAGAGAACATGGTGTAGCTGGATCTCACTCTGCACTGGGGCCACTAGATCGTCTCCTTCTGACAGCCAGCCCTGTGTTCCACTCACACCATTTGTTCCTGGGGCTCTTGTGAAGGGATTGCAATAGAAGGGGGTGATCTCTACCCCCATCCCACTCCACAGTCATTACCCAGAGAGTGGATTAAACTGATTTGGAGCTGTGAGGAGTGCTATATAAGTGACTGACGAAATTTAAATTTAAAAATAGACGACCTACATCAGTTTTGCCAGAAAAAGGAGTCTCTGCTTTGTGGAAGGGTTCACTATAAAGAGTATTACCAAAAAAAGAATATTACATAGAAGCTTCCCTAAGTGTTTTACGGTGAACTTCTTGATAGAAGAAAGAGAGACTCTTTAAGCTTAGATGTGGGAAAACTTCAAAGTTGATAGTACAATTAAAAAGAAGGTAAGTTTATCCGTCAGAATTCAGTTAGGAGATGAAATTACACAGTCATTTATATACTCCACTGTTCTAGTTAGTAACTCTTATTTATATAAAAATGTTAAAGTTATAGATGTAGAAGATTTAGAAATCACATCTATATAAATGTATGACTATTTATTATTAAAAAGTTATATATGTAATTATACATATAATTTCTCAGTATATACTTTATACATTTATAGAAGATCTCAACTAGTAAAAATGGATGAACTGCGTGAGGAGAATGCTATAACAAATAATGGAAATATCAGATGTAGGCAGCAGTCTTGCTTTTGATACTGACCAGGCTTAATCTCATGCCAGCTGACAACAGAAGTATTGATCAGGTCCAGCTCCAGAATGACCACACAGGACAGAGAAGGGTAAATCCGGAACTGAAAGGCAATAACGCTTAAATAGTAACTAGTAAAGTTAGTGTCTCTGAAATTATAGTAAAAGATGTGTGGAAATCTAAGTCATAAAAGTTAGATTCATGCACTCCTTATTAGAAGTGTTTTTGGCTCACAGAGTTGAGCATGCCTGTTGCCAGAGCAAACACACTTCCCGTCGGGACTTACACTGTAAGTCTAGCACGCTGACACAAGGGGAAGTTAGAGCGCTTCATGACAGACAGAGCTGGAGTGGACAGTAGTTATTTTTGTTGTTGAAATTATACTGTCTTTGAAACGCAGCAGAGGAAACTTGACATTTTCACCTTTGCTTGCAGCAGACATGAGGCCTCTCCGTCCGATGCGGCTCATGAAGAAGAGGGTGCGGTGAAGCCCAGGTGGGGCCTGTCCCCTTGCCTGTGCTTCACTGGGAGGGCGGCATGCTTTGCAGGTGTGCTGCCTGCTGCCAAGCGAGCTCTGCACAGCCAGCCTCGGGAGGGGGCGGCCCGCCTGTTAGCTGCTAGTGCTCAACCGTGGCAATGCCAAGAGAAGGAGTGGATGGGTGTCGTGGCCCTATGTAAAGCACATAAATTTCATCTCCTTTAAGACAAAAACTTCATAAACCTTAAAAGAGATTTCACACTGATAAGTGGTTTGTACCTGTTTAGATTAAAAGACAGGATTAAGGACATATTAGAGGGATAAAGTTGGGGTTTGGGTTGAATAAGCTGTATTTAGTTCATCTCTATTTCCTCTCTGATGGACCTCACTTGCCTTTTTTTACTGAACTAGGTCACCCCCATGCCTCAACAGTACAGTTCTCAAATCCCCCCACCTCAGTGCTGGCCGCTCTTGCTGAGACATCAGCCGCCTCCAACTCTCCCAGAGCCACAGTAGGTCAGGGGTATCTGCTAGGCGAATCACCACCATCCTCTTTCCTTGTCAAAAAATCTCTGGCAGACTAAGTTTGTATGAAATAGGAAAGAATTGTGCTTAATCAGAGGCACCCAGTGATGTAGAAGCATTGCCCATCGGAAAGAAAATTTGCAAGTGCTAATGTCAGACAGCTGAATAATATCAGGATGACTGAGGTACTCCTTCTCATTTTTGCAGTTTCCCATTTGTTTGCCCTGACCCCAGTTGTTTCAGAGTGAAATATTTAGTCTTAGCAGATTTGGGGGAGATACTCTAGGCTGTGTTTTGACTGATGCGAACATAGAATGATTCAAAATCGCAGCCAAGATGTCCTCCAGGATCAAAATGTGAGGGACTGCTTCCCTCCCTCTGCGGTATGCCCAGTGCACTTCAGGTTGGCTGCCATTGGTTTTCACCCGAGGTGTCATCAGGAAATGCTGTACAGTGCTTTGCTGATATTTAAAACAAAAGATTTCAAGTCACTTAGCTGGAGTGAGGGGTGTCGGGGGCCAAGACTTCGCATAGACTCACTAGTCACTTGGGAATCTTTCGGAAACCCTTGGGAGTCCTCTCTGTCATCATTAAAAGCAGCTGGCCCTGATTCCTCTCTGTAGGTACATTTGGGTGGAGAGCTTCAAAACTCTCCCTTCTCAGGAAGAAGGAGCATTAGAATGGATTGTGATGATTTATGTACAGCTTTTTAAAAAGAGAGTGAACTATGGAAATGTAGGATATGCGATAGATCAAGAAAAGTGACCTGTGGTTGCCATGGGCGAAGGAGGAAGACTTTTTGCCCAGGGGGCATTGACTTTATGTTAATGGTGGTGGAACCATTTTGAAAAGGATGCTAATAATGGTGTGCATCACGAAGACTATCATCAGTGGCACTGAATTCTACCTGGAGAAGTTGTTGGATCAGAGAATGTTTCGTTGTATATATTTTTGCCATGATTTTAAAAATAATTACATGACCAACAGTGAGTGCAAGGAAGAAGAAAATGTCCTCGGATTGTGGTGGTGACTGTGACTCTTCTTGATGATTGAATTCTGTGACATGTGGATGAAGTGCCAATACAACTGTTAAAAACAAAAAGATGTCCACTCAGATGAGAAGGATGGACAAGATGGCAGAGGAAGAAGGGAGAATGGGTTCAGTGTGGCCTAACTGCCCTCTTGTTTGGCTTTCGATCTTGGGTAAATCACTCAATCCCTCCAGGTCTCATTCTCTTCATCTCTAGCATGAGGATTAAGTTAGGTGTTCTGTCTAGAACCTTTAAGCTACAGTAGTTTGCAGTGTGAATGCTCTTTCCATTGCACTACCTGAATGTATCCAATATGGATAGTCCAAATCCCATGATTAGGGCAACGTTTTACCTCCTCTTCAAGAGAGGGATTTCATAGTGGTTGGCACTGTTTCCCCTAATATCCCCTTGCCATCAAGTCAATTCTGACTCATTTTGACTGAGCAAAAACGGAGTGGAACTCCCCCACAGGGTTTCTGAGACTGAGCATGACAGAAGTCGACTGACACATCTTTCTGTCGAGGTAGCTGGTGGGTTTGAACTGCCAGCCCTTTGGTTAGCAGCCACGCCCCTAACCGCTGCCCCATCGGGGCTCTTCGTCCTAATCGTACTTAGTTTATTAAGGTTTTTATTGACTAACCAAACGGAAAATCTTTTTTTTAATCGTTTTATTAGGGGCTCGTATAACTCTTATCACAATCCATACATACATCACTTGTGGAAAGCACATTTGTTCTTTCATTGCCATCATCATTCTAAAAATATTTGCTCTCCACCTAAGTCCCTGGCATCAGCTCCTCATTTTTCCCCTCCCTCCCCGTTTTCCCCTCCCACATGAGCCCTTGATCATTTATGTTATTATTTTGTCATATCTTGCCCTGTCCAACGTCTCCCTTTACCTGATTTTCTGTTGTGCGTTCCCCAGGGAGGAGGTCACATGTAGATCTTTGTATTCAGTTGCCCCTTTCCAACCCACCCTCCCTCTACCCTACCACTCACACCGCTGGTCCTGAAGGGTTCATCCGCCCTGGGTTCCCTGCGTTTCCAGTTCCTATCTGTACCTACCAGTGTACATGCTCTGGTCTAGCCAGATTTGTAAGGTAGAATTGGGATCATGATAGTGGGGGAGGAGGAAGCCTTTAGGAACTAGAGGAAAGTTGTATGTTTTATCATTGCTACATTACACCCTGACTGGCTCGTCTCCTCCCCGAGACCCTTCTGTAAGGGGATGTCCAGTGGCCTACAAATGGGCTTTGGGTCTCCACTCTGCACTACCTACCTCATTCACTATGATAAGATTTTTTTATCTGATGATGCCTGATCCTGATCCTTTCGACACCTCGTGATCACACAGGCTGGTGTGCTTCCTCCATGTGGGCTTTGTTGCTTCTGAGCCAGATGGCCGCTTGTTTACCTTCAAGCCTTTAAGACCCCAGACGCTATGTCTTTTGAAAGCCGGCCACCATCAGCTTTCTTCACCACATTTGCTTATTCACCTATTTTGTCTTCAGTGGTTTTGTTGGGAAGGTGAGCATCATAGAATGCCAATTTAATAGAAAAAGGTATTCTTGCATTGAGGGAGTACTTGAGTGGAGGCCCAATGTCCTTCTGCGACCTTAATACTAAACCTATAAATAAATATATGCATGTAGATCTATTTCCCCATCCTCATATATAAATATATTTGCATATGTACATGCCTTTATTTAGACCTCTATAAAAACCCTTTGCCTCCTAGCTCTTTCCTCTATTTCCTTTGATTTTCCTCTTGTCCCACTATCATGCTCAGTCATCATTTGGATTTCAGTAATTCCTCTTGGTTACCTTACCCTTGATCACGCCCTACCAGGCCTCCTACACCCTCCTCACCACTGATTTGGATCACTTGTTGTTCCCTTGTCCCTGGGTTTGTTAATACCACTACTTTCTCTCCCCCCCCCCTCCCATGTCCCCTCGGAACTGTCAGTCCCATTGTTTTCTCCTCCAGACTGTTCATTCAGCCTGTCTTACTTAGACCTGCGGAGATAATAACATGCACAAAAACAAGACAGAGCAAAACCAAGCAATAATATACAACAAAACAACAACAACAAACCAATAAGAAAAAACTAAACACAACAAGAAAAGCTTGTAGTTCGTTCAAGGACTGTTTGTTGGCCTTTAGCAGTGTTTTCCAGTCCAGTCTGTTGGGGCACCACGCCCTGGACCAAATGGGAAATCTTGATTCAACATCGTACATGTAAAACACTTAGAAGGTAGTAGCTCTCAGCTGGCACTATTATTGTGGATATTGGATGTGAGCAGCCATGTCCCTTTTTTTAACCTAT
Organism: Tenrec ecaudatus; assembly: GCF_050624435.1. NCBI lineage: Eukaryota > Metazoa > Chordata > Mammalia > Afrosoricida > Tenrecidae > Tenrec > Tenrec ecaudatus. The sequence goes on from NC_134530.1 coordinate 160,008,154, forward strand.
GAAAACTTCTTCAGTCCTTTGACTACCTAGACATGATATCAACTCACTACTGTCTCCATTTCCTTTAGCTATTCCAACTTCCCCTAAAGTTCCTCAGACTTTAATAATCCTCCCCCAACACAGGTTCTAAGATCAAGTATGTTTGGGAAAAATTGAACACAATCAACCTTCTCTGGAGAATCAGTGCTCATTAGTCTGTAAAGGTCTCTGATGTTTCCTACAAAACAAACAAGTTTTGAGCATACTTAGAGCTCATTTGTACATACAATCCATTTCTAGTGCAGGCTGTTCACATCTCACTAAGGACATTTTAGAAAATACTGTTCTCACGCCGCCCCTATTTTCTCTTTTCCTGTGATGTAGCTTTGTTCACAAGAGCTTGATTCTGTGAGCTGTTAACAAGTTTTCTTCTGTCCCTCAATGCTGTCAGTTTCATGGAAGTTAGATTTTTGTATCCATGATTTTGTTGTTAAAATTTTAATTTTATTTTTGTTATCTCTAGTCAATTCAGAGGAAATCTTAGAAGGAAATTCTGTTGATTCATCAATCCAGCAAATGGTGGGAAGTGGAGGCCAAAGAGTCATCACCATAGTGACGGATGGAGTCCCTCTGGGTAATCTACAAACTGCACTCCCTACTGCGGGCATTGGGCAGCCGTTGATTGTGACTGTGCAGGAGGGGCAGCAAGGTGAGGGCCCACTGAGGCAATTGTGTACTCAATCGCTTAGACCCTCCATATTCATTAAAGCGGAAGCAAATAGTGATGGTGGGAAAACACCAGGTCTAAGATGGGGCAAAGAAACCCTGCAAAAGAAAAAGAAGCCAGCCTGTCAGAGGTTAATTTCTCTTGTATGTATAAAATCTGAGAATGAAAACCAATAATGTGGTAGAAAAAGAATAAGTAAGAGGAACCAACAGAACACAGAAATTACTGATCGCTCTTAAAAATATATAAAAATGTGCTCAACCTACTTATCCATAATAAAAGAAATGCAAATAAATTCCGCCTTGAGACACCATTATCAACCTGATGTTGTCAAGCATGTTGGGAAGTAGGCACTCTCCTGTGTCACTGGTGAGAGCGTAAATTAATGCATCCACTAAGGAGCAAACTGGCAGGATCTGTCTGGATTATGGCTAACAAGTCTTTTTTTCCCTAGGAATTTATACTCACACCCAGAGAAATGACATCTATACCACTCACTAGCTATTTGGCTATTGAAACCGCCAAAGGGTAAAAAATAATCTACGTAAATGTCAGTAGGCGAGTGGATAGATGATGATACCTTGATACAGTGGAGGAATACTCTGCAGCTACACAGTAAAAAAGGAAAGCAGAACAAGGAAGCTTCTTGTCTACCAACATGGTCCAGCTGCCAAAATATATTGTTCAGTGACAAGAGCAAGATAGCACAGTGCGAGAGCAGTGTGCATCGTGTATTATTACATAGATTTAGGTCTCGCTTCCCAAGGTGGATGATGGGGTGGGGGCGGCACTGGAATGACCTTGGGTGGGATTAAAAAGCAGACAGTGACAATTTATCTTGGATTGTGGACTGTAGTGTAAAAGTTTTCCATTGTCAGAGGGGCTCTAGTAATTTTTTTTTTTCCCTGAAAAGGGGGCAGTAGGCCAATAAGGTTGGGAGCCTACAGTTTTGACAGTTTCTGGCAGAACATACAAGAAGATGAATGTAGGTTATTCCTGCAAGGGTGGGCACAGCTGGGAGTGGATTGGAAGATTTCACTGAATATGTTTATAGTTTTTAATTTTTGAACCATGTGAATATGTTATTTAAAATATTAACCATTAAGATGATTTTCACACGAAAATAAACTGAATAAGAAGTAAAAAGATCTAAGTAAAAAAATTTAAACAGGGAAACCATTCTGTCTTTATTCCCTAAAAATCTCCAATTGAAAAGAGAAGGATTGAAATAATTACCGTTATATCATCAGTTGTTGGCTTGGTTAAAATGATTATGAGTTTGTTTACAGTTTTTAAATTATTTAAGGTGATGAATATGAAGGGTAACCCCTCCCCCCAAAAAAGATTTTTTTTTCCAAAGCTATGTAAATTTTTTTACAAAACAACCTGATCACCTTCAAAGTACTCTCCATTACACCTAATACATTTGTCAAATCTGCGATTGCATTCTTGGAAACATTTTTCAAACTCTCTGTTTGGATGGCTGACAGCCCCTCCCTCATGTTTGTTTTTTTTTCTTGACCTCTTCTATATCATCAAATTGCTGTCCTTTCATGTCCTTCTGCAGTCTCGGAAACAAAAAGAAGTCGCATGGAGCAAGGTCAGGGAAGTAGGTGTGTGAGGCAAAAGAGGCATGCTGTTTTTTGCCAAAACTGGTGCACAGAGATGGCTGCATAAGCAGGTGCACTGTCATGGTGGCAAAACCATCTACCGCACCACCCCATCTGTCACAAATCAGGCCTATTTTTGTTGTACACAGTTATGCTATCTTTTCAGAACCTCTAAATCAATGGTTAACAACCTTCCTAATGCTGTGACCCTTTAATACAGTTCCTCATGTTGTGGTGACCCCCCAACCATAAAATTGTTTTCGCTGCTACTTCATCACTGTAATTTTGCTACTGTTATGAATCAGGTGGCCCCTGTGAAAGGGTCATTCAACCCCCCAAAGGGGTCGTGACCCATGGGTTGAGAACCACTGCTCTAAATGGAAAGCTTTATCAACAGTCTGACCGACTCCAAATGCATTACAAGTCGACTTTCCTACTTCTGGGAAATTGATGTGCATCCTGAATGAGGGTTGTCATCATTCGACATTTCATTTTTGAAACGAGAAAAGCACTCGTTCACTTGAGTTTTTCCCATAATGCTGACCTTGAAAGCTGTGTTCAACATCACAACAGTTTCTGCAGCATTTTCCCCCGAGCAGGAAACAAAATTTCACAGCTGCAAGCTGCTCTCTTAAATCAGCCATCACAAAAAATGAGGTTCCAGTGAAACTGCTTTTATGAAAAAGTTCACCGTGACCAGAGAGAGCCTTCCCGGGTGACACCTCTGGGTGCGCTCACTCGGCCAGTTGCTCCATGCTCACCTGGCAGGAAAGCGTGTACTACGAAGGCTCCATCCAGTGGAGCTTCTTCCCGTTGTTGGTTTTTCTTGGGGGGTGCCCCCCTCATATCTGCTGTATTGGAAGAGACTAGGAATTAAATATTTTCTGTCTAAGCTTTGGCAGTATCATTCTTAAGAGTTCTCTCTAAAAATACTACTTAAAAAAATAATACTGGTATTTTTAGGTTTTATTGGCATTTCATCCATATCAGACAATTCAAAAGCTCAGGCATATCAGAGAGTTGTACAGTCATTACCACAATTTTAAAACATTTTCTTCTTGTACTCGTTGTTATTAGTCTAACTTTCTAAATTATGGCAAAAATATACAGAACAAAACATTCTACAGTTCAACAACTTGTACGTGTATAATTCGGTGTCATTTGTTTATACGTTTCATGTTGTGTAATTGTTACTGCTGTTCTTTTCCCAATTACCCACCAACATAAAGTCAGTGCCCCTAGGCAAACAGTCTTCCTCCTTCACCCATGGTAACCATCGGTCAACTTTGTTTTCTTGCTCTCTTTTTTTTTAAACACCTGTCTTGATATAAAAACTATTGGTATTTTTGTGAACATGCTTAACATTTTAAGTTTGCAGCAGACTCACAAGGTACATGAAAGACTTTGTTTATAAATGAAAAATAAGTGAGAGCTGAGTTGCTTAGGAAAAAAAGAATAATTGAAGTTTTGCCTAGATGATCTACTTTTACAAATGTGTTTAACCAAATCCCAAACGAAAACAGATTTCCTGAATTACCTACAGCAGATTTTAAATCCCAGACTAAGCTCCAATTCTTTTTTTCCCTCCTTTTTAAAAAAATCATTTTTTGGGGGGGCTCTTATAACGTTCCATACATCCAATCGTATCAAGCATATTTGTACATATGTTGCCATCATCATTTCCAAACATTTTCTACTTAAGGCTTTGGTATCAGCTCCTCTTTTTACCCCTCCCACCCTTGTGAATACTTGATTAATTTTATGTTGTTATTATTTCCTATCTTACACTGTCCCTTGTCTCCCTTCACCTACATTTCTTTTATTTTTCCCCTTCACGGTTGGGGGGGGGGAGCTATACATCCAACCTTGTGATTAAGCTCCAATCTTTTTTTTTTTTTAAGCTCCAATCTTTACTCAACGTATATCAAGGCTGCTTTCCTCTGTCAGCAGTGGATGATTGTTTAAGGACTACACCCTAGTCTTTAAATCACCTCCACCATGCTTGTTGATGTGACTGAACTATTGAATTGCATGACATGTGAGTTATATGCCAATAAAACATTAAAAAAATCGACTCAACCATTCAACTAGGTAGCCTTTTCTGTTTTAGAAAAATCATGATCTTAAAACCTAATATTTGTTTTTAACCTTTCTAACTGTAGATTCGTGTGTAATTGTGAGAAACAGTACAGAGATATCTCATATACCCATCACCATTTTCTCCCAGTGTTGAAATTTTGCATAGCTATAGTATAGTACCACAACTGGGAAATTGTCATTTATAAAATCCATCAGCCCAACTGAGATTTTTCCAGTTTTATATGTACTTATTTGTGCATGCGATTTAATAAAAAGAAGGAGATTTCAAAAGGTTCATGGGTAAATTCACTTATCTTTTTGTTTCATTTTTCCACAAACTTTTAGGAGCCCCCCTGTATGTATGTAGACTTATAATGCATACCACCAGAATACAGATACAGAATAGTCTGTCACAAAGATCCCGAACGCCACCTTCCTTCCCACCCCATTCCTAACCCTCGATAACCACTAATATAATCTGTCCTGCTTCTCAGTATTTTGAAACTACAAGGATATTATATAAATGGAATCATACTGTGACCTTTTGATATTGACTTTTTACAACAGCATAATCCTGCTAAGATATATTAGAGTTGTGTGTCAATAGTTCATTCTTTGTTATTGCAGAGTATTATCCCAAAGTATGGCTGTTCTAGAGGTATTTAACCATGGAAAAATGTTTGAGTCATTTCCAAGTCTTTTGCCCGTTACTCATCAATTTGCTGTGAATAGTTGGGTATAGGTCTTTATGAATAGATTTTAATTTTCTGAGATAAATGATCAACAGAAACTGTCAAACTATATTTTAGTTTGGAAACACAGTACTGTATCTACCATTTTACATTCCTACTAGTAATGTTTAAACCATCTAATTTCTGTTATCCTCATCAGCATTTGGCAATTATTATCACTTTTCATTTTAGCCATTCTGATGGGTATGTAGTATATCTTGTATGTGTTGTTCTCATGTGTGTATGTGTTGACATCTGCCTCATTCATCTTTGAAAAGAGAAGCAACTTATTAGGTACAGTTAATGTATTTAAAAATACTTTTACTCAAAATCTTATTGTGTTAGGCTGGGTTGACTAGAGAAACGAATTCAGTAATGCTTGTGTATGTGTCAGAAAGAGCTTTATATCAAGAAGTAAATATAGACCAAGCAAACATCCCAGCCCAGTCCAGAGTAAGTCTGAAGTCCTTAAGTCCTTCTTCAGACTCAGAAGCCACATGCAGTGATGCAGAATGCAGGAAGATCACGGCCGGTAGCTGCAAAGTTAAGTGGATCCAAAGGCGATGGTCACATCACAGGGCTTGCTCCAGCCAGGTTCAGCCAGCAGGAAAGTGAAGGCAGAGGGGGTGGGCGGTTCCCAGGACCCTCCTTATGAGAAGGTCATGCCACAAGCATCACCACCAGATTGTGACCTGTTAACAGGCTAGATTCCACCCCTACACTTTTGTTATATCTTCAAGTGGACATGAACTTATGTAACTACCACACTTATATACTAAGACTCCGGACCTTAAGATATGTTATTCCTGCGGGGGAAAACAAACAAAATACATCTCTGCCATTGAGTCGGTTTCAACTTATAGCCAGCCCTATGCAGGGTTTCCAAGTCTGTACATCTTTACAGGAGCAGAGAGCTCAACTTTGTAGCTGGTGGATTTGAACCACCAACCTTGCAGTTAGCAGTTCAGTGCTTACCTGACAGCACTACCAAGGCTGCATTCCTGCAGATTCGATAAGACTAATTGATCATGGCTGCTGATTCCGAGTCAGACATCTCTTGTAAGAACCTCAGATACAAGACTGACTATAAAGCTTCCAGACCTGCAAAGCTGTCCTCTGGGTAGCCTTGTTCACGCACCCAGGTGCACACATCAAGTCATCGGTGTAGAACAGAGTAGAACTGCCCTGGGATTTCCGAGCAGAAAGCCTCATCTTTCTCCTGCAGAGCGGCTGGTGGATTGGAAGCACAGACTTTGTGGTTCGTAGTCTATTGTGTAACCCAGTGTACTGCTGGGGCGCCTTCTTAGTGCTTCTCTCATTCTTTATGTTTCTCAATGCAAAGCTATGCTTTACATATTCTAAAATTTGACCAAAATCAAACCCCACTGCTTTTGAGTTGCTTCTGACTTACAGTGAGTTCCTATATAGGCTTTCCAGGGCTGTAAATTTCTATAAGAGCAGATCTTTCTCCTTCAAAGTTGCTAGAGGGTTTTGAACCACGACCTTGTGGCTAGCAGTGCAGCCCATACCTCACAGCTCCTTTTGAAGTCCAGAGAGAGGTGAAAAATAAGAGTGGAGAACATTTCAATCTTTTTTTTTTTTTAACTAAAACCGAACAAAATCTCTTTGTTTTGCATTGTATTCATTACCTGCAATTGGTGTCTTTTGGCTTGCAGTTCTAACTGTACCTGCTGGTCAGGTTGCAGAGGAGACTGTAATTGAAGAAGGAGAAAAAGAAGCAGCAGAAAGGGCGCCACTGTCTAAGAAACCAAGGCTGGAAGAGATGACAAACAGGGTGGAGGAAAGTAAGGTAATGATTTTAGAGAAGATACGGGAAAGGATCAAAAGCCATAACTTTGCAGGCCTGCACCCGGCTCCTTTCTGTGTGCTCAGTGGACAGTCTGTGATGAGGAATTCTTACCTGGTGGTGACCTGGTTTATTTTTCCAGGGAGGCAGTGAGAGAGCACTACTGCAGCAGCAGCTCCAGGAGGCCAATCGCAAAGCTCAGGAATATCGGCACCAGCTCCTCAAGAAGGAGCGAGAGGCAGAACAGTACCGCCTCAAGCTCGAGGCCATGGCCCGGCAGCAGCCCAATGGAGTGGATCTCGCCCTGATTGAAGAGGTGGCCGAGGTAGATGCTGTAGAAGTCACAGAAGGGGAAGTCGAAGGGAGAGGAACACAAATGACCAGGGCACCAGAGACCATGGAGCCTCATCCTGGAGTTTCTATGGAAACCGTTTCATCTTAACGTGCAAGAGCCACAACTTGCACTGTGTCCACCTGTTTCACCTTATAAAAAATGCAAGGCCTAAAACGTCGAGAATGGCCTTCAGAAGAGAACGATGGCAGGGCTTGTGCGGCCTGAAAATTCATAACCTCATGTAGGCACCTTTCCCCGAGGGGCCAACAGCTTAAGGACCAGTTTATTCCGCTCACGGCATGCCTGTGAGAGTAGTGGTAAAAGCATACTGGACGGTGTGGACTCTTAAATAACTTGACTTTCTGTCCAGAGAGCTTTACAGTAGCGTCCCAGAGCCTTAATAATCGTACCATCCAGTGACCTGACAATTTGCCTTGAGTTTATGATGCATATCTGTAGGAGAAGAAAACTAACTGTGGGGAGGGAGGGAGGGAGGGGGGAGAGAGAAAGGGTGGAAGCCAGCTTTGGCCACTTAAGAAAGAAAATCACTGCCGAAGAGCTGCTTTGAACAGAAACCTGCGTGCAACCGCCTAGCAAATTGACATCATTGCAGGTCACAGCTAGCTCAGATGCCTAAGAAATTACAAGGGAGTTTTCAAAAACTGGAAGGAAAGAAAACGTGTTGATGTGGGAGGAGTGTATGTAAGACCCCACCTCCTCCAGCTTGTGCTCCCACAGTGCTGGGAAGCAGCCCGGAAGAGGCTCTCGGGCTTAGCAAACAGTCTGGTCGTCCTGAGACACAAACTTGACTCTGGCTGGGTTTTGTCAAATCGCAAACAGGAGGACAGTCTGTTGTCAGAACAACTTGCTTTCAGACATAATCTTTATGTGATTTTATGAATTTCTGTTTTACTTCCTCCTCCTCATCTGGGACACACGTGCCTTTCTGTGGGGTTTAGATGTTAGCCTCTCAAATGCAAAAAGAAAAAGAAGGGGAAAAAGCGAGAGATGACTCCTGAGGCTCTTGCTTGGTTTGGTTTCTGTTTGCTTTGGGGTGAGGACACTGCCCTGTTTCCAGAGCGTGGTCTGGTACAGAGCTCTGCCTCACAGTGCACGTTGGCAAGGGGAATGAGATCCACCAGGGCCATGGAGCGCAGAACCAAGGATTCTGGCCAGATACCGGTCTCCTCTTCTCCTTCCTCTCTGGCTCCCCTGCTTCCTTTTGTCCAGAGGCTTTGGGAAAGTGTTGCATTGTTGGTTTTCTCTGTGGGCGTGGAGAGTTCTCAGATGAAATTAACATGCATGGAGATGGAGCAGTTGGAGGAGGTTATGTTACAAGAGGTTATTGCCTTTGAAATTGGGCCCTCAGCATTCTAGACTTGCTTGCTTGCTTTGTTGTAAATTAGAAGAAGAAACCAGAGGGAGATGTGCCAAGTAAACAATTTGAATGACTGTTTAGAATTCGTTTTCTTAATAGTGATCATGGGAAAACATGCATTTTTAATTTGGAAAAAATAACTTGACAGTTAACATGGCTCCATTTACCTTGATTAGCAAAGTAATTTGCTGCAGTTTTCCAGAGGTGCAGAATCATTTTGGGCTCAAAATAGACTGAAGTCATAACTCCTTAAACCAAATTTAACAAACTGGATTGGCTATTAGAAGTTTATAGGCAAAAAAAAATCTATCAACTTTGAAGTTGGTCTTGGCCACTGGCCACCTTTGCTAGATTTTCTCCACCGACCTGCGGACCATTTTCTTCCCAGATGAGAAGGGCTTGCTCAGGGCTGTTGGGGATGGTGGGAGAACTGCAGCGGAGGCCCCAGGGAGGGGGAGGAGGAGAGTGTGACACCTGTTCTCAGCTCAGCCTGTCCCTGTCTGTGATGTTCTCCTCTGTTCCCTTTGGGAACCAGGTGCTAACAGTAAGCTGCTACGGGCGCCATGTCGGAGCCTCAGCTTTACTAGCGGGACCAAGTATCATTTTAGATGTCTTGTGTTCATGTTATTAGTTCATATGCCCTTCCCTTTTAAAAACAGATGTATACATACATGGTTTTTGAAAAGGGATCTCTGGGTAACAGCGTTGGCGGACAACTACAGAAGACACCAGGCCAGGCACAAACTCTAGGGGAGCGGGTGACTGCGGGCAGTCTCTCAGCAGTCAGGTTCCCACCTTTGGGCAGGGGGGGGATTGTGTGGTTATAACTCTTTCTAGGAGGCTGGTGCTCCTGCCCGCTGAGGAGTTTGTTAGGGGAGAAAGTAGAGAGGGAGCTGGGGAGAGCTGGCGAGGGGTAGACTCTCTTTACTCAAAGAATCCATTCTTGTTTACTTGGGGAGTAGACCTTCGAGCCCCTCAGACCAAGGAAATCAGTTTTGCTCTCCACCGGGGGTGTCATGAGTGACAGGTAGGTCGGGACACCTTGAAGTAGCTAGAAGATAAATAGCAAAGTGCATTGAGGGCAATCCCATTTCCCAGTTTTGCGTATTTTTCTGGATCAACCATGGAAATTGGGAAATGTTGAGATCTCTAATTTGTGGGATTCCGACTAACTTATTACCAGCTTTGATAATAGAGGAGCAGAAGAGTTCCCAGGCCCCGAACAAGTGTTTCAGAGTTGGTATGTGAGCAGGAGAAATCTGGAGTCTAGGATGACTGCCTGCTTTAAAGTAAAGCTGCTTTAACAATATCAGTATTAATGTCGGAGATTGTAGACTCTGCCGTTGCATTTTGGTCTTTAGCCTTTCCCCCAAAAAAGGAAAGAAAGCTTAATTTCTTGTTCCTAGCTCCAGGGAAATTAATTATAAACCTGAATTCCCTTCCCATCACTACCTCTGTGGGATCTCTAAATTGTCTTGCCAGAATTAGGGTCTTTTAATTACAATATGGGACAACTTGCTTTAGGGTTCCTATGTTTTCAACCCAGTGCCTTAAAAGTTGTTCTTTTATTCTGTCAGATCTGTGTTTAGTTTTGGTTCTTTCCTTTATCTTTTAACCTTAACGTTTTAGTGTGTGTGTGTGTGTGTGTGTGTGCGCGCGCGTTCAGTAATGTCAAAAATCGATGGTATTTGTGATTTTTTTCTCTCTGTTGATATAAAAGAGACTAATTTACAGAGGATTCTCCATCTGTAATAGCAGGTACTATGTGACTCGGGGTGTTTTTTAATACTTTGCTGAGTATATGAATTTATATATCCACAAAAATTCCCCTACCTTTCTCTTGGTTTGAGATTTGTCTCTAAAGGACCTGGAATAACCTGGAAATATTTTATTTTATTAAACACATAGAGAAAATTTTTTAGGATTGTGAGAAAACATGCACAACGTGGGATCTGATGAAGTATTTTTTCTTTTCCCCTCTCTCAGAGAGGTGTCTGCTAGCTGGTGCTCTAATAGTCAATGATGAGAAACCTGAGGAGTGAGGCCCCAGGGAGAGCCACCGCCTGGCTTTAAAGGGATTTGTTTGGCATATCATGTGATGACAGTATGTTCGCTGGCAGATTCAGAATGGTGTCAGAGGTAGGGATGGGGCTGCCCTTCCACAGGGCAGGAGGCCTCCTAGCCTGTCACTCCTCTGGCAGGTAAAGCCCGGGGGAAAGGCCATAGCGAAGGGGCAGACATTCTATGCCTCTACTACCCAGTTTAGGAATCTTATCATTTTAAGGTGGAAACATGTGTAGCTCTCTTCTGTAGACATTATGAGCCTCCAGATTCATGGCATAAAGTGAACTCTTATGAGGAATTTATTATTGAGTGGGAATCTTTTTTTCTTGGTCAGGCGTTACTGGAAAATGGCCTGCTCTTCTCCACTCCTGTAGGCAGAGTCCCATCTTGGTATTGCCAGAAAAAGAGCTTTGGAATGGATTTCATATCAAGACCACCTGTGCTAGTCTCTTACCTATTACTGTTTTATATGGTGAATCCCCTCCCTTCTGAGTTAGCACTCTATTTCCTATGCCAATGTAGTCAGTAGGAGACCCGGAACCAGAAGGCTGTGGATTGGATTCATACAGCTTTGAACTTCTGGTGCTGCCTTGTTCAGGCCTCGCTAAGATTGAGGGGGCGATAACATCCCTAGACTCTGCAGTAGCAGTTGGCTCTTAATGGCAAGCAATTGTGGCTCCCTGTCCCTATGTCTGCCAACAGCTTTTGCTGCTGTGGCCCCATTGTTCTTGTTTCCTTGGTTCTTTCCCAGGTACTAGGGCCTAGTAGGTCATTTCGGATCTGTGGGCTGCTTTTTCTCTCTCCACTCCCCACCTCCCCCACCACAAATTTTCTGCTTATTCTGAGATGGTTTCTGAGAATTAATCTAGGTCATACCCTGTACCCTATGCACCCCAGTGGGCGATGGTAGCAACCCCTTCCCCGGCTTTGTCCTGTGTAGTCTCCTCCTGTTTTCTGCCACATACCGTTTATGTGTGTGTGTGGATGGGTAGGGGGCTGCCTAGATTCTTCTCAGAATGCCCTCAGTTTTTCAGGTTGTCTGACAGCTTTATGTACAGTATGTTTTTAGGAAAGCTTAAATATAATTCCCTTTTTTATTTAGGAGTTTAATGAAATAAGGATTGGTTCTGATGTGTGTATGTGCAGGTGAGCATTTGTATGTGTATAACTATACAGATATATATTATATATGCAATTTTGTACTACATTTAAAATAAAAATATTTCTTAATAAAATGTCAAAGTCTTTACCATTTCAATTTGTCACTGAATTATTTTTAATCCCTTGAGAAAAAAATGTGTCGACTTTCCTGCCCACAGGTAAACCTCTAGAGCAAGTTTCCCTGCCCAATCGAGCAGCGTGGAGACCTCCCTGGGAGGCTTCCTCTAGCCTCCTGCCCGCTGCCTTCTGTTTAGCTTCTACCCAGGAGCCCTTGTGGCTTAGTGGTTTTGAGTTGGGCTGTGATCCTCAGTGTTGGCAGTTCAAAATCGCTAGCTGCTCCTTTAGAGATGGACTTTCTACTCCTATAAAGAATTAGTCTTGGAAACTCACAGGGGCAATTCTACCCTGTCTTATAGAGTTGCTATGAGTCGATAGAAACTCAATAGCAACACGTTTTTGTTTCGTTTCGTTTTTCTCAGCCTGAGCAAGGCAGAGAAAGTTGAGGTAAAAGCAGGTTAAAATAAAGTTTCTGGTTGTCTTATTAAATTTATATCTGCCTACTTCCTTTTTCACACCACCACCACCCTCCCTTTCTCTAAAAGTAAACAACCAAGGGAGGAAAGCAGTAGCTGAAGGAACTGATCCTGTGCCCTTGTGTGGGAGTAAAGCCAGTGCTGAGATAGAGGGGAACCAGCTCAGGGACGCTTGGAAATGGTGAATTTGCTCTGCTGACTACTCAGCTATTCTTAGCTAATAAGCTGCTTGCTTGTTATCTAAGCCCAATTCTGCACACATTTATTAAGCAAATACAAGTAGTAGCAAAATCACCATTGATAGCCAGTTAGCAGTGAAGATTCCTTTCTTAGGAGGGCGGGAAGGTAAACAAGCGGCCATCTAGCTCAGAAGCAACAAAGCCCACATGGAAGAAGCACACCGGTTTTTGCAATCACGAGGTGTCGAAGGAATCAGGTATCCGGCATCATCAGAACAAAAAATCATATTGTAAATGAGGGGGAGTACAGATTGGGGACCCAAGATCCATCTGTAGGCAACTGGACATCCCCTTACAGAAGGGTCTCGGGGAGATGAGCCAGTCAGGGTGCAGTATAGGAATGATGATACATACAACTTTCCTCTAGTTCCTAAATGCTTCCTCCCCCCAACTATCATGATCCCAATTCTACCTTACAAATCTGACTAGACCAGAGGACGTACACTGGTACAGATAGGAACTGGAAACAGGGAATCCAGGATAGATGATCCCTTCAGGACCAGTGGTGAGAGGGAAGGGTGAGGGTGGGGGGGGGTGGAAAGGGGTAGCTGATCGCAAGGATCTACATGTAACCTCCTCCCTGGGGGATGGACAACAGAAAAGTGGGTGAAAGACGTTGGACAGTGTAAGATATGACAAAATAATTTATAAATTATCAAGGGTTCATGAGGGAGGGGGAAGCAGGGAGAAAGGGAAAAAAATGAGCTGATACCAAGGGCTCAAGTAGAAAGCAAATGTTTTGAGAATGATGATGGCAACAAATGTCCAAAGTGCTTGACACGATGGATGGAGATGGATTGTGATAAGAATTGTATGAGCCTCCAAAAAATGATTTAAAAAATTACACTAATGAGTACAAGGAATAAAATGTTCTAAAATGGATTGTGGTAATGATTGTATAATACTTATTGATATGACTGAACTATTGACTTTTATGATACGTGGATAAAGTGCCAGTAAAACTTAAAAAAAAAAACCAAAAAATGATCAATGAGAGAAATTATTCTGAAGATAGGAAAAATGTGAAAGAATTGGATAGGAATGTTGGGCTTTCTGAAAGGTAAGGTTCTTGAACCCTGGAGAAACATGAATAAGAGCAGCTACCATTTTTTCCCCTGTCACAGTGTGCCTTCTATCGATGCATTAGGTAGAAAATGCACATGAAGTCTGAAGTGGGAGCAACCTAGTGATCACTACACCTATGCAGGGTTTGTGCAATATGATATGTAACGGTAAAATGTAGTTTAGGGGACTGTGGTCAGCTGAGAAACCTGGTGGCCTAGTAGGTTAAGGACTGGGCAACTAACCTAGTGGTTCAAACCCACTAGCCACTCTTTGGGAGAAAGATGAGGCTGTCTGCTTCCAAAAAGATTTACAATCTTGGAAACCCAATAGAGTAATTCTACGCTGCCTTATAGACAGACTCAATAACAACTGATTTCTTACAAAGCTGCTAAATCCAGAGGATGAACCAAAAGAGTCTCTTCAGTAATTGGCATTGGACCCTTTCCTATGGGGCGGGGAAGAGGAGCTGTCAGCAAAAGACAAAGAGAAGGGGAATTTGTTCATATAATTAAAGGCATATATGCAAACCAACAGCAACATTATTCTCAATGGGTAAAGAGCATTCCCCTTGAGAATGGGAATGAGACATGAATGCCCTTCTTATTCAGTAACAGTAAGGCCAGAAAGGTAAACGGGCATACAAATCGGCATAAGTAAAACTACCCTTCCAGGTAACATACAGAGACTATCCAAGAAAGATACGGAACCTACTAAGAGGATTAGCAAAGGGGCAGAGCACAAAGCCAACACGCAAAAATCAATGGCGTCCCCTTTAACACAAGCATTCAGAAAAAGGAGAGAAAAAAACCCCAAAACTTTTACAATAGCTACCAGAAGTATAAAATACCTAGGAATAAGTGTAACCAGAGATGTGAAAATTGACAGATACCACCTCACTTACAATTAAAAATTGTTATTTAAATAAACAAATGCAAGAACAAAAACCTTATGTGCAAGAAACTAAAAATGATCTACAGAAACAGAAAAATATCTATGCTCATGTATTGGAAGAGTTAATATTGTGAAAATGTCAATACTGCTCAAACATGTATAAATATTCAATCCTAATCCAAATCCCAACCATGCTCTTTAGTAAAATGGAGACACTAAATTCCAAGCAAAAAAAAGAAAATACTCCAAACTCATTGTCACTGAGTTGATGCTGATTCATAGTGACCCTATGGGATAGGATAGAACTGCCCAGCCAGTTTCCTGGACTGTAACTTTCTATGTACAGGAGTAGAAAGCCCCATTTTTCTCCCAAAGAGCAGCTGATGGTTTCAAACTGCTGACCTTGTGGTTAGCAGCCCAATCCTACAGCACCAGGGCTCCAGAGAAAGAAAGGAGACCCCAGTATTGAAGAACAACAACAAAATCAGAGGCCTCACACTTCCTGATACCAAGATTTACTGTGCAGCCACACTAATCCAAACAGCCTGGTAGTGTTTAATAGCAGACATAGGCTGATGGAGTGGAATTAAGTGCCCAGAGGTAATTCACCTAGGGCAGGGGTTCTCAAGCTTCCTAGTACCGTGACCCTTTCATACAGCTCCTCATAGTGACCCCCCCAACACAAAATTATTTTCGTTGCTACTTCATCACTGTCATTTTGCTACTGTGATGAGTTGGGCGACCCTGTGAGAGGGTCGTTTGACCCCCAAAGGGGTCTCGACACATAGGGCACCTATCTTTGACAAAGGGTCAAAGTATATTCAATGACAAAGAAACAGGATCCATACTTCACGTGGTGAAAAACTAACCCAAAATGGATCTAAACAGACAAATACCTACATATTAAAGCCAAAATTATAAAGCACCTGAGAGATAACAGGGACAAAAGCGGGGAACCAAACCCAACTGAAAACACATGAACAGCAGAAAATAGAGATCTCATTGCCACCAAGTCGAACCCAGTTCACAGCAACACTCTAGAGCAGAGAAGTTGCGTCCGTGGGTTTGACTAAAATTTTAAAGGAAAAGAAAGCTTCCTCTTTCTCCTGAGGAGTAGCTGGTTGGTTTGCCCTTGCAGTGAGCAGCCCAGCGCTTAACCCACTGTGCTTCCAGGGCCCCTTATTCACTGTTGTCGTTAGGTGCCATGGAGTCGCTTCTGTGCCAACACAACAGAACATGGCCCTCCCTGCTCTGCACCATCCTTCCATTGCTCCAAAGCTGAGCCATTGTGGCAGAAGGGTGTCAGTTCATCGCTCTGAGGGCCTTGCTCCTGTTTGCTGCTTCTCTTCCAAATACGATGCCCTTCTCAAGGAGCTGGCCTCTCCTGACAAAGTATGTCAGTTGAAATCGTACCATCCCGGCCTCTAAGAAGTACTCTGGCCATACTTTGTCCACAGCCGCTTTGTCCTTTCCGCGGTCCATGGCACTGCCAAAAATCTTATCCAGCTCCACAATGCAGACGCCTCGGTTCTTCCCCAGCCTTCTTTAGTCGATGAGCAGCCTCCACAGGCGCCTGGAGTAGTGAACCACGGGACGTGGCTCAGGCGCGCCTCAGTCCTCAACATTGCTAGCCTTGCTTTTCTCCTTTTTTCCCCGTTTGGTTTTGGTGTCCTGGATTTTCGGTACTCTAACAAGGTCCTGGGCAGCACACTTACCTAACAGCATATCTCTTGCTCTCTTAGATATTGCTTCCATGAGCGTTGATTGTGGATCTGAGCAAAACTAAGTTTTGACAACTTCAACCTTTTCTCCGTTGACCATGATTTTTCCTGTTGGTCCAGCTGTGGGGATTTTGGTTTTCTTTACATTGAGTTGTAATTCATACCGATCACTGCAATCCTTGATCTTCGTCAGCAGGGTGCTTCAAGCTCTCACTTTCAGCAAGTAAGGTGGTGTCATCTGCATATCACAGGTTGTTAATAAACTGATGCTATATCAAGATTGGACCCTTAGTCATTAGCTAAAAATCAAAACAAATGAGATACCATTTCCCACTGCCATCAAATTGATCCCAACTCATAGCAACCCAATATAGGGTTTCTGAGGCTTTGAAACTGACAGCTTCATCTCTCTCTCTCTCTCTCTCCAGGAAAAGCTGGTGCATTTGAACTCCCAACCCTATGTTAGTAGACCAAAGCCTCTCTATCAGCACCACCAGGGCTCCTAGTTTAAATTAATGGATACCATAATCATAAGGGACAACTTAGTCAATTGGCATAACATAGTTCATAATGTTCCATATCGTAGTTTAGTGAGTAGCAGGTAGGGTCTTAAAATCTTGGGAGTGGCCATCTAAGATAGAACTATTGGTCTAGACTAGTATGAAGTAAGAGAGAATAAAGGAAACCAAAGTCTTGGAGAAGAAACTAGTGCATAGGACTAAGGGCCACAGACACCATGGCCCCTTCTAACCTAAGGCTCGATGGTACCTGGCTACAACTACCGACGGTTCCGACCAGGGACACACTAGAAGCTCTCGCACAGACTGGGAGAAAAATGTAAAACAAAATTCAGATTCTCTAAAGAGGTCAGACCTATGGAACTACTAGAATTTAAAGGAACACCCAAGACTGTTGCCCTAAGATACCCTTTGAGCTTGGAACTGAAGCAGTTTCTGAAGGTCACTGTGTTAGACATGGTTCTCTAGAGAAACAAAACCAGGACACTTATGGTTTTATATATGTATTAGATAGATAGATAGATAGATAGAGATATATACAGCATGAAGGAATATAACAGCTAATTAGTCCATGCATCAGTACAGAGAGCTCAGTTCAACTCACTTCCATGAACCAGTTAATATACTGGAAGTGCTTCAACTCACAACTCAGTTAATATACTGGAAGTCCTTCAACTCACAACTCCAAGGTCAAGGAAGCTGACAGCAGTCTTCCATAGAGCAATGCAGGCAGTCCAGCCACAGGCAGCAAGCAGCAGGGCGGGTCACCAAGTCAGCCAGATGACAGGATCTGACAGTCCCCAGCTCAAGTGATATGTACACCAGCAGTGTGGCGAAGTTTGAAGGAACCTCAAGTTCTAGCTACACGATCCACAAGTTGGGTGTCCCACAGGTAGTGTAGCTCTCAAGTTGATACAGAGAACTTGCTAAGGCAGCCGCACACTAGTCCGATCACCAGTGAGCAAGAGAGACAGGTGGGGCTTGCCAAGCCATTTATCTCTTTGCCCTCCAATCAAACTGCGACCCTATTAATCACACATGTTCTTATTGGCCAGGTTGGCACAATAAACCTACCTACCACAGTCACCTTTCAACCAATTAATAGATTAGCTTATAACATTTAAAATGTCTGGTAGTGCTGTGGGTGTTAGACTGGTAACCACAAGGTTGGCGGCTCAAACCCAAAAGGCATTCCGAGAGAAAAACAAGGCGGGCGGTCTGCTTCTGTAAAGATTCATAACCTCAGATAGTCTATGTAGGTCACTTTGAGTTGGATTGGCTCGATGGTAGTGGGTTGGTTGGTGAGTAATGTACTGTCTTAAACAATCAACTACATGAGCCCAAACACTCAGCATTTGCTCTAAAGCAAAAGTGGAAGATAAAGGGGGTGGGGGGTAGGGATGATAGGGATGCCAGATCAATGGAAATGGAACAAATAGAAATACTGAAAATGCCTACATATGAAAATTATAACCAATGTCAGTGAACAATTTGTGTAAAAATTATTGAGAGCCTAATTAAACAGTTTGTTAAATGGGATTCTGTGTCGGCTTTGACCTAAAACAATAAAATGGGATAATTGGATTCCCACATGCAAGAAAATAAAACAGGATCCATCCCTCACATTATACACAAAAATTCAAATTCAAAATGGTTTAAAGACTGAAATGTAAAAACCTAAATCATAACGTTCTTAGAAGAGAATGCCTGGGACACTGGTGTTGGGCCTCATTTTTAACAATTATCTAATAGAATAAACAAAACCACAGACCGCTTCCACCGGTGCCACCATGGACGAGTAGCAACTATGGCTAGGTGCTACCCTCTGGCCATGGACCTCAACAAGGGCCACCAGGTGGCAAGGATTGTGGGAGATTGGAGCCCTCATCCATTGTTGGTGGACATGCAATGTAAAAAACAGTGGTTTTTTCTGAAAACTAAAAATAGAACTGCCAAATAAATGACCCAACAATTCTAATCTTAAGTATATATGCAGAAGACAGGAAAACGGAGACTCAAACAAGACTTACACATCTATGTTCATTAAAGCATTATTGACAATAGTCAACCGTTGAAAACAAATGTCCATCAACAGACGAATGACTAAACAAACCATGATGCCTATGTACAACGGTATGCTATTGTTAGGTGAGGCCAAGTCAGTTCCGATTCCCAATCGCCCTGTGTACAACAGAGCTCAGCACTGTCTGCCCCTCTTCCAGCCCCACAGCTGACATGGGGGAGCGTGCCGATTCATCATGCCCGGGGGTTTCCTCTGTTCAACTCTACCAAGCATGATGTCCATTTTCAGGGACTTGTCTCTCCTTATACCATGTTCAAAGTATGTGAGACAAAGTCTTGCTATCCTCCCCTCTGAGAAGCATTCTGGTTGTACTTCTTCCAAGACAAATTTGTTTGCTTTTCTGGTAGCCCGTGGCACTTTCAATATTCTTCGCCATCACAACTCAAATGCATCAATTCTTCTAAGGTCTTCCTTGCTCACTGTCCAACTTTCACATACGTATGGAGGGAATCCTGGGTGGATGATACCTTCAGAACCAGGGGGTGAGGGACGATACTGGGAGAGTAGAGGGTGAGTGGTTTGGAAAGAGGGAACTGATTATAAGGATCTACATGGGACCTCCTCCCTGGGGGACAGACAACAGAGAAGGGGGTGAAGGGAGACGCCGGATAGGGCAAGATATGACAAAATAATAATCTATAAATTATCAAGGACTCATGAGGGAGAGGGGAGCTGGGAGGGACCCCTGAAAGAAAAAAAAAAGAGGACCTGATGCAAAGGGCTTAAGTGGAGAGCAAATGCTTTGAAAATGATTAGGGCAAAGAATGTGCAGATGTGCTTTAACAATTGATGTATGTATATGTATGGATTGTGGTAAGAGTTGTATGAGCCCCTAATAAAATGTTTAAAAAAGAAAGACGAGGGCTTGACACATGCTACAATATGGTTGGGCTTGAAAACAAACTGAGTGACATACGTAAATCATCAAAGGTCCTATAATGTATGACCTCACTTTCATAAAAATGCAAGAACAAGCCAATGCATAGTGACCAAAGCTGATTAGTGGTTACCAGGGGTAGGAGCGAGGGGAAAGCAGCTATTGCTTATGGAGTACTGAATTGGGGTTTACAGTGATGGGAAATTGCATTGATTACAAAATCTACCCAGGCAATTAATGTGATTATTGTTAATAAATTGCACACCTCATGGAAAAGTCAAACTAGCAAAAAAATAGAAGCTGCTTATGTACAACCAAGCACCTCATGGAATTTGGTTCCTTGGTTTGGAGGTTTAGGATCATGACTTCATGGGACAGTCAAGCTAATTGGCCTAATAACAGTGAGGGGGATTTCTATGTTCTAGTTCACTATAGTGCCAGGGGTCTTAAGAGCTAGCAAGCAGTCATCCAAGGTACAATAAGACTATCTTTGCCTGGTGCAACAGAGGAAGGAGGGAAGTCTGTAGAAGGCTAACTGCCTCCACGATCATAGGAGGCTGAAGACCTCCCTTCCCAGAACTGGATGGCACCTACTTACCATAACTGAACATTTTGATCAAAAACATTTTGATAGAAAAATACTGATCAATAGGAAAAAGGATGCAGATTAGAATCTTAAATTCTCATGGTATCCAGACTTCCTAGGACCAGGGAGGATGGACAAACCCCTAAAACTACTGTCCTGAGATAATCCTCACAACTTAACCCCAAAATATCCCCCGAAGTCTTCTTGAAACCATACAGTAGTTTCACAAGAATATCTGCCTTGGGCATCCGGCTCTTTAAGATCTATGTATTTGAGATCAAACTGATAACAGCAACTGGGAACACTAGGAACCTGCCTGGTTTCGGGGTCTGGGAGTCTGGTCACGGGGGAGGAACAACTCAGAAGAGGGTGAGAATGGCCACACAACTTGAAGAATGGCATCACTCCCACCGATGACGCAGGCAGTGACACAGACAGAGTGACGCAGACAGAGTGACGCAGGCAGAGTGACGCAGGCTGAGTTTGACAGAGGACCCTGAGCGAAAGTGTGGGGCTGCACGTTGCTCCTATAACCCTTCTTTACGTTCCTCAGTGTGAAGGGAGGGGAGGGGCCAGTCAGAGTAGCTACTATGCTCTACACCCGTGTTGGCTATGCGCTAGACACCTTGCATACACAAATATGTACCTGTCTTGAAAAGGTGGGCATTATCTTCACTGGATACTTTCATAAACAGGCAGAGTCACAGTTCATACACATTGTTTTCCTCTTTTCTAAAACTATAGGTCCCACAGTGAATCAAGAGTGTTTTGCCTCTGTAGCTTCTTCTTTAACTAGCATGCTATCATATTTTCTTGGCTTTGGGCAGTTTAATGCATCTTCTAAAGTTTGCTTTTCCAAGTGGCCTTTCTGCAAGCTCTCCAAAGTATATTTTACACCAAAATGAATCCAGGAAGCACCTTCACAGTTACTGGTCACTCGGGCAAGGAGAGTCAAAGAAAATCCCTCTGGGTGCAATGAATGGGGTTTTCCACTCCAGGTCTGCCATCTTCCAGATTGCCCTCCTCTCTCCAGGCCCCTGCTCTTTCTCCTGGGAGGTTAGCCTATAATAGGAACTACAGCAATGGGCTTCCCTATGCTTTGGCTTCTGGTTATATTCAGCCAATAGGGAAGCCCGCCAGGAGATCAGAGGCAGGGAGAACAGTGAGGCAGGTGTATTGATTTTTCAGGGATCCTTCCTTGGCGTGGGGAGGCCTGGTAGCATCAAGGAAAGACAGTAATAGCTCCAGCCTCTGTGACTCAGCCCCCAAAGAGCCCAAGATGCTGAACAGCATTTCAAGTGGTGTGACTCTGTCTCAGGTCCCCAAAGCCTTATACAAGCATTGGGTGATGTAGTGTTTAAGCGTTGGCCTGCGATCCACATGGTTGGTAGTTCGAAACTGTCAGCAGCTCTGTGGGAGAAAGACTGGGTTGTCTACTCCCGTAGACAGTTACCATCATGGAAGCAGGTGGCTAGGAGTCAGCACTGACTCGATGGCAATGAGTTTGGTATTGGTCCTTGGGGTCACCTGGCCTGGCTGTGCCTTGATTGAAGGACATTGCTCTTCTCAAAGCAGCTCTTCGGTTCCAGTTCCTAGTAGCCACTACCCCCTCCTTTGTCCAGCCTCAGGCTCAGACCTCAGGTGGTCACTAGACTACATTTACTAGTCTATGGTCTATTCATGCTTTTTGAAAGAGTAGCCTTTCAAAAAAAAAAAAAAGAGTAGGCTTTCGTGATTTTGAGCATATTATTACTTCCTTTTCAAGCCAAGTCATTGCCATTGAGTCGATGCCGACTCACAGCGATGCTAGAGAACAAGGCAGAATGGCCCCTGTGAGTTTTCGAGACTTAACTTTTCACAGCATTTTCCTGAGGAGCTGGTGGTGTTGAAATACAGAGCTTTGTGGTTAGCAGCCCAACGTCACCAGTAGGGCATTTTGGATTCATAAACTTCCTATTTTATCCATGTACTTGAACTTTATTCTCATGCAATTAACCTTAATTGCTTATAAGTCAACAGTTCTGGAGGGTCAACTGCTCAATGAAGCAGCAGAGAGTGACTCATGACTCATTGCTGTTCCCCAGTGTGGGATGGTGGCATCAAGGAAAGACAGTAATAGCTCAGGCCTCTGTGACTCAGCCCCCAAAGAGCCCAAGATGCTGAACAGCTTTTCAAGCGTTGTGACCGTGGAACCTTCTGTGTCTCAGGTCCCCAAAGCCTTATATAAGCTGACAGACTCCGCCTGCCGGGACCCTGGTTTCTCCATAACCTCCCAGGACGCCTCTAAGAAATCAGCTTAGAAATCCCTGAGGACAATGATTCTATCCTCTTGTTGGCACATTCTAGCTTTCCTACGCTAGATAGGTTTGATCAGGCTTGAACTAATAAGGTTTTTAAAGACTAAAAATATATGAAGAAGAGGGCATTAGGATTGGAGGAAGACTCATTAATAATCTTCAATATGCATGAGACACAAGGTTATCTGTTGTAAGTGAAGAGGCTTGGAACACCGATGAAGATCAAGACATATAACAATGCCACAGAAAGAAAGTGAAAACCCTTACAACTGGACCAATAAGTCACATGATAAACGGAGAAAAGACTGAAGTGGTCAAGTTCATTTTATTTGGAAACACATTCAACAGCAATGGAGGCAGCAGTCAAGAAATCAAACGATGTATTGCACTGGGCAAATCTGCTGTAAGACTTTTCTTAATTATTAAAAAGTAAAGATGTCACTTTGAGAAATAAAGTATGCTGTGATATTTTCAATAGTCTCATGTGCATATAAAACCTGGACAAAGAATTAGGAAGACCAAAGAAAAAATTGATGCTCCTGAATTATGAGGTTGGAGGAAAATATCCACTGTCCCATTGACTGCCAGCAGATGCACATCCTGTGTTGGAGGAAGAACAGCCAGAGCTCTGCCCTGCAGAGAGGATGGCGAGACTTTGGTTTAAGTTCATGTTATCAGAAGGGACCACGCCCTGGAAGACATGCTTGGTAAAGTGGGTCAGAGCAAATGAGGAAGACCTTCAATAAGATGGACTGACTGACATTACAAGACTGGCCAGTGCTCTTCTTCCTGTGTTGCACATGGGATCCCGATGAGTGGAACCAAGTCGGTGGCACCTTAGAACACGAGCTGCTGGTTCCTTAATTAGGGTCACGTTCACTAAACTCACTCCCTTAATTTGTTGTTCTCTACTATCTCAAGGCAAAAGAGTTTTGGTGGCATAGTGAGTTAAGTTTGGGAGCTATTGACTGCAAAGTCAGCAAGGAGTTCAAGCCCACCACCATCTCCACCACCACCATCTCCTAGGGAGGAGATTGTCTGCTCCTGTAAATATTTATAGTTTCAGAAAGCAAAGGGGGCAGTTCTACTGTCCTATAAGGTTGCTGAGTTGAAATAAATTTTATGGCAATGAATTTTTCTAGTTTGTTTTATTTTTAAGGGGGGTTACTCTATCAGGACGAGGTATTTTATAAGTATTTATTAATTGCATACTTGGTAGCAGTCTATTTTACTTTGGGCAAGTAACATTTCCCCACAAATCACTTTATTTAAACCTATATATCTGTATGGTGTTTTATAAATGCCCTTCCACGCGTTCTGTCCGTTCTTTACAAAAGAAAGCAACAACAAAAATTCTGCTACTGAGTAGATTCTGACTTATGAGGACCCTGTGTAGAGGTTTTGAGACTGTAAATCTTTATGAGAGCAGACAGCCTCATCTTTCTCTTGAGGAGCAGCTGGTGGGTTTGAATTAGCAACCTTGCAGGAAGCAGCCCACCAGAGCTTGGGACACAGCAGGTGCTAATCAGTGAAGTCATTGCTAATAAGAACACACCTATTACGTGGTGGAGCTGATGTACATTGTTCTGTTTACATGACAGGAGTTGAGTCCAGCTCAGAAAAATTCATTGAATGGCCCAAGGTCACACATGCCCACCAGTAGGTGGCAGCATGGCAGAGTTCCAGGACCGCTGTTCCCACCGCAATATAGTTTGCTTCCAGTAGCCCTGGAAAGTTCCTCAAGAGTACGGCTTACACACTATTGGCTATATGTCTTAAAAACATAAATAAACGAACATCCAGGACTTTAACCTGCCAACTGCTGCTGCCTGCAAAGGGCCACAAGGTTAAGTTTCTATTGCAGACGGTATGGACCGCTTTTTGGGGTTTGCACTTAAACCAGAAAATCACTTAGACCTTTTGCTCCTGACCACCTTCGCGATAAGAAGTCTTTATGAGATTTGACTCTCAGAGGGCGATGAAAGGATACAGCCTTGAAATTTTGCTTACTACCTTGGTCTGAAGAAGTCAGTCATTGGAGAGATTCCCCACTCCTTCCCTCACTATCTAGCAAACAAGAAATGGTCTCAAAACGTTTGGTCTATATAAAATATCCAATAAAGGATTAAAAAAAATGAAAGAACCACTCTAAATCACTGAAACAAGCTCCCAGGAAAAAAGGGTTAGAATCTGGAGGACACCCAAAGTTGGACAAATAACGTGGAGGTGTGAAGAACGTTCAGAGGGCACTGAAAACCCTTGAGATCTACAAATGAAGACTGTTGTTAGGTGCCAACTGCTGAGTCGGCTCTGACCCACGGCGACCCAACAGAACAAAACAATGTGCGGTTGGAAGGATGCAAACCAAAAGGGCTTGCTTAGAAAAAAGCAGATCTCCTAAAACAAAGTTAGGAATCATCTAAACGTGAATTTGGAAGAATCACCGAGTACCATACTTGCTCTTGTAGAAAACGTTTTCATTAAACATCGGCCTGGAGCCTTCCAACAACCCATTTTTCAGATGAGAAAGCAGGGACTCAGGGCAGGGTTTTGAGTTTTAACGACCACCAGCGGTAAAGACAGCAGGAAGCAACTGCAGAGTTCTTGACCAGCTTGTTCTCCGCAGCCCACGCGGAAGGCTTCTCCAAAGGCAGGTTTGTCTGGATTCCAGGCGGCGCCAGCGGGAAGGTGGCCTGGGGCTCGAACTGGGCGGGCCCGCTCACCACGCGCAGACACAAAAACCTTAGTGGTAAACCCACAGGAGCGGCCACCGCCCGCGCGAGGCCGTAGTGGCCTTACCGCAAGGGGTGGTGGGCGGGGCAAGCGGTCCTGTTCGCCCCTCCTATTGGTCCCCGGGGTTACGGGCAGCAAACCACAGCCAGCCGCAGCCCGGGGAAGGGACGCACACGACCGCCACTTTCTAGTTGCCCCGAGTCCAGCCCGGAGGCCCCTGGCGAGGCAGCTGCTACGCATGCGTGAGGCCGAAGGCCAGCTCTCGACCCTCCCCGCCCTCCATCTGCAGGGAAAAGGATCCCCAGGGCTTTGCTGGGCCAACCCGTCTTCAGCAGGGCCTGCAGCCTTGCGCGGTTTCTGCATTTACCAGCTGCTGCCCCTACCCCTCCTGCGACCCGAGAGAGACTCTTCCGGCCAAATTCTCCTTAGGCCAAGATTTTTCTGGTGTGCAACACACAGACACATGTACACACACGCACGCACGCTAGCTAGCATCGATTACGAAACCCCGAATCCCTTCTTTCTCGGCCCAGAAACGTGCTGCGTGCCCTCCCGCTAAACTCCACTGTGGATCTCCTGGGCCCTCGCTCATCTCCACACACCACATCGTAGCTGGCCTCCTTCAGGAAACCTTTCCTGATTAAGCCCGCTGGGACGGCAGCCATCCCAATTACTCTGGAGAGCGCTCAAGGCCGCGCAGAAGGCAGGTTCAGGGGCCAAGCCGCGCCGAGGATCCCCGCGCCGCCCTTCCGCCCCTCCGAGTAAAGGCAGGCCGGGGCTCGGGACACAGCTGTATTGGGAAGCCGAGGCTCCTACACAGTAGGAGGAGGGACGTCCTGGGAGGCCGGGGACTGTGCACTAGGCGCGTGGCCCCCGCCCGTCAGTCAGTCAGTCCGCCACGCGGCCCGCCCGGGGCCGGTCCATGGGGGAAACCCGGAGGAGCGAGTTAAGGCAGCTTGGCTCTTAAGGAGGGGGGAGTGGGAGTCGCCAGTTGCCCCTCGAAAAGCTGGCTCACTGAGGGGACGGGCTTCTCACCTCCCACTCCTCTCTCGAGGGCAGGGGAAAGACGGTCAATAAATAAACCCGAGCCGGGGAGGCGCCCCGGAGACTCTCAGAGTCCAGGATGGCTGGCGGTGCGCAACCGGGGAGGCCGGGAGCGGGGTGCAGTCCTTGGCCAGGCGTCCACGCCCACGGCCGTGGGGGGTGCGCCCCCACTGGAGGCCGGCGGGCGCCGCCCTTCAAAAGTTAAAATGGCTGCCATTCGTCAGGGCCGGCTGGGAGGAGGGGCTGACGAGGGGCGACTTCGGGGGCAACTGAGGCTTCTCGACGGCATCCACCCTCTTCAGGGCTCGGCCCCGGTAGCCCTCGGGCCGGCCCAGGTACAGCAGGTGCCTCCCGAGACCCCCGGAGTACCTGGAGGGGCCTCCCGAGGGGACTCGCGTGAGCAGGCCGGGTGGTGCGCGCTGAGGGGTAAAGGGCAACCTCCGCGTGCCCCCGACCCCGAGCCGCGGGGCGGGGGCGGAGAGCGCGGGCCGGCCGGTGGGGGGCGCCTTGCTCTTCCCTTCCGGGGGCACGTCGAGCCTCAGGGGCGGGGCGCACTCCCGGGGGAGGGGGCTGGAGCCGGCGAAGGGGGCGGGGCCGGGCTCGGGCGGGAGCGGCCTGGAGGTGAAGGGCGCGGGCGGCGGGGGCTCAGCCCGCTTCCGCGCCGCCTGCGGGCCGTGCAGGTAGCGCAGCAGTTCCTCCAGGGTGGTGACCTCCACGGCCTGCCCCGGGCAGCCGGGCGGCGGCGGCCTCACCAGCACGCGCGGCGCGGGGCCGCCCGTCGGATTCCCGCCCCGCGCGCGGACCGGGCCCTCCTTGGCGTTGTTGCCGTTCTGGTTCCACTCCCAGGGGCCCCCGGCAGCGGCGGCGCGGAGGTGCTTGACTGGCAGCTCGGGGGTGGACTCCGGGGTGGGCAGGCAGGCCAGCTCCGGCGGGGGCACGCCCTCGGGGGGAGGCAGGAAAGTGGTGTAGAGCTGGGGCGTCTGGGCCGCGTCTCCGTCCTTGGACGGCGGCGGGGGGTCTGGGCCCCCGCCGTGCAGCCGGGCCAAACTGCGGAGGGAGAGAGGGCGCGGGAGCCCTGGGGTCTCGATGTCCTTGCTCCGGCGTCGGTGGGCGCGGCGGCAGGCGCAGGAGACCAGGAGGGCTGAGGCCGCGGCGCCCAGGGCGAAGGCTGCGGCCACGCTGGCCAGGAGGAGTGGGACGGGGACGGAAGGGGAGGCCGAGGCTGGGAGGAGGTCCCGGCGCACGCCTGCCGACCGAGAGGGAGGAGGGAGGCTCAGCGGGAGGCGGAGGGTACGCAGTCCGCTGAAGGGCGCTGGGCCTAGCCGGCGCCCAGGCAAGTTGGGAAGACATCTAACCTTGCTCTTGGGCTCAGCGACACTCCAGAGCCTGGACCTTCCCCCGGACTCGGGGCCCGCCTCTGCCCCCTCCCGCCACCCCCCAACACACACAGCCCATCACACTCTGCCTCACACAGGCTAGAGCTTGGACTGGGGAGGGCGGGTGCAGGCCCCCATCTCAGCTCGGGCCTTGTCGCCGGGGCGGGAGGTAGAGCTGAGATGGTCACATCTGTTTGGGGAGGGGATGCTCTAAAAGGTCGTTAGTGAGCACCGCACACCAGGCAGTCAGTGGAAGGGCTTAGGATTCTCCCAAGAATCAGCAGCCACACACTTCACTTCCCTCCCAGCCAGCCCCCTTACCCTGAGTGTGAGCTCCAAGAGTGGAAGACTGGGGCCGGGGGTGGGCATCACTGAGGGGGCTGGGGGTCTCAGGGGAAGGGCCAGGACCCAGAAGCACTGGTGACAGAGACCAGGTCAGAGCCAGTGAGGCCCGTGCTTGCACCCCCTGACACCCATGCAGGATCCTCCCTTCTCCCCCACCTTGCACAACCCAGGCCTCTTGAACTCTCGCTGCCGGTGGGTGTGGGGGAGGGTTCGTCATGCAGGAGAGGAACTCACTTCGTTGTTCAAAAGCTATTTATTAAGCACCCTACTATGTGCCCAGCTCATCTGGAGGATGCAGACCCATGTCCTGCGATTTCTCTCAGGGGGTCCGGTGTGCTGGCCTGCTGCCAGCGTGGAGCCCAAACTCGGGTGAGTGGAAACTGAGTAAGGGAAGGGAAAGCAGAGACAAGAGGACTTACCATACGCAGGATCCCCTGGGCCAGACTGACTCCCAGTAGCTCCATCTGTAAAGCAGGGAGAGGGGGAGGGAAACTTCATGAAGAACTGCTGGGGCCACTGTACCACAGGAGAGCTTTAAAGGCATGAGTTCCTGAAGGCCAAGATGGTGGCTGTCCTATGGACTGATGGGAGTCTCGCCCAAATATTTGTAAATCCTAACCTCTATGCTTGTGGTCAGTTACCAGCCTGCTGGGAAAGGGGTTGTGTTTATTATGTTAAATGAATCAGATTTGAGTCTGGTGTATCTTGAGTCAATCTCTTGAGATGTAAAAGATTTAAATGCAAACTAGAAAGCAGACATGGGGGAAGAGAGGCCCCAAGCCACCTGAAGACTGCCCAGGAGCCAAAGCTAAAAGTGACAAGGGTCTTTCACGAGACCCACCACCCTGAACTGCTAAACTGGGGAAACAAATGTTTAAGCCATCCACTTGTGGCACTTCTGTTACAGCAAACAGTCCTAGATAAAACAGCGGCCACCTGAACCATTTGCCATCTGCAGCTACCCCTTAAGTTTACCTTGGCAGTCACCATCGTCTGTGGCTTCCTGGTCCCCAACCCGAATGACATCAGTGCTAAGAGGAAAGGGAAATGGCTCAGTGCAGTTCTTTCTTGCCCCATCCCCCTACCTTAGCCCTCAGTGTATCCTTAGTGATGGGGACGTTTCTCCTCAGGAGATCCAGGGGTCCCTCACTTACCTACCAGGTCCCCGAATATCCACACAGCCTCGGGACCTATGCCAACCACAGTATGGGTCCTGAGAAGCCAGGCAGCTCCTAGGGAAAAGTCATGTGAGACTGGGAACCCCACCACTCTAATCCCGTTGTACCCCCGTCTCTCTCACTCTCACCTGACACCAAGAGGCTCCTAGCCCTAGATTCCCAGTGCATTTACTCCAGTCCCCACATGCTTGAGGCAGAAACAGCCCCTTCCTTGGCTTCCCCTGAGACCTGTGTTCCTGGGGGTCCCAGGGAGCTTGTCCAGGAAGGGTCTGGGCTCGGATCCCTCTCACCTTTGGCAGGCCCCATGCCTGGTGCAGCGGCTGAGAGGGAGGTAGATCATGCAGCCAGAAAATGCCACAAAAAGCCTGTGACCCTCAGTGTCCAGCTCGAGCCCCAGGACCCGCCGTGCTGTCTTGGATGACCGCTTCCCACTGCACCTGGGGTGAGGCCAGGAGTCAGGTGGGTGAGTTGACAACAGAAGATGAGCAATAGCAGCTGAGCACAATCCACGGGGCCCCCCTGCCCCACCAGCCTCCAGTCTTGCCAAGCGCCAGCCCCCATCCCACTACAAGAAGTCAGCGCTGGAGTTCTCAGGCCACCGCCACCATCTCACCAGCCATCTCCCATCCCACTCTTGCCTTAGGGAGAGCTGTCCCCATAAGCCTCACCGAGAGGAGCTGTAGGCATCAATCTCCTCCAATAGGATGGGCTCAGTTCCCCCAGGTCGCCCCCCTGGGGGCAGCACCTTCAGTACTGTCCCATCGTTGGAGCCAAGGAACAGGACTGTGGTATTACTGTGGGGACCGGCCATCCCATCCACAGCTACCTGGGTCAGCAGGGCCCTGCAGGGAAAAGTCTCAGTCAGGGGAAAGTGAGGTGTCGGCCCCGGCCCCATCCCCATCCCCACATCCCAGTGTTTCCTTCTCAGCTCTTTCCTGGCGCTTTCATAAGTTCTTCCTTCACCGGTGCCACCGACCTTTTGGGGTGAGAGATGGAAGAATGGGGCTAGGGGGCAGAGGGCCACCTGTACCTGCTGGTGAGGGTGAGCAGCGGCTGATGGGTGGCAGGTGGCACGGCAGGGTCAAGCAGCGGGTGGGCCTTGATGAAGGTCAGCACGGCATCGGGGAGGTCTCGAGAAGTGGAGAACGAGGCAGCTCCACCCACTCCTGCACAGGACCCCGGCCTGGTGGGCACATGAGAAGGGGGCAGCGTTAGAGCCCTGGCTTGAGTCATCTCTGCCCACCCCATTCCAACTCCCAAACATGATCGAAACCCTTGGTCCTCCTATCCACAGGCACCCCACCCTTCCCTTCTCTATGGCAGCCCTCCAGTCCATTGCCCACCCCTTCTCAGGACCTAACCTTGGAAGTGGGGCTGGGCTCTCCTCATGTTAACCCAATACAGCCCTCTCCCTAGGCCTTGTATACCATACCCCTTCTTCACAATCCCCCTTTGGGAACGGATTCTGTTTCTGTCCCCAAGCCCAGCCCATCCTAGGTACCTGGGTGAGGGGACCCTATCCTCAGACACAGGGGTCCAGGCCCCATCCAGACTTCTCTGTTCCTTGAACTTGCCCTCGAACCCATGCTCGATATCATCCAGGTAGAAGGCGCAGACTGCAGAACCAGGGATGCTAGGGGGGCCAGAGAAGGATGCAGGCTGGGTGTGGGAGAAGGAAGCAGCCCCTGATATCACTGCAAGCTGTGCTTCATGCACCACATGTAGGAGACTGGGTGGGGATGGGGGCACAAAGAGGTGGCCAGAAACTCAAACTGGCTTTGCCTGGAGCTTCCCTTCATTGCCCCCATCAGGAGTCTGAAAGGGGAGCGTGGATACTGGTGGGGCAAGGGGACACACTGGGACACACTAGTCAGTCCTGTACCAACCTATTGGTCTGAGTTGTGAAGACCCCAAAGAGAGCGGAGCGGCCATGCAGGTTCGCAGGCCCGGTCAAGGCCTGGAGCACATCAAAGTAGAAGATTGAGTCCCCAGGGACCGAGCAGTTGAGCCGCAGCTTCAGGAAGGAAGTCCAGTGACGGTCCAAGGCCCGAGGGGAGCCCCCCATGTCACGCTTACACACACGGGCCACACGGGAGAACTGCACCTGGGGGGAGGGAGAGTCAGGACCCATTGGGCGAAAGGCCTGCAGTCACATTAGGAGCCCCGTTGTAGAGCACAGAAGGCACGATGTGGAGAGTCAGTCTGGGCCACAGGTGAGGGGAGGCTACAGAGCAGATCCACGGGGCTGCGAACACGGTCAAGAGCTTGCCCTTGACGGAACAGGCGCCTCGGAATCCAGCAGACCCTTCTAAATCCCCACCCGTGATGCCCACCTCCTTACCCTCCCCAGCCGCGCATCCTCCACAGAGACCTCTCGGAAGAAGAAGTAGACGTGGTCTCCATGCTCCAGAGCATGGACAAAATAAGGCTCTGAGGGAGGGAGAGACAGGAAGAGTATACAGCCTCAGAAACTCTTGACCCGTTTACAGCCATGCCCTGTCCCCCCACAGGTCTCATCCAGTTCCCCAGGAGCAGCCTCCCTCCCCGAGGCCCGCCCTGACCTCGGAGCCACTTGGAGTCGTACTTGGCGGAGCGAAGTGGGGGTTGAGGCCCTAGGCTTCTGTAAACGACAGCATCGCTGGCCTGGAAGTCCGCAGCTGTGGCTGAGTACAGACTGCCCTCTGGAAGGGACAGGGAGTTTAGGGCCAGGATTAGGGATCTGCATCCTGGACCTGGCCCAATCCCTGCCTCCTCCCTCCACTCAGAGCCACGAGGGGCTGGGGAAGGTGTGCAGTGGGAGCGCCCTCCAGCCGCATGCCCGCCTCCTCCAGGCCCGGGGCTGTACCTGCAAAGACCGCTACATTGGACTGGGTAGCATCAAAGGGGCAGCGAGCCTGCCCACTGAGCTCCTCACCCTCCTGCTGCAGCGAAGTTATCTGTGGGCCAAGGGAAAAGGAAGTCTGGCTCCATAAGCGATTTCCTCACGTCCTTGTGCACCCCCCCACACACACACACACTCCCATTCCCTCACCCCAGGGCCTGGTCCCTGCCCATCACAGTGGCCACATGAGGCTCTCCCCCCATTCCCACGGTGACTTTCCCACCCACCCCCTTCGTACCCCATAGCTTCGGCACACAGGACTGAATGAGTTGGTTCCACAGGCGAGGAGCGTCTGGGAGTCCCAGGGAATGAGCACCCGGATATAGTTGTAGCACTCGTCCTAGAGAACCCCAGAGCCCCGGTCAGCTGCAAGGGTCCCGGGCTGGGATGAGAGGCCACAGGGAGGAAGCCTGCTGCCCTAGAGCCAGTCAGAGCAACTGGAGATCAAGTTCCAACTAAGTCATTCCTAACTGTGGCCTCAGGCAAATCCTCAGACCTCTCTGTGACCCACTTTCCTTTCCTGAGACCAATAATACCTATTTCTCAGGTGTATGTGTGTCTTAGGAAGTGCCTATCCCTCGCTCACTCCCCGCCATCGAGTTGATGTCAGATCATAGTGATCCTGTAGCACAGGATAGCACTGCCCCTGTGGGTTTCCAAGACTAACTTGATAGGAGTAGAGAGCCTCATCTTTCTCCGACGGAGCGGCTGGTGGCTTTGAACTGCCGACCATGGGGTTACAGCCCAATGAGTAGTCACGATGCCACCAGTGTTTCTTGCCGTGTATATAATGTATGCAAAACATGGTTCACTCCCCCTTGCTCCCATTCTCCTTTGAGGCCTGGGTTGGGAAAGCTGGGTGGGAACGAGGGCCTGGTGAAGGACTGGACAGAGCCTGGGGCCGGGAAGTCCTTTCCTCCCCTTGGAGTTGGCAGGCCACCTGCGGCTCACCGTCAGCTTCCCGCGTACAGCACAGTTGTCCACATCCTGGCTCCTCCATGTCAGGTACTGAGGAGAAGGAGGAGAATCACTTCACAGGATGGCACCTTTGGGGTCCTTCCCACCCACTTAACCCTCGTTCAGCCTTTCCCAGCCTCATCTCCGTGCCTACCCCTTGTCCCCACAGCCTTTTACCTTGCTGGGCACTAGCCCCTTCCCTTCTTCTTGGGCTTGAAGATCGAAGGCGAAAACGTGATCCCTGAAGAGGTAGGTAAGGAGGGATCAGGGCCAAGTCAGGGCATCCACCTGAGCTCCTGAGTCCTCCCCTTCTCCATGTCCACGTTCAGCTACTCAGAGGCCAACAGCATGGGCTGCCTGCCCTGTGCCCTCCCCCTTACTGGATGCTCTGGGTCCAGGGATGCCCATGTCCTGTGGCCTGTGCACCTGCATGTGTCCCCTGCGAGATGGTGCAGTGGCCATGCAGGTCTCATGTCTGCCCAGGAGCATGCATATCTTCCCCACACATGTGCCTCGGCCAGTTTACCGGGCAGCCACCAGCAAGGTCCGGTTCAAGGTCAGAAATTTCTGAAAATCCAGCCCAAGTTGTACAGCCACCGCATCATCCTCCAACCCCCGGAACCAGGATAATGGGGAGGTACCTAGAGAGCAGAGGAAGACGGGGTGCTGAGGATAGCACAACAATGGGGGACCAAGATCTTCTGCAACCACACAAGGGTAGGAGGGGACGACACGCTGTGGACGTAGTGGATACATGGGGATAGGTGTGAGGTGCCCTAAAACTAGCAGTTAACCTGGAGCACTTCATCTCTGCAGGCACTGGGTTGACACTTCTCCCCCACAGGGTTTCCGAGCCTGTGATCTTTCCCAAAGCTTGCTTTTATTGGACCTTTATAGACACAACGCCAAAGCCGCCTCTCCACAGAGGGGCTGCTGGGTTCTAACCACCAACTGCATCACCAGGCTCCGTGATGGGGGCAGGCACCAGGATTCAGAGCAGGTTTGCTCTGATTCCAGACTTTAATCCAATAATCCCTTCTTGGACCGTAATCCCCTCTCCCACATGGTACACTTTCTCACTTCGCCACAACCTCCCCCTCCCCATTTCTCCCAACGCCTTCTGCACCCTCCCCGCAAGACCCTGACACTTCCACCAGCCCTGCCCGCCCAGAGTTCTGTCCCTTCTGACCAACTGTAGTGTCCACCTACCCTGACCTGGAAGCCCAGAGTTCAGGGTGAGATGATTTAACATTCGTAAGTGTCCCAAACTGTCCGGCACATGGGAATGTTTGCTAATCTTAATATCCCCTCACAAGTACCCCCAGGAACCCGACTGCAGTAACCTCCACCCTCAACACGACTCTTACTCTTCCATGTGTAAAGGGGTTCCACATATAGATGCCAATCAGGAAAAGTGGAGTTCTGATCTTTATCATGGTGGGGCTGAGGCTAGCTGGCGGCACCCGTGGTAGAGAGGGAGCTAAGAGGTGTTGGGAACTCCAAAGCTAGCCTCATGCTTTCGTTTTGTAGCTGCTAATAATAATAATAGCAAATATATATATAAAGCACTTAATCTGTGTCAGACAGTGTTTTCAACACTTAGCTTGCATTACCTCATCCAATCCCTAAATAGCTCTCTGAGGCACAATACTATTATTATTCTCATTTCACAGATGAGGAAACTGAGGCAATGAGAGATAAAATGACTCGAGCAAGGTCATGCAGTTGGTGAGAAACTTCACAGAGATTCAAACTTGCTAAGCTTTGGTCTGGCTGAAAGTCATGTTCTCAGCCCAGCTGCCACATGACACTGCCGCTACATGATGAAACCAGGCCCTGGATGAGAGGTGACCGGCTGCAGCTCTCCTGTCCTCCCCACCCCCAACCCCCCCCCCTCCCGCTGGTCAGCCTGTCAGCTGTCTCTGACTGAGGGCTGAGCTCCCACAGAGGGCGCAGGGTCTCAGGGGACTCACCTTGCAGGTCGGAGCTCAGCAGTGGGTGGGGGTCCCGAGGGAAGGCAGCGTGGGTATGGGGCAGAGAGAGAAGCAGCAGCAGCAAGGGCATGAAGTAAGGGGCACGGGGCATCCTGTGCGGGGCAGCTCAGGCCCCAGGGGGTGCCCCCTCACCCATATGCTGGCCCTGAATGGGGAGAGAGACAGAAAAGTGAGAAAGGAGCCACGCCCCCCCCCTACTCCTGACTTGAGCAGGCTCCTTCCCTGGTCTATCCCCAGAAGACCCTGTGGGGCAGGGGGAGGGGAGTGGAAGAGCCCTTTTTCTGGCACTGCCTCCGGCCCCCTGCCGGCTGTCACCATCACTCAAGGCCCTGCCCGGTCCAACTGGCTGGTGGGAGGAGGGCTGGTGATGACCCCAGGTAAGGACAAGACACACCCGCTTCCCTCCTGGCCTTCTCACTCTGCCTTTCCTCCTCTCTCCTGACTGGGCCTGGGACATGCGGTAGGTGACACCTCCTGGCCCCCCTCTTGCTAACCCCTTCTCGGCTATAATTAGATACTGAAGCCTTAAAATTATAAATAGTGACTCCTTGGCACTGGGAGGAAGCAGAGGGCACCACATCGGCCTCCCGCTTGCAGACCCCCACAGCACCCTGGGAGCCGTGCAGGCAGAGGCCGGGCACAGGCAGCTGGGAGGCAGCCACTCTCCTCTTTAGGGTTGAGGAAGGAACAAAAGTGGAGGGGAGGGGAGGGGAGCAGCCTGGGGGTCGAGGCCCTGGTCTACATCAGCTTCTGCTTCAGGGGCCCTTCCCGCCACTGGGGAGGGGAGTCAGGAGGGGTGTCTTAGCCAAAAATGCATCTGCATCAAAGCCAAATCAGAGGCTAAATTTAGCTCTGGTTGCAGCTGTCTCCCGACCACTGTGCCCCCTCCCAGCCTCTCTAGCCCCCTGCTTGCTCCCTGGCTCCTGAGAACCCAGGCATGTACTTGGTGGGGGGAGGAGCAAACCCACCCTTATAAGGAGCCAGGACTAGAAGGGGCTGCACTGGAGAAAGAAATGGCCGCATGTGCCCTCGTCCCTCCCTTCCCCGTCGGGCGGCCTCTGCAAGTGAAATATAAATAATTCAATGACAGGCAGGCAGTTGTAGCCCAAAGTCCAGGAAAAGATGGAAACGGTGGAAAGGATGGTGAGACAGGCCTCCCTCCCACCCATCAGCCTCCCACAGCCAGAGGACCTCGCTGAGCCCCACAGCGAGGAGACCCCAGCTTCCTGCCTTCCCCCCTGAAATTGAAGGGAGGCTTGAGAAACCAGGTCAGGAGGGTTGAGAATCATTTCTGTCTGTGAGCAGTGATCCCACACCAATCCGATTACCATCCCACCATGGCTCCTGTAGAGGAGACCTTGGGGCTCCCACCATGCCTAGCCCCTTCCCATTTCTCCAGCAATTCTACTCTTCGTAGCCTGAACCCAAGTGCCCCCCAGGCCGGCGTCACTGGTGGGGAGGCTGACGTCAGGTGGGGTCCCTTGAGACCTGGAGGAGGGGAAGGCGTTGGAACACCTAATGATGACCCTCCCCTCCCCAGGGGCAGAGCAGCCAGCCAGCTAAGGACCCTCTGGTGTTGCGAGGCCAGGCCTCCCTCCCTTTCCTCACCATGTTTCCGGATGCTGACACTCCCCAGAGAAGAGAAAGGGACACAGCTTGTCTCCTACCCTCCCCCGCTGCCCCCCCTCAAGTTGCCCTGGGCAACTAGTATCTTCACCTTGGAAACAACTTTGTTCTCTGGCAAATGGGGAGAAGAGCCAGACCCTCATCCCGCTCTCTGGCCATGCTTGCTCCCATTGCCCTTTCCTTACCTGGGGTGGTGACTCCTGTGGGGGTCTGAGGGAAATAGATGACCTCTGACCTGACAGAAAAAGGGGAGAGACCAGTTACCTCCCATGTCACTTCCCTTGAAAGTAAATGTGAAAATTTAGGACCAACCGGCTGAGGATCATGCCAGGGAGACGCCTCTCTGGAAGATGTAGGGCCCTGGACGCTGAATCTGGTTACAAAGGTGCTGCCCCTGTGGGGTTGGATGCAGGCCCAGGGGTGTGAGCACAGGGGTCAGGGAGGGTCCCTAGGCAGAAACCTCTAGAGCTTCTGGACCAGCCTTGTGGGAAGGGGTGACAAGGACAGTTTACAGGGGCAAGGGGACCACTCCCACATTAAAACCTTCCAAATCAAGCAGGCTTGCAGCCTTCTTAGCGAAAGCGCCCTAGCTGGGGACAATAGAAGCTAATTTGCATCTCATTTACATGCTCTTCATTTCCAGGCAAAATGCTCTGATAGCAGCACCCACAGCCCATTCCTTCTTCCCAGCTCAGCTCCCCCCAGCCCTCCTCTACCCCCCAACCTCAGCCTGATTTCCCTCTAGCTTCTCCAAACACTTAGTTGGCCTTCGCATGGGTTCCCCCAGTCTCAAAGATGATACAGCCTAGGAGGGCTTACCATAGCTGTTCTTGGGGGGGGGGGGTCAGTGTTTGAGTGCCCCCGCCCCACCCTTGGTTTGGAGAAGGCTAACTTTGCTCTGGGACCAATCCCAGCTGCTTCCTGCTCCCAATAGGAAGCAAATGAGAGCGGGCAGGCCATCCTTTCTCCCTCTCCTAGGTTCTCCTCGCTGAGAAGAGGAACCAGCCCTTCCTTCTGGCTCCTCCAGGTCCCCCCACAGCCTCCTCTAGGGAGTGGCCGGGGTCACAGCCAGAGTCCGGCAGGGCCTGGGAAAGGATGCCGAAGGAGTCCCAGCTGAGGACAATAGCAGGAACCCCTCGGCTGGCTGCCCGCCGCTTCAGTCCACCTTCTTGGGGGTGGAGGAGGTGTCCAGCGGCCTCAATATGCTATGTTCCCTTCTCGAAGACACCCCACCCCCTGCCGCACCTCAGCTCTCGGCTCCTAAGCGCACCTACCCTCCCTGCCACCCAAGCCCCCCACGAGGATAATCCAGGTGTCTGGAGCCGCGCAGGACGTGGGCCCGGGGCTCGACGCCCGCCCCCTTACTGGGTCTGAGGCTCCGAGGAGGGGCGGGTGGCAGTCTGGGCCGGGACCGGGTCCCAGAGCCACGTTAGCGAGAGGAGGGGCTGAGGGGCCTGCAGGCGCAGACGGAGTGGGGCGCGGGGCGGGGGTGGGATGGCGGAGGCGGGTCTCGGAGGCCAGAGACACAGGGCCAAAGGCTGGGAGAGCCGACGCGGGCGGGTCGGTGGCCGACGCTGAGCGGGGTCCCTGGGCTCGGGACGCGGTCATCCGCTCGGCTCTCCTCCTTGGGGGGGCCTCAGTCTAACAAAGCCCGGGCCGAGAGGGGTGAAGGAAGGAGAGGGGTGCTGTGACCGATGTTTCGTGGGGGCCCAGTCCCTGACTCTGTGCCAACGCCAGCGCCCGCGGATTGCTCCCATTCCCGCTCGCACAAGGGCAGTGGGGCTGCCGAGATCCTGAACAAGGCGTCCCCCTGGCCTTTCCTGCGGGAGCATCCAGAGTGTCCGCTTCTCAGTCGGGCTCCCAGCCCGAGTTTCCCTGCCGGGAAAGGCAGGGGCCAGGTTTTCCACCCTCCCTACTGTGCGCGCCTCAGAGAATCCCTTTTGCGCTCCCGAATCCAGACGCCACCCGGAGAAAACCCAGTCGAAACAGGCGGCCAGACCTTGCGGCCAACAGTGAGATGCTGGGGCTCCGCTACGGTCCCTCTACTCCCTCCGTGCACCCCAACTCCGCTGACCCTCTCCGCCAGCCAGGCGCACAGCACACCGACACCCTTCCCGGTCCCTCTCGTACTTCGGAGGGTTGCTCCCGGGCTGCAGCAGCCCCCGGCCCTCCCCATCCCTGCCCTGGGGTACTTGCTCGGAGATCTGGGCCAGCGGGATCGAGATCTCAGCGGATGGCAGCGGCCCCGCGCGGCTCCGAGGTCCCGATCCGTGGTTGGGATTCTGGCGAGATGTACGGAGTGCCCGAATTTGGACGGAGCTTGGATCTGGGCTGTGGGCGCAGCCAGGCTGGGCGAGCCCAGGGTCCGAGTCGCAGTCGCCGCTCCCGCCGCGGCTCCGGAGGAAAACAATGCGACCGCCCGGAGCTCTGGGCCCGGCCCTAGCCGCCCCGCCCGCCTCCCGCCGGCCCCACCTCCAGCCCGCCTCCGAGTCCCTGCAGCTAATCCCGCCTCGGAAGGCTAGATCGGCCCCGCCTTCCCCGCACCTTCTCTCCAATAGCACAGCTCGGGGGCGGGGCGCGGGAGCCCCGCCCACTAAGGGCCAGGCTGGGAGGATGAACCCGAGACCGGAGAGGAGCTGGAGAAGGAGAGAAATCCACGCAGGGTCACTTAGAGCCGGACAGAGGCGGAGACGCACACAGAAGCAGAGGTTGACAGAGGAGGGGTCACATATTAACCAGGGAAATCCGTGGGGACAACTCTCACAGCGAAAGAGGAAGGAAGAGAAGTGGGGAGGGGAGACAGACAGGAAACCGGGGAGGGGAGGAGGAAGCTCTGTTAGGCTGGGCTGGGCGCGACCCTCCCTCCTTTCACCTCCCCAAGGAGCGTGGCGACCCTCCTCTGGGATGGTCTCCCTGCTCTCCCCTACTCGGCTCCAGCCATTTGCGTCTCCTTTACCCTCTTCTCTACCTCAATCCCCTTATTTCTTTCTCCCCTCTGCCTTCTCTGGGTCATCATGCCCCGAAAAGGAGGCCAGATTTGCAGCTGGATTTGAGGTTTGGGAAGAGAAAGGAGGAGGTCCTCCGTCCTCTCAAAGCATTGTGAGCTGGGGCCACAGGCCAGGAGCTAAAGAGCCAGGGAGTCCGTGTGGCTGGTGGACAGGCCGTTGCTGTGACTGAGCGGGGCAGGTGAGAAGGGCTGAAGCCAAGAGAGACGCGGACACTGAGACAAACTGACTCAGGAAATCACACGGAGCAAGGAGCAACACGGAGACCTAAAAGCAAGAGAGAAAGTAACCAACTGCTCTAAGCCCTAGGCACCGCGTCAGACAGCAAAATGGTTCCCTCTCCATCTCTACCCTCCACAAAGACCCTTTGGTTCTTGGAATGCCACTGTGGAGGACGAATGAGATCACTTCAAACAGCACTGCTTGGCTCCCACCTTAGTGCCTGCTAAGATTCTTGCCTGCGTGGGGCTGGGACAAAAGGCATTTGTGAAATTCTCAGTTAAGTGGGTGGCCTGGAAGACATTGACATTCTTAATTTTATCTGAGTGGGCACCCCCACCCCGACACACACCTTATACTGGTCTCTAAACTTCATAAAGGGCAGGGACTGGACAGTTCTAGAGCAGTTATAACTGGACTGGGCTCATTAGGTTAGCGTGCATTATCAATTGGTGAACAAGCAAGGCACAAACAGAAAAGTGGACCTATAAATGCATATGCACGTGAATTAATGAGATAAAGGGAGTGAGGGGGAAATGGGATGATATCTATGCAAGATGAAGCATCAAGGGCCCTTGTCCAAGACAATTCCATGGAAAAGGCGCTTTCAAAGACTGCAGAGAGTTTAGGGGAGAGAGATACCTCAAAATGCAAGGCATCCAGAGGTTGAAAGAAGTCTCCCCAGTTTGTAGCCCAGGGCCTAGAAAGTAATAGGCGCACTGAACATGTGCTTATTGAATTGTTTCAAGTAAGGATTACAGTTGATGTAAAGTTGTGAGGTCTAGGTTCAACCTCAAACACTACACATTTACTTCAGCCCCAATGCACTGTTGGTGTGGCCCCAATCGTTAAGAAAATGGACCATCTATTTGAATTAGAGGTGGCCCAAGGATCAACATATAACCCCCTTCCTGGGGAATGGACAACAGAAAAGTAGGTGAAGAGAGATGTCAGACAGGGTAAGATATGACAAAATAATAATTTATAAATTATCTAGGGTTCATGAGGGAGTGGGGAGTGGGAAGGGAGGAGGAGAATGAGGAGCTGATATTAAGGGCTCAAGTAAAAAAACATGTTTTGAGAATGATGATGGCAACAAATGTACAAATGTGCTTGACACAATGGATGTATCTATGGATTGTGATAAGAATCGTATGAGCCCCCAATAAAATGATTAATAAATAAATATTACAAACATTAAAAAAAAGAGGTGGCCTACTGGCACTGTCAGTTAAGCATTGGACTGCTAATTTCAAGGTTGGCAGTTCCAACCCACCAGTTGCTCCCTGGGAGAAGGGTAAGGCTGCTGCTCTCATCTTGATTGGCAGCCTTGGAAACCCAATATAGGGCTGTTATGAATTAAAATTGACTAGATATTAGTTGGGTATTTGAATTAAAACATGATAAAAAAGCAACCAAATAAAAACAAGTCAAAATGTACATGGAACATAAATGTCCATGCATTAGGAAAAGACAGATAATCTTCTTGCTGGAGACAGGTACCAGGGAGCACAGAACTTTGGCAGGAAC
The DNA here is from genome assembly GCF_050624435.1 of Tenrec ecaudatus. Taxonomy (NCBI): domain Eukaryota; kingdom Metazoa; phylum Chordata; class Mammalia; order Afrosoricida; family Tenrecidae; genus Tenrec; species Tenrec ecaudatus. Next base: position 160,049,722 of record NC_134530.1, read on the forward strand.
TGGCCTGGTGCAAAGGAAGGGAGGAAATGTTCCAAAGAGGCCAATTACTTCAGCAAAGTTTCTCTATTTGGTAAATATGGAGCCCAGAGCAAAAGGTCCTAGAAGGCTGAAATGTAGAAAAGGCACTAGTTGGAAGCAGAGGAAAGCAGAAGAGGGAAATGAATATGGACGATCTGAATTACCAGGATTAGTAGGTTAAAATAAGATGACAGAAAAAGAATGTCATAATTTCTTGAAGGGTGTAACTTGTCAAAACTGGTATTTCTACACAAGAAGAAAAGGGAGAGGACAACCAGACAAGAAGGGTGACATTGGGTAGGAAAAGAAAGGGATGAATCTGAAGGTTTCAACAGACAAATAAAAATGACTCAGTTCCAAACAAACAAACAAACAAATAAAATAAATAAATAACATGACTCGGTTCCTACTCCCCAGGAATTCTGGAGAAAATCACACAGTCCCACTGAGTGGAACCTTTACAGACTCAGGATCTGCAAGCTTGGAAAATTACCCTCTCCCACCCCCTCCACGGGGCTCTTTCAAATGTTTACCTCTGAATGAAGTTCCTTACCTCACTACTTCCTCACTCATGTCAGCTGAGTCCACAGCCATCTTTAGAGAAAATATAGGAACACCCAATTGTTTCCCCAGATCGGTGCACTTAGTTGCATCCTGACCCGTCTGCTCTCAGTAGATGAGGCTTCAGCTTCCCACTTGACTGGGAGCTCTGTGCACACAGGGCTTGGCCTTGTCTAGCTTGCTCACTACTTTAGCCTTGGCATATAATATGCACAATGCCTGGCATCGACCAGTGTTAACTATTAACACATTAGTCAAGTCTGTACTCTAAATCTCTTACTTAGGGGTTTTACTCCATGTCTTCAAACTCTTTTATTTGAACTTTTAAAATTTTTTTTTATTTTACTCTTCCCCCTCCCCTTTTTCTTTCCGGGGAACCTTTCCTTTTTAACAAACATTTCCCTGTCAGCTCAAGTATCATCCATGAATAAAAGAAAATATTCGACTTTCCCTTGATTTCTGCCTGTATTCCGCTTTTCTACTTCTCTTCAATTCACAGCTAAGCTTTTAGAAAGACCCCTGTACTATGGTTCTCTCTCAATCAGTTGCAGTCAGCAAGGCCACTTAACAAGCTCCTGGTCACACTCTATCCTTTGCCCTCTTTGTCCCCTTTGATCCTGTTGACCCCGCCCTCCTTGAAATGTGCTCCTTCTGGCTCCTGGGGTCCTACTTTCTCTTGACAGAGACTTTTAATTAATGAATGGTTTCATTTCTTTCAATATGGCCTCTCTCTCAGCTTTCTCTGACCTGTCTCTCTATTGGTGTTCCCTAAGGTCATGACCTTAGCCACTTCTCTTTGCTCGCTGCATTCTCAATGGTCCAGAAAATCCACACCAACAGTTACAATCAGGACTTGTGTGCTGCTTACTTACTGTAGAAGTCTAGGTCTCCAACTCAGGCCTCTCCTGAGCTTCACACTCATACATATTATTGCTTGATATTTCCATTTGGATTTTTCACAGTTATTTACGACTTGGTCTAAAGAAATGAAGCCTGCCTTTTACCTTTTACATCCCCAGCACTTAGTTCTAAAGGGGAAGAAATGACAGCACTTAGTTGTAGGGCAGTAAATGCACCAAATATTAAAAGCTGTATCAGAATGAAGTCTTGCTTGACTGTTATAAATTACACAGAACTTTCTCTCTCTGAACTGACATGAGAACATCGTGAGAATCAGAACCCAGAGGGATATTCGTTTCTGAATAATCCCTCCCCCCCATAACTCCTTTATCCAGTTAAGTGCAAAACATTACTTTCTGACTGTTTCAAACAGATTATGCCAAAAGGTGTGAACTTCCTGTGCCCTGTAGTGGAAAGAGCACCAATTGGAGTCATTACGACCTAGCTTCATGTCTAGAGGATGGCTTTGGATCAACCACTTATCTCTACGGCTGAATCTGGCATTTGCCAGTGGACATGACCCTGCTTCCTACCTCTCAGCGGCAAATAGGATATAGGCAGTCCCAGCCTTCCGACACGATCTGCTTTCTAGGAACTGCACTTAGGGTCATTTTTTGCCCATCTTACCGTTAGTACCAAGGAGCTTGGTGGCTAAGTGGTTACTCACAAGACCAGCAATTCAACACCGACAGCTGCTGGGGAGAAAGATGAGACTTTTATAAAAGAGTTACCATCTCGGAAGCGCACGGGGACAGTTCTGCTCTGTCCTATAGGGTCGGAACTGATGGCGGCAGTGAGTCTGGCTTTAGCTGACCATTAGTAACATGTACTACATACAATGTTGCAGTACATAATTTGCTGGCGTCATCATTCGCAGAGGTTCATTCATTGATGTTCAATTTTGTGATTTACAAAGATACCAATAATGACAGGCAATAATAATGCAAACTGAAACAAACAAACAAAACAGAGACAATCAGTTTAAGATTTTTCTATGGAGTTGTCAAAATGGGATTCTGAATCCTATTGTAAGTCAGAGACAGTTTGTACCATCGTTGACAATGTTTTGTAAATTTTAAAAGTGTTTTGCATATGGAAGAGATCATCGTTCGTGATTTTCCTTCGCAGAGGCAGCACTGTGAACTCAACTGTCCAGAAAAATAGTGAAGACCAACACCTAGCCTGCCTGTACTGAACACTGTTTGCTCTTCCTTGACAGAGCCAAGAAGGCTGGGACGGTCCATTGTCCGCTTTGCTTTTTGTCTCCCAGGGCCTCCCGTCCATTAAGTTCTCATAGTGATCAATGTTCCTGCTCCTAAAAGCACCCTTTCCCTCTGGATTTGTTGTTAATTACATGCCAGATTAGTAGAAATGGGCAGAGACAAAGGAAAAAGCAAAAAACAAGGCTTCTCCTGGTCAATGAAATGAAAGAGTGCTGCGACAGGTAATTAATTGTTTTAGTGCTGCTACCAGGGGGCTTTAAAACATTCTGGAAAAGTTCCATTATCTTTTCATTCATTTTCTCAATGACCTCTTAGAAAGCTACTTGTACTTCCTCTTACTTCCAGGTTCTTGGCTGTGTTTTGATTCTCTCTTTCTGCAAATATTTATTAAGCAGAATTACGTGCCAGGCACTAAAATAGACTCCCTGCCCTCATGGGGCTTACAATCTAGTACAGGAAGAAGTTCATAAAATCACAAATTACAGAGAAGAGTGAATATTACAGTAGGAGAGCTTTCTTTTTCTTTTTTGCAGACTAGAGGGACTTAATGTAACTCAGGAAGGGAGATGTAGACAGTTTTGCAGAGTATGTGATTTTCTAGGAGAGACGCGAAGGGTGAGTACGAATCAGCGGGCAGAGCAGAGGTATGCAAGAGAGGATAATTCCAAGCTGAGGGGTATGAGAGCGATGGTCTGGAACAAAGGTAGAGGGAAAGAGAAAGCAAGAGACAAATATAGGGAAGACCACTAACCATGGTGAGGAGTCAACATGCTAGAGCCAAGGACAGAGAGAGAGAGGCAGGGAAGCAAGGGAGAGACGAGAGGGAGGGCCGGAGAAGTGAGCAGGCTGCTGATAGCTGAATTCTGGATTTGGAAGTATTGCTGGGTATCGCTTCTTGGCCTTTTGGTTAAGATCAAGTGGAAGTATTACTGTGTTTGCAGCTTGTTGCATTTTCACACCCCAATTTTCCGACTAAATTGTACATTTCTTGGGGGAAAATGACTCATCTATTTTTCCAGTGCTTCTTGACAGGATGGATCCTCGTCTGTGATGAGCGAGTTGATAGAGCGTGCCCACAGAGGTTTGGAGCCCCGATGGCACTGCTGTGAGTGAGTGTTGGGCTACCCACTTTGCTCTGCAGGAGGAAGAGGAGCCTGTCTGCTCTCCTAAGATGCAGTTTTAGAAAGTGTCTAGAGCAGGGGTCCTCAAACTATGGCCCGTGGGCCACATGCGGCCCGCTGAGGACATTTATCCAGCCCGCCAGGTGATTTTGTCCCATTTACTTTTTTACTTCAAAATAAGATGTGTGCAGTGTGCATAGGATTTGTTCAGTTTTTTTTTTTTTTTAAAAAACTATAGTCCGGCCCTCCAATGAGTCTGAGGAACAGTGAACTGGCCCTATTTTAAAACTTTGAGGACCCCTTGTCTAGAGGGTTGCTATGAATCAAATCCATTTGCTGGCAGTGGCTACACGGGTAAAATGTTGCCACAAACAGGATGAGGTTAACATTATTATCTCATAAACTTGTATGGGAATTGTAAAAAAAAAGCAGAGGCTCCCATGGAATCACACAAGGTTCTGACTGCCATTTTCTAGCTCTGTAACTCGGGAACAGGCTATTTAACCTCTTTAAGGATTATTTCCTCATGAGCAAACAGAATATACTGCATACACTCGAGCATAAGCTGACCTGAATATCAGCCAAGGTATCTTAATTTTACCACAATAACTGCATTAAAAATGTGCTGAAAAACTCTGTTTATACATGAGTATATACGGTAATATCTCACTCACAAGGGTACAGTGAGGATTAAATGAGATACTTCCACATCTACAACAGTTCTAAGTACATTCAACAAGCACTACTTTCCTGTCTCTGCACTCCCTTCCCTATCTGAACTCTTAGCCTCATTCCTCTCCATCGGTCCCTACAGTCGATTCCATAAGCATTCCTTCGCTTGCACCTTCTCAACCTCCTTTCTCTTGCCTCCAAAGCGCTCCTTAATGAGTCTTCCCGTTTCTCGTCACCCCTTTCTCACTACACTTATTACAAGCGTTATCAATACTTCCCAACCCAAGTCGCATGATGGGCCCTCTGCTTGGGACCCGGCGAGGAATGAAAAGCGAGCACTAAAGGGACTATCACCCAACCACTGTCTCCAAGAGCAAATGGCAGCTCCCGAGACAGTGGTATGCTGACTGTGGGAACCTGGGGTTGTAGTGTGGTCCCTCGTGGGGGTGCCAACTACAAAGCCGCCACCACTCTGTGCGAGAAAGGTGGGTCTCTCTACTCCCATAAAGAGTTAGTCTTGGAATCTCACAAGAGCAGCTCTACCCTGTCTTACAAGGTCCCTAGGAGTCAGCATCAACTCAGTAGCAGCGGGTTTGGTTTTTGGTATGCTGACTGGTTCCACTTCTGGACTTCAATTTACTCTTTGACTTTTTACAACCAGTCCATTTTCCAAGCCTTCCCATTCTTCTAGAATTTCTAACAAACTCACCAAATCCCAAGGTTCCCTGTCAGTCGGTTCCCATACTGCATTTAAGCAGGCGATACCATTGAACTCTTCTTTCTTTCAAGCATGACCATTCCACAGTTAAAAAAAAAAAGGTTGAAGCACTTAACCCATTCCAGACACTGACCTAATGACTTCACTCCCTTGCTCCAAGGCTTCTGTGTTTTCTCTCTCCCTGCAGGAGGAGGGTGAGCCCTTGAGTCACCAACTCCTTTACAGCATCCATGATCTGGACTTTTTCTTCTTCACTTCTTTCATCCAATCTGTACTGGATAGATCACCATTTCCTGAATATGCCCTGTAGTCTATTTATTCCTGATATTTGCTTATGTCTGGGAAGCACTTCTTCCCCATGTCTGCCCATTAAATAGCTGACTCCATCCTTGCAAGCCTGCCTCTCCAGAAAGGCTGCTTGGGGTCCTTCCATAATGAGTCCTTTATTCTCCTAATTCTTTAAACGTCAAAGTGACTTGCCAGCCCCAGCAATGACCACAGATAATTGTGTGCCTTGTATTATTGTTCCCTGTGCTTAAAATGTATCTCCCTGACTAGGTTGTATGGTTCTTTTTATTTTGTTTATGATTCAGAACAGCATCATTTGGTTTTAATCACTTAGCTTTCAGGCTCTGTGCTTATACCTTCAACACTTTCCCAAAGATTTTCTGCTCCTCAAAAAGGAACATGAGTTTGGTCAGTAAGGAATGTCAGTTTGGTCCTGTCCCGGACACATTTAGCACACATGGAACCACCAAGGGGCCTGCTGATGGCTGTTGTGTTTTTTATTTCACCACTTCATGAGAATCGTAGTTCTCACAGCACACAGCACGTTCCCTTGAGTTGGCCCGGGCACACACCACATGCAGATGTTGGGGCTTGCCTAACCTTCCTGGTGTAAGGGCAAATCATTCTATTACCGGGGGCTGTGGGCAGCCTGGTTTTGTTAGCCGCTGTATTGTAGGGCAGCCTATGACGGTAGGTCAGATGCTGAACTGTTTTGCATGCAGCATCCCGAAGGGCTCAGCTGTGAGATTCTTAATGGGAAATATTTTTTTGCCTCATTCAGAAACTGGAGGGACCAGTCCCTGGAGAAGGGCCATTACGATGCTTGGTGAAGAGATGGCTTGCCACGGGGCTACAGCAGCGGGCTCAACCATGGCAAAGATGAAGAGGATGGCGCAGTGGTTTGTTCTGGGGTACACAGGGCCCCCAGAGTCGGAAGCAACTCAATGGCACGGGGCACCAGAAACAAAATCGTGAGCGCCCATCGCGAGCTGCCCGGTCCGGCCGACTTGCTCCTAGTGCGGGTCGTGCTGCCCCCTGCGGGTCACACCCGGCCGGCGTCCGCGGTCCCGCGCACCCTCCCTCTTACCCAGCGAAGCGGGGAGCACGTGCCCGTGGGATGTTGCCCCCGAACACCCTCGACCTCCGGGTTCCCGGCTGGGCCCGGGGTCTCCAGCTCAGTCCGCATCAGTCTCCCGAACTTTGACCGGACCCTCGCCGCAGCCATGCGGACTTTCTTCCCCAGCATCAGAGTGTAAGCGCGCCCGCCCGGCAGGAAGGAAGGAAGGCAGGCAAACCGAACCACTGGAGAGCGGGTCGATGGGAAGCTCCGCGTGCTGCTCAGCAGTCTTATTTCCAGGAGGCGCTGCGCTGTAGGGCTTCTTGGTGATGGTGGTGCTCACCCAACGGGAGGAGGAAGAGAGTAAGGAGGCGGGTCTTGAGGGGTGGGGCCAGACCAAAGGGCCTCTCACTTAGGAGCTTCTCCATTCTGTCAGCTCTCCCGGGGACACCCAAGGCAAGACTGGCACCTGGCACAAGGTAGGTGAAGGGCTGACGACAGAGGGTAGGCCTTTAGGGGTGTTGGTGGACGGACATTCCCAAGCTCCTCCAGCCTTAGCTTTCCATATTGGGAGACTCTCCCTTGGAGAGAAGTCTTGGGTCTGCAGTGGTGGCGTCCCACTGAGTGCTCCCTGGGACCATGCAGCCGCAGAAAGAAAGGCAAGGTTTTGGATGCGTGGAGATGGCCAAGGAAAGCTGAGGGGCCAAGGGTGGGGTGGGGTGGGGTGGGGGTGGTATGGGTGTGAGACAATGAACGGAAGGTTGCAAGGAAACCCCAGGAGACATGGAGGTAAATGGGTAAGGGTCCAGGGGAAAGCATGGCCAAAGGAGCACAGGGCAAGACCCGGATGATCAAAAGCTGGGGGCAGAGGGGTACAGAGGGAGAGGTCAGCAGACCAAGCGTGAGATGGCCATGGGGGCAGAAAGGAGCGGGTGACAGGAAGGGCAAGGAGGAAGGCAAGCTCACATGGAGCAATCTTCTCTTCCGGTTGGGGTGCATAACCCAGAAAGCCCCAAGCCAAGCGGGGGGCCAAGCAAGTGTCCAGGTTCTTCCTGGACTGACTCAGCTGGGGAGGAGACCCCCGTCACCCAAATCCTCTACCTCTTCAGACTCCCCTGTTGGTTCGGGGAGAGGGCGAGGCTGCTCCTAGCTGGCTGCGGTTGCAGCCACATCCTGCAGAGAAGGGGAGGGGGAAGTAAGAAGCAAAACAACCAGAAGAACCTCAACCCTGACTGCACATAGCAAATGTGGTACCAGGAAGGTCCCAAGTTCAACCCCAGCTGAAGACCTTAGGCCTTTGGTCCAGCCCGCCCCGGCCCCCACCCCCTGGGGTACTTATTTATCAGGCCTCCTCAAGGTGTGTCAACCTCACTGAGAGCCTTCCAGGGAAGGAGGTTTCCTTGGATCCCTTTGCTGGAAGCTCAGGTTCATCATTAACTAGTGACTTTAGCTCACCTGCTGCTTTTCTTGTAGCTTCTGTTTTCTCATTGAGGACAGCTACTTACTGACAGTCAGGAAGACTGCGATAACTCGTAAAGCCTTCAGCACATAGTACAAACCCCCACACCGGTGTTATCAGGTCATTTCCACTCAGGGCAACCTCACGTGTTAAGAGAGTCTAACTGCTCCAGGAGGTTCTTGGTAGTGGCACCATGGAAGTGTATCATCAGGCCTTTCTACTGCGGTGCTGCTGAGTGGGCTTGAATGCTCAACCTTGTGGTTAGTAGCCTAGTGCAAACTGCTTGTGCCATCCCGAGACCCGGAGGCTCTCTGTAAGTATCGGTTAATATTAGTTTTTACTAGAAAGACTCGTTTCTTTGAAGGCTCAACAGGGCACTTGGTGACACAGAAGGGTCTGGAGTCAGAAAGGCAGTCCGCTCTGGCCTAGCTTATGGTAAGGTTGCTGATCACAAGCCTCCGCTTGCTCAGCGGTAAGACAGGCGCAGGAATGCCGACACTGACTCGGTCTCAAACTGGCACACCGAGGCCCAACACGGTAGCTGTGGGACTCATCTGTCAGATAAGGCCCCTCCTCTCTAATGCAGTGGCAACAGCCTACTTCCCCTTAGCCTTAGCTTGCGGTGGGGCTGGCCTCGTTCCTTTGTCAAAGCTATTACTGTTCCTGTTGTTTTAGGGACTGAGGTTTCCTACAGCCTTCACAGGAAAAAGTAGGAGGGAGTCAAAGAGAAATGAGGGGGCGAGGAGTGGGGGTAGGGGGTGAAGATGGTAAAGGTGATGGGAAAGAAACCAAAGCGAGACAGAAAGGGGGAAAAACATTTCTCTCTTTCTAAGGAAGCCTGTGGCCTGTGACTGACCACGCACGCACCCGCTCCCCAGGAACGATGGAGACCTTCAGCTCAAAGAGCCTAGCTCTGCAGGCAGAGAAGAAGCTCCTCAGTAAGATGGCAGGCCGCTCTGTGGCCCACCTCTTCATCGACGAGACGAGCAGTGAGGTCCTGGACGAGCTCTACCGTGTGTCCAAAGAGCACACGCACAGCCGGCCCCAGGCCCAGCGGGTGATCAAGGACCTGATCAAGGTGGCCGTCAAGGTGGCCGTGCTGCACCGCAGTGGCTGCTTTGACCCCAATGAGCTGGCCTTGGCTACCCGCTTTCGCCAGAAGCTGCGGCAGGGCGCCATGACAGCACTTAGCTTTGGCGAGGTGGACTTCACCTTCGAGGCAGCCGTGCTGGCCGACCTGCTGACCGAGTGCCGGGACTTGCTGCTGGAGCTGGTGGAGCACCACCTCACGCCCAAGTCACACGGCCGCATCCGCCACGTGTTTGACCACTTCTCTGACCAGAGTCTGCTCACGGCCCTCTACGGGCCGGCCTTCACTCAGCACCTGAGCAAGATCTGTGATGGGCTCAGGAAGCTGCTGGATGAGGGCCGGCTCTGAGTGCTGACCCTGCAGGTGCCACGTTGGACACACAGCAGACAAGGGGCTTTCTAGCCCCGCTCATCGGCCACTAATACGTCACACTCTTCAGGCTTCCGCCCTTCCCAAGAGTGCTTTTGGCCCTGAGACCACCCTACACCCAAACTGCTGATGGAGAAGGAGAAATGCTGAGGGCTGACGCTCCTTTCCCACTGCCCCAAGACCGGAAACAAAGCTGCCTGACAAAGATGAAGTGAAACTCAGATGGCTAATTCCTCCATCCGGGACTTCTGCAAAGGAAATCCCCCTCCTCTATGAACTGAGGGAAGGGGTACCATTCATATAAGCCTTCTGGGGACACTAAAGACAGAGGGAGACACTCTAGAACCTCTAGCTGTGGACAGAGGCTGGCCAGATCCGGAGGTTCTGTTCCTGAGTGCAGGAAGAAGCGCTAGGGCAGGGAAGAGTCTCACAGGGTAAATAAAACTACTAAAACATGCCAGGGCTCAGTGTTTAATCTCTCCAGCTTCTCACCCCTTATGATCACTACAGAGGAAAGGCAGGAAAGAAACAGTGTGTATCTCACCTCTCACCATTTCCGTACAGCACACAGGCTTGTTTTCAGTATCCATGAAGTTGTCTTACCTACTTCTTCTTTTTAAGAAACGCAAAGCAGCACACAGGAAATAAAACAAGCAGCACCGCACATCAGTGCTACACACTGCGGATAAATAAGCAGTGAGGAGCGAGGCCTAGCTAGCAGACACTGGTGGAGGAGGGGTGCCGCAGGGAGAAAGCCTCCGCAGAGGGCTAGCATCCTCTCCAACTCCGACATCGACATCATGCTTCGTCTAGCCCCTGTGCCCGCCACAGGCTAAGCAAAGGAGTAAGTCAGGGGGAGACCTGGTGGGGGAGGAGGTTCAGGACCCCACACACTGCTTTTCTCAGAACAATAGTTGGGAAGTTATAGGGAGCTAGTTAATTCTTAACTCTCAGATTGCTGTGGGGAAGGCCCCAGCAGATCCCCCATCTCTGCAAGGGGACTGGGTCACTGAGTGTCCTGCCCTGCACATCGCGCTTGACTCAGGAGGTGGGAACCAGTAGTCACTGGCTCGCTGTGCCCGGATCTCTTTCACCCTGGGACTACTTTAGAAACCCCATTTCTTCAGCTAAACGAGGGAGGGAATTCACCAAATAAATATGACTTCAATATAGCACCAAATAAATTACATACATAGTTGGGGATCAGGAGGAAGGTGGAGGTTAGGCGATTCCCTGTTCTAAGGTCAAGGGGTGGGAAAGGCAGCAGGGATGTAAAAAGAGCCTTTTGAATCTAAAGGACAGCTCTAGATTCAGTTGAAAGACTGAGAAGGGGTCGATTTTCCAACCCCAACTTGTATAGTAAAACTGCCCCAGGAGCCCTTGGGTGGACCAGAGGGCCGAGGGTGATGGCAGGAGTGGAGGGAGGTGGCTAGGAAACCATGTTCTGGAGCATCACCTCAGGCTCCTCTCCCCCTCAAGTTGTTCCTTCAACATCTTGCTTCTTTCAATCAGTTCTGGGACATCAGAGTTTAAAGATTTCATCCTCCTGGTCCCGTAGTGTCTGGGTCCGTGAGGTCCGGGTCAGAGGCACAGGACCTAGGACTGCTCGTTGCTGCATCCGAGGGGAGCTCAGGTGGGGCCCTGCATCCTCTCCAGGCACCCTGCAGGTGAGGAGACGTGGGGAAAAGAGTGGCAGGTCAGCAAGAATTGGAGGATGTCCCAAATGGAGAGGTACACTGGAAACGAATCAATCCGCTCCCCTATCTCATGATAAGACGGTGGCCTAGCAATGCCCCCTAGAGGATAGACCCTAACTCTAATTCTCCCTCATGGACTTTCAGAGCAAGAAGCCCTACTCCGATGAGAATCCAGGACTGTTTCCTTGTCTTTACCCTTGGCAGCAGCTGCTGGCTCTGCTCATTGTCGTGGGGCTGCCTGAGGAAGAAGGACCCCTTGCTTCTGCTGGCCCTGTGTTGACTTGTGTGTGTAGTCCAAGAAAGGTTGGGAGAATGGAAGAGATCCTAAAGGGGCTTCTATAGGATCATTCAAGACTTACCTGCTTTCCCCTTTTCTCAGCTTCTGGGCAGCAGCCTTCTTGGACAGGCTGATCTGTGAATCAAGCTTCTTAAGGAAATCAGAGACCGAAAGGTCATGGGTGGACTTGGCGGGCTCCTGGCCGGATGTGGGGAGGACTTCACCATGGGCACGCTTCCAACATGTCTCCTGTTTTTCCCTCTCCGCTGAGTGTGGCCCAGCTTCAGCCTTACTTGGCTGCTCCGCTTGTCCCTCTTCTTCATCATCAGAATCCAAACCATTGAACAGGTCTCCGGGCTCTGTCAGGACGGGGATGTAGAGGGTTTTCTTCAGAAAGATGGAGTCATTAGTATAAAGGCGGTTTGCACGCTTAATCTGCTCCATCTTAAAAGAAAAGTCACCAATTACTCACAGGAATAATGATGAAGGCTGCATTTCATAACATTTCATTCTTTTAAAACAGTGCCTCGTCTGACCCTCTACCAACCAAGCCGAAGTACAAAGGGCTGTAATCGCCCCGATTTTATAGATCAGCAGTTTTCATGCTTTCTGCTCTCAGGGCCCCTTTACAGCTTAAAAAAAAACTACTGAGGACTCCAAAGAGCTATTGTTTAGGTGGGTAACAGAGGTCAATATTAAATGCATCATAAATTGATATTGAGGAAATTTAAAAACATATACAAGTACTTATTTTACAGTAACCAACCCTTTATATGATAACATACTCTAATGAAAAGTAACTCTATTTTCCAAACCAAAAATTGAGCAAGAAGTCTGGTGCTGTTTTGGATTTTTGCAAATCACATTAATGTCTGAATTAATAGAAGACAACTAGATTCCCTTAGTTGTAGCTGCGTTCAGTCTGAAGCAGTACTCAGCAGCCTGCTGTCTGTGGGAAGCTCTACTATAGTCATGAGAGCATGAGAATGAAAAAGACAAATAACAGCATCTTGTACTTATTACTATGAACATAATGTTGACGCTTTGGGTCCCAGAAAGAGCCTCAAGGAGCCCGAGGAGTCCCCTGACCTCAATTGACACCTGCTATTAAAGATAGAGGGATTTAGGCTCAGAGGCTAAATGATTTGCAGAAGATCATTTAGCAAGTTAATGACAGAGTGAGAACTAGAATCCTGGGCTTTATATTCCTTCTAGAAATGTTATTCTTGGTAGATAATACTAGTAATTTCAATGATAAAATATTTATCAAATATATAGTAACTGGTATCCCCATTTAGCTACCTGGCCACCAAGGAAGAAATCCCAATGCCATCCTTTCACCACCCACAGTCAACTGATCAACAGAAACCTAAAACGAAAACCAAGTCAATCCTGACTCACAGCTGCCCAATAGGACAGAGTGGAACCGCTGCGTTGGGTTTTCAAGACTGTCCATCTTTCCAGAAGCAGCCTGGCTTCTTTCTCCCATGGCTGGCTATCGTGTTTGAACCATCAACCTTTAGGTTACCAGACAAATGCTTAGCCCACTTTACCACCAAAGCCTGCTGGTCAACGAAAGCGTTTCAAACATCTCTCACCTATGGTCTCATCCTTATGTTTTGTGCCACTGATTCAAAATCCTCCAAATCACACTCACTGCTGTCGAGTAGTTTCTGTCTCACAGCCACTACAGGGAAGAACTGTCCCATTTGGCTTTCCAAGGCTGTAAGTCAGACTGATCTTTCTCCAGAGGTACTTTAAAACAGACCATTCATATTTCTCATCTGGATTACTTAACGGTTTTAACATTGGTTTATAACTTCTTATGGCTCTTCCCCACAGCCTCCAAAAGGCAAAATCCCAATTAGCATTCAGGGTCTTTCTCAGGCTAGCCTCCATAAGAAACACGCTTTGTCTCTTTCTTGCCATCTAGGCGTTTTGTTATTATAGATGCTTCTCCTTTCTAGGAACAGCCTAGGCTCTCTCACATGTTGGGGTCTGTAACACCACAATCCTGTCTGCCCTAGATGCCTCCCACCAGCCTCTCTGCTTGCCAAACCAGGACTCATCTGCATTGTTTCTTTTGGGCTTCCCAGAACATTCGGGACTCAAACTCTAAAAACTAACTCACTGCCATCAAGTCAACTCCGACTCACAGTGATCCTGGAGACAGGGCAGCACTGCTCCTGTGAGTTTCTGAGGCTGAAGCTCTTTGCAAGAGTAGAAAGGCCGGTCTTTTTCCCATACAGAGAGTGGCTGGTGGTTTGGAACTGCTCACCTTATGGTTTGTAGCCCAATGGGAGTCTCTAGGCCACCAGAGCTCCTTGGGAAATTTTTACTTGCTTTATTATATTGTTATTCACTCTTTTGCATGCTTACTTTCCCACCACTTGGTGAGTCCTTTAGGTTAAAAAAAAAAAAGGTACCTAGCTGTCTGGTATGCCCAAAGCGCTATTCAGCGTCCACAGTGTTTGATGGTAATGGTCTCATTAATGATTTACACAGTGGCTGTACCAATGGGCTCCAACATAACGCTACTGTGAGGGCAGCACCTGGACGGGCAGTGTTAGGTTCTGTTGTACATGAGGTTGCTATGAGCCACACTGACTCAATGGGACCTAACAAGACAACATTAATGATTTATGAACAGATAAGCCAATCAAACAGAGGAACCACAATAGAGTACGTCAGTGCTCTAAGAGAGTGAGTTGCTTGTTTTGGAAACCCATGGTCAGTTTGGAAAGCCCCTATTTGTCAAATATCAGGGGAAGACTATCATAATGACCTTGACTAAGATACTGCTATAATGGGGTTTCAAACAAAACTTGACTAACCTGAACATTAAAAAAAGTTAAAATTGGCTTGCACTTTTGTGTTTTTACTTTGCCAAGTGCTGCTAAGCTATTAATTTTATTTTACCTAGATAATTTCCTAGGTCCAATGCCAAGATGTTATGAATTAATCTATGATTTTTTTTTCTTTTACCATATCCTTGAAGCACCATATAAGCAGAAATCATTCTATTTCTAAAAAGGATATAACCAAAGTCAAAGCCTAGGGGGACCCTGGGCCATACACCACAGTCTTTAAGAGCTAGAAAAGCCCTTAGAACCTATTAGAATTAAAAATAAAGAAATAAATAGAAGCAACAAAGCCCACATGGAAGAAGCACACCAGCCTGTGCTATCATGAGGTGTCGAAGGGATCAGGTATTAGGCATCATCAGAACAAAAAATCATGTCATTGTGAATGAGGAGGAGTGCGGAGTGGAGACCCAAAGCCCATTTGTAGGCCACTGGACATCCCCTTACAGAAGGGTCTCAGGGAGGAGATGAGCCAGTCAGGGTGCAGTGTAGCACTGATGAAACATATAACTTTCCTCTAGTTCCTAAATGCCCCCCGCCCACTTTCATGATCCCAATTCTACCTTACAAATCTGGCTAGACCAGAGGATGGACACTGGTACAGATAGGAACTGGAAACACAGGGAATCCAAGGCCAATAATCCATTCAGGACCAGTGGTGTGAGTGGTGGTACCGGGAGGGTGGGTTGGAAAGGGGGAACCAAATATAAGGCTCTACATATAACCTCCTCCTTGGGGGACGGACAACAGAGAAGTGGGTCCAACAGAGACGTTGGACAGTGCAAGATATGACAAAATAATAATTTGTAAATTATCAACAATTCATGAGGAAGGGGGAGTGGGGAGGGAAGGGGAAAAATGAGCTGAGAGCAGGGGTTTAGGTGGGGAGCGGATGTTTTGAGAATGATGAGGACAAAGAATGTACAAATGTGCTTTACACAATTGATGCATGTATGGATTGTGGTAAGAGTTGTATGAGCCCCTAAGAAAACGATTAAAAAAAGAAAGAAAACCTGATCACATCCAGTCAATTCTGACTGACAGTGACCCTATAAGACAGAATAGAACTACCTTATAGGGTTTCCAAGACATTATCTACGGAAATAGACTGCTTCATCTTTGACCCAGAAGCACCCCGTGGGGTTGACCCGTCACCGTCTGCTTAGCGGCTGAGCTTCTTGAGTGGCGTGTTAGTAAAGCAGAGCAAT
Organism: Tenrec ecaudatus; assembly: GCF_050624435.1. Classification (NCBI taxonomy): domain Eukaryota; kingdom Metazoa; phylum Chordata; class Mammalia; order Afrosoricida; family Tenrecidae; genus Tenrec; species Tenrec ecaudatus. The sequence continues at coordinate 160,065,244 of NC_134530.1, forward strand.
GAAAAGTGAGGGCTGTAGAACGAGCCCACCTGGTCTGAATCCCAAAACACCCCACTTGAGTCCAGTCAGGTTTGACGCGTCCTGGAGACCATGGATATAGGGTTTCCAAGACTGTAACTCTATTTCCCAAGGAGCAACCAGTGGGCTTGAACTGCTGCCCCCTTATGATTAGCAGTTTAGCCAATAACCCGATCCACCACCAGGTCTGAATCCTAGCTCTACCAGTTTTACTAGTTGCATGATCTAAGTGAATTTATCTCCTTAGGGTTCAGTTTTTTCATCTTTATATGGAAATAGTTAAAAAACCTACTTCATAGGATCTTATGAAGATAATATGAGGGTAAATAAAAGGCTACCGGTACAAAATCAGACTTTATTAATAAAAAATATCAACACGTGAGACTATTGTTTCTTGACATATCCTCTATCAAGGTCTATACACTCCTGAAGGCAGTGTTTCTCTCTTTCTCTAATCCTTCCCCATTCTACATTCTTTGATTTACACTTAAAAAAGGAAGCTTTGGCAAGACCAGGGCTGGGGGGTGAACAGGTTTGGTGTCCCAGTGAAATTCTTATAGGACAGCCCTTGGCACCCTCAAAGAATACGCAGATGCGCTGCTGTGATTTCCTCAGAGCAAATGTCCCTGCCTTTTTCTCATCAACGTGGTTTTCTTTTTTCTTAAAACGTCATAAGTACTGAAAATCATCCAGTGTCCTTCAAGAAAATCTACCAAGATTATCCTTTGGACTCCCCCAAAAAACATAACCTTATCTCTTTGTGTTTTTAAAAAAAAAATTATTAGGGGGTTCGTACAACTCTTACCACAATCCATCCATCCATTGTGTCAAGCACATTTGTACATTTGTTGCCCTCATCATTCTCAAAACAGTTGCTTTCTGTTTGTGCCCTAGATCTAATTTCTTTTGATTTTTGTTGCCCATTAGGTGCGTCTGTGTGGAGGGTTTCACCATCACCTTCTGAGCTGGCTTCGCTGCCTTCAAGTTCACTGGCCCTGCAGATCCCCTCAAAAGTCACTTTTTAAGGAGACCTGTTTTGGAGGCACCCTCATGAGATTAATACAAGTGTTATCACCGAGAGAACTTGTTTGCAGCCACCACAGAGACATGTTGGGCATGTTGGGCTTGTACTAAACCCACGCAGGTATCACGGGGACCCTAGTAGCCATACTTTTCGACTTACCCTTGTGTAAGGTAACATGTATATAGCAAGTTTTCTTAAATGAAAAGTAGATAATAACTTAAGTAATTTTCATTAATACATATTCCTCACTTTGTAAATGGTGAGGAAACAAGTTCAAAAGAGTGGAAGTGACTTAAAAGCAAAGTCAGTGATTCCTCTAGTTTTTTAATGCTTCTTCCCCCCACTATCATGACCCCTGTCTGCCTTACAAATCCAGCTAGAACAGAGCATGTGCACGGGTACAGATAAGAGCTCTGGACACACGGAATCCAGGACAGATCAACCCCTCAAGAACAATAATGGGAGTAGCAATACCAGGTGGGGTGGAAAGGGGGAAACAAATCCCAATGATTGACGTGTTAATCCCACCCCCCAGGAGGACAAACAACAGAAATGTAGGTGAAGCGAGACAGGACAATGTAAGACATAAAAAGAATAATTTATAATTTAGTATGGGGTCACGAGGGTGGGAAGGAAGGAAAGGGAGGGAATAAAGAGGAGCTGTTACCAAGGGCTCATGTAGAAAGAAAATGTGAAAATGATGATGGCAACATATGTACAAATGTGCTTGACACCATGGGTGGATGGATGGTTAGAAGAGCTGTCAGAGCTCCCAAGAGAATTATAAAAAAAAGCACAGTCACTTAGTAAGCAGCTGATTGGGACTCCAATCTAAGGATCTCCTTCATTAGACTACAGAACTGCTCTGTGTTAGAAAGGGTTTAAAGCAAAAACAAACAATTAAAGCCTAATATGTACTTATCAATTCATTCGTTGCTCAGTTCCCTTATTTCCAAGGCTTCTGAGCCCCTGCTGTGAGCTAAGGGATGTCCTGTGCTTCCCTACCCACTTGGGCCACTCCCTCCATTTGTAATGTTCTCTCTGCTGTACTCCCCGTTTCTGTGCAGACATCTCTGCCACACTCATTCATTCATTCAGAACAACTTAACAGGTGTCTGAGAAGCTGAATAATTTCTACGTGCTGCGGATTATACCAGGCTACAGGGATATAAAATGGAAAGGAAATAGCATTTATCCTTAAGGAAAGTGTGATGCTATTATTGGTTGTTATTATGGACCTCTAGTGATCCTATAGGCCAGAGAAGAACTGCCGAAGATGTTTCCTAGGCTATCCTCTTAAAGGAGGTACCCTATATACTCGTATATAAGCCGAGTTTTTCAGCACAAAAGATGTGCTGAATAACTGGGGTTCGGCTTATACACAGGTCAGTGGTACCCCACAGAGGTGTAACATCCCTGACACTGCAGGGCTTTGAATGCTTGTTTACTCATATCTAACCAATCAGAGCCATCCTGTGACGTGGACGGCTCCAATTCGCAGAAGCACTCATAGTGAGATTCACTTACGCAGGCAGCTGAACTGGTAAGGATGTGTCTGTGGCTGCGCGCCACGTCTCTCCCCTCTGGTCTCTGTGTTAATTCACATCCTGCATTTCCCACCCTAGGCTTATACTCGAGTCAATCAGTTTTTCTGGTTTCCCAGGTAATAATTCGGTACCTCAGCTTATACTCAGGTCAGCTTATATTCGAGTATATACGTAGATCACCATTGGGAGCCACTCAAACTCACTGCCATCGAGTCAATGCTGACTCATAGTGACCCCTGTCAGTTTCCGAGGCTGTACTACTGATAGGAGTAGAAAGTCCTGTCTTTCTTTCATAGAGCTACTGGTGCCAACCATGAGGGTCACAGCTCAATGCAGAATCACCCCGCTACCAGGGCTCTTACTGGGAGCCAGTGGTATAATCAAATGGCCAACATTTTGCTTAGCAGCTGAGTCTTTAAATAAGGAGTCACCAGTGCTCCCAGTATTCCTTTAAGGAGAGTACAAGCTATTGAAAAGACAAAAATCTCAGGAGGGTGGAGGGAAGGTGAGGGAGAAAGGGGGAACAGATTACAAGGCTCTACATATAACCTCCTCCCTGGGGGATGGACTGCAGAGAAGTAGGTGAAGGGAGACGTCAGACGGTGTAAGATATGACAAAATAATAAATTATAAATTATCAAGGGTCCATGGGGGGAGGGGGAAGTGGGAAGGGAGGGGGAAAATGAGGAGCTGATACCAAGGGCTCAAGTAGAAAGCAAATGTTTTGAGAATGATGAGGGAAACACATGTACAAAAGTGATTGACACAATGGATGGATATATGGATTGTGATTAAGAGTTATGCAAGCCCCCAATAAAATGATTTTTAAAAATCTAGATAGACAACAGCAATACATAAACTGTCAAGAGGGGTCCAGAGGAAGAAATTTCTATGTCTTTAAGGATCATTCACAGCTTGCACTGAAGTTCACCTCTGTCCCCCTCCAAATAAAACACTCATCTGTTTCTCATTCCTCACCCCTTGTTAACACCACTACAAATTCCCCACATTCTGCCAGCTACTAGCATCTTTTGTGTCCCAGGCAATTTCTCACTAGACTGTAAGTTATGTGAAGCCACAGGTTTTGTTTCTATCTCCAAAAGGGGTTACCTCAGTGCTTTAAACATCACAGTCAAGCAAATGGCTAAATTCAACAGCTGTTTGTATGAGATTTATCAGGGCACAGACAAATCCTCCCAAGCCTTAAAGCAATGCATCTTTATACCTATCAAATACCCCCTGAGTACTTGGTGTAAAGACACATGTTCCTTTGCCAAGAAAAGCCACCATACTGGAAAGAAGGCAGAGCCTTGAGAAGGACAAAGAACCAAAAGGCTCTCCAAGAACTCAGAACTAAAACCAGCTCTCCATTATTTGCTGTAAATGTTCCATCAATTGCAAATTAAAAAGTGTCTATGTAGTTAATAAAGTTACAGGCTGTAGGGTCGGAAAGACCTGTTTGAATTCCAACTCTGATATTCATTAGCTATTTAATTTTAGTAAACTCTGTTAGCAGATAATCCACGTGTCATCTTCTGTAGCCACAAAAACCTCACTCACTGCCATGAGCCAATGCTGACTCATAGCGACCCCTTGTGGATGTCCGAAGCTGTAATTGTTTATGGGAACAGAAAGTCCAGTCCTCTGCTGTGGAGCTGCTGGTCCACGAGGATGGCAGCTCAGCACGTAACCACTACCCGTCAGGGCTCCTTATCCACAAACAGGGAACCGTCATTGTACACTTGGCTGGGGTGGGAGGCTCAAGTAGGTTAAGATGTGTCAAGCACCGAGCATAGGCCCTGGCTTATACAGCCGGCTTCAATTACATAGGAGCTGCTCCTCTCCATTAGGAGGGTGGGACAGGGTTTGTCCCGAGCCCACAGAGCAACACTGAGAAGAGAAAATAACCAAAAATATAAAGGCAGACACAACCCCAATTAGAAAAAGTTACCTCGAAGGGTCACTATATTTAAGGCATTCTCTCCTAACTGGCGGTCAGCGCCCTGGTCCTGAGAGACTCACCGTCACCCCGTATTTGAGTGCTAGTCCAGCCAGAGTGTCTCCAGGTTCCAGCGGATGCTCCAGGCGTCTCTGCCTCACCGGGGAGCAGGCGGACTGCACCAGGCTTCCATAAGAGCGAGCCCGGCTGCCTCGGAGCAGTCCTGACCCCCCGAGCGGGGGCTGTCGAGAGGGGGACGCCATCTCACCCAGCAGCTGACGGATACGGTTGGGAGCGAGAAAGGACCGGCTACGCGGACAACAGTAGCGGGGCCGGGTCTGCCAAGGGTATCCAGGGAGACTCCTTTCCTGTCTCCCCTAAATCTTCCCTCCGCGTCAACCCCCGATCCCGAACACTCCCAGAACCCGCCCCCGCCCCGGCACTCCGCTCTGTCTCCCGGGGACCTAGGACATTCTGGCCTGAGAGTACGTCCGGCGTCTTTTACCTCCCAGCACCTTTCCCACAAACCTGGCCCTTGGATAGTCAGTCTTACTAGAGTCTCTCTTCAGAGCCCCTACAGCGCCACGGTACCCCTGACCTTTGACCTCGATGAGCCCTCTTCACACCCTTTCCTCGGTGGGCACCCCAGCGGGGCAGCCCGGCCTCCGGGCTCCCCTCCCCTCGGCTCCGCCCCGTCCAGGGGTGGGTTCTCCAGGGTCAGAAACCAGCCGGGCCCACCCCGAATGGGTGGCGCCGTCGACGAAGCCTGTGAGGACGATAAATTTGTAGTCCGCTACCCGCTCAGAGATCCTTGAAGGACTCGCTCTACGTCAGACCCGTCTTCCATTCGGGCTCAAACATACACTCCACGTATAGGCTTGGGCTCTCCAAATGCCGCGAACCTGCCAAGGTGCGAAAGACCTGGTTCCAATCCGGTGACAAGTTCTTTGAGAAAAGACTTCATTTCCCAAAAGGCTAAGCGCTTGCGGGGTCGCAGGGCACCATAGGAAATGCAGTCTCCTGGGGACCAGAGGCGTGCTTCCGGCGTCGCGCGGTGCATGCTGGGAAGCGGATCCTCGGAAGTAGGAGGCCGACCGGAAAAACACCGGAAGCGGGAGGGGACACGCCCCTCTCTTGCTACGGTGGCCTGAAGGGATCGGCGGGTGCAGGGAGCGCTGATACATTGTTTCTGGGACCCACGGTCGCTATGTCTTTCAAGAGAGAAGGAGACGATTGGAGTCAACTCAATGTGCTCAAAGTAAGCGCCAGAGGAGAGGGTCTGGAGCAGCTTCAGCCGCCTCTGAAGACGATGAAGGAGCTGTGTGTGGTTGCTCTGAAAACAGCTCCGGGTGGTGCGGGGCGAGCGGGAGTCCGGCTACTAGAGCTCCTCCTGTGGTCGCTGATCCCCTTTGGTCCTTAGTCCCTTTGACTCCTCGTCCCGTCGTTTCCTCTCCAGTTTTCCCTCCTGTCCCGCTAATCCCATCCAGACTTCTCCCCCTACCCCTTCAGAAACGAAGAGTCGGGGACTTGCTGGCCAGTTATATACCGGAGGATGAGGCGCTGATGCTCCGGGACGGACGGTGAGACTGAGCGGTGGCTGAGGCCGAGGGAGGCTCAATACGTTTTTGCTGTTAAGGAGGAGTCCTGCAGTATCGCGAATTCTTTGGCGGGGAGTGGACGACTGCAAGTGGCAGGGATATGTGTGGTGGAGGTTAGGAAACCTGGAATGTTGGGCTTTGGCAGGGACCCGACAGCAGGTCTCCCATCCCGGTTCCTTTCCTCAGCTTTGCTTGTGCTATCTGCCCGCACCGGCCTGTGCTGGACACCCTGGCCATGCTGACTGCCCACCGTGCAGGGAAGAAACATCTGTCCAGTAAGTTTAGAGGAAGACAGCGGATAAGGAGTAATCTCTGCAGACCATTCTTGGGACTTAGCTTTAATTCTCTTTCCCGTGCTCCTCAGGCTTGCAGCGTTTCTTTGGCAAGAAACAACCAGGCAAGGGGACGGAACAGCTTCCAAGACAGCAGAATGGATTGAGGGACGATACCAAAGCTGAGGTAATTAGGAAGGGGAAAGTGTGTCTCCAGACTTGAAGGGTTTGGACTTCTCAGGTCTGCAGGCTCTGACCCTTTTCCCACGACTTCCATACCAGGCTCCTCTGCTGGCCCAAACGCGATTTCTCACCCAGAGCGCTCTGCACAGAGCTCCCCACTATAACAGTTGCTGCCGGCGGAGGAAGTACAGGTCCGTGGGAGAAAATGACGGGGAATAAGGAGAGCATAGCATTACTGCATTGGCTCTAAAATTTATGTCTCTGATCCATTTTGGTTCATTTGTATAGCTACAGTGGGCCTGGGGTACACGGTCAGATTACGCAGTTGCCCTGGCACGAAGAAAACTAGTCTTTCTCCACTGAAGGTTTCTGTAGTAGGGGGAATTGAAAGTAGGGGAATAACTGTGGAAAGGTATTTCCTAATGGTTAGGGTCAGGAAAAGATGGAGATAGTGGCGATCTAGAATTTCTGGTGTAGGGAGACCGGGACAGAAGTCTCTAAAATGAATGTTTTTCAAATCGTATTCTGAGGAAGACTAGTGCTCTGAAGTTACTAATTGGTATTCCTGGAGAAAGTGACGTGAGTCATCTCCAATAAAGTGTGGGAAATGATGCTTGGTAATTCTAGATGACGGACAGCTGTATTAGCCTACTCCAAGGGCTCTACAAGGTCTTGAAATTAATCACAAGCAGAAACTTGAATAATGTGGCTTAACCCAAGCTCTCCCAAATAATTTTTTTTATTTCACAGTCCTCTTTATGCAAAATGATTAGCTCGAGGAACGTAGTTGAGGAAACACTGATTTAAGGGTTGGGAGTGACGGGGAGAGTTGGTCCTTTCCTTAACCACTTTTATAGACTTCTTTCCTTCTCTACCCAGATCTGAAGCCCCTGGTCCCTCAGTCTCCACGACCCCTTTGCCACCCCCAGAGGTTGAACTCCAAAAAGAGAAGATCAGCAGGGAATCTGAGCCTGAAGATGGTCCACAGGCCAAGAAGTCAGCAACCGCCCCAGCCCCCGCCCCCATGAGCCCCACACGGAGACGGGCCCTGGATCATTACCTCACCCTTCGAAGGTGAGTCTGGTCCCTTGCCTCCCGTTTCCTCTTTTTTCCCTCTCTATCCTTTTCTCAAACCTCCTCAGTTTGTTTTCGTATCCCCACTAACTTCCTAATAAACCCTCCATCCCTCATGTTGACCCAGGTTGTTTTCTCTCATCTTTCCAGCTCAGGATGGCTCCCAGATGGACAAGGCCGATGGGTGAAAGATGAGAATGTTGAGTTTGACTCTGATGAGGAGGAACCCCCTGGCCTCCCCTTGGACTGATGCCATCCCTCCCCTTGAGTTCCCCAATAAACGACCACAGTCACTGGGAGCCTACTTTTCCTGGAGTCCAGTTCCTTGTCCCTTCCCAGGATTTCCAATCTGTTCATTCCCAGGCTAGACACTCCTTCCCTATGATGTACACAGCTTCCCATACTTCTAACCCTCCCCCCACCTTCTACGGAAGGCATGCCAAGCGTCAGCTGCATGCAGCCCGATGCCCTATTAATAAGTCTGTCAGAAGGAGGTCTTTGCCCTTCATGTTGTCTGCCTCCTTCCCACATCCACTAAAAGTCCTTTACCCTTCAAATCACATGAAGGCTATGGGTAGGCACTGACAAGGGGGCAGGGGTGGGCACACTGGAAATGCTGAGATGAGATACCTTGTGAAAGTTGAATAGATCAAAGGCGTTGGCAGTGTCATAGGGAACACCAAGGGAGGGAGCTTTGCCACCTCCTGGTAACCTGAACCCCTGCCTTCTGATCCCCAGAGTATAAATAATCCCCTGGTGAGCTGGCAGTATTCCTTAGAGGTTAGTGCCAAGATTCCCACCCCAGAACCCAAGGAAGGACGCGGAGTGGATGGACAGAAGGACCTTTATGTACAGGAGGGAAGTAGATGAGGCTTTAAGCGGGTGCCCAGCTCTGATCGGTACAGGACAGGCAGCGTCATCTCTTCTTTTGCTGGCGACCTGTAAAGAAGAGACGCCCTTGTTCCAGCCTTCCGCGAAGCACTCTTCTCCCTGAAGAAGTCGTGGTTGAAGCTACCTGGCAGGCCCACACTGCCTTAAGAAAACAAGAAACGACTCCGCGAGCCGAGAAAAGGTGCCTCTGCCCAGCCACCTCTAGCTTCCTCTCCTCCTCTCCGCTTCTCTCTGAGGCGCTTCAAAACGTTCATGGGAAATGGGACGAAGATGAAGAGAATGAAGTTTTTCCATGACCGTTCCCAAGCCCCATTGTGTATATCCCGCCAGGGGCGGCGGGCTTTTCTGCCCAGCTTCCTTCCTGATCACTCAGGATTTGAACTCCTCCTTTGACTGTTTTCTTTGGCAGCCTCAGCGCTGTTTGCCCCTCAGTCTGCAGTAGAAGTCTCCCCCAGCAGTCCCCTCTTTGCCCCCGCCACCCTCTCGTCCACAATCACTCACGGAGTTCATTATTCCGGGTCATGGCTTGGGCGGCCCGAGCTCGCGGCCCCTGCTGGGTGAAGTGGTAGCCGAAACGGACAATGGAGGGACACTGTTCTAACACAGTGGCCATCTCCATCTCCACGGCGTCACCAGGCCACTGGCGCTGGAGAAATGGAGAGACAGAGCCATCCGTGACCTAGGGGCTATTCACTGTGCCAGACCGCGGACCCCTCTGGGAGGTCAAAGAGGCCTGTTTCTGCTGAGGTGACTCGATGAGGTGGTGGCTCCGTGAGAGGCCTCAGTGGGTGGTAGCTGAAGGCAAAGCCTGAGGAAGGGAGTGCTGACCTGGTTGTCCACCCGGAGCTCGGTGAGGGTGGCATTTTCCCGAACGGCCTTGAGCACAGCCATGAGCCCTGTGCTGCTGATGAAGTTGGACTCGATGTTGAGGCTCTGGAGGCTACGGTTTTCCCGCAGCATGTCGGCCACCGCCTGGGTAGTAGGGACTTGGGTTAGGGTTAGGGAGAAGTTTCACAGATGACTGAGGAGAGAAAGAACAGGAGCAAGAGGGAACACGGCTCTGAGTCCTTGAGCTGGAAGGGACTAGAGGGGAGCGGCGGGGAGGGCAGGTTTGGGGGGCAAGCAGGAGGATGGGGTGTGCAGTGGAGCTGGGAGTGTTAGGGCTGTGGCCCTTTGGGGAAATGAGCTGAGAATCAGCCTTGTGGGTGGGAGGGCAGCCCTAAGAGATCCCTCCAGCATGACCCCTGCTGACAGCTCTGCCAAGGGTGCCTGCCAGAGTGGGGGGAGCGGTAGGGAGGTCGGCGAGCCTTACATTGGCGATAGGGTCACCACTCTTGGTGGCCACCAGGCTGAAGCTCCGGATGTAGGTGTTTGTCTTCATGGCCTCACACAGCTCAGTTAACATGGGTATGGGGATGTCCTACCAGGAGGAGACCAGAAGATATCGGGCTACGGGCCTGGCCGTGTTGGAGTCATGATCCCACTTAGGTGGAGGACTGGCATCAATACCTGTATGTTATTGAGGTTCACCTCCTCCAGCTCCTTGTCGTTGCTTTGAATTTTCTTTAGTATCTCCTCAATGTTGGTGGGATTGGGGGGCTCATCTGGCACTGGCTTATACTTGTCAGGCTGCACCACACCTGGTGGGTGAGGGCAGGAAGGGAACCCCACCATGTTCCCCACCATCTCCCATTGGTCCTCTTCCCGAGTCAGCCGGCTTCACCCTTTAGGATTATTTCCCAGACTCTGGGACTACCTGCCAAGAGTCCTGGGGTCGAGCTCCGCCCCCCCCCCCCCACTCACTGCTAATGCCTTCAGTGTTGCAGATGTCCCCGCTGCAGATGGCATCATAGTACTGCTTGTTGCTCATCAGCGTGTACATGCCCAGAATCGCTGGAGAGGGAAAGCAGACAGGGCGCGAGGCTGAGAAGGGCGGGCTCAGCACCTCACCACCTCATTCTGAATCTGTCGGCTGCAGCCTTTGTGAGTCCCGACCTCTTCTACTGCTTCAGCGGTTCCCCATCCTCCCTGGGCCCTAGGAGGTCCCTCACTCGGGACAGGAGAGAATGGCCCCTGTGAGTTTGTGAGACTCTTTATGGGAGTAGAAAGCTCCATCTTTCTCCAGAGGAGCGGCTGGTGGTTTCGAACTGTGAAGCTTGCTGTTGTTAGCGGCCGATGCACCAGTGCACCACTGGGCCTCCTATACACTGCCCCAGGGAGTCATTTTTCAAGCATTCAGAGGGCTAAGGGAAGGTCCCTACGGAGCACTAGAGGGTGGGAGAGTCCTCCCAGATTTCCGCCTAAAGAGTTCCACTTGCCTTGGCTTCTACAATCCCTATAAAACGGCCCTCAGAGGTGTTAACTGAGTTGAAAGGAAATGAATGAATCGATACAAAATCAAGAAAAGTTAAAAACCTTCAAGGTTTTCTCTGATCTCTATGACCTGATTCAGGGCCTTCCCCACTAGCCCCCTGCCTTAGCCAGGGTCGGCCTCTGCTCCTCCCATCCTCAACTGCCCCCAGCTGCCCACCTGCAATGTCACACATTTCAGCGTCCGTGGCATGGGACAGTGCCTGCTCCAGCTCCGGTTCCAGGGTGATCTGCTCCTCAGCTGGAATTTCCCTCTTGGGCTGAATAAAGGGTTTCCCTGATGGGGAGATGAAGGCAGGCTCAGGTAGAGGCTGTCTCTCCCATGAGCTGGGCCTCCAGTGTCCCTCTCTCAGAGTGAATCTGCTACAAGCTCAGGAATCAAACTGCTGAGCCTTTGTTCTCATGAGGAACTCAAAAGTGTACGCTCCTCGGGATGCAGGCAGTAGGGCACCAAGGCCCTGGGAAGCTCAGAGCTGAAAGGTTGGAAGGGGCAGGGAGTTGGCAGGGTGGGAGCTCAGGAGAGACAGATGTTTGGGTCCAGGAAGCATGGATAGCAGGGTCCCCATACCCTTCTTCTCGCCTGTGAAGGGCACCAAGTCATCACGCTCCTTGACCTCTAGTGCCTGCTGTTCCAGGTACTGCAAAAGGGCCTCTCGGTCCAGCGGCCCGGTTGGGCTCTTCTTTGTCTGGTCACGTTGTCTGAATCCAGCAGGCAGGAGCATGTTCTTAGGGATGAGTTTTGGGGGGCAAGTCAGATCTCTATTCTGAGCTGGGCCACCTCTAGGGCTCCCTAAAATATCTTCAGACATTTTTTCCCCTGGCCTTCTTGGGACTGCAGGCCCTGTAGACAGACAACCCTGGTCTTAGCCACCCAGGGCCCAGCACCCTTCCTTCCCAAACTCCTGGGGACTGCCACCCCTGGTTCCCACGGATGGTCTGGATTCCACAGAGGCCCCTACCTCGGGGTCCATTTCCTGTAGCTCGCAGTCCAGCTGCTCTAGCTCATCGGGGCTCAAGGTCCTTAGGATCTCATCTTCATCTATGTCTCTGTATTTCTCCAGTTCCTTCTGATATGATGACATGATGGCCCCCACCCCTCCCTGCTGTGCTGGGCGCCTGGGGAATATGGGGAGAGTGCGTGAAAACGGAGGGAGGGAGTGGGTACAATAGGATGGAGATCATCAGGGCAGAGCAGAGCAGAGGAAGAAGTTAGGGGAATGTGAGGTTGCTTGTAGGTCAAAGCAGAAGCGCCTTTTCCCTGCTTCCAGCCACTCTGCATGGGGATCCCAAGCACCCACGCTGGGTTTGCCTTCCCACTGTATGACAGAGACACCTTGGCAGCAGCCCTGCCTGCCCTATAACCTGTAACAGCTGCGGGGAGGCCCTGCCAACACAGCTGGCTCTGAGCCCAGTTCCTATGGAAGGGAAGGAGGTGGGCAGAGACCTCCAGGGAAATTCCTTTCTTTCCCAGAATCCTGTTTTTCCCCCAAAAGCAAGTAGGAAACGTGTAAGATCATGGGGGCAAGGAGGACGGTTCTCTTGCCCTTCCCGTTTCCTCTTTTATTGTAGAGCAGATCAAGAGTTCCTTGTCCGTGTTTGCTAGATTTCTAGATCCTGACAAAGCCCGGGTTCAGAAAGCCGTAGGGACTTCCAGGTTGGGGGAAGGGTGGTTAGACCTCAGAGTCCCCCTCGTTTGTCCCTAGCTTTGAACTGGAAGGTGACACTGACTCAATGGGTGGGAAATGCCTTCTACATGGGATAGCTTGTCTCAAATCAGTGGACAGATTGAAGCTGCGTGGTCTTTTACATTTGAAGAGTACATACAAGCTACACATTCACACCGTGGTAAATGTGCGAGTGACACAAACGTTGAGACACTGAACTTAAACTACAGACGGGGCAGGAGACAGTGGCAGAAACATACCTGTGACAGGCAGACGGAGGGACCATCCCCATTATTCCCAACTATTGCCACTCTCCTCCTCCCATTTCCCACCAGACTTTGACCCATAAGCCCCCTGCCTTCCCCACCTACCAGTCCTGATGGCCACCTCCCCTTCTGTTGGTCGGTCTGTCTGTTCTGCAGCAGCAGGAGGAGCCCGGTGCCGGGGAGAGGGTGGGGGAACAGTGAGCTCAGCGTTTTATTATTTTAGATCTGGCAAGGTGGGGGTAGTGGGAGATCACATACACACAGCCCCCATACCCTGCCCAGCCTAGAGAGCCTCTAGTGGCCGCTCACAGACATGGCACTTCCTCCCCTTTGTCCCGTACAAACCCGAGCCCTGCTGTTCTATTAAGAAGCAGATTGCTACTTAGTTGGCACCTGCTACGTTCAAATTTCCTGAGGCATATAAAACTTGAAAACTTAAATTTACAGCCACTAAGTCGATGTCAACTCGTTGTGACCCAGATAGGGCAGGGTAGAATTGCCCCTGGAAGTTTCCAAGGCTGTACTTTTCTTTTGAGACTATATTTAAGGGAGTAGAGCCTTGCGGTTAGTAGCCTAAAGTGTAACTACTATAGGACACCAGGGCTCCTTATGAGGCATATAAAGGTGAATATAGTTTTGTTTTGGTATCTTAATTCTAAAGCATTAATTAGAATATAGTTGTAGGTGTACTCTACAATTAAAAAAAGGTAACTCGTAATAAATGCTATCAAACCAATATAAAGATCAACATATACTCCAACATGTACAAATACTTCTTAGTCGCAACCCTCTAATAGACACCAGACAAAAGGGATCGTTCTATTTTATTAGATTAAAAACAAAGGGGAAGGAATTCCGAAGAACAACATGGTTGGGTAGAGGTCAGGGATGACAGAGAGAAGCGGGAGACTTCGAGAAACCCAAGTCAGGCAAGGAGGAGGCTGCTAAGGATGCGCCATCTCATTTGATGACGATTTTCTGACGCAGAGCTCGGGGCCCGGGGCCTGGGAGGGGCTCCGGAGGTGGAGGGCCAGGGCCCAGGGCTGAGGCAGTTGGTGGCAGTCCATGGGCAGTGATGTACTTCTTGTAGGCCTCACGAATGATCTTGAAGGCCCGGGCAGTAGCATAAGGTATGTCTGTAACCGGGTCTCGGTATAGGGCTGGGCGATGTGTCACTGGGCAGACTTCCCGAACAGGGACCTTTGGAGGCCGCCCTTGGGGGAACCATTCCTCAAACGTCGCATCATCACTGAAGGTGATGAAGGTGCGTGAGCAGCGGGCAGGGGGGACAACAGGCCCAGTTCCAGCGTGGGGAGTCAGCGCTGAAGCTGTGGGAGCAGGTTCAAGTCTGAAAGCAAACAAGAGACGAAAACGAGTCAGGAGCCAAGGAGAGAAGACGACGGATACAGAAAGAGGCCAGGCAAGAGAAAAAGGAGGCAAAACGAACGGTAGGGAGCAGTCTGAGAACCCTTCAATACCTGGGACAAAGGAAAACGAAAGAGAAGGTGCTACAGGAAGGACTCTGGAAGACCACCTCGTTGTTAGGGAGAACTGGGGAGGCCGGCAAGTGAGATGGGGCCCGAGAGAACCCGAGCTGAATACAGAAGGGGAACCTCTTTCCTCCTCCCAATGACTCACTCACCCTTCCACATCCACATTCTCTTCCTTGGGGCCTGGCTCCCCAACAAGTGGCACTGTCACAGAGTGATAGGTGATAATGGGCCCAGGGCACTTCCGTTTCTTGTGAACCTGCTTCTTTTTGTCAGCCTCAAGTCGCTCATATGTCTCTTCAGGGTAAAAGGAACACAGGAATCGTTAGTGTCTCCCCTCGTCTCACCAAAAATGCTGCTCCTTTGTCTCAAGGATCTCCCTGGCTGTCTGGCCACTGCTCACTTCAGCTACAGCAAGTGTCCTGCAGCCTCCAGCACCTCACGTCCCGCAGGTTTTCTGTTTGGCCTGCTCTTCATGTCTTCTGGCCACTTGCTTCCTCTCCCTCGGCAGTGCAGCACTTGGGGACACCGCTCAACAGCAGTTTGGTGCCGTTTGCAGCCTTTCCTTGATGGGCAGTGACTGTGACTCCAATTACCTATGATATTATCAGGCTCACCCAATAGTCTACATATCAAGGGGCTCAATACATGTTTGTTAATGAATACACAGCTTTAGCTATTCCTGGCTCCTTTCCTCTGAAGGAACTCCAAATTTCCGTGTCATTCTTAAACGAGTGCGGTGTGGACGCAATCCTTTTTAAGTATGAGTACCACTCTATGTCCCTCTCCTCCCCCCAAAAGTCTCTGCAGTGGCATGACTTGAAGGGGCAGGGCTTTCTCTCCCGGACTCACCCTCGGGCTCCTCCCCTTCTCTGGAACCCTTCCTTTAGCCTTGACTGCTTTATTAATAGCAGCTCACCGACACCACGGTTTGTCTCAACTGAAACCTGGCATCTGCAAAGGCCACCTCTTCCCCCATGGCCTTCTGGGGAGGCTGCTAGTTCTCTCACACCTCACATGAGAAAATAGGCCTGGGTCCTAGAAGCCCCCCACTGTGGCTCTCCGGTCCCTGTTCCTCTACCTTGCCCCTAAGTCCCTTCCCTACCAGTTCTCCAAGGTCTGGGCACCTGCACTCACTGCGGACTTACTGCGGACACCAGTTTCCTCTGCCTTTCCACCTTATCGCCGATCACCTTAGTCGCCCTGGTGACTTCAACGTCCACATGGGCAAGCCTTTTACCACTAATCACCAACAACCTTCTTGAAGCCGGCCCATCAGTTTCTCATGGCTCCACAGCTTCAGTGTAAAGGTCTCTGCCCTCCTCCTCCTGACACCCGTTCCTCGACTTCTTCCAGGCACCTAGGGCATGACCCCTCCGCACCCTCCCCATCCCCCGGGCCTCTCAGCCTGCACTTCCTTTCTGAGTTCCTGCCCACATACACTGAAAAACAAACCAACAAAACCAACTACACAGCAGGTGTTATGAACCAAATTGCTTCCCCCAGGTATGCATTGTAATCCTATCCTTTACGCCTGACGCAAACCATGGTATTTTCAATCACCTCATATACACATGAAAATTGGGCACTGACCAAGGCATCTGAATGATGGTGTTGGCTAAAAAATATAATGACCATGAACTACCAAAAGAACAAATCTGTCTTGGAAACAGCACATCCAGAATGTTCCTTAAAGGAAAGGAGAGACTTCGTCTTACGTACACTGGACAAGTTACCAGCAGAGAGCAGTCCCTGGAGAAGGGCATCAGGCTCGGTCAAGTACAGGGGCAGAGAAGAAGACGGATTGACCCAGTGGCTACGACTAGGGGCTTGAACATCGTTAACAAGTCTGTGGATGACTCAGCACTAGGTGGTGGTTTGTTGTTTGTACACAGGGTCCTCATGAGTCAGAACCAACTCAGCGACATCTAACGACAACGACAACAGTAGAAGCCGGGCTTGCCTACAGGGCTCAGACTAAAGTGGCGACGAGAAACACGGAGCTGCGTGCTATCATCTTAGGTAATACGCACGGCACCAACAAAAGACTGCTTTAGGAATGTGGGCTGGGACACTCTTCTGGGGAGGCTTTTAAGGAGAATGAACATGTGGCTGGACAACAGAAGGTGATGCTTTTTGTAGCAAAGAACTTGTCTCAATGATGTGAAACTACAGTAGAAGGCAGAGTTTATAATGACAAACTTGGATACTTGGCTGATGTGATTTCTCAGGGGCTGCGTAGTTTCTCCTTACTCCTCATAGTGAAATGGCGAGGAAGCCAATGGACTTAAAAAGGAATGATACAAAAGTAAAACAGAATTTAAGGAACTAGAAAGTTCTAATGGAAAATAAAGAATGTCCTAGGACGTGGCCACACAATCTTCTGCAACATCAATTCAGCCTGTGCCTGATGGATTGGACTGATTACCACAGCGGGCCGAGCAGCTTAGAACAAGTTGGACAGAGAAAGGAAAACAGAGTACTTGCCTCATGGAATTCTGTATGCGGAAGAGAAAAAGAGCAAAGAAGCTGTGTCTATTGTCCACCAAGAAAACAGGACAGTAGAACCCTGGCCCTCTACCGCATCGGCAGTCAACGTCATCAGACTTTGACTTGAACGTCGAGAACATTCTGCATCAGGCCTCGAACAAAACATCGGAATCTGACCCGACGCACATGATTTTTGTAAAAAGCAGGTCATGTTTCAGTCACTCAGCATTAGTTGGCGTTTTTAGTACACATTGCTTAAACCTTTGGGGGCTGTGTTCCAAGTGTTTGCTATTATTTTCTTATTGTTTGCAGCTTTTCATACTGCTTTTGGATAAAACACAGGAGTCCTAAGAGAGTTTTTTGAAAAGAATCATCAGGAAAACGAACTGGTAACCGTGTTACTGATATTGCTGATGATGACTTAGTAAACCCAGTTAGAAAACAGTTAAGGAAACGACAACAGCTGACCACATTAGACAGATTTTTTAGAGAGCGACCCAGCCAGGTCCTAGTGAAAAAAGACAAAGAAGGGGGAACACTTCTGAAAAGCAGCCACCAGTTGATTCTTATGGCAGGGGAGTCCACTTCCAAACAATGACTCTCTCTCCATCCCTCCTCTCCACATCTGTGTCCACACATCCAGATCCTCATCAATCTCAAGGTAGGGGACATACTGTAGTTGTTAAAAACTTTTTAAATGTTGTTTCTTATTTAAATTATATTACTTAACTCTGAACTTATTTACTTTGAAATGTGTGTGTAATGTTTTGTATAAAAAGGTAAGGTTAGGGTAAAAACTTGGTGGTCAAGATGGATTAATTTGTTTTCAGTTATTGCTATTGGGAAAAAAATGATTTGGAACTCAATTGCATCACATCTCAATGCTCCTTCTAGAACGGATTCTAGCGCCGAGGTCCGGGCTTCTATTGTACCATTTCCAGAGCAGCTCAGGGATCACAGAACTATTGGAAGGAGCAGAGGAAACAGGACCTTCTCGGATTCAAAGGGTGGGGGCATGGCCCCGGCCGTCATTAAGGGAAAGCAGGCAGACAGGCCACTTCCCAAAGCTAAGGAGATAGTGTTGTCATAGCACAAGGAGGCCCGCTGGGGTCTAGGGGCTGGTGTCTCCATTCAGATGAACAAGGAGAATAAGGCGGCCCAGAGCTCAACACATAGAATTGCCAGCTCAGTGGGCTGGAAAGCAGAGCTGAAAGCAAGCGCTGAGATGAGGGGCTTTTCCCCAGAACCTAAAAAGCAACGTTAAAAGAGGCCATGGTCTCAGAGAAGTGGATTCTTCTCACGCTTTGAGAGTTAATGTAAATTGTCGTCTGGGTTTGGGGGTTGGTGCCTGTTAGCGCTTCGTTTCTTCAATTTTTCCTATTTATAATGGGGTGTCTACATTTTGTCTATTTTAGAAGCAGATAACTTTTAGTCTAGATTACACATTAAATTAACAGATGAGGAGGAATTTTGCTCCTAGGTGGAATAAGCCTAACATCCCCCAAATTGTATTTAGATGATTCAGAAGATGAGATTTGGGGCTTGGAGTTGATTCAGAATTTTGGCATGACACGATGGGGTAAATGTGTTGTGCATTAGGAAGTACGTGAACTTTGAGAGGCCAAAGGGTAGAGTGTTATGAACTGTACTATAATTCCTAACCTCTATGCCTATGGGTACAATCTCATTTGGGAATGGGTGGTCTTTGTGATGTTAGCAAGGCAGGATTAGCATAGGGTATAATCTGAGTTAGTCACTTTTGAGATATGAGAGAGGTTAAGCAAGCAGGTGAGCGAAGGAGCCAAGCCACATGAAGCCTGTCCAGGAACGATCCATTGACAGTACGCGCTAGTGCTTTGTGAGCGATGAAAGCGAGATACAGGTCGGTCATGACATTTGTCTCCCGTCTCATGGCGAGTAAATAGCAGGACCTGGATTTAAAATCAGTTCTATGTGATTCTTATTTTACCCCAAAAGTACCTCAATTTAGCTTGTTCTACTCTCCCTTATTCCTCTTCTCCCGACTCCCTGGTTCTAAACCTCCATTGCTTTGGTTCCTCTAGTCCTCCAGGTCTCACAGCCTTGTCAGCCCCACTGGCCACTCACTGCTCCTGGACCCACGGACTGACCCAGTGAACGGAGGTTGAGCTCCTCTGTGATCTTGGCCTCCCTAAGCAGCTCCTCCTGGGTCAGTGGTCGCTCATAGTGGGGCCCCTTTCGCCGTCGCGACTGGCCCTGCCTCTCCTGTACCCGAAGGAACGTCTGTCGCGTGTGCTCCGCTGTAGACTGACGCATAGACTTCCGACCTGAGAAGACAATCAGACAGGAAGAAATCTTGAAATATCATGACTGCCCTCTTTATTCTGAACTTTAATTGGAAGTAATTTCAAACATGTAAGTTATATACGCATAGCCCTTTGCCGCTAAACACTTCAGTGTGCGTTTTCTAAGAATAGTATGGTAAGTGTTGGACTGCAAATTCAGCGGGTCAGAGCCACCAACAGCTTATGGGGAAGCTTGAGGCTATTGGCTCCCTTACAGATTTACAGTCTTGGAAATCCTATGTAGCGCTGGTACGAGCTGGAATCAACTCCATGGCAGTGTGTTTTTTCCTTTTAAATGGACCATCTATACTTTTTTTTGCCTCACAAATTGGCCTGTAAACCCTCTATAAAATTATTTTCTCACTGATACGAACCCCTTAACACAGCGGTTCTCAACCTGGGGTCTCGACCCCTTTGGGGGTAAATGACCCTTTCACAGGGGTCGCCTAAGACCATCGGAAAACACTTATTTCCAGTGGTCTTAGGAACCGAGAGGCCACTCCTCTGTCTGTCTCAGAGCGGGTCCACCACATGCAGATACCCCGCCTATGAGAACCCAGCGTGAAGACTGTTACCCATGCTACACCATGCTTTAAGAAAACCTTTCACTTATTTGTCATTAAAAAAATATTTCATAATATAGAATTACATGCTGTTTTGGTTATTCATCATTATGATCTAATTATGTTCAATAGGTAACAATGAAAGTGCATCCTGCGTATCAGATACTTACATTGCGATTCGTAAGAGTAGCAGTGAAAATCATGTGATGGCTGGGGTCACCACCACACGAGGACCTGTCTGACAGGGCCGCGCACGAGGACTGATGAGAACCACTGCCTCACTAGAAGACTGACTCTCTGCCCGTCCAGTCCTCCCGCCACCTGTTCTCTAACCTACACATGAACAGGATTGGCATCCCCAGTTAGTCCACGGCAAGCAATGTTCCGACTCACTGTCCGCGCCTTCATCCTGAAGTTCAAGCGGCAGCAGTGCTTTCTCTTCTCGAGCCTTCTGAGAGCTGCCAGCTGGAGCGCTAACCTTTCGAGGCCTTAAACTCTTGAGAGGTTCCTGGGACCGATTGGGGGAGCAGAGACCAGGGGAGAGAAGAGATAGGGAGGAGGGGGGTTAGAATCTTAACAGAAAACTACCATTTAGCAAATGAAACTGGCATAGGGAGTATTGGGTTCTTCTAGTAAAGAGACCGTCAAAGAAAATCAGAAATCTTTCTGCACCTTATAGGCCTTGGTGACTATTCGGCGCTTCCTTCTTGGCTCTTCTGCTTCTCCATCACTGGATGGTTCATCCCCTTCGTCGATGTCAAAGTCAGAGTCCACCTCATCCTCTGTGTCTGACTGGTCCCCTTGATACTCATCATCACCTGATTCCTGAGGGCAAAGGGACAGGAGGGTAAGGCTGGCATTGGAGATATCAATGCATCTCCAGGAGGAACAGAATCTCCTCATTTTCCAGCTAAGAAAATTGCCCCATACCATTTCCCAATCCAGCTGTTCATTTCCCCAGGACAAGCAGCTTTCCTAACTGATGACTTTTGACTGTGCTTTGCCTATAGCACACTGTCTTACAGAAAACGAAGGACTGTGTCTTGGTGTCTCCTTCCAGGTAGCTCACGGTCTACTGGAGGACAGGCCTGAATCACGAAAAGAAAAGTTTCAATACAAGATAACACACAGAGGACTAACTGACAATAAAACCTTCCAAGGCTCTGTCTGGGAAGACCTAAACTTTATACATTAATCCTTCAGCAATTTTTTCTGCTAAGAGCCAAACAGAAACATGGTGGAGCAAATTTGGTGTGTAGCCCACAGTTTTGTGAAACTCTGCTTTAGGTTTTCAAGGATGAAGACTTGTGCCTTGGTTTAAAGAATGGTAGCAAGCCTGCTCTTCACAGTGTCTCTCTTATCTGACATTCCACATTTACAACAATTTTCCAGCTCTTCTGCTCATGAACTGAGTCTGGCAATAATGAACACCGAGAAGCAAGGAAAAAGTAACATGATTCTTAGTTGTTTGACAGTTATGTAATGATGTGATTGGCAGTTATATAACTGCCAAGTAATTTTTGTAGTTTGAATACATCTTTCATATAATTATAAAAGATGCATAATGACCAGTCCTTGCAGACTAACCATGATGACAAAGTTGAGGAATGGGTAAAAGATCACCAAGAGCGAAGGGGAAAATCACAGGCAGATGGAATAGTAAGGACAAAGGTATAGAACCAAGAATGTATAACATATGCTTTTGAAATATGGATTCAGAATTAAGTAGAGGGTTTCTTAAAGGCAAAAAGCCTTTTCAGCTGAACGTCTTTAGATCCAGCACAGTCGGCTTCCTCTCAATGTTCAGAGCTCGAGGGCTGTAAGATTTAACAGAAGGCTGCATTCAGCCTAAGTTGTTGGTGTTCAGGGCCACACAGTCAGTTCCGTCTCATAAAGACCTAATGTACACTCCAGGGCCCAGGGCCGTCCTCACACTAGTTCTGTTATAAAGAGCCAGAATGCTCTTCAGGAGCAAACACAGAGAGACTTTCTTTCATGTCTTCTGGACGTGTTATCAGGAGAGACCAGTCCTGGAAAGGGACACTATGCGTGGCAACGTTGAGGAAGACCCTGGGCAAAATGAACGGACACAGTACCGTAACAATTCAGCCTATGGAGAAGTTCAAATGCCAGGCTAATAAGTTGCAGGCCAGTGACTGTCAATCTTCTTCCTCTCCTTATCTGTCCTAGATTGATAATCACCACTGAGGTAAATTCACTGTGAGAAATGGCTCATTTCTCAACTGTGTTGGGAGAGATGCACAGTTGGGTGTTGCTACTACTATCGGTAATGGGAACCATGGAACCCTGGAAGATGTAGGGGAGGTGAAACTACTGTGTACAAAGGAGGGCCTGGATGAGAGCCTGGAGTACAGCCTAGGCCTGGGATGGTGCAGATTATAGCTACAGTGGCAGCCACCACAGAAAGGCAAGGCAGAAAAAGCACTTGGGAGTGGGGAAGTCAACTGGGGTAGGTGGCACCTCAAACATGTGGCTCTCTTCAATCAGTGATACAGACTAATGGGCTAATCTTGGTACACATGCTGCCAAAGCAAGCAACACTGACGGGTAATGCGCCAAGCCAGCCGAGTTCAACCTTGCACGGATGACCAGCACTTCCTTCCAGCTGACATTTGCCAAAGACAGCCTGGGAGCACATTAATCCCCTCAGCCCTAACTGGTATTAAGTCCTATCGCTAGAGGATAGTGGTTCAACTACACATAGCTGAGTGCTCAGCAGAAAGGCTTTCACTAACTCATGAGTTTACTATTATTCTTTTGTCTTTTATTGAGGGTCATTACTAAGACATCTGTAACACCATTATTACTTTACTAATTAAAAAATCATTTTATTGAGGGCTACTTTATTTTTATAAAAATTCAATGACACATTCGTCCTTGGACTTAGTTCTCAATCAGTTTGTTTTTCTTGAATGATATGCTCCTTTCTGATTAAAGAAAAACTAAATTTGAGGTGTAGCTGTCAAGCAGCTAAGAGCTAAATTTATTATCGTTTGCTCTAACCATTTTAGCACAGACTCCTGGTACAATGATGTGATCTGTCTCTATGTTTACTGTTCCTACTTTTTGTTTATATAGTAAGCCTACCTAAATCCTTTTTGGAAGCATGAAGGGTACATATTAAATAACTACTCGTAAAATGACAGGAATAGGCTAATGGAGAGAGGGAAATGGGCTGTAGATGAGAGATGAGAAAGTTCTATTTTAAACTACTTGGGTAGAACCACGTACGTAATGACTCGTATTAGTCAACAAGTTCTGTGGATTCTATTTCCTTAGTTTCTTGAAGGAGCTCTGATTGCATAGTGATTACAAGTCAGGCTGCTAACTGCAAGGTTACCAGTTCAAAACCACAGCCATTCCACAGGAAAAAGACAGGGCTTTCTACTCCTGTAAAGATTTACAGACTTAGAAACCCACAGGGGCAGTTCTACCCTATCCTATAGTGTCGCCATGAGTCACTATCAATTCGATGGCAGTGAGTTTTGGTTTTCTTGTTTCAAATTTTCCTTGAAGTTTCCTATTATTATTTTCCTTCCCACTGCAACAACTTCAGTTCAGGTCATCCCCAATTGCCTGGATTTTTGCAGCTGCCTAATCTAGTTTCTAGTCTTCTCCCTTTACATTATTCTCTTCATTAAGATTTATCTCCCTCCCCCACCCTTTTTTTTTAAGTTGGCTGGAACCATGCAGGTTGTTGCAGAAAAAGAAGGCCCTGCTGTTCCAGAGACCCTGAAGATAAAGCAAAGGAATTTCACAGAACTAAAAAGATCAAGTGCCTGAGAAAGAAGTTTGCCTAAAAGATTCTTTAAAGGGCAAGGATGACGAAGCTTATCCATGAGAAAGCTGAGCACCATCACAAGGAACAGAGGCGGATGGACAGTTTGAAATCCGAATGTCTAGGATGGCAAGAAAAGCTGGCAGCTTCTCTGTGCCCGGAGAACCCAAGCTGGCATTTGTTATCAGCATAAGAGGTATCAATGATGTGAGCCCCAAAAGTTGGACAAGTATTGCAGTTTCTTCGCCTTTGCCAGATGTTCGGTGGCACCTTTGTTAAGCTGAACAAGGCTTCTATGAACATGCGAAGGATTGTGGAACCATACATTTCATGGAGGTGCCCACGTCTGAAGTCAGTGAATGAACCGATCTTCATGTGTGGTTATGCCAAAATCATTAAGAAATATATTGTTCTGAAAGGTAACACTCTTGATCGCAAGATCTCCTGGTCAATATGGCATCATCTACATGGAGAATCTGATTCACGAGATCTATGCTCCTGGGAAATGCTTCAAAGCAGCAAATAACTTCCTGTGGTCTTTCAAATGACCTTCTCCACATGGTGGCATGAAGAAAAAGACCACCCATTTCATAGAAGGTGGAGATACTGGCAACAGGGAAGACCAGAGCAACAGGTTTATTACAAGTATCAACTAAGGTATCTACCATGATTATTTTTGTAATCTGGTCAGTTAACAAAACAGTAGCTGCTTTTAAATGGAGAACAAGTCATCTTTTAAAAATTAAAATCTGACCGACCATGGAACTTGGATGAAATCTTGTGTCTGAAGATTAAAAATCATTTACATACACACCCTACAAAATCTGGCCTATGTCTACTTCTGCCAGCCCTTCTTTATTCCCCTTCATGCCCTAGAAAATTAGGGTAAACTTGCAGGTCCCCAATTAGAGCTAGATCTCAGTGCCTTTATCCACTGTCCCACCCCCTCCAGTGTACTGACTACGGGCACCACGCTCCCGGTCCTACTGTGCTTCAAACAGCCATGGCTTACTTGTCACACTGACCTCAACTTAGCCATCAGCCCTCCTCAGAATGCCTACCCTGACCACAGCTCTGGCTCTTATGGATTACTATAACACCCGAGGCTTATCCCTTAGTTTTATGTTTTTCTCACAGATTTTTTTTAACTGCCTCTCGACCCAACTAGTTCTCCTAATGGGGTAAGGAATATGTAAGAGCAGATTGGTGTTTTTAATATTGTTTCCTTAGAGGCTAGTACCTAGCATGCTCTGGGTACTCCATAATATTTAATAAACAGATGCAATCAATAAAAATGTAATGACACTACACTAGGCACAGAACTTACACTGTTGGACAAGGCAGATGTTCTCTAACCTTATGGAGCTTAACATACGAGAGAAATATAGACAAACCAAAACTAACGACAAATCGAGATGTGCTACATGAAGGCAACATACGGGGAGGCTTTTAGGACAGTCAAGGAAGAACTCTAAGGAGACGCTGAGCCTTGAAGGCTGACAAAGGAATCGGCTAAGTCCTTCTAACTTGGGGAGAGATTGCTTTCTGCATCTCAGGTAAAGAATCGCGCAATTAACCATCATCATAAACCCGGCGTGACTAGACGTCAATAGCTAGGTGGGAGATGTAGTTAGAGAAATACACAGTAGGTTTTCTTTCTATCCTCCGGCGCTTCCTTCTACTGAATTTCTCCATCCCTGACCCCCTCAACCGTGTTTTTTTAAAGGCCTCCGTTGCACGTCCCCCAGACTCCCCACCCCGTCCCGTAAGAGCATTCAGACTCCTCTTTATCCCCGCCTCCTTCTTTGTCAAGACTCCTCACTTCGCTTCCTCCCCCTCTTCCTGGACCCGGCTCTTGCCTCTGTAAAACCCCCATAAGTCGTCTGGTAGAATTCATCTTCCTCTTCGGCCTCCAAGAGCCCCGAAAGGCGATTCCCGGCGGTCTTCCGGGGGGCCCGGCCCCCAGCCAAACTCATACCGACCCCGAGACTGCGCCGCCACCTGCGGCCCCTGACCCAGCTCGGTTTTCAGCGCTCGGCGCTCGATACCACTACCTGCGGATGGCAGACGTGCCGGAAACGGGACGTCTGCAGGCAGAAGCAACAGAATGTCGAAAGCTTCTAGTCTTGCTTTATTTTTTCAGTTTAGCCCATTAAGCCCTCCTACCCTTAGAATCACGATTCTACCTGGTGGCACTTATTATCTAAATCCAGAATTTGAGTGTCTACCCGTTTTCTTTGAGTAGCCCCTGCTCCAGTCTTTCACTCTGATGCCAGTAAGAATTTTTCCATTATAGATGACTTTGTCATTCTTCTGTTCAAAACCCGCTACTGCCCCAAATCTTCTACTGCATAGGCTTACCTCTTTGAGAAGAGTATTACTGTGTTCGAAAACATAGTTTATTAGACTGAGTGCAAATGTGAGCTTTAAGGTCTTATAGATGTGTGACCTTACCTTTCTGACCTTCATTTCTTCATCTGTAAAATGGGACTAATAATTATACTGAACTTTTAAAGCTATTATGAAGAATAACTCACCTCTACCGTATCACCACATATATCTTATTCTAGCATCATTCCTCTTAGCCCAGTTCTCTGTTACACCTCCATACTTTTCTTCTCTCCTTAGAATCCCTGTTCTTTCCTGTCACCCTGGCACCATTCTCATTCTGTAAGACAGTGAAGTCTCCTGTCACATCCATTCTTCTCTTTCCAGGAACAGTTGCTCTAACTATGGGGATCATGCCTCCCAGAATCTTTGGGATGATTCCAATTTAAAATAATCTGGAGCATATTTAGGATTCGGTGTCAATATCTGTTTCCACTTGCTTTATCTGAAAATGGGGCTGTCAAAGCATAGCACTTGTCTGTCTTCTATGATGAGACTTTTGATTGTCATGGTTTGTGTGTCTGTCTTACTTATTTGTTTTTATCTTTTTGAAGGCAGTGACTTTATCTACTATACTAGGAACTCTTGTAGTGGGGCAATTGTGGTTACCGGTAAATAATGTACATTGGATGACTGAATTATCTCGAGACAAATGGAATTAATAAATACCAATCCTGTTATTTTTGCCTCTGTGTTGCCTTTGTCAACCACCTGACTTCTTTTGGCATGCCATTCTTACTTTAGGAACTGTTTTAAGATGTAAAGAAAGCTTTTCTAAAGTGTGTATGTCTTCCAGGCTCTATATTGCGGACATCAAGTTGCCCCCTGCCCCTCCTGAAGTATATATGGGTGAACTTTTTTTTTTTTTTTAACTTCCTTCGGAGCACCAAGCCAACTTGTCCTGCCCTGCCCTTGCTTCCACACCCTGCCACGTCATCCCGGTTTTGTTATGCTAGGAATGTTACTGGGGCCGACTGACTCTGACTCAGAGGACACTTTAAGGATGAAGTAGGAGTGGGGACAGAGACAAGGTTTCGATGGATGGGTGGGGGTAGGAGATGTCTGCTTCTTAGATACTTCTAGCTCCTCTTCTTAACTTTGCCCTTCATCCATTCATATATTTAGAATTGTGTATTGGTACCTACTTCAGTTACTTGAGATATGAAAATTTGCTAAGATGCTATCCTGATCCCGAAGAGTTCATAGATTTTGAGGGAGACAAATAGTAAACAGGTTGACATACTACAAGGCGTTAAATAACAGTAAACTCTTTCTAGGACATAAAGGAGAAACTAAGACCCCTAAAAAGCTACAAAACAGGAATCTCTTATTTCAGGATGCCTCCACCCAAGTGACATGTCAGGGCTTTATTGGGTCTATTTTTAGTTGTTTTGGTTTTTATTTTTATTTTTTTCAGTTTTTAAAGCAGAAACAGCTTTTTACCTTTACATCAGCTATTAGCTAAAGCAACTCAGGAAATGGTAGTGGCACCATGCTTTCTGCGGAAGCAAAAAGAATTTACTCAACAAATATTGAACACCTACTATGAGTCCAAACCTGTGCTAGGCAATATGCTTTATATAGACTGTTTGTTGCTTAGTTGGGTCAGGGGTGTAGGTCTCATAAAGACGTCACTGACACTGAGTCCCACTGCTGTGAACTTCTAAACAGCAATCCAGTCATTTGAATTTTGTCTACTTTATCACCCACCAGGGGAAGAAGAATCCAGCAGGTGGCAGCATGGAAGCAATTATCTTGGATTTTGGTGGGGGTGGGATAGAAGAGGATATTTTATGGTCTTTCAGGTCCTAGATACCTTTTCATGAACCCAAAAGACATCTGGATAGAATAGCCAGGACATTTTAAGGGGTATCAAACCAGGTGTTTTGATTTCCCCCCCTATACCTTTCCATTTTCTCATGCCACAAATGATTATTGAGCTTGATATATGTACAAAAAAACTGGGCAAATTAATAAGGAAGGCCAAAGAAGCATCAATGCCTTTGATATGGCATTGGTAAAGAATATTGACTATACTATGGACTTCCAGAAAAACAAAAAAATCTGTCTTGGAAGAAGTATAGCCAGAATGCTCCTTAGAAGTAAGACTGACAAGACTTAAGTTCATGTACTTTGGACATGTTATCAGTAGGGAGCAGTCCCTGGAGCATGGCATCATGCTTGGAAAGGAGAGGGTCAGCAAAAAGGAAGATACTTCATGAGATTAATTGACACATGGGGATACACTGGGCTGAAACACAGTGATAGTTATTAATATGGTGCAAGACCTGGCAGTGTTTCATTTTGTTGTACACAGGGTCACTATGCATCAGAGCTGAGTGGGCAGTACCTAAAAACCAAAAACCCAAACCCAATTATGGTGAGACACAAGACTATCTTTCTAGTAGCTTACAATATGCTCAGACAGTTCCCCACCAGGGTTCAGAATCTCCAAGGTTTTCTATTAAAAACTCGAGTGCGTTAATACAAGTCTAGATGATGAGAATAAGGTAATTTTTTTGTTTTGTCTGTATGTTCTTTGAAGCATAGAGAATTAAGACTAAGGGTTTGGATCACACAAAGATTGTGATATATTTAATGGTCTTCGTGACCTATTTTGACAAGACTTTCCTCATTTACCAAATATTTATGCCAAGCCCTGTGTTTGAGGCAATCAGAAACACAGGAGATGTTTCAAAAGGCAAGACGTGCAAGCACAGTGAACTAATAAACAAGGCAGAAAAGCCGGTAAAGGGCCAGGAAGGATTGTTGATGCATTGTGATGTTTTGTTGTGTTGGAGTGTTTCTTGTTTTAGATTCAACTTAAGTACTTCTTCCCAGCATTCTTCCTTGGCTTTGAGAAGAATGAGAAGCCCTGGTAGTGCCAACTCGCTGGGCTGCTAACCACAAGGTAGTGGTGGCTGTGAGGTGCTGTCCACTCGGTTCGAACCACAGCGACCCGATGCACCACAGAACGCAACACTGGCCGGTCCTGCTCATCCTTGGAATTGTTATGTTTAGCCCATTGTTGCAGCTACCATGTCAATCCATTTTGTCAGAGCTCCACTTTACCACGCATGACGTCCTTCCCCAAGGACTGGTCTCTCCTGATGTCCAAAGGACAGGAAGGGTGTCTCGCCAGCCTTGCCTCTAAGCAGCATTCTGCCTGTACTTCTTCCATGTAGGTATATTTGTTCTTTTGGCAGTCCATAGTACTTGCACAAGGTTAGCTGTTCGAAACCACCAGCCGCTGCACAGGAGAAAGACGAGAAGGATGAGGCTTTCTATCCCTGGTAAAGAGTTACAGTCTCGGGAACCCACGAAGCATTCTACCCCGTCCTCCGGAGTCGCTGCCAGCAGCAATTGATTCAATGGCAAAGAGTTTGCCGCCGAGGCTCCGTCGACTTACCAGAAGCTGGGGGCACGGAACGCAGTTCTTTCAAATTGCTGCCTTTAACTGGGCCCTCCCAGGCACCGTAGGGAGCACAAGTCTCCCACTGCAGGATTCGCTGGGCGTGAGGGGCCCGCGTCACGTGCCCAGGGGCCGCCTCCCGATTGGCTCTGCTCCGCCCCAGGCGGCCTCCGTCCCCTCCGTGGGCTGGCGCGCTGGGCCGGTCGGCGCATGCGCGGTGCCCGGATTTCCCTGGGCTCCCGGACAGGAGCCGTGGGGCTGGGCGACACACCGGCTGCGGGCGGGAGGAGGGGGACGGGGCGTCCGCTCCGGCAGGGCGTCTCACGCCTCCTCATTCCTCTAGGCGGGGCTTGGTTCCAGCGCGGGGTGTGGGACTCTGGCTTGAGCCGGACGCCCCTGTGAAGGGCGAGAGGAGCCCCGCGGAAAGCGGGTAAAGTTGCGGAGGGGTTGCGAGATGGGCGTTCTCCCCCCCCATGCTGGCCTAGTGGTGCGGCCCTGAACTGGCCCCGGAGCCGGCTCGACGTGTCGGCGAGGGAGGCCCCGGAGGGGGCGGGGAGGTGGCCCCCGGAACGCGCGTTCTGTGAAGAGACGTGAGGAAGATTCGATTCCGAGGAGACGTGCTCGCTTGAAAGGGAGCGAGGGCGCTGAGTTGGGGGGCTACCAAGATGGCGACGGCCTCCTCTGGGCCGTCGACGACCGCCTCCTCAGGGCCGTCGACGACCGCGTATTCACTCGCGGATTCCTGCAACACCTCGTCCGCAGGTACGCAGGGCGGGGCATGGGAAGGGGGCTAGTGACGACTGTGGGAGGGGGTCAGAGAGCGAGTCCCGGCAGGGCACCTGTGGCTGGGGGCGTCCGAGGGCTGGCTTGGCCTCTCAAGGCACAGGGCTTTCGGAGCGAGAGAAGGATGGGTCCGGTGGAGAAAAGGGAAGCTGTCGGAGACGTTGGCTGCCTGGGAGGAGACCGGGCTGAGGGCTCTGGAAGGGATGGAGGTGGAAGATGGGAATACGAGGAGAAACCCGGGGTCAAGAAACTTGTGTAGGGAGAGCGCCGAACAGTAGGGAGGGAAGGATGGGAGACGTCAAGTGGTTGGGGGGTTAATTGGATAAACAAAGTGGAAGAAAAACCCTGGGACGCACAGGTAGTGACGCATTAGAGGGCGCTTTCGGTGGCTGGGGAGCTGGGGAGTCGGGAATTTTGTGGTGGGAGTTGTCGACCCCTCTGTTTCACCGCTCACCTGTCATTCCTTCTCAGCCCCCCCTTACACAGACAAGCCCCCCACCCCAATTTTCTCAGGACACCTGGCCTTTGGTGACTCCACTCTCCCTAGACTGCCTGACTTTGAGAAGGAACGGGTGTTGTGAAAAGAAGGCGGAGGAAGGTGGAAAATTGGGGTCCAAAGACTTAAGTGGGAGGCATGACCTCGAGCCTGCCATTGCAGTAAGGATGGGGGAGTGATGCTGAGAATTGAGCCTGAGTGCTGGAGGAGGGGGTGCCTGGGAGTTGCATAATAGGAAATGAACTGGAAACATGCTTAGGATGTATCAGGAAATTGGAACTTGGCAGGGGAGCCAAGGCATGGAGAGAACTCGGGGTGGTTAGAAACAGAGGAAGATTGAGGGAGGGCGGAGGAGCCCACAAGAAAAACAACAGACTGTGTGTAGGAGGGAAAAGGTGGTGGTGAGTTTGAGTCAGAAACTGTTCTAGAGGTTCCATCAGAAGTGCCTGGTGTCCCCCAGTGACTGTTGCCTCCGCGATTGCCAGATGTTTGGCTGTCTTAGCGATGTGGACATTTCCTTGGGCCTAGGATTGCATCCTGGCCATTTTGAAATGACTGGTAGAGGGAGGGTTCCACCTCTGGCATTCCTGCTCAGATGAGTGATTGCATAGTCACAACTACCTTCTCTTTATAAGCAGCAGTTTTATTTATGTACATCTATTTTTAGTGTCCTGTGAGGTGATTTTTGCCTTTCCTATAAAAGCATTGGAGAACCAGAACAACTCATGTTGTGTCCTAAGTAAGCTTGAAGGATTAAGTGAAAAAGTGGCCTCTTTTTTTTTTTTTTTTTATACAGTGGCTACTTAATTTGAAACCTCCCCTCAGCTCCATCAAACCCATCCACCCCAATGTCATCGAGTTGAT
Organism: Tenrec ecaudatus; assembly: GCF_050624435.1. Classification (NCBI taxonomy): domain Eukaryota; kingdom Metazoa; phylum Chordata; class Mammalia; order Afrosoricida; family Tenrecidae; genus Tenrec; species Tenrec ecaudatus. The sequence goes on from NC_134530.1 coordinate 160,096,699, forward strand.
TCCAACTTAGGCTTTGTATGGCAACTCCCAGGCTGTGAATCTTTATGGGAGCAAGCAGCCTCATCTACCTCTCTCTGAGTGGCTGGTAGGTTTGAACTACCAATCTTGCCCTGAGGTGTGCCTAAAGCCTAACTTATGGTAAACTAGATGTGTAAGCAGACTTTTTTGGGGGGGGTCGGAGGGCAAAGGAGTAAGTAACACACAGTTATTAATTCAATATTTTTTACATGAACAATTCAGTGAGATTGGTTATATGAATCGCGTTACAAGCATCACTCAAATCTTTTGTCAAGTTTTCCATCACCATTAACAGATACTCCAAACCCAACCTATTGCTACCAAGTCAATTTTGACTCATAGCAACCCTGTAGAACTGCTCCCAAGGGTTTCTTAGCCTGTCAATCATTGTAGGAGCAGGCTTACTTCATGTTTCTCCCTCTGAGCAGCTGGTGGTTTCAAACTGCTGACCTTGTAGATAGCAGCCCACCATAATCACTGTTCAACCAGGAATCCTTAGCTGATACTTAGTGTATCCTAAACAATAATTCCTTCTCCCACTCCTGGTAACTACTAGTACACATTGATGTGTATGCATTCAACTCTTTGAGATATTTTATATATAAGTGGATCATACAATATTTTTCTTTTTGCTGCCAGCTTCACTGGCATAAGGAGCCCTGGTGCCACTGTTGGGTAAGCATTGGACTGCTAACCTCAAAGTCATTGGTTTACATCCAGCAGCTGCTCTGAGGGAGAAAGATGAGGTTTTCGGCTCCCGTAAACCTTTACAACCTCAGAAACCCTATATAGGGTTGCTATGAGTCAGAATTGACTCAGTGTGTTGTTTTTTTGTTTTTGCTTTCCCTCACCATAATGTTTCCCAAACTCAATTCATGTTGTAATAGGCATCTGGCCTGACTTTGCATTAAAAACCAAAAAACACTGTCATTGAGTTATTTCAGACTCATAGTGACCCTGTAGGGACAGAGTAGATCAACTCCTGTGGGTTTCCGAGGCTGTAAATCTTTACAGGAAGCAGAAAGCCTCATCTTTTCTCCCTTGGAGTGGCTGGTGGGTTTAAACTAGTGACCTTGGGGTTATAGGCCCAGTATATAATATGCTATACCACCAGGGTTCTTTTGTTTATGAATGAGTTTACACTCTTTTGTATTAAGCAAACTTAACTGTCAAATCAGAATGGACCCAGGTAATATAGAATGGATGTTAGAAATTATGTTAATTTTAAGGAGTTTATATCTCTGAATTTGGCTCATTCTCTCTCATGGAGGTTTTGACCAGGTAGACAGACTTAAGAGTAAAAAGGAAAATTATTTATTGTTTTATTGATAGGCCTTTCACCTCTTCTTTCCATACTTCAAATTCAGATAGTCCTAATATGTTTTCAAAGGGTTACTCTCTGATACTTGTATAGTCTTTTATGTTCTCTGTTAAATCTAGGGTTAGCTAATAATATGGACTGTGTAAAAAAAGATGAAAAAAAATTTTTTGGTGTCGAAGGGATCAGGTATCAGGCATAAAAGAACAAAAAATCAAATCGTAGTGAATGAGGGCGAGTGCAGATTGAGGACCCATGACCCATCTGTAGGCAACTGGACATCCCCTTACAGAAGGGTGGAAGGGAGGAGACGAGCCAGTTGGTTCAGTGTAGAAAGAAAGAAAAAAAATTTTTTCCATACTGTTTTCACCAGAAAGTCAAGATAGGTTTTAGTAAACTTTACACCTCCTTGCTTCTATTTTCTTTTTTTTTAATTTTTATTTATTTATTTTTTGCTTCTATTTTCATATGTGAGATCAAAGTTTAAAATTGTCCAAATTAAAAATAAGTAGTTTTAAGTTTCCTTTTCACTCTTTTTTTTCCTTACTTTTTGTTGCTTGCCTCTTTGGTAAATAATTGAAACTGTTGGATTCCACTGTATTTAAAGAAAAATTCAGTTCCTCAATATACCTAAAAACATTTTGGGATTAAAAACATTTTGGGATAACTATGCAAGTACACAGTGTTGCCTTTTTTTTGCACATGTAACTGCAAGTTCACTTGGGCGTGGGCTTAAGTGAATTCCATATTTTTCCTTTCAAGGATATGTTTTCAAAGAGGACATGGTGCTTGGTACTTGACCCTGACGGGGACGAGTCTGTTAGACAGACTTTTGTTTTTGATTGGAGAAGAGCACTTCTCTGGGTGACAACAGGGAATTGGGAAGTTGGCAGGAATGAGATGGTTTGTGCTTGTTGAAATTATTAAATCCTAGAAGGCCAGCTTTGTATAAATTCAATGTGTATTTGTTTTAACCATCCTAAAACCAATTTATTATTATTAGATGTTTAGCCGAACTCCACTTAAATTTTAGTAAAACTTTGAAATCCTAAAGGCAAGGTTGTCTTGCAGGGTTGAAAATAGATACAAAATGTTAGGTTTGTGGTGACAGATTGCTGACTTCTGTTTTAGAGAATCCGCTCCTAACCTTTGGGAATTCAAAATCTTTTGACATTCAAATTAGGAAGGAGAGGTGATTTAGAAGAGTTTTTCTCTGTCAATATTAACCCCTTGCCTATAGTCACTATGAGTTAGAATGAACTCTGGCTGTGAGCCTAGTTGTTTGACCCTTAAGCTTGGGCCGGTCTTTTAAATTGCCGGCACCTGAAATACAGAGGGTAGACCAATCAATCATAAGCTCTAACAGATGTTTAACATCCTTTTCCTTTACAGTAATTACCATGTCTGGTTTTGGGGTGGTTGTGGGGGTCAGGCCACTATAAATGACTATCCCATGAAGCAGCCTCCATCATGTGCTGCTGCTTAACACCAGTCGTTGTTAAGAAAAGGTGATGCAATTTGCACCTAGGCTCAGCTTTTTGTGTGTAAAGAGAACTTACTCCTTTCTTTTCTTCTTCATCTTCATCATTTGGACAATAACACCAGGTAATACTAAAATCAGCCCTGATGAGATGCTGCTGACAGCGTGACCCTCTGTCACATGAATGTGCAGAGAGCCTGTTTCACTATTAAACTTCCTATAGTTCATGGAGAGAGAGTTTGAAATTCAGCTACTGAGCCCTCCCTCCTATTACTGTGAGGGAAAGAGAGAGTTTCTGTTTTGGAGACTAAATTTGTAGCTCGTGGAGGAGTTGAAGGAAAGGTAAAGTGTTAAGGTAAACACTAGTCCCCTGAAACAAGAGCTGTGTGATCAAATCACGTTTGACTCCCAAGGAAAGGCACTTGAAACCTTAGATGATCACAAGCTGCCATCCCCTTCTGCTTCAGTTCAAAACATCCAAATGGTCGCCTTTTACATAAACGATTGTATCATGACCACAAATGATTTGGAGATAATTTTACAGTTTCTTTCTCCACTTTTTTTTTAAACTGCTGAGGGAAACCCCAGGGGACATGATGTGAATTATTTTTGCTTGAGAGTTTTGTCTTAGTTTATTCAGTTTATTCAGTACCCAGCAGTGCCCCACAAGTAAATGATGCTGTAATCTTGTAACTCCAAATGATAGGGGTTCTTGTCACTTGGTTTGCACGAGAAACTGAAATTTGTAACTGGTAGATAGATCAGAATATCATGTAGTTAGAATCTCATTTGGTTGGTATTTTAGGAGGAGACTTTGTTGTTTGCTCTCTCCACAGAGAGATTTGAAACTCCCTTTCCCTTCTCTCCTTTGATAGATTCTACTCCAAAACTATTTTAAGGTTTGAAGTCAGATTTTTTTTTTGCATTAACTGTGTATTTCTGCTGGGGCTGCTTAATAAGCACAGTGTCCCAGGTATTTATGTACAACTAGCCTTTATTTTAATTGTGATTTGGGTGAAAGTTCATAGTACAGATTGATTTTCCATTTTACAATTAGCATCCTTTGTTTTGTAATGCTGATTGCAATCCCCACAGTGTAATCACAATCTACTTATTTTCTCCCCATGTTTACCTTTTTCATTTGACCATTCTTATCCTTTCTTGCCTTCAGAGCTTTATCCGTGGGCAAATACTGCCCTTTTGATCTCCTGTAGTTAATTGTTAAAGGAATGCATGCCTCCTTAGTGTTATTGTTCACCTTGTAGGCTTGTCTATCTTTTGGCTAAAAGTTGAGTGGGGTGTGGAGAGGCAGGTGAGTGGCTGGATGAGCTTGGTCCCAGGGTTGAAGGAAACCTGTAGGCCATAGTTTCAGGGCTTCCTCCATTTTCTTATCAGACCAGTAAACCTGGTCTTTATTATTACTGTTTTGAGTTATGGTCTACCTTTTTCTCCCTTTCTAGGACCTCCTGTTGTGATCTTTGACTAATCTTACGATTTTTTTTTTTCATCTTTTTAATTTAATTTTATTTTTTAAATCATTTTATTTGGGACTTGTACAGTTCTTATCACCATCCATACATCCATCCATTGTGTCAAGCACATTTGTACATTTGTTGCCATCATCATTCTCAAAACATTTGCCTTCTACTTTAGCTCCTCTTCCCCAGTTATCTTGATATTTATTAGTGATTGGTTAGAAGTTAGCTTTGAAAATCAAAATAGTAACTTTTGTTTGTAAATTTCTTGTGCTCTTATGGGCTGATATAAAACTTCAGATTAATACTTTTCCCAAATAGGTACTGCCCAATAAGTATTACATATTTTATTAGCTTGCTTTTTCTTGATAATACAATGGAAACTGTAACCTGTAATGTGAGTGGCAACAGTAACACTTAACCAGAGGTAGAACTGAGGAAAGGGTGGGTGGTTATTTAGATGAGCATTTCCCTTCCTAGAATTTGGGTGTGTTTTTTTTTATTCGACGTGAGGTAATGAGAAGGCCAGCATTGTGATGGCTCCTCTCCTTTTGCTGGCATTACTTCAGGAAAATGCGGCTAGCCTCTACCTGATAGCCTGGGAGAGGGAATATCTGTTTTCTGGATTTCAAACCCAGCCCACCATTCCGTTTTAGTGGCTTTGGGTGGGTGTTTCCCATAGGAAACCCCTTTGGAGCACATTCCCCTTATTCCCCCCCCCCCTGCTTTTCCAACCAAAGAATGTTTCCCAAAAAAAGGATGTTTCCATATATGTGTTGAGCATATCTTCACATCTGTTTTTTAAGTGAAAATTTTCTATTAGCCATTCCATCTTTTAAAGCCTTTGTCTCCAGTCATTTTTTTCTCCTTCCTGAGAAATTCTGGTCTTTTTTATTTGTAATAACTGCATATAATGTTATTGGGATGTGAAGAAGATTGTATCAAAAGTGAGGGGACGAGGAGGGAGGGAAAAAAAAAAAAGAGGACCTGATGCAAGGGGCTTAAGTGGAGAGCAAATGCCTTGAGAATGATTGGGGCAGGGAATGTATGGATGTGCTTTATACAATTGATGTATGTATATGTATGGATGGTGATAAGAGTTGTATGAGTCCCTAATAAAATGTAAAAAAAGAAAAAAAAAGTGAGGGGACGGCAGATTCCTTCTAGGGAGTGAACTATTTCTCAAGATTTGACTTGGATACTTAACTGAGCAATAGGGAATAAACCCAGAATACACTGTTCCAGAGGATCAATGAGGTTGATGGGGTGGGTTCAACGAAAGATAAGCAGAAGCTCTGGGAATAGAATAGGCACATTTTATTTTCATTTCTAGGTTATATAAATATCTGGCTCCATGGGAGAGAGATGAGGTTTTCTACTACCATTAAAAAGTTACCAGTCCGGCCCCTAGAGACGGTTGCATCCTGTCCTGTGAGGGTTGTCAAGAGTCAGAATTGACTGGATGGCAGTGAGTTTGATTTTTTTTTTTTTTTTTTTGCGTATATAAATACTGAGAGGAGCCCCTGGGTAGCACAAAGGGTGAAGTGCTTGACTAGCAGAAAGATTGGTGATTCTAACCCACCTAGAGTCCTTGGAAGATAGATCTGCTAATCTGATCTCCAAACGTTCACAGGCTGAGACTCTGCGGTGAATGAAATTCTGTGCCCACTTGGGGTCAACATGAGTGAAAATCAATTTGACAGTGACCAACACTAACAACAGTAGAGAGCAGTAGTTAGCTTTCTGGTGTACAGAGCAGATAAACACGCCTGGTCAACCTCCAGGCCCTCGGGGCGACCTGATGGCCAGGTCCCTTATTTCCTGGAGGGCACTAATTGCCTGGAAGGGCACTTTTGGGGGCAGTACTCATTATATTACTCATTAAAGTTAAGCTTTCCCTGCTTAAGTCAGTGTTTTCTAATCTAGCAGGATTTATTACTCTCTCAAGATGAATGGAGTCAGGTTTGGAAATAGAATTGGGAGGTGGAATTCCGTCAGAAATTTCAAATGCCTCTTGACCATGTCCAGTTTATCCAGGAGGCCCAAGTCTTATAAAGGACTTTGGCTGGTTTTTCATCATAGTAACCACAGTTTCGATGCCAAGGCCCATTTGAAGCCTGAGAAGAACCTTAACAGGATCACTAGAAGGCAATGTTGAGATGCTTTAACTTCTTTGTTATCCAAATGAGGAAACTCCCAGGAGAGCGAGTTGAGTGAAGGTGTGTGAGGACTGCATGTCATGAGGAGAAGTCCTAGTAAAGGTGGGGCTCATCCCCTGCTGCCTTGCATTTGGTGGACTCTCACTAGACCCCAGGGCCTGCAGATTAAAGTGCCATGCCTTCAAGGTTTTTACAGGATCATCTTTGCCTTTCAAACTTTTTATCAGAAGAGCTTTTGGGAAAATCAACATATGCTAAGAAAATTTAGTCTTTTTCTGATGCGGCATGGGTTTCCTAATTGTCTCTGTTCAGTCCTTATTACTGATGGTAGTTTCTTTTGTTTTTAACCCTATCCGTTAGAGTTGTGTGTTCCGCAGTACTGACATTTCAGAGTAGTTTCATATGGAGAACATATTGTGCCTCCCACCTGCGGGGTATAGTTAGAATGGATTGCGGTATTCCAAATTAACTAGAACTAGGTTGCTACAGATAGGTTGTTGACGGGAATTTTTGCTTTTCACACCCCACCCCATCCAATTCCGATGTTTTTGTTTCTCAATCTTATCAACCAAGAACCCCCTAAAAGTTAATTTGCTTCTAAGAAGACTGCTTTATCACTTGTGCTCCATGTAGAATTACTAGTACATTATGAAGTAATGTTTATAGGTCATTGTTGAGCTGAGTCTAGGGACTGCTGTTTCTATGACTTGTTCATGCAAAACTCCAGTTGTCTGAGGCATGCACATCCGGTAAGCCTTAGCGTCCCCAAATTTTATATGGACTTCAAGCATTGAAGTCAGTCATGCACTGCCTGTGGCAGATGATGTCATCTCCTGCCAGAAGGAAATGCCTCTGCTCGGAAAGCACAGGGAGAGGCGCTGGCACTAAGGCCAACTCGGTTTTGTTCCATGCACCAGGGAGAAAACACTCTCATTTCAGAGCTATCCACTCTCTGAAAGTCTCTTTGTTTCAATGATCTCTTCTTCTAGAGTGCTTCTTCTTTTTCCTTCTGAAGTTTGCCTTTGTCACACTTCTCAGAAATATAGTAATAATTTGTCATGTGCCATGTGCCATGTTCATCTGCCATTCAATAGTGAATTTTAGTCTCCAGTGGCTTAGCAGGCAAATTTATTCTCTCCCTCTAGCAGAGTCTCAGTAGTGTTTTACCAAGTGACCAGTACTTTTTCTTCCCCAAGACAATTCAGGTTGAGACCAAGAGCTAAAATGAAGTACTGCCTTAAAACTGACACCGAGTAATTCAGAAAAATTTTCTGTGGCACAGTGTGATGATTCAACTTCGTATTTGGACAAGTATTGACTGGGTTGCTTTCCCTTTGGCCCTTGTCTTGGCTGGCCTAGCTGTTCTGAGATTATTTTAGTAATCTTAAAGGTTCCCCAGCTTATTTTCAGAATTTTAAGGCTAGGGCTTTTAGATTTTTTTAATGCTTGACATTCAAAAAGTATGCTAAAATTAGATATTCCTGTTTTGTAGGAAAATACTTATTTTCACAGGGATATGAAAGATACACCTGTACAGGAAGAGCCTCTTTTAGGTACTAATATAGATTTGTTTCGAGTGATGCAGGTATCTCAGTGTAGCATGTAATTGAGGAAGAGGGTGTGGGTGTATAGGAATCATGCTCCTCTGTAGTTTGAGATTGTCAGCAGTTTTCTAGGCATTTTCTTTCCAGCTTGTCTCTATAGCAGCATCATGTGTCATGAGCTAGTGTTAACATGGAGGAGGGGCAGGGATGACTATCTGTGTGGGGGCTATTGAGTAGTAGGTTTCTGGGAGAAATGCAAAAGCAACAATAAAGTCATCCTTGTGTTTCCCTTTCATTAATTTTTCTACATAATAGTATACATCGAAAATATTTGTTATAGACAATTTATTTAGATAAAGGAAACAGAAACTTACAAGTTACAAAAAATCAACCTAATCCCTTCATCTAGAAATAGTCATGAAACGTGATACAGAAAATGCTTTACAAAAAGTGACATGTGCGGTTGATGGACAACAGAAACGTGGGTGAAGGGAGACGTCAGACACTGTGAGACACTGTAAAACCCTTATAAATTATTAAGGGTTCTTGAGGGAGGGGGAGGTGGGAGGGAAGGGAAAAAATGAGGAGCTGATGCCAGGGGCGTATGTGGAGAGCAAATGTTTTGAGAATGATGAGGGCAGTGAGTGTGCAAATGTGCTTTATACAATTGATGTATGTATGGATTGTGATAAGAGTTGTGTGAGCCCCCAATAAAATTATTTTTTTTAATTGCAAAGCTCAGGAAGGATAAAACAATCTCTTTCCATATACATACAAAAAACAAAAACAGTGACATGTGCTCACTTCAGCAGCACGTACACTAAAATGGAAACGATATGGGGACTAGTGTGGCCCCTGTGTAAAGATAACATGCAAATTTGTGAAGCGTTCCATATTTTTAAATGGGAGCTATCAACAATTCCAAGAGAGAAGAGAAAGTTCTAAAGCAGATTGTGGTGATGATTGTGCAGTTCTTGATTTAACTGAACAAGTGAATTGTATGATATGTGAATTATATGCCAATAAAACTATTGGGGGGGAGTGATGTGCTTTATAATTTCGTCACCCTCTTCCACTCACAGTTTATTGTGGCAGCCTGTTGGTGAGGCGCAGGAGGGGATGACTTGTACAATGTTCTGATTTACGGCTGCACCATAATTCGTAGCGCCCATTGTGTAGTGTAGTACGGCTTTCATGTTAGTCCTTTCAGTTATGGCTGCTGTAGACAGTGCAGTAACCATCTCTCTTCCCTTGACTGATGTGGTTATTTTTCATGTCATGACAGCTTATACATGTGCCGATGGCATTAATCGCATGTTTTAAGGGTTTGATTTCTAAATGGACAATAGCAAATATTTATATTCAATAAAATAATAAATTACCTAGTGCAGAATCTATTTCGTCAGTGTTCAGTTTCGTAAACTAGTCATTCTTCTGTGTTGAAAATAATTCCATCATGTTTTTTAGAGAAGCTTTGATTCCAAGCACTCCTAGCAAGGTGTGGAAGTTGAGAGGTGCACTTTCTGTAACTTTCTTCTTGTCCAGTCCCAGCATGTCTGGCCATGTAGTTAGAGGTGGCACCTTCTGGGAGTGGCACGATATTTGGATATTTTTCCTCAGCCCTGCTTGGTGGTTCACGTGAGGAGGTGGAGATAGGAGATGAGAGGGCAAGAGAGAGGTGGAGGGAAGGGGTACAAAGAAGCGGAACAGATTATTTTTAAGTGATACATTTCTAGAAGTAGACTGCTGGGCCGAATTATACAGGGGGACCTGAAAAAGTTCATGGGAAATACAATGAAAGATAATAGAATTTTTCCACAAACTTAAAAAAAATCATTTTATTGCTGGCTCCTAATAGCTCTCCACAAACTTTTTGATGTCTACTTATATGTATATATTTATTAGTTTTAAAAAATTTACAGAGCACGCTTTACACAGTGGCAATATCGTAGCTAGTGAGGTTTATTCAATTAATTGCTAATTGAAAAAAATTACAGAGCAAATTAGTTTTCCATTCAACAATTTATATGCATTTTGTTCAAGTTTTTAGTTGTATTTTGCTCACTATAATAACCTTCCCATTTCCTCACAGGGTTCCCCATATCCTTTATACAAGCATCACTTGTTTTATTGTGCTTCATCTAGTTGCACTTCACAGATACTGTATTATTTATAAATTGCAGGCTTAGGCAAAGTCTGTTGGTGCTATTTTACCACCAGCATGTGCTTATAAGTGGAGAAAAAGTTGAAGTTGTCAAGGATTTCATATTGCTTGGATCCACAGCTTACTTTGTGTCTCTGTGTCACATTGTGGTGTTTTTCACAGTATTCTAGACATTTAGCATATAGGCAGCACCTCCATTTGGTGCCATCGAGTCGATTTCAACCCCTGTGACCCTAGAGGACACAGTAAGACTGCTCCTTAGGCCTCTGAGATTGTGAAGATCTTTACAGAGAGCCAGTCTCAGCTTTCTCACTTGGAGAAGCTGGTGGTTTGAACCTCTGGCCTAAGTCTTCTCCCACTAGACCACGAGGGTTTTTTTAGTAGATTATAGTATAAACGTAATTTATATGCACTGGGAAACAAAGAAATTCCTATGACTTGCTTCATTACAATGATCATTTTATTTCGCTGGTCTGAAACCGAACCTCTACAGCAGGGTTTCTCAAACTACAGCCCATGGGCCACATGTGGCCCGCAAGGACATTTATCCAGCACACCCGGTGTTTTTGCCACCGCTGCCTGTCCTGCTTAGCAGCCCACTCGTCCAGTGTGCATAGGAATTTGTTCATAGTTTTTTTTTTGTAAACTATAGTCTGGCCCTCCAACGGTCAGAGGGACAGTGAACTGGCCCCCTTTTTAAAAAGTGTGAGGACCCCTGCTCTACAATATCTCAATCTAGAGTTGATTCAGATGCATAGTGACCTACAGGACAAATTGAACTGCCTTTGGAGTAGAAAGCCTCACCTTTTCTCGATAGGAATGGCTGATGGATTTAAACTCTTGACCTTATAGTTAGCAGCCACTGTGCCACCAGTATCTCCAAGGTATGCCAGTGTTTGTATTTTTAAGGTTTTTGTTAGTGTTAAATTGCCCTTCGAGATGTAGGTGCTTTACTCTTTTTTTTTAAAGGATAGAATCCTGTATACAAAGTAGTTTAGTGCCTGAAATGCTTGGCCAACGTGAAATAATTTCAGAGTGAAATGGTTTGGGGTACAAGTTTTGTGACCCTTTGGAATTTTTCTATAAGGTCTCTCTCTCTCTCACTCACTCACTCACTTTGCAATGCAAAGTCATCTCACATTTGATATTATGGTGCTGGGGATCAGACCAGGTCTTGTTCTTAATTTCAAACCTAAGTGTACTTTTAAAGTATGCTTATTCTGCTGTGCTGTAAGTAAGTAGACTCCCCTGTTTTTCCTCACTTAGGTTGCAAGTTTCTGTGCTGTGGGGTCAGCCGTGAAAGAGGTAGATCTGATGTGTACCTGTGCTGCAGAAGGCATGAGCTCCTGGCAGTAACTAGCAGCCAGCTCTTCTCCCTGTAACAGTTGCACACTTCTTGTAGCAGTAGTGCATGCAGTCTTCTCCTGAGAAGACTGTGGCTGTCTGGCAAACGTTATTTAACTATAGCTTTCATATCCCTTGGTCTTGCTCCTCTATTAAAAAAGAAAGAATGAAAAAGGAAAATGCTATCTTAACATAGATGCATCTTTTCACATAGTAGTTCCAAATCATAATATGAATCATTTGACTACCCTTTGTCATTCCGTAACATTGGTTCCTTTTGTTTCAGTAAATTTGCTCAGCTTTCTACCTTTTTGCTTTCTGCTGTACTTCTTATTTCCTCTGACCCTTCCCATTCTCTAGAGGGGATTCATAGTTCACAGTGAGAATAATTGCTAGTATATATTGAATGCTGTACATCATTTATCTCATAACAACCATGATGTTTTTCCTCCACTTTTCAGACCCAGAGACATTTTAACCACCGTGTCCTACCTAGGTTACATTGTTAGTAAATAGTGGGTCCTTTTGTCAGACACTCCTCCGCACTCTGCTGTTTCTGCTTTCCTCACTAATCTGAAAGTTGAAAGTGTGTGAACTAACGCGATTTTAAATCAGATTAAAAATTTGTTGTTGAATGGGTACTTTCTTCCTGAACCAGTCTTTGGTGAAGGAGAATATACTACAGAAGGGAACTTCATCTGCCCTAAGTCCTAAAAAGCAAATAAAAACCCGAGCTTCTCTGCATAATATATAGAGTTATTGATCATTCTTTCCAGAAAATATTTTAAAATTTAATGTGCATTTATTCTAAAGATTGATAACTGATTTTGCAGCCAATAATGCCAAGGTCTTTAAAACAGCATATAAAGAGTTTCCCTGTCAGAAATCGTTTTCGTAGGATTTTTTTGGCCACTGCAAACCCATTAGGCATTAAGTCTTATGTTTCTAGTCAGAGAAAAGCATGGTAGTTTAAAAAAAATTTTTTTAAACAACATAAAACTGCCATCAAGTAACTTCGTCCTCACAGTGATCCAATAGGTACTTACATACACTAAAAAGAAAATTTGGTGGATGTAGCTCTGCCACCCCCCATTTCTGAATTGTTTATTTCCATTAGACACAGCAGAGTTCTTTAAAGGAAGAAGACCTCGCTGCTTATAAAGCTGTGAAACTGCTCTTTTAAGTATCAGATTCAAAAGATACTTTCTGCTTCTCTAGAATACTGGCATTGTTTAGTCCAAAACAAAGATAATCTCGAAAGAAGTGAAAGATACTTTTCTACAAGTTGTGCCACTGACACTGATGATTGCTCCCAGAGGATGAACGTGTACCACAAGCCAATCCCACTACTGTAGAGTTGATGCAGACGAATAGGACGGAGTGGAACTGTCTCATGGGAATTCAGAGGCTGTACATCTGTATGAACTGTGCTCTTTTGTCCCCCTTGGAGCAGCTGTGGGTTCAAACCACAGCCCCTTGGTGGGCAGCCCAGCACTGAACCCACACACCACCAGGGTGTCTGAAGTCTATCGCTATTGTACATTTCATTTTAAGAACTTGAAGGAAAACTGTGGTTTTAGTCCTTCATTAAAGAACATTTTGAAGTATTTTCTTGACTCATTGGGAAACAAATGTTTGTATTATCCATTAGCAATTCTGAAATTAATCTTTTATATCATTCTAGTTCATTCACCTAGATCAGTGGTTCTCAATCTGTGGGTCGTGACCCCTTTGGGGGTCGAACAACCCTTTCACAGGGGTCGCCTGATTCAGAACAGTAGCAAAATTACAGTGATGAAGTAGCAACAAAAATAATTTTTTGACATTGTTTTAGGGGCTCATACAACTCTTATCACAATCTCCATACATATACATACATCAGTTGTATAAAGCACATCTGCACATTCTTTGCCCTAATCATTTTCGAAGCATTTGCTCTCCACTTAAGTCCTTTGCATCAGGTCATCTTTTTCCCGCTCCCCCCTGCCTCATGAGCCCTTGATAATTTATAAATTATTATTTTGTCATATCTTGAACAAAAATAATTTTATGGCTGGGGGTGTCACCACAACATAAGGAACTGTATTAAAAGGTTGCAGCATTAGGAAGGTTTGAGAACCACTGCCCTAGATAGACCACACCTAGACTTAACACACCTTAGCACTCGTTCAATATTCAATTACTTAAGTTTTTTTCCTCCCATCACTCCGGTATTTCCACGTTTTATTTCTCCTAAATGATGAGTTTAAGACTACACTGAACATGATACATCTTATAAAAGCCTCTTTCTCTTCTCTGATTAAATAATTTATACTTACACAGACAGTACTTTAAGCGCTTACACACATCTCATTCGACTGTCAACTACAAAGACTAAACTACCTCTTAACTATAGACTTAAGAAGCACATCTACCAAATGAAATATGAAGGGGAGAAAAACAAAAATATCTTATAAAAATACATTTCTGAGACAGGAATCACACAAAAAATAATAATTATTAGCATTCTAGCTATAACTTGCTAAAGTTCCTTTTACCTACCCTTTCCATCCACGCTACACACATGCATGTAGGCAGGCATACCTGTAGAAATACATTCTCAGGTATTTATGCATGAATTCACATTAAGACGGGGCTTCCTTTAAGATATTCCTGGGGCCCTCGCCAGAAGAATGTTCTTCAGAGGACAGCGCTGAAGATACAGCTCGGGGAGAAGGCAGGTCTGCTCAGGACACTCAGGAGCAAGCTAAGGGAAGAAGGGAGAGGAGGAGGGAGAGAGGACCACCAAGCTCTGAGGACTATATTCCTGCTTGGAACAGCCACTGCACAAGAGGGCGGTACAGCAGCCCTACCCTGAGACACAGTGTCCCCTCAATGACCCTTAGCACTAGGGGGACAGCTCTGGAGACAGTGCAGGAATTGTGCCCAGTCGGACTCCCCGCCCCAGGGTGAAACGTGAAGGGAGCGCAACAGAGCAGCAAGGGGAGCAAAGCAATGAAGTCCCCGAGGAATGCCAAAAATAGACTTCGGGGGCAGGGCTTGGCACCTCATCAGACTCAATCAGGAAACATTCATAAAGGTCAACAGACAGACCTGGAACGATTTATAGGCTCTTTTTTTTTTTGTCTATATAAGATAGGCAAGATAAATGATCCTGAGGAGAAAACAATGGAACCAATGGTTCTGGGGGGACAAGGGAGAGGGGGAAGTGGGGAAAAGGAAAGGGGAAGCCAACAAACCCAGGGACAAGGGTAAAAAACAAGTGAACTAAAATTGATGGCCAGGAGGGCATAGACTGTCTGGTGGGGTTTGATTAAGTGCAGTGTAGCTGAGAGGAATTAGTGAAAGGTGAATGAAGGTTAAACATGATAGTGGGACAAGGGGAACGTAAAAGGAAATGGAAGAAAGAACTAGGAGGCAAAGGACATTTATAGAGTTATAAGTACAGGCATGTACATATGTAAATATATTTTTATATAGCGATAGGGACATAGATCTAGATACATATTTTTATATGTTAAGTATTAAGGTAGCAGACAGACATTGAACCTCTACTCAAGCCCTCCCTGAACGCAAGAACACTTTGTTCTAATAACCTGGCATTCTGTGATGCTCACCTTCCCAACACGATTGCCAAAGAGAAAATGGGTGCATAAGCTAATATGCAGAAAGCTGATGGTGGCGGGCTATTAAAAGATACAGCGTCTGGGGTCTTAAAGGCTTGAAGTTAAACAAGTGGCCATCTCTCTGGGAAGCAACAAAGCACACATGGAAGAAGCACACCAGTCCTTGTGATGATGATGTGTCAATGGGATCAGGTGTCCAGCCTCACAAGATCCAAAACAAACAAGCATGTCCATGTGAATGAGGGGGTGCTGTAGTGGAAAGCCGAATGAAGCCCATTTGTAGAAATTGGAATTCCCCTCAAAGAAGGGTCACAAGGAAGGGACTGGTCAGTCGGGGGGCAGTTTGGTACCTATGAAACCTACAACATTCCTCTAGTTACTTAATGCTTCCTCCCCCCTACTAACCCGTTTCTACCTTACAAATCCAGTTAGACCAGAGCATGTACACTGGCAAAGATAAGAGCTCTTGACACATGGAATCCAGGACAGATAAATCCCTCAGGAACAGTAATGGGAGTAGCAATACCATGAGGGTAGGGAGATGGTGGAGGGAGAAAGGGGAACTGATTGCAATGATGGATACATACCCCCACACCCATACCCACGGTGACGAACAACAAGCGTGGGGAGACAGTGGACAGTGTAAAAATAACAACATAATTTATTAAGGGTTCATGAGAGTGGGGGGATGGGGAAAGGAGGAAAAAAAATTAGCTGATACCAAGGGCTTAAGTAGAAAGAAAATGTTTTGAAAAGGATGATGGCAATGTATGTACAAATATGCTTACACTATGGATGTATGAATTGTTATTAGAGATGTAAGAGTTGCGAGAGAATCTCCATAAGTCAAAATTGACTATATGGCAGGGAGGGGGTGAGAGAGTTCTTTTTTTTTTTTTTTTGTAATCATTTTATTGGGGGCTCTTATAGCTCTATTACAATGTTCCATACATCAATTGTATCAAGCATATATGTACATATGTTGCCATAATTTCCAAAACATTTTGTACTTGAGCCCTCTTTTTTCCCCTCCCTTCCCCATAGAGAGAGTTCTGAGACAAGTAAAAAGCCAAAGCCTATTTTAAATAAATAAACCAAAAATTCCTGGGAGCAGAGATGGGAGAATGAGAAGGTACAGAAGCAAGAAATTGGTCAAATGTTGCTGATGAATCTTGGTGATGAGCACATGAAAGGAGACGTTATTACTCTTTTGATTTTGTGCATGTCTGAAATTTTTCATAATAAAGTTTAGGGGAAAAATAATAGAATATAAATCTTCATCTTACCTGACTTCTTTCTGAAAGGTTTTCTCAGGAGAAAACATTAAAGTTGAAGTTCTGTCAGTGAAATTATTTTTATATTCCAGTGTTTTCCCAATTCATGCCACATTTGCTTCTTTCATGACTGTGGAACTCCTACTTTATTAATAAGCCCTGTACCAAGAGACATTCTAAACTCCTAGCTAAGACTGCTTTATTGGGAGCTAAAAAATAAACATTCAGGACAAACAGGCTGCATCAGAGAGTAAACAATAATGGTCAAGTAACTTATTTTTTAATGGATCAAATAATCCAGACCCAACCATGCCCTACAGCCTTTGCAGAAGAGAGTAAGGTGACAAAAGACCCAGAGGCACAATTTTATGTTGCAAAGTCTATCTCAATCTGGGTGCAAAGCTACAGCTGGTAATGAAAGTGGTTGCATTGAGTAGTTCAAGCTGAGGATTTAGCTCCGGTAGCAACAAATGAAGCTTCAAGCTAACAGTTCATAACCAATTTTACTGAAGTAGGGAGTCGCTCCTTTAAGAGTTTTTAATCGAACCTTTTTAATAAATGACAGCATAGGGGAACAAAGATGTTAAGGAATATACTCAAAATCATAGAGCAAAAGCAGCTTAACTATCTTTATTCAATTTCCTGGTCACTTAGAATCTAGGTCAGTGGTTTTCAACCTTCCTATTGCCACGACCCTTTAATACGTACAGTTCATGGTGTGGTGACACCCCCAGCCATACAATTATTTTCATTGCTACTTCATAACTGTAATTTTATTACTGTTATGAACCAGGCCACCCCTGTGAAAGGGTCGTTCAACACCCCCAAAGGGGTCGCAACCCACAGGTTGAGAACCATTGGTGTATAGGGTTTGTGTGAGTCAGAATTGGTCCTATATATAGCACACATCATTATTTTCAAACACACACATGTAGTCCCCACCTGAAAAAAATGTATGGGATAAAGATGGACTTATTCTAGAGTGTTTTTCATAAAAATGACAGAAGATAATTTTCCTGTTGAAGAATATTCTGGGCCTATTCTATTCATTAGGCTGAATCCTAATTACCTTTCAACATTATCTGACTGGCATTTCTATGGCAGGCATTACCCTGTTTTTTTTTTCTCCTTTTTTCTTCCTTGCTTCCTAGCATTTCTCTCACAGGTATGCAGTGTTTCGGTGTTTATTAAAAACAAGGCCTAATAGATAAACAGGTACAGTACTGCTTTTTCTCATGAACCTCTCCAGTAGATATTTTCTTGTTGCAAAGCTTTGGGCCAAGTGGTCAAGTTTTGTTTTGAACGTTTTGTGGGTCAGTGAAAGCTTATAAAGTGAATTAATTTTCTGTTGCACAGTTTCTTAACACATTGTTTTATGACATTAGTTACAGTCCCTTCAGTGTAATAGCACTTTTCCCAATCCTGTTGTGTTGTAGTTTATGCCACATCTTTCCTGCCCCTTTCAGGGCAGGAAACTGGCCGGGGGGGGGGGGGCAAATACTTCTGGTCTGGTAGAGTTGAGTGTTCAGGTGAACATGTTTTCTTCACGAGTGTAAGCTACTGTTCATTTGATAGGCCTGTCTAGTGTTTGGCTGGAAGTTGAGCTCTGGGAATGGGTTTTAGTTCCAGGTTTGAAGGAAATCCACCAGTCTCTTTGAAACAGTATCTCTAGGCTTTTTTACAATGATTTTTTATTTTGTTTCACCTTTCCCCGCCCACACTGTTCAGGACCTTCTAGTGTG
This sequence comes from Tenrec ecaudatus, assembly GCF_050624435.1. NCBI lineage: Eukaryota > Metazoa > Chordata > Mammalia > Afrosoricida > Tenrecidae > Tenrec > Tenrec ecaudatus. Next base: position 160,114,843 of record NC_134530.1, read on the forward strand.
ATCTCTATCAGAGTGGTTGGTACTGACAGCCAGGTACCATCTAGTTCTTGTTTCAGGGTGGGGGTCCCTTGGTCATTTGAACAAATGGTTTCCTTGCATCTGTGGTTTTCTTCACTCTTACTTGCTCTGGCTGGGGGCCCAATCCTTGTGTTATAGATGGTTGCTCTCATGCCATAGTAAGGCCTCAGTAGTCTTTATGGACTATAGTATGCTAGTTGAGTGTGTTTCCTGAGACCGGAAGCCCAGTGCAAGTGGCCAAGTAGTTTTAGTAGATGACACCTCATTCCCTGTATACCTATGCTGGTCTTCCTTGGGGCACACCTTTTTATAGCAAGACTGATTAGGTTCTCCAGGTGTTGTTTTTATTTTCTATTTTGGTTTACTGTTCTGTAATAACTGGGATCCACCCTAAGGGTGAAATTTTAATCAATGAAGAGGGTAAGTCTTGTGTGTTGCTTATCTTTTTCTTGTGTTTCTTGGTCTGAGTGCTCACTCAGTCATCAAAAATTAAATGGAATGTATAAAGAACCATGCCCTCGGCATTAGTAAGCTGAAATGGACTAGCATTGATCATTTGAATCAGACAATTGTATCTGCTATGCCAAGAACGACAGATTCAGGAGGAATAGCATCACATTCATCGTCAAAAATCAGAGCTTTACCTAATTACCATCAAATTTTTTGTGTTTATGTTTACTGCCTTACCTATTAATTACCTTATATGAACTGGAATTGAGACCATTCTACTCAGATAATAGTTTACAATATTGGAAAATCATCCCAGTTCAATTTTTTGTTTTCTTTAATATGGCTAATCTTTATTCCAAAAACCAACTTTCTCCATTATGAGAAGAAGGCTAGGCTGTCTCAGTGTCACAGGGATGGCAAACCCTTTAGAGTTGATTTAACCTTTCAGAGCAAATTTTCTTAGATATGCTCTTCAGTAGATTAAGTAGATAAAGGTCATAACTGATACTTGTGACATTTAGCCACAGACTTACCTTTCATGTTTATGCTGAGTAAATATTTAGTAAGTAAATCTTAAACCAAAAAAATTCCTGACAGTAGAAATCAGGATGAGGAGTCAGTTTCTGGCTTACTGACGTCGCCTCTTCTCATCCTTAGCCTACCTTGTCTCCATAGACTCATTGCATCCACCTCATCGCTGTCATTCAAAATAATGAACACAGGCACACAGTACCATAGGTAGGCCTTGAAAGTTCCATCCAAAGTTTAGCTTGACTAGGAAAAATATCAGTCGAGTCCGAGGCTTAATTCTTTTCTTTTTTTTTTTTAAAAAATCACTTTATTGGGGGCTCTTACAGCTCATAACATTTCATGCATCAATTGTTTCGAGCATATTTGTACATACATTTCCATCATCATTTTCTTTTTTTTTTCTTCTATTTTTTACATTTTATTAGGGGTTCATACAACTCTTATCACAATCCATACATATACATACATCAATTGTATAAAGCACATCTGCACATTCCCTGCCCCAATCATTCTCAAAGCATTTGCTCTCCACTTAAGTCCTTTGCATCAGGTCCTCTTTTTTTACCCCCTCCCTCCCCGCTCCCCCCTCCTTCATGAGCCCTTGATAATTTATAGATTGTTATTTTGTCGTATCTTGCCCTATCCGGAGTCTCCCTCCCCCCCCTCCTTCTCTGCTGTCCATCTCCCAGGGAGGAGGTTACATGTGATCCTTGTAATCAGTTCCCCCTTTCCAACCCACTCACCCTCTACTCTCCCTGTATCGCCCCTCACACCCTTGGTCCTGAAGGTATCATCCACCCTGGATTCCCTGTGTCTCCAGCTCCCATATGCACCAGTGTACAACCTCTGCCCTATCCAGTCCTGCAAGGTAGAATTCAGATCATGGTAGTTGCGGGGAGAAAGCATCCAGGATCTGGGGGAAAGCTGTGTTCTTCATCGGTACTACATCGCACCCTGACTGACCCATCTTTTCTCCTAAACCCCTCTGTGAGGGTATCTCCAGTGGCCGACAAATGGACTTTGGGTCTCCACTCTGCACTTCCCCCTTCATTCACTATGGTATATATATATATATAATATATATATTTTTTTGCATGATGCCTTATACCTGTTCCCTTTGGCACCTCATGATCTCACAGGCTGGTGTGCTTCTTCCATGTGGGCTTTATTGCTTCTGAGCTAGATGGCCGCTTGTTCACCTTCAAGCCTTTAAGACCCCAGATACTATCTCTTTTGATAGCCGGGCACCATCAGCTTTCTTCGCCACATTTGCTTATGCACCCGTTTGTCTTCGGCGATCATATCATGGAGGTGTGCTGCCAATGATAAGGTTTTTTGTTCTTTGATGCCTGAAAACTGATCCATTTGGGACCACATGATCACACAGGCTGGTGTGTTTTTCCATGTGGGCTTTGTTGCTTCTCAGCTAGACGGCCGCTTGTTTATCTTCAAGCCTTTAAGACCCCAGACGCTATCTCTTTTGATAGCTGGGCACCATCAGCTTTCTTCACTACATGTACTTGTTCACCCACTTTGGCTTCAGCAGTTGTGTCAGGAGGGTGAGCATCGTAGAGTGCCAATTTAATAAAAGAAAGTATTCATGCATTGAGGGAGTGCTTGAGTAGAGGCCCAAGGTCCTTCCGCCACCTTAATACTAAACCTATAAATATAGACACATAGATCTATTTCCCCATCTTCATATATATATATTTGCATGTAAATGTCTTTGTCTAGACTTCTATAAATGCCCATTGACTTCTAGCTCTTTCCTTCATCTCCCTTGACTTTCCTCCTGCCCCACTACCATGCTCCGTTCCGACCTGGGTTACAGCTATACCTCTTCTCTACGCAACCTTACCCTTGATCATTCCCCACCAGGCCTGCCACTCCCCCCTCACTACCATTTTGGGCCCCATGTTGTTTCCTTGTCCCTGTGTTTGTTAACACCACTTCCTTACCCCCCACCTCCCCCTATCCCAAGTCCCGCTGGAACTGTCGGTCCCGTTGTTTTTCCTCCAGATAGTTCATCCAGCCTGTCTTATTTAGACAGACCTGTGGAGACAATAACATGCACGAAAACAAGACAGAGGAAAACAAAGCAACAGTATACAACCAGAGAACAAAACAACAACAACCCACTGACAAAGAACAAAACAAAACACATCAAGAAGGAAAAGCTTGTAGTTAGTTCAAGGATCGTTTGTTGGCCCTTAGGAGTGTTTTCCAGTCCAGTCTGTTGGGGCACCGTGCCCTGGCCCCAAAGTCCACTTTCAGCATTCCCTGGGGACCTTGCCGCTACATTCTCTTACTGTTCCGCTACACTCCCCCAGTGCTTTGCCGAGGCTTAATTCTGAGTCTTAGCTATGCTTTAAGCCTTTCTCTTTCAGTCATCAGGTCAAATGAGGCCCAGTCTCCTGGTTAAATGTATCAAGAACAAAGTTATAGTTCCCAGAGGAAATATTAACACATAAGAATGTGGCTACAAGAGTGGAAAGGCCTAAGGGCTCTGAATGTGGCAGCAGAGGGCAGAGAGACGTATCAAACCCTTACCCTAAAGAACCTAGGGTCATGGAGCAAGAGGCAGGAGCGTGTTGTCTTGTGTAGTTGGAATCACACACTTAATTCTTTCAGTGTACTTGACAGGGATGGTGAAAGTACTATGTACACACTTAAATTTGAATTTTTTTTTTAACAGCATCTGCAGTCAGGAGACCCATGGCAGCTGAGGTGAGTTTGATATAAAACTGATTCAGGATTTGGATACCTTATGAAACCTTTACTTCCACCCCCTTTTAGGTTTCAGAAACTAAAACTCTTAAGTCTAAGCCAGACATTTTATTTTTTTTAAATCAAACCACTTACTATCAAGTTTTGATTTCTTACACATGGTAGCCCATGTATTATGGAGAACTGTTTCATAAGATTTTCCTGGAGAAAAAAGCAAACAAAGATTTTCTTGGTAATTTCTTTATGGAAGCAGATTCCCAGGCCTTTCTTCCAGGGTGCTCCTAGGTGGGTTCAGATTGCCGACCTTTATGTTAGCAACCAGTGATAAATTGCTTACGCCACTCAAATCTGAAATTATGCCACTCTCCCTTTATTGCAGTTTATTATTAATACCTCACATTTCTTGAGCATTTTTCAAATCTATCAATGACTGTGGTAAGTTCCTTTCTATTGTGTACTGTGCGGTCAATTCTAACTCATAAGGATTTTTAGGCTAGAGCAGAACTGCCCACAGGGTTTTCAAGGCTGCTTTTTTTACAGGAGAAGGCTGCTACATCTTTCTCCCACAGAGCAGCTGGTGGGTTTGAACTGAAGACCTTTTGGTTAGCAGCCAAGCAATTAACCCTTAAGCTACTGGGGCACCTTTCCTTATATAGATATTGTTATTTAATCCTGAAAGCAAGTCTATGAGGTAAGTGCTATTGTTATCACTATTTTACAGTAGAGTGAATCTTAGAGATAGTGTAACCTATTGAAAGTCACATAATTAATAAATGTTAAGACTGGGATTCAAACCTAGCCAGTCTGATACCAAACCCTTAATTACTTTGCTATTACTGACTTCCTCGTCCCAATCGTTCAGTGATTATAAAGAAGTGCTTCTTTTATTTACCAGAAACTGAAGTTTACTGTTTTTCTTTCCTATGTTGACTATCTTTAACTTTCTTCCTATGGAGCATTTCTTAACCCTCTTCTTATTTCTTGCCTTGCTAAGGTTTTGTGAAGGGGCTCAGAATGCTGACCCTTTTGGCCTGAGATGTAGATTTTTCTACCCCAAAGAGCTTTCTAGATCTGTCAGGTTATCTACCGAGGGTCTTCTGGTACTAAGGGCCTGGCCAAGAAAGTGGAACTTGAATGTCATCATAGAATTGTGACATCTTAGTGTTACAGCTCTTTTAGAATTTGTCTAGCAGGGGTTTTTTTGTTTTTTTTTCCGGAAACTTCCCCCCCACAAATTGTGACATCTTATTTCCTTTAGCCTTTTTGCCTCCTGGCTTCTTAATGTAATGAGTATTGACATAATGAAGTGTGCCCTCCAGCCTGTTACCCTGATAGCTCAGTTTTGGGGAATAGTCTTTTAAGCTCTGCCCCCCTAGTCTTCTCCCTGACTGAAGGGGCATTCACGTGGGTGGAAACAAAGCCCTGTGGCTCGTGTCTCAGAAGCATCGTGTTACTGTCTCCACATTATAATTCTATTTGGCAGTGGCTAGTTCACTTGTGCTAGAGATAATTTGGGTTAGGTTGAAGGTGAGGGGGAAGAGAGAAGTAATTTCTGAGAGGAAGCTGGGCAACAGTAGGTTGTGGGACTCTGCCATTAACTTGAATTGCATTGGTGAACTGAGATTTATTGCATTTTCTGGGACTGAAAATCCCCTTTTTCTGTTTGTTTTTCTTCAGTGATACTCCCTTTTATTTCCTACAGCAGTTTTAGGAGAACCAAGAGTGAACTCTGTGTCCCATAGAGTTTTTTTGTCTACATTAGTTCCATGGGAAAAGCAGCACTGTAGCTGTGATATGCATAGGGCTGGTCTTCTAGAGAGAGGTGTACCTGACCCAAACTGGCATTTTCAGTTGCCTCACATGCGTTCATTCTGAAGCAGGACAATGAATAAGGAGAAAGATTGATGCCATATAAGTTATGGTTTGGGTGAAGAATATTGAATGTTTCATGGACTGCCTGAAGAGCAAACATCTGTCTTGGAAGAAGTACACGCAGAATGCTCCTTGGAATCAAGAATAGACTTTATCTCGCACATTCCTGGAGAAAGTGTAGCAATACCCAGGTGAAGTAGAGGGTCAGTGAGGAGGAATACCTTGATTGAGATGGATTGGCCCAGGCACTGCAGCAGCGGGCTCAAGCATGGCAACAATCGGGAGGGTGGTCCAGGCCCGGGCAGGGTTTGTTCTCTTGAGCATAGGGTCACTATGGGCCACAGCTCACTAGATGGCGCCTGCCAACAACCACCTTGAAAGAATGTGTTCAGTGTTTTATTGATTTTGTTTTGATGGATCATGAGGGTAGCTGTTGGATGTCTGATGCAGCAACTGTATACTAATCCTGACTCTCTTTCTAGGTGCCTTGTGCCTCTGGCATGCCCATTAAGAAAATAGGCCACCGGAGTGTTGATTCCACAGGAGAAACAACATATAAAAAGGTGAGTTTGGGTGAGACCCTCTCATCTTACTCCAGGAACGCAGAGGGGACACTGCGTTCTGTGATCCCGTGCTAGCTTAGGCCTGTGCACTGCAGCGCTCATGCAACTTGAGCTTTGGAATGTGCTCCTCAAAGGATGAATTGTCTCCTATTCCTATACGTGTATTGAAATGAAAATGTTGTTAATAGGTAAACCTGGTGCTGCGAAACTGTGTTCCTTCTTTAAGGTATAAAGTTGAAGTGGTTCCTCAAAGTCGTTATTACCTGACTGTAGGGAACCGGATTACTTGACAGCGCCCCCCAGGTGCTGTGGGTACATGAATGGATAGGCAGCAGCTTGGAGTGTTTTGGTTTTTATTTTTTAATTATTTTATTCGTTCTCTCCTTAAAAAAAGTTCCATCTTGTGGATAACGCCTAGAACATCTGCCTTTTGAGCTATATTGAACAATTGAAACCCCCACAAATCCATTACCATCAAGTGGATTCGGCTCTGGGCAACCTTGTGTCATTTGTGAGACTAAATCTTTATGGGAGCAGATAGCCTCGTCGTTCTTTTGAGGTGTGACTGGTGTGACCAGTGCCCCTTAGGCAGCGTGGAAAGGTGGTCATAATAGCCCCAAAGGCAAAATTGAACTGAGAAGTAAAGCAAGAGAGAAGTATGCTGGAGTGATCCCACCCTTTCAGTTCTTGGTCTAGTTGTGGATTGTTAGGCTTCCCTAGGGATAGTACTTCGCTTCCTTCTTAGCACTCAGGCTGGTACCTTGTCTTGGTACATTCTGCTGGTTTCCTAAGACTCCCATTTCTGGCCTATGTTAGTGTGTGTCTGTTCTCCGCCTTTATTGCGTTGTCCAAAAAGCAAACATGGACTGACCCATGTTTCCAGTCAGTGACCTTACCCTGGAATAGGCTGTGAGGCCCTTATCAATTCAGCAGATGTGTATTGAGCTCCTTTTACTTGTTGAACATTGAAATAAAAAGATGAGCTAGTGGTTACCCGTTGGGCTGCTAACCGCACAGTCAGCTATGCGAAACCACCAGCTACTCTGTGGGAGAAAGAGGAGGCTTTCTACTTGTGCAAAGGTGGACCGTCTCCGGAACCCACAGGGGCAGTTCTCCTCTGTTCTCAGGTGCTGTGAGTTGGAATGGACTCAGTGTCAATGCTTCTGGTTTGGTTTGATCCGGTCTAGTTAGAAAGGCAAATACATAAGTAATTTGTTGTAATTTTAATACTCAATGAGGACTAGAGAGAAATACAGGTAATGTCGGATGGGCATTAGAGACGAGGAGTATACTTTAGAGCAGCAAAGCTGTCTCATGGAACTTTCTACAGTAATGGAAATGTACTATAGTTGTGCTAACATGGTAACCTCTAGAAATGTGACTTGTAAGCCTGAGAAAGTGAATTTAATTATTATTATTTTTTAATGTCGCATCATGGGTTGAGTGGGATTTTTGTATTTCTGTTTTTAGAATTGCCATAGTGTAATAATTATAAATACAAATATTTCTTCCTCAGAAATAGTTTGAGTTTTTCATGCAGTTCTTTTTGCCATGGCACTGTCTTTGGGCCATTCATCAAGCTCAGTCTTAGAGAAGCTGATGCTTCGTAACCAGGTAGTCAATCAGAAAATTGGTTAATTTTTAGTTGCATTGTATGCTAGCTGAATAAAATGTTTGAAGGGCCACTAAGGAGTAAGATCTGAGCTGTAGATCTCCCAAGTATCGATGTAGAACTTTTGGTGTAGGCCGGCTAATAGGAGGGTACACCTTGTCCACATTATCCCATCTGTGCTTCACTGCCAGCACAGCACCCTGCAAGGAGGAGATACTGGAAAACGTTTCCTTTCAAGTCTCCCTACCAGCTCTTCCCTCCTGGGTCTGTGTTGGTCCTAGAACATTTCTTCTCTTTTCTGTTTCTCAGACAACCTCATCAGCCTTGAAAGGTGCCATCCAATTAGGCATTACTCACACTGTGGGGAGCCTAAGTACCAAACCAGAACGGGATGTCCTCATGCAAGATTTCTACGTGGTGGAGAGTATATTCTTCCCCAGGTACAAAGGTTAATATTCTGGGGAAGGTCTTGGGAAATTTAGCTGCCCCAGGGCAGTTTTAAGAGTTCGGGCATAGCTAATTTAGTCACCTGTTCAGTCCTTAACCTGATTTTTTCCCCCCCTTAACCTGATTTTAAGGCAGCTAGACAAATTAAGGTGATGTGGGACTGGAGAGTTTGGAGATCAGATGCTGTCTCCTAGATCCTTTTGTGAGCCTCTGGCCTATAGAATGAATCCTAGCAAATTAATGCATTACCATATATACTTGAGTATAAGCTGACCTGAATATCAGCCAACGCACCTAATTCTATCACAAAACTGCATAAAAATGTGCTGAAAAATTCAGCTTATACACGAGTGTGTATGGTAAGTAGGAGATAAATTTAATCTTTTGGACCTGTGACTTAATTCTCACGTTTAAGTAACTGCCTGACCTAATTCTACTGGTTCTGAAAGCAGGGATGTATTAGCTTTCCTTTGAATGTCTTCGGGCAGATGGGTGATTGGGGGTGGACTCCCTGGATGACAGAGCCAGGTAAATTAGGACTTTTGTCTGTTTAATCCCCTAGCGAAGGGAGTAATCTGACTCCTGCTCATCACTACAATGACTTTCGTTTCAAGACATATGCACCAGTTGCCTTTCGCTACTTTCGGGAGCTATTTGGCATCCGGCCTGATGATTACTTGGTGAGTTTCTAGAAATCAGGACCCCATGATGCTAGGGGATTATTCCCAAAGGAAGACACCCACCAACCCACCCACCGACAATCTCACGTCAGTTTTTCTTTAAAACACAACTGCATCTCTAATGTCTCTGACTCTCATATTCCATTCTCTCTGGCCAGTACTCTCTTTGCAGTGAGCCCCTGATTGAACTCTGCAACTCTGGGGCTAGTGGCTCCCTTTTCTACGTGTCCAGTGATGATGAATTCATCATTAAGACGGTCCAGCATAAAGAAGCGGAGTTTCTCCAGAAGCTACTTCCAGGATACTACATGGTGAGGGGGAAAGAAGCCTCGCCTGGCTGCCTGTGCTGCCTGGACAACTCTGGGGTCTGAGCAATGTCAGTGCTTCTGTCCTGAGAAACTAGTCTATTTTTGTACTTGTTGCATCATCTCTCTTGCCTCTCAGTGGCTAAAAGGATTTTATCTGTCCTATTTTAAGTGTTATTTCACTTAGATGACCTTGTCCACAGGGAAGGTTTAGTGACATTTAGCTCCTAGATCATAAGTTCCCAGACTTGTTTGTCGTGCTTCCCATTATGAAAAGAATTCTTCAGCGCCCGCATAGCAGTTAAAAACTTTTGTACTATAGCCTACAATCCTGATACAGTGTAGGTGTCTGCTTTTACAGCTCCCCTCTGTCCCCCACCCCCAAGGAATGGAATCACCCACTTTGTGACACACTGCCCTATATAGTGACATACGGTGGGTTATTTCCATCAATAGTGTATTTGCTCTCGTTCTGACTGATGAACTTTTGGAGGTGCTAGATAATACAGGTTTTACCTGTACTCTCGCCAGGGTAAATGTCAAGACTCTTTCAACCCTGTTGAATAAATAAGACTCGTTATACATTCTGAAGGTTTACTGATGACTGTGTTGGGCCTGTGGCTCAGCTCAGTGGTGATTCAACCATTGAGATCAGTATATTGAGGAATTTTTAACACATCGTGTGGGCTCATTTCAGACAGACTGTGCCTGAGTCCAGCGTAGGAGACTAAAGGAGCTAGCAGCTTTAGCTCTTGAGTTTGAGTGACAAGAGCTAACTTGCTCTCCTTTGTGTTTTTGTGCTCCCAGAACCTCAACCAGAACCCTCGGACGCTGCTCCCTAAATTCTATGGATTGTACTGTGTGCAGGCAGGTGGTAAGAATATTCGAATTGTAGTGATGAACAATCTCTTGCCACGATCAGTCAAAATGCATGTCAAATATGACCTTAAGGGCTCAACCTACAAACGGCGGGCTTCTCAAAAAGAGCGAGACAAGCCTCTCCCCACCCTTAAAGACCTGGACTTCATACAAGACATACCTGACGGTCTTTTTTTGGATGCTGACATGTACAATGCTCTGTGTAAGACCCTGCAGCGTGACTGTTTGGTGAGTTTCTCGTATTTGCCTTTCTTAGACACTAAAACAGCCTGGTGGTTAAGCTTCACATTTCGGCTCCTCTGTAGCTTTATTTATAAAGTTTTTATTGTAAAGCAGATGAAGGTTTCCTGAGTAAATCACAGTGTACATGCAACAGTTCATATACAGTTTGTCTCAGTTCATCCATTGCCATCCCCTCAAGGTACCCTCACTTACCCTGCTTTTTCCTGGCTTCTGGTTGCCACTCCTCCACCTTTCCTAACTCTGAACTTTGTCCTTTTTGAAATCTGAACTAGTTGATAATTTTAATAAACTACAGATTTGGGAGATCCAGCTTCACTTGAGCCTTTTGTGTTGCTCATCATTCAATTTCCTATTTCTCTCAACAGAGATTTCAGATGTTTGGAACTCTTTTCAACATTGTCCAACTCCCAGGTCCCCCTTGTTTTTCAGGGAAAGACGCCACCTTTCCATCTTGTTCCATCCCTTTGTCCTGCTCCGTGACCAGTTACTACTGTATTTACACTTAAAACCATTCTAGTCTCCTTCCTCCCCAGCTCGTGCTCGCGATCCATTCTTCATCACTTCCGTCCTTTCTCTCATCTTCAACCACCGGCCACTCCATTGCTCATCTTTCTTTCTCATCTCTGTTCCAGGCCACAGTCCATGGCCTCTGTGGTGACCACTTCCATAAGCACTGCCACATCTTGTGGCCACCTAGATGTCACAGCCGTAGACCTTTGGTCACTTGAAGTTGGTTCCTTGTACTGAACACACACACCCTGGCTCTGTGACACCTTTTGCTGCCTCTTTCCACCGCTCGCACTTGGTGTCTTCAGCCTACTTTTGGAGGGGCCTGCTCCTCCTTCCTCAAGGCTGCTCTTCTCCACCCTCCTTCGTTCACTGCGTCTGCTTCCACGGTGGTTCTTACTTCAGTCAGTCAGCTTCGGTTGCAAGGACAAGTGATTTAATCAGTCCTGTGCTCTCCTCCTTTCTCACTTCACCCTCCTACTCACAAACTCTGGCTGAGTTTTTGGAGCCGATGGGAGTGTTGGCAACTTTAGAGTACAGTTGATACTCTTCATCATGACAAATCAGATCAATGATTGCCTTACAGCTGTCACCCTCTCTAATCTACTACTCGTATTCCTTGTGTTTTATGTTCCGCCAATACCAAATCATACTTCCCTGAAGGTATCATATTTTATAATGACTCTGGGCCTTGATAATACTCTTTTCTTCTGATTTTTTACTTGGACTTCTTTTTGCTCCCGTTTATCTTCTGTAAAGCCTACTGGTCTTCTGTACAGTGCTTTTCATTCAGTAATTACATCTATTGTTGTATGTATGCGTCTTTAATGTATTGCATTAAATTATAATATCCTTGAGGCCAGGAAGGCTCTCATGTGCTTTTAAATCTCCATAATGAGGCACAGTGTTTACACATGGTGGGAACTCAGTAAATCTTGAAATGAATTGAAACTGAGAATACAAGCTCCTCCAACAGAGTCCTCTGCCATGGTATGTCCTCTTAGTGGACTTTCCTGGTGTATTCTTTACAGCACAAATATACAAGGGGGTACCCCCCCAAAAGAATTTTTTTTCAAAGCTATGTATTTAAATTTTTTTACAAAACAACCTTGTCCCTTTCAAAGTATTCTCCATTACATTTAATACATTTGACAAATCTGCAATTCCATTCTTGGAAACATTTTTCAAACCCATCTGTTTGTATGGCTGACAGCACCTCCCACATTTTTTTCTTCATGTCTTCTACCTCGTCAAACCACTGTCCTTTCATGTCCCTCTTCATTCTTGGAAACTAAAAGAAGTCACACTGAGCAAGGTCAGGTGAGTAAGGTGCGTGGGGCAAGAGAGGCATGCTAGTTTTTTGCCAAATCCTGACACAGTGAGATGGCGCAGTGAGCGAGTGCATTATCCTGGTGGTAAAAACAGTGTCCTGCCCTGCCCCCTCCCGCTCAAGTCTGCCACAAATCAGGCCTTTTTTTTTTTAATCACTTTATTAGGGGTCTCTTACAAATCGTATAACAATCCACCCTTCAATAGTATTAAGCACACTTGTACATATGTTGTCATCAACATTTCCAAAAACAATTTCTACTTGAGCCCTTGGTATCACCTTCTCTTTTTTCCCTCTCCCTCCCCCACACTCCCACCCTCATGACTCCTTAATCAATTACTGTTATTTCGTGTCCTACACTGTCCATTGTCTCCCTATACACACCCTTCTGTTATTCATCCCCCTTTGGGGAGGGAAGGCTATATAAATCGGGCATTTTTGTTGCACACACTCTGTTAGGTAAGCTTTTCAGAACCTCTAAATAGAAAGCTTGCTTGATTAACAGCCTGATCTAGTGGAATGAACTCCAAATTTACTAAGTCAACATTTTCGTCTGTTCGGGAAGTTGACAGTTTCCAGAATGAGGTTTGTCACCAATCAACATTCTGCCTTTTTTGAAATGAGAAAACCACTTGTACACTTGAGTTTTTCCCATAACACTCTCCATGTGTACTGTGTTCAACATCATAAGTTTCTGTGGCATTTTTCCCACACTTAGAACAGCATGCTGTTCTCATAAATTGGCCATCACAAAAAACGAGGTTTGAGCAAAACTGCTTTTACGAAAAAAATTCACTGACCAGAGCGAACCTTCCGAGGCAGTGCCACTGGGTGCACGCACTCAGAGCAAGCTGCTCGATGCTCGCTTCGCGGGGAAAACCAGTACTGTGACAGCTCGGCCCAGCAGAGCTCTTTCCCCTTTTTTGAGGCTCCCCCACGTACATTTTCTTTCTTTGAGAATATGTTGTTTTTATGAAGTGCAGCATAGAACAGATAAAGCAGGGCTTGCGGGCTAGGCAGGGGAGCCTGTGCAGAACAGAACCCCTCCCCCCCCCCCCCCCGCCGGTCTGTGCAGCCTCAGGATTGCTCTGCTGTCTGAGCCCTTTGTTGCAGCCACGGTGTCAGCCCGTCTTGTGGAGGCTTTCTCCCTCCACTTACCAAGTGTGACTTTGGTAAAGAGACTGTGCTAGAGAGGGAAGGTGTCCCTAACGAATACCGTCACCTTACCCACTGCCATTGAGTAGAGTCTGCATTTTTCCCTTGGAGCAGCTAGTGGGCTTGAACTGCCGACTTACAGTTAGGATCCCAACACTTCACATGTAGCCTCACCAGGGTTCCTTAAAGAGTGACATGAGGAGGTTAATAGACTCTTCTCCAAGGAGCAGGAGGAACAAAGGATAAGCCTGTAGTTAGTGTTGAAGGCTCACAATAAAGACTATATCATGAGAACTGTGGGATTGTGACAAAAGTTCACATACTTCCCAAGTCTTTGTGGTCTTTCCTCCCATTAGGTGCTTCAGAGCTTCAAGATAATGGACTACAGCCTTTTGGTATCCGTCCACAACACAGATCATGCACAACGAGAAGCAGTAGGCAGCGAAGCACAGAATTCAACTGACACTCGAAGACCAGCCCCCCAAAAGGCTCTGTATTCCACAGCCATGGAATCCATCCAAGGCGAGGCGAGGCGCGGTGGCACGATGGAAACTGATGACCAGTAAGTGGATTCAAGGGCATGAGAAAGGAAAGCATAACTTTACCGCACTTTTTCTTAAGAGAAGGGCCCAGCTTCTGGGAAGAAATAACCCTGAGTTAGCAGGTAAGTCAATAGCATCAAACAGTAGAATCAGCTTTTAACACTGCAAAAGGAAAAGATGTCTTCAATTCTTTTAGGTGGTTTATTTTTTTAAGGTACCCCATAGAGTCTATTAGTAGGCATATTAAGATGTCAATGTATTGGGCCTCTACTCAAGTCCTCCCTCAACTAAAAACACTTTGTTCAAATAACCTGGTATTCTGTGATGCTCACCTTCCCTGACACGATTGCCGAAGACAAAGTAGGTGCATAAGCAAATGTGGTGAAGCAAACTGTTGGTGCCCGGCTATCAAAAAAATATAGTGTCTTGGGTCTTAAAGGCTTGAAGATAAATAAGCAGCCATCTAGCTGAGAAGCAACAAAGCCCACATGGAATTAGTACACAAGCCTGTGTGATCCTGAGGTATCGATGGGATCAGGTATCAGGCATCAAAGACCCAGAACAAAAAATCATATCCATGTGAATGAGGGGGAGAGTGGAGTGGAGACCCAAAGCCCATTTGTAGACAATACAGAAGGATCACAAGGGAGAGACGAGCCAGTCAAGTGCAGTAGTATAGCACCGTCGAAACATACAACTTGACTCGTTCTTTAATGCTTCCACCCCCCAACTCCACCCTAACATGACCCTCTTTCTATCTTACAAAATCGACTAGACGAGAACATGTACACTGGTACAGATAAAAGCTCTTGACACACATGGACTCCAGGACAGATCAACCCCTCAGGAACAGTAATAGGAGTAGTAATAGCATGAGGGTAGGAGGAAGGTGGGGGGAGAAGGGAGAAACCTATCACAATGATCAACATATAACCCTCTCCCAGGGGGACGGACAGTAGAAAAGTAAGTGAAGGGAGACAGTGGTCGGTGTAAGACATTAAAAAATAATTTATGGATTATCAAGGGTTCATAAGGGTGGGAGGGTGGAGGAAGTGGGGGGTGGAAGAGCTGATACCAAGGGCTCGAGTAGAAAGAAAATGTTTTGAGAATGATCATGGCAACATGTGTACAAATGTGCTTGACACAAAGGATGGATATATGGATTGTGATAAAAGCTGTCAGAGCCCCAAATAAATTGATTAAAAAAAACAAGATGTGAATGTACTTAGTTGCCAGAGCGTTCTCAAAATTACGGTGCTAGGGTGATTTTGCATTCTTTTTTGGTAAAGCTGGGGTGGAACAGCCGGTATGTGAGATTGGAGAGAGAGAAGTTATTGGACATTCTCCAGAGTGGTCCTTTGGGTAGTGGGGAGAATCCTCCTCTTCCCCTGCTTATGGGAAATGGTAAGAGCTGTATTCTCGGTCTCTCCCATGTGCTGTTTTGACCCAAGCTTAGAAGCAGCCTTTACCGTCTAGTCAAGACTATTTTCTTACCATTTCCTTCTTGTCTTTCCCAGTATGGGTGGCATCCCTGCCCGGAATAATAAAGGGGAAAGGTTGCTGCTTTATATTGGCATCATTGACATTCTACAGTCGTACAGGTGAGGAGCATGTGGGTCTCAGATTGGGGGCAGGGAGGAAGGCTAACCCTTCACGGGTCTCCTGCAAACTGGTTTGTCAGCAAGTTCTTCCTGAAGCAAGAATTCTGAGTGGTTGTCTACATCATGGAGTTTCAAGTGATAGTTTTTTTCCTTGAAGTTCTTCTCTCTTGGGCTTCTTCGCTCTACCATCTCCCCAAACATGACATATCCTTTCTGTGGAAAGCTGAGTCAGTCCCTGGAAACACCAGGGTAGAATACGCCATCTGTCTGCCTCTTCTGTGACAAACCTGTGAGATGAGTCATACTCCACATTGGGACATAGCTAGAAACACATTCCTCTTCTACAGAGGAAAAACAAGAAGATCACTGTGTTCTGTAAAAACTGTCAGCCTGTGCAACTAAGCGGCCGTGAATGGTGAGGAGGGAGGAGCTGGAGCCCAGCTCTGCTCTCTGGGGCGTCAGGTTCCAGTGAGCACCGGGCAGTAGGTATGCTCCAGCTTGAACTCCCCTCTCTAGGTTTGCCTGTCCCCCTGTCAAGCGCTTGCTTTGCAATTGGTATTCTTGTGCCTGACTTGCTAGTGGCATTTTGCCTAACCTTTATCCAGGGGTGTTAATTGACTTAAATTAGAAACAGCATTGTTCTCCAGCTGAACAAACTCTAACATGCCTTTTCCGTGGAAAGTCAGCATATCATAGTGAGAGTACTTCCTTTTTTTACGTTTTCCCATTACTACTATCCCTCTAGTCTTCTAAAATAGAAAAATATGAAACTATGTGAATGCTTCATAGAAGTTTTTCTTGGCAGGTTTATTAAGAAGTTGGAGCACTCTTGGAAAGCTCTGGTACACGATGGGGTAAGCAGCAATCAGCTGGAGACTCTTCTGATCTGCCTCCCTTCCTCTAGCGTTCCCTCTCAGTTCCTTCTATTTAGTCCTTAACCCTTTCATCTGTGAGGTGGTCTCAACTTAGTGGGAAAGGGTTCATAGATTAGTGCCCCCTTGGAAAGCTTTCCATCTCTAACCCCACAGCCACCCCTCTGTTCCGCAGGACACCGTGTCAGTGCATCGCCCAGGCTTCTATGCTGAACGGTTCCAGCGCTTCATGTGCAACACAGTGTTCAAGAAGATCCCCTGTAAGTGCCTTCTACCAGATGACCCCCCAAGAGCTCCCTTCCCCCCAAGAGATGGGGGGCAGGACACCTTTGTCAGAGAGCTGCCAAGGTCAAAGGCCTCTTCTCCTTCTCCACTGACATCCTGTGAGAGCTGCTGCCCATCCTTGTGTCAGTTGCTCTGTCGGTCCCAGTCCTTTCCAAGTTGCTGCTATCCCTCTGGCTCTCCCTACAAGTGCCATTGAGGTGAGGGGTGCTTCTCGGGGAGCTAGTGGGACTGCAGAAGCAGACATTTGTGGACAGAGATGAGCAGGGATATTGCCAGTGTTTTTCCGTCGGTAATCTTCTTAAGGCTGAGGACTTCTCAGATGAGGCTCAAACTATTGGAGAAGCATTTTCTGATTTCTGCTTAGCAGGTGTTCTCAGTCTCTTCTGTCTTAGGGGTTGGGAAGTGTTAGTATTGTTCTATTCAGAGCTCCCATGCTGCCTTCCACTGGCACATTCCAACTCCTCACCTCATCATGAGCATCAGCTCTCCCTCAGTCAGGCAAGAAGAACCTCGACTTAGCGACAGACCTCAGAAAGGTGGGAAAAGCCTTCCGAAGCCTTTTCTAAGTGGTGTGTAAATACATTGTCCTAGAGCTGGGCATGCCAGTACTAAGGACAAGTAAAAATAAAAGAGTTATCTTTGTCAGGTTTCACTGGAGGACCCTGTTAAAGGGAATTAAAGGGACAGAGGACATTTTATCAGGTTGACACATCCGTCAAGTTTACAAGTGGTATGAGTGGGGAGATGTGCTTGTGGCTTCACTGTTCTGGGCTCTCTGCTCCTTTCCAGAGAGAATGAACTGAGACACTCTCCTAGAGAGTAGCTCCTAAGGCCGTCTTTGTGGCTATAGCCCTTCTTCCTACCTTGCAGAACAAGTCTGGGTGCATGCTGGGACACTGGTGATGGTTTCTGAGGTGGGTGTTAAGTAGCTTTCTCTTTCCCTTTTGAAGTGAAGCCTTCTCCTTCCAAAAAGTTTCGGTCTGGAGCGTCTTTCTCTCGGCGAGCAGGCTCCAGCGGCAACTCCTACTGCCAGCCAACAGTCTCTGGGGAACACAAGGCCCAAGTGACCACAAAGGCGGAAGTGGAGCCAGGTCAGCCCCAGGAGTGGGGTCCCCATGTAATGGGTACCCCCTCCCTTCCTTCTGTTTAACTGACAAAGATTCTGCTCCCCGTTCCTGTCCAGGAAAAATCAAGTTGTTGCATGTTTTTCTTGATTCCTCCCTACCCTATTTTCTTCCCTCTAATATTTATTGATTTTCTTCTCTCTCTTTCTAGGTGTCCACCTCGGTCGCCCGGATGTTTTACCTCAGACTCCACCTATGGAAGAAACCAATGAGTCATTTATTTCCGACCCCAGCTCCACACCTGGAGCTGGACAGGATTTGCACGTGCTAGCTGCAAGGTCGGTCCCCTGCTCCTTTTGTTCAGGTGCATACCATCGAGAAAGATAGTTTGTTCCTAGGGACCATTATTTGTCTTTTTTCCTCTCACCAGATTTGTACAGGTTCGTCTTTTTTAAAAATTATTTTATTAGGGGCTTGTACAACTCTTATCACAATCCATACATAACATCAATTTAAAGCACATTTGTACATTCATTGCAGGTTCACCTTCTTAACTCATTTTTCAACGTTTACAAAAGTTTGTCGGGGAAATGATTACAGGAATCTACGTATAGCCTCCCCCCTGGGGGAGGGACAGCAGAGAAGAGGGCAAGGGGAGACATCTCGTCAGTGTAATATATGACAAAATAATAATTTATGAATGATGAAGGGTTCATGAGGTAGGGGCAGTGGGGAGGGAGGGGGAAAATGAGCAGCAGATATTAATGGCTCAAGTAGAAAGCAAATGTTTTGAGAATGATGATGGCAACAAATGTACATATGTTCTTGATACAATGGATGTATGTATGGATTGTGATAAGAATTGTACAAGCCCCCAATAAAATGATTTTTAAAAAAAGAAAAATATGTCAACATCTCTACTACTTTAGAGTTAGAGGGAAGCCTTCATATTAGAGGCTTTTTTGGGAGGCGTTTAGCTCAATCAGTTAGCCCAGCTGATCTTCATTCTGTGGAGTTCAAGAGGGTTCTTGTTCTTAGCTTAGGACTTTTAAGTCTGGAGAGATTTCCTGGACAGGGAAAACAATGATAGTCAACATTACAAAAGGGTCCAGCAGATCGATTGTGGCTTAATTTTGTTCCCTGGTGTGTGAACAAGGAGTATTGGTGCCTCAGTGCTTAAAATACTACCTGCAAAGTCAGTGGTTCAAATACACCAGCCCACTCTGTGGAGTTCAACAGGAGCAGTCTCTCTGTAAAGGTTTGCAACGTGAGCGACCTGGTGGGGCAACTTTACGGTCCTATAGGGTTGGTAAGAGAAGTGACTGGACGACAGTGGGTTTATGGTGTGAGTTACCCACAAATGTTACTATTCAAAATAACTAAATTCATAGGATCTGGGGGTCAAGATTCTGGCACAATTTAAGCTTTGCCCTCGAGATCTCTTAGGAAATCCCAGTCAAGTCAGGGCTATTGAGTCTGAACTGAACTGACCTGGAAGAGGGTTTGCTTTTCAGCTCACTTATGTACTTACTGCCAGGACACATTTCCTTGTAGGCAGTTGAACGGGGACCCTCTTCTTTGGAGGCTGTCCTTGGCTCTCTGCCAAAGGGCCCTCGCCGTAGGGCATCTCAGACCCTTATCTACGTCCCCTCCACGAGTGAACTAGAAACACACCCACACAGAAACCACGGTCTTTTTGTAATTCGGTTTCAGAATTGACATCCCATCTCCTGTACTGCATTCTCATCACTAAATCCAGCCCACATTTCAGAGGAAGAGATTGCATAATGTTGTGCATACCAGAAGGCGCATTGAGCATTGGGGAAGCTGTCACAGCTTACCCTCTATTTTCCAGTGATTCACATCCCTCCCATGTACAAAGCAACGCCCTTGCAAGCCTTTCAGAAGTCTGAGACAGCATCAGTTCGCCGCAGGTCAGACTTTGGTCATTTAGATCAGATCCAAGTGTAATGAGGCTCCTGGCTGAAGTTCCTTAGTCCAGCTCTTCTAACACAGTACTCCTTCATGTGATGTGTAGACCTGTGAAACTAAAGGACAAGTTGTCTGCTCTGCATACAACCAACTTGCAGTAGAGGCTAAGATAGGCTTAAGATAGCTACGATACATTCACGCGTAGGAGGGGAAGGAGAGGCACAAAGGAGCCATTGATCCTTAGCAGTTCTGAAATCCTGAAAATGTTAGACGTTCACTGGTAAATCTCACCTGCTGAGCATCGTTCTCCTGGTTTCTGACCCAACACTCTGGACTCTGGGTTTTGCCCTCTGGCTCATCCTTTGTGCTAGGCTGTGCTTCCCATCTGCCTTCCTGCCAGGATTCGGTGGGGCCCTCCAGACTCCCTGCACTTCCTACTGTTTCTGTTTTGGGGAGCTTGAATGTCACATGAGTGGCTTGTGCTGCTAATCAATAGGTTGGCCTTTGAGCTCCCCCAGCAGCACTGTGAAGACAAGGGGCTGGCACACTCCTCTGTGAACATGGTAGTCAAGAGCACCATGGAATTGTTCTGTTTCGCCACATCTGGGGATGACCGGGAGTCAGAATTGGCTCGAGGGCTGCGGCCCTGGTGTGGTTTGGTTTCCCTCTTCTCTTGTAGTCAGGTGGCCTTGTTTTTTCTGTTAGAGTAGTCCTGTGCATTTCATTGGATTTACTCTTAGACATACCTGTACTTACAAATCTCTTCTGAAAGACCCTGCTAAGCAGTTGAGAGGATTTGTGAGAGCCTTAATCTCTGAATGGCCTTTCTGATGACTGAATAGTATTCAGAGGCACCATCTTTGAGTTTTTCTGAGATCTTAATAAAATATTTTATAGTCAATTTCTCAGCTTTATTTTCAGACCACATTTTTCTGGGACTGCCCTGAATTGGATCTTTATTAGAAAACCTCTCCTTTTAGAATCATTTGCCATCTGGAGATCCTGAGCATTTTCCAGACCATCAAGTCCTGGCTCCTAGATTGTTGGACCAGCCCTTGCTTCAATCTTTCTCCTTCCTCTCACGTTTCACTGTAAATCTCCAGAGGAAACTATGTGGTACTTTGAACACTCTGCTTGGAAATCTCCTTAGTTAGATTACCCAGTTCATTAGGCACATATTTACTTTCCTCATCTCTTCAAATAACATTGTTGTAAAACTCTGTGATACTGCATGACGGGGATCTCTTTCCCTCCAGTTTCATGAAAGTTTTTTTCTTACTCCTTCAGTGTCTCACTAATAAACTCCCTTCAATACAGAATTCTATTGTGTGTTCAGCTTTCACATAAATTGCCCTCTAAGCCTACTTTCCTTGTCCAAAAACCATCCTTACATAATATATTCCTTTTTTAAAAAAACAAATGCATTAATTGTGATTAAATACATATCATTCCAGAATTCAACCACCTCCAGTAGAATTGTACAATTGCTACCACAATCAGTTTCCACCAATTTTTTTCCTACATGGACACCTTGACATCGCCTCCCCTTCACCCCCCCCCCACCACCATTAACTCCCTCCGCTCCGAAATTCTTATTCTACTTGCTGTGTCTATAGGTTCATCAAGCCCGAACAACTGAAGAACGTAGAGCACAACTTCTAGAGGGTGACCCCAGTGACATAGCACCTCTGAGATATACTGTAATACAAACAAACAAAAACCAAACAATACAGAACATTTTGGAAACCAGATCAGATCCAACATACATCATTGGGGAAGTCTGTAGACAAAGTATTAACTGTTCAAGTCAGATTTATGCCTTTGGTTTTCTATACTCGTCTCTAATGCACCTTGTTTAGTAGCCACTTTTCTCCTATTCCTCAATAATTGGATAGAGGGAGTTCTCAGGAGGTTTTATTTCCTATGTAGTTCCACAAATGCAACATAATCTATTCTTATTGCAGCACCTTACATTTAGTGACTAAATTCTGTATTACCTATTGTTGCATAACAAATTACCCTAAGGGTTAGCAACTAAGTACAACAAATGTTTATCACCTTACAGTTTTTGAGCACCAAGAATCTAGGTGTGGCTTAGCTGGGTGCCTTTGGCTCAGGGTCTCAGGAGATTACAGTCAAACTGTTCACTAGACATCTATCTCATCTGAAGGCTCACCTGGGGACAGAATTCAGTTCTTTGTGGGCCCTTGGTACTCTCAGTTCATTGTCAAGTGACCCTCTGCACAAGCTTGTTTGATGTTAGCATGTGAGCTTGCTTCCCTTCTTGGTGGGCAAGCAAGACAGAGGTGAGAGCATGAGCCCAAGTGAAAACGACACTCTTTGTTACCTGTTCTTGGAACCGACATCCCTTCCCTGGTGCTGCCTCTGTTCATTAGGAAAGAGCCACAAATGGCCCACCTGGTGGAGGGGGGAGCGGCATGAAGGCACAGTACCAGGAAGGAGCCCTGGTGGCACAGTGCGTAAGCACTTGGCTACGAGTGGCAGCTGGCAGCGTGGACCCACCAGCTGTTCTTGGGGAGAACGCCGTGGCAGTCTGCTCTCACAGAGGTTGCAGTCTCGGAGGCCTTGTGGGGCGGTCGTCCTCTGTCTGTAGGGTCACCCTGAGTTGTAGTGAATGCCCCAGCAGTGGGTGTCAGGAGGCAAGGGCTACTTGTGGCCACCTTAGAGGCTCCCGATCGCACTGCGGATTGAAGACAGGAAGGCTACTAGGAAGTCATTCCTCATGCTCGAGAAGCTAAGAATTCCTGCGTAGTTCCTTAGCCACCCTTTCTGAGTCTGAGATTGATTCCGAGATGAGATTGATTCCGAGATGAGATATGGCGTGATAGCATGAGAATTGACTTGAGAGGAGAATCCTTTTTTCCCTATTCTAATTTTCTTCTCTTCTTGCCCCACCCCCACCTTTCAGTTCATCCCTCCTGGAAAAGCTTGAAATTACAGAGTCAGAGTTCTCCCATGTGAGTATGTGATAGGGATGTGGGGGGAAGGTAAACGCTTCAAAGAGTTAAAGAGGACCACTGGTGGAATGGAGCGCGGGATTCGTTGGCCTGGGTAGAGGCACCAGGTGCCACCTAAATCGCTTATTTTTATTCTGTATGTTTTGTACCTTAGTGTTTGGAAACAGGCTGAAATAAAACTGCCAGCCACGTAGAAACAGTCTCTTGAAATTGCCCCCTCCCTCCGCTCTCACTCATTGCCCCATCTTTAACATGGCCTCTTCTCTCCTCAGTGAGTGTCAAGCCTCGGCACCCCTGGAGTAAGACCTCGAAGCCTCTGTGGTCCCCAGCAGTGCTGAGTTTCTTCTTGATCATCGAAAGGAAAAGGAGTGTCACGGAGGCCAGAGGAGCTTGCTGGCTCGCGCTCTCCTGCCTGAAGAAGAGCCTGCTCCCCCTCCCCTTCCTCGGAACTGGGCATCAGTGCCTTGGACAGTTGAGGACAGCAGCGCTCCTCTTCGCCAGAGCGGGGTGGCGTGTATTTCCAACTGGCTCGTGTTGACTTCCACGAAGTGGGGGTGCTGGACGTGGTTTTCTTCCCCCTCGTCCACCTTTCACCAGGAGGTGGGCTCCTGATTCCCTCAGGACAGACGGGCTGGCACATTATCCTATCTTAGCTCTTTGCCGAAGATCCCTGCAATCTTCGGAAAGGTTTTTGGTGGCATGAAGGTCTTTAACCACCTCCAAACCTTTATTTATTTTACTTAAAAAACTCTTTTTCTTAAAGGAAAAAAAAAGTGCACAGCACACATTTCAACTGAGGACTCGTTCACATCAAAAGTATCAGAGAGCTGAGTATGTGTGTTCACAGGACTCCCTTCGAAGAGCCCGGGTTCACGAAGCAGAAGTGGTGTTTGCTCTGCCAGGAGCCTCTCTCCTTCCATGTCTTTCTGGATGGATTTGTTAAGGCTGAAGGAATGGAGAGTGGGACCTGGGGTAATTTCTACCCCTTTCGTTTTAAAACAATGGGGCTGAGAAATAGCTCCCTTTCTAGGCAGGACCTGAGTGACTGCCAAGCCATCATGATTATTACTGTCTTGCAATTTGAAATATATTCTGCTTGTTTTCTAAATATAAAGACTTATCAAAGGAATTTTTGCGCCTTCTCCAAAGGAGATCTCCTCTTTGTTCTTCCCCTTTTGTTCCCACAGTGTTCTGCTGTTTGTGAAACTGGGGGGGAGGGACACCTGTGTCAGTGGAGCAGGCAGTCCAGATTTTATGAAGTGAGAAACTATTTTCTTAAACGTATGTGGGGAGCCAGCAGACTCTTGCCTTGGGTGAGGTCAGTGCTGTGCCACATGCCCTGTCCCCTCTTTGTGCAGAAAAGGTTAAAATGGGTTATGCAAATCCACTCCAAAGGTGGTGGTCCTTCATCAGGTGGACCCGCCTACTTTGGTCAGGAAGAGCAGGGGGCCTAGCACCTCAGGCAGATTACTGAACTCCCATGTTACCCTCTGACTCTCCACCCTGCCTTGACATAGTAGCTTAGTCTGTACCCCCGAGTAACTGTCTATATTAGACACCTCCAGCCAGTTTCTGGCTGCCTGTCTTTGCTGCCATGTTCTTTTTTACAAGAAGGAAAGAAACAGTTCTTGCTATTTTTTTCATAATGTACTATTTATGATGTATTTAAGTGTTTCATTCAGGACAGAGTTCTGTAGGAATGGGAGGGAATATGTGAGGGAGGGCTGGGTCTTGGGGAATGACGTATCAAAATTTTTATGAAATGTCACTATTTGCCTCTTTGTATTGTTCAGAAATGGCAAATGCAGTATAAGTGATAAATCTCTGGTTTTAATGTATTAAACTTTTGTCAGTTATTTAGACATCTGGTGGCTTCCTACTTTGTGTTTTTGTTTCCTTTTGCTCCTGCCGCTTACTGCCCATCCCCACCTCCAGGCTCCTCGTGTTGCTCAACGGAAGTTGCGCCCTTTCCAAGACCCCTGAACTCCGCTTTAGTCTAGCTCAGCTACCTCCCAGGACCCACCACCCTCCTAACAACGTGAACTTGACAGTGACGCAGGAGACCAAACAACACTGATTTGGGGTAGGAGGAAAGGACAGTGGGAAAGCCTGCTGGAAGCCCCCTGCTCCTAGGGCTCCCTTTTCCTTAACTCGGTTTCCCCCTTCTGTACTGGGATAAGAAACGGGACTAAAGATGGGCACATTCCGAGGACTGGATGAGCAGGCAGAAGGGACAGCATGGGAGAGAAGCACATTAAAGCATGCTCTCTCCTGCCACTCTTCCCTGTCCCTGTACACATGTTTGTGCAGCAGTTCATGAGAATCGTACTGAACGGTTGGAGGTCAAAAGAAGTATTCGCCCTTCGAGAGAGAAACAGCATCTGGGAAATACAAAAGCATATGAATGTGACACAGTTAAGGGTTTAAGTTCTCCAAAGAGACTTCCGTTACTGTGGGCTGGGAGTTTGAGAGAAACAGGTCTGTGTAGAGAACCAGAAAGAAGCCACAAGGAAGGCCCTTGTGGAGAGAGCCCTGTGGAGGGAGAGAGCCCTGTGGAGGGAGGGAGCCCCGAGGGGGGTGATATTGAGATGTCAGTGGGGGCAACACTGGACAGCCTGTCCTAGCCTGTGGCACATTTGTTTGAAGCTAAGCCGTGGGAAACCATGGGACATCTGCATTAAAAGACATGATAAAAAAAATAGAGAAACCAATTTATTAGCAAAGTTCTTGGAGGTGGGGTGGCGGGAAATACAAAATAGACCAGTTAGACTAATTGAGGTGTGACTAAGGAGAAAGCATTTCTCTCTAGTAGGAGCGTAAATGTGAGGCTTCAGTGGTCTCTTAGCTACTCTGACTTGACCCCCAAAGAAGCCTGGTGGTATGGCTGGTTATTCATAGGGGTGCAAAAGCCAAATCGTCGGTTCAAAGCAACCACCAGCACTCCGTGGGAAAGATGAAGCTGTCTGCTCTCGTGAAGATTTAGTCTCAGAGACCCACGGGGCTGCAGTTCTCTGGCTTACAGGCTTGCCAGTGGGTCTAAATACCCTTGAAGGCTGAGTTGGATGTCTGTGTCTCCTTTGTACTGCCACTGCTGAAAGGGTGCTGTAGATAGCCTTGTGCTCAGAGGGTCCCCCTAGTGGCTAGCAACAGCAGCCAATCATTTCTGTTCATGGAAGTTTCTACATACTCAGGAAAAATTGGTGGGCCCCACTGGTGTGAAATTTATATAATTAAAAGAATGAAAATTATAGGATAAAAAACAAAATCTTAATATGCTCTAATGTTTTATTCTAAAGCATGAGACAATTGCAGCCATTCGGGAAGCAGAATTGGAGTCTTTAAAAAGAGATTGATCTGTACAATTAACATACAATTCAATAATTCATTCCCATCAAAAAGGATTGTGCAATCATCGCCACAGTCAACTTTGGAACTTTTTCTTCCTTCTTGTCCCCCTTGATGGTACCCCACCCTCATCTGGGCAATCATCAATCCAGGTCCCCCATCCCGATTTCCCTATAGAAACACACAAACAGGAGCAAACCCAACAGCAATGATCATATAAAACAGGTAAAGACCTTGTTTTAGTCTGGGTACTTTAGTGAAACAAATCCATAGAAACTCATGTATAAGAGTTTCATATAAAGGTTAAGTGTGCATCAAGAAAACATCCCAGCCCAGTGCTGCCTAAGCCCACAAGTCCAACATTAACCCATATGTCCAACACCAATCCACAAAGTCCTCCTCCATCTCAAAACAGACACAACGATGCCAACTGCAGGAGGAAAGCCAAGTTAGTGAATATTTAAACATCTCAGGGGTCTCCACACGGCGGCTCCAGCACCCAGGGCTGCATCGGGGTAGGTCCATGTGGCTTCTCAGGGATGTCTTGCAGGAAGTGAGCCTTGCCAGCTGAAGCAGGGAACTGGCTAAGGCAGCTGCACCCTGGTCCGACCACAAAGCAAGAGACCTGAGAACTCGAAAGGCGAGGCTCACCGAGTCATTTATCCCTCCGCCCTTCAATTAACCCCACATGTGTTTTATCGGCCAGGTTGGCACAATTAACTACCTCAGACCTCTATGGAGTCTCTTCTTTCAATAGTTTTTTTTTTAACCATAACAGCATGATCATTGTGATTAAAACTATATTTAATATCAAATTCTTAGTCAGTGTCCAAGGTCCACCAGTTGTCTCCCAAATGAATCTTTACAAATAAGATAGCTGATCCAAGTTGCCAGTGTACGTCTCTTCTACCTAATCAAAACCTGTCGTGCTAGGGCCGTTTTTCCTGTTAATAAATATATCCCTCCTCTTACTGGACGCAGTCCTCCATCCTTCTTGACTTGAAACATTTCCTTCACTTTCCTTCTGGAGTACTTTGCCTTCATTCTTAACCAGTGAGCTCCTTTCTTTGCATCCTTTCTCGCTGACCTCTAAATGTTGATGTTCCACGGGTCAGTCATTATCCCTTCCTGGTGCACATTCACTCCCGTTGGTTTGGTGCCCTAGAGTCGGTTCTGACTCAGTAGAACAGAACACTGCCTGGTCGTCTTGCACCAGCCTCACCATTGCTATGGTCCGAGCCCACCAATGAGCCATGTGACGGTCCATCTCACAGAGAGTTTTCCTCTCTTTACTCACGCTTTACCAAGTGTGATGCCCTCCAGGAACTGGCCTCTCACAATATGAGACAAAG
The DNA here is from genome assembly GCF_050624435.1 of Tenrec ecaudatus. Lineage (NCBI taxonomy): Eukaryota > Metazoa > Chordata > Mammalia > Afrosoricida > Tenrecidae > Tenrec > Tenrec ecaudatus. The sequence goes on from NC_134530.1 coordinate 160,142,133, forward strand.
TCTTGCAATTTTTGTTGCTAAGGAGCATTATGTCTGTACTGCTTCCAACAAAGATCGCTGTCATTCTTCTAAAAGCCCTATCAAAGGCAAAGCCAAGCCCACTGCCATCAAGCCGATTCTGACATACAGGAAGAGAGTAAGACTGACCTATTGTATTCCTGAAGTTTTACATCATTGTGGGAGCAGAATGCCTCATCAGGAGAGCCTGCTGGACTCAAACTACTGACCTCGCAGTCAGCAGCCCAACACACACCCTGCTACACCACTAAGGCTCCGTAAGCACTTTCTCATACAGTCAATGGTCTGCCAACCCTGTAATTCAAAAGTATTAATTCAGTGTTTCTTGTTCATTGCCCAGCTTTTACACGTTTTTGAGGCAATTAAACTTACCATGGCTTGGGGCAATCATACCTTAGTCCGTGACATACAACAGGATACCCCGCCAAAAAACAGATCCCCCCCTCCAAGCTATGTATTTAATTTTTAAAAATCATTTCTTTGGGGCTCATACAACTCATCACAATCCATACATACATCAATTGTGTGAAGCATATTTGTACATTCATTGCCCTCATCATTCTCAAAACGTTTGCTCTCCACCTAAGCCCCTAGAATCAGCTCTTCATTTTCCCCCTCCCTCATGAACCCTTGATAGTTTATGAATTAATATTTTGTCATATCTTGCCCTGTCCGATGTCTACCCTCACCCACTTTTCTGTTGTCCGTCCCCCAGGGAGGAGGTCACATGTAGATCCTAGTAATCAGTTTCCCCTTTCCAACCCACCCTACTAGTATCGCCACTCACACCCTAGTCCTGAAGGGATCATCCGCCCTGGATTCCTTGTGTTTCCAGTTCCTATCTGTACCAGTCAGTGTACATCCTCTGGTCTAGCCAGACTTGCAAGGTAGAATTGGGATCCTGATAGTGGGGAGGAGGAAGCATTTAGGAACTAGAGGAAAGTTGTATGTTTCATCATTGCTGCATAGCATCCTGACTGGCTGTTCTGCTGCACTCCCCCAGTGCTTTGCCTCGGTGTGGTGGGACTGGAAAACACTCCTACAGGCCAACAAACGATCCTTGAACTCACTATAAGCTTTTCTTTCTTGTGTTTTGTTTTGTTCTTTATCAGTGGTTTGTTGTTGTTTTGTTGTATATTGTTGCTTGCTTTTGTTCTGTCTTGTTTTTGTGCATGTTATTATCTCTGCAGGTCTGTCTAAATAAGATAGGCTGGATGAACAATCTGGAGGAAAAACAACGGGACCAACAGTTCCGGGGGTAAATGGGATAGGGGGAGGTGGGGCATAAGGAAATGGTGTTAACAAAACCAGGGACAAGGGAACAACAAGTGATCCAAATCGGTGGTGAGGTGGGTGTGGGAGGCCTGGTAGGGCATGATCGAGGGTAATGTGATGAAGAGGTATTGCGGAAACCCAGGTGGGGAATGAGCATGATAGTGGGACAGGAAGAAAGTCAAGGGAAATAGAGGAAAGAGCTGGGAGGCACAGGGCATTTATAGAGGTCTAGATAAAGACATGTACATATGCAAATATATATAAGGATGGGGAAATAGATCTATGTGCATATGTTTATAGGTTTAGTATTAAGGTAGCAGAAGGACATTGGTCCTCCACTCAAGTACTCCCTCAATGCAAGAATACTTTATTCGCTTTTTTTGCCACGGGGGCCGGCGTTCAGGCGCACGAGCCAGCGGAGCCAGCATGCCGGTCGCTCGGAGCTGGGTTTGTCGGAAGACCTATGTCACCCCTCGGAGACCTTTCGAGAAGTCTCGGCTCGACCAGGAGCTGAAGCTGATTGGCGAGTACGGGCTCCGCAACAAGCGTGAGGTCTGGAGGGTCAAGTTCACTCTGGCCAAGATCCGCAAAGCCGCCCAGGAGTTGCTGACGCTGGACGAGAAGGACCAGCGGCGTCTATTTGAAGGCAATGCATTGCTGCGGCGGCTGGTCCGCATTGGGGTGCTGGACGAGGGCAAGATGAAGCTGGATTACATCCTGGGCCTGAAGATCGAAGACTTTCTGGAGAGGCGCCATGCCTGAGTGCTGATCCGACAGCGCCACATCAGGGTCCACAAGCAGGTGGTGAACATCCCATCCTTCATCGTCCGCCTGGACTCCCAGAAACACATCGACTTCTCCCTCCACTCTCCTTATGGAGGAGAACGCCCGGGCGCGTGAAGAGGAAGAATGCCAAGAAGGGCCAGGGCGGGGCTGGAGCTGGTGAGGATGAGGAAGAGGATTAAGCCCGCCCAGCCCCTCCTGGGCCTAGTTTCCCAATCAGATAATAAAAATAATCAAGGAAAAAAAAAGAATACTATCTTCTATTAAATTGGCATTCTATGATGTTCACCCTCCCGACACAACTGCTGAAGACAAAGTGGGAGAATAAGCAAATGTGGTGAAGAAAGCTGATGGTGCCCAGCTATTAATGATATAGCATCTGGGATCGTAAAGGCTTGAAGATAAACAAGCAGCCATCTAGCTCAGAAGCAACAAAGCCTACATGGAAGAACACAGCAGCCTGTGTTATCACATGGTTCTGAAGGGATCAGTTATCAGGCATCAAAGAAAAAAATATCGTATTATTGGGTGCACACCTCCATGATATGATCGCCGAGGACAAACAGGTGCATAAGCAAATGTGGCGAAGGAAGCTGATGGTGCCCGGCTATCAAAAGGTATAGCATCTGGGATCTTAAAGGCTTGAAGATGAATAAGCGGCCATCTAGCTCAGAAGCAACAAAACCCACATGGAAGAAGCACACCAGCCTGTGCGATCACAAAGTGTCGAAGGGATCAGGTATAAGGCATCATCAGAACAAAAAAATATCTTACCATAGTGAATGAAGGGGGAAGTGCAGAGTGGAGACCCAAAGCTCACTTGTCAGCCATTGGAGCTCCCCTTGCAGAGGGGTCTTGGGGAGGAGTTGAGTCAGTCAGGGTTTGATGTAGCACTGGTGAAAAATACAACTTTCCTCTAGTTCTTAAATGCTTCTTCCCCTCTCCCCCACTATCATGATCCAAATTCTACCTGGCTAGACCAGAGGATGTACACTGGTACAGATAGGAACTGGAAACACAGGGAATCCAGGGTGGATGAGACCTTCAGGAACAGGGGTATGAATGGTGATACTGGGAGGTTAGAGGGAGAGTGGGATGGAAAGCGGGAACCAATTACAAGGATCTACATGTGACCTCCTCCCTGGAGGACGGACAACAGAGAAGTGGGTGAAGGGAGACGTCGGACAGGGCAAAATATGACAAAATAATAACTTGTAAATTATCAAGGCTCATGAGGGTGGGCAAAGTGGGGAGGGAGGGGGGGAAAAAAAGGACCTGATGCCAAGGGCTTAAGTGGAGAGCAAATGTTTTGAAAATGATGAGGGCAATGAATGTACAGATGTGCTTGACACCATTGATGTATGTATGGATTGTTGTAAGAAATGTATGAGCCCCTAATAAACATTTTAAAACAAAAGAAACAAAAAGAAGTCCCATTGAGCAAGGTGTGTGGGGCAAGAGAGGCATGCTGTTTTTAGCCCAAACCTGGCGCACTGAGATGGCTGTGTGACCAAGTGCATTGTCATGGTGGCAAAGTCAGTCCCCTTTCTGCAACAAACCAGGTCTTTGTTGCCCCTCACAGTTATGCAATCTTTTCAGAACCTCTAAATAGAAAGCCTGATTAACAGTCTGAGGTGGTGGAATGAACTCCAAATGCACTATCCCCTTCACATAAAAAACAAAAACAAATGAGCATCAGATTTTGGAGGGTACCTGCTCGTATATGGCTCCTGAACATTTTTAAAAGGTCTTTTGCAGCAGATTTGTCCAACGTAATATGTCATTTGATTTCTTGACTACAGCTCTCATGCGTGTTGATTGTGCATGCAAGAAAAATGAACTCCTACGACAACTTCAATCTTTTCTGTTTATCGTGTTGTTACCTATTGGTCCATGTGGTGGTTATATAATTTAACGTCAACTTGATAAGTAGGTTATAGGGGTGAAGTCTAGCTTGTCAATCAGGTCACTGCCTAATGTATGTCTTCCTGTGTATGTGGCCTGGTGAGAATTCTGGGAGCTTCTTCTCTTCCTGGAGGCAGGACACTGTGCTTCACATTCCTGTTGACAAGCCACATGGAGCCACACTGATGGCAGCCAGAGCCCTGGAGATGCGTCCACTGCCATTGGACCCACAGCACTTTCCACCCACCGGCCTCTGATCTTCCTGCACTTGGCATCATTGCATGTGCTGCGTGAGTCTGAAGAATTCATGGACTAATATCAGACTTATGGGCTAATACAGAACTTCTGGACTTGGTCAGGATTGGGCAGAGATATTTTATTGATACATGATTACTTCTTGATTTAAAGTTCTCTCATACATTATATGAGTGTCTCTGGATTTGTTTCTCTCGTCAACCTGGTCTAACACAGTCCAGTTGTGAAGATTTTCATTTTCTCTCCATGTAGTTGCAAGTCTGTATGTAATCGTTGATCTTCATGAGTAGGGAATGCTTGAAGGTCCCTTCCTTTCAAGCAAGGTTGTGTCATCAGCATAGTACAGTTGTTAATGAGTCCAATCTTGTCCCCCACAGTGTGACAAACTGGTAGACATTCACTCCTTCAACACACACACACACACACATACGCACACACACTCCACTGCCTTCCAATCAATTCTGACTCATGGTGACCCTATAGAGCACCAGTTCTCAAGTGTGGGTTGCGACCCCTTTGGCGGTCGAACGACCCTTCACAGGGGTCACCTTATTCATAACAGTAGCAAAATTAGAGTTACGAAGTTGCAACAAAAATAATTTTATGCAGGGAACCAGTAGAGAGCCTGCAACCCTTACACACTGCCGGTGGGACTGTGGCAGGGTGTAACCATTGCGGAAAGCAGTGCAGCCCTTCTGACAAAAGGCAGGATTCGAAAGACCATGGCATCCAGCAAGTTCTCGGCCTGCTATCTGTCCGAGAGAATAAGATCCATGACACGGATAGATAATATGCACACTGTGGTCGTTATATAATCATCTGTCAATTTGCGGATTAAGAGTGAAGGAGTGGAGTCCAGTCTGTCAATCAGATCATAGCCAATGAGGTCTCTGTGTGGGCATGCCCTTCTCCTGATAATTCTGGGAAATCTGCTATTACTTCTTGGAGGAGGGAGACGCTCTCTGCTCACTTCCCTTGAGATATCCCTGAGGAGAAGCCACATGGACCTACCCTGATGTAGCCCTGGAAACTGAAGAAGCCACAGAGAGACCCCTGCCAGCGCTGAGATGCTTTCAACGCCACTGGATTTAAAGACTTTCTACCCAGTGGCCTGAGATCGTCCTGCATTCAGTATCATTGCATGTGTTTCGTGAGTCCGAAGAGGACTTTATAGACTGGTATCAGACATATGGGCCAATATCGGACTTACGGACTTGATCTCAACTGGGCTGGGATGTTTTCTCAATATTCCACTGCTCTTGTATATAAAATTCTTTCTTATACCCATATGAGTTCCTATGGATTTGTTTCTCTAGTCTTCCCAGACTCACACTCACACACACCCATGTTCACTGCACACAAGTCACAATAGCAACAAGATGGAAGCAACCTAGATGCCCATTGGTGGAGGAATGGATGTAGGGAGACCAAAAGCTGTCCCTTAGATGACTGCTCAGGACCCGTTGAGCCATAAAAACCACTGCTTTCAGGCCTCCATTGCTATTCATCAAATTAGGATGTGGAACATTGTGTGTGTGACTAAGCTACACTGATTAACGTATTCTCTCAAAGTGTGTGGTTATGTCTAAGATGCTTTCGTGGAGAGGAATTACCGAGAGCTGAATGAAGGTCTAACATGATAGTAAGACAGGAGGAAAGTCAAAGGAAATAGAGGAAAGAACTAGGAGGCAAAAGACATTTATAGAGGTCTAAATACAGGCAAATACATAAGTAAATATAATTATATATAACAATAGGCCTATAAGTACGTCAAGTATTAAGGTATCAGATGGACATTGGGCCTCTACTCAAGTCTTCCCTCAACACAAGAACACTTTGTTCTAATAACCTGACATTCTGTGACACCTTCCGACAAGATCACTGAAGACAAAATGGGTACTTAAGCAAACATGGTGAAGACTATTGATGGTGTCCAGCTATTAAAAGATAGAGCATCTAGGATCTTAAAGGCTTGAAGATAAACAGCGCCCATCTAGCAGGGGAGCAACAAAGCCCACATAGAAGAAACACACCAGCTTGTGTGATCACAAAGTGTCAATAGGATCAGGCATCAGAAGATGCAAAACAGTCATATTGATGCGAAGAGGGGGGTCAGAGTGGAGACTCAAAGCCCATCTGTAGACAATTGGACATCCCCTCACAGAAGGGTCACAAGGAAGGGACAAGTCAGCCAGGGTGCAGTACAGCATTGATGAAACACACAACATTCCTCTAGTTCTTTAAGGATCCCCACCCATTATCATGGCCCCAGTCCTACCTTTCAGTTCTGGCTATCCCGGAGCATGTACACTGGTGCAGATAAGAGCTCATGACACACACAGAATTCAGGACAGATAAACCCCTCAAGAACAGTAATGGGAGTAGCAATACTATGTGGGTAGGGGAAAGGTGTGGGGAGAAGGGGAAACTGAGTACAATGATCTACATATAACCCCCTCCTGGGGGATGGACAACAGAAAAGTGGGTGAAAGGAGACATCAATCAGTGTAAGACATGAAAATAACATTAATTTATCATTTGCCAAGGGTTCAGGAGGTGGGAAGGTGGGGAAGGGGGAAAAAACAAGAAGAGCTGATACCAAGGGCTCAAGTAGAAAGAAAATGTCTTGAAAAGGATGGTGGAAACATATGTACAAATGTGCTTGATACAATGGATGTAGGGATTATTGTAAGAGCTGCAAGTGTCCCCAGTAAAGAGATTTATTTTAAAAAAATACATTTTTGTAATTTTGGCCCCTATAGACTCCACATTAAAGGATATATTTCCAGCAAAAGTAAGACAACATTTCTATATTTTTATTTACCTGTGCTGCAAATATATCCATGAATACAGAAGAGCACAAAACAAAAAGCAGTAGGAATTAAAATCTGGTGATAACCTATTAAATGTTTGACTTAAGCTGGATTTGGTGGAAGGGGACACCTCTCTACACAGATACCAGACATCCTGTTTTCCCTGAACAAGGATGACACATTCAGCTCTTTGTCAGTTTATTTGAGGCATGTGTTTATCTTTGTTTTTGTCTTAATTTAGAGGAACACTAACAAAATTGTCCTTGATGTTCACACACACAGGCCAAACTGGAAAATGCAAGACCCCGGCTGTACTAGAGGATATTTCTCCAAGTATGGCCTCATAACAGCATAGCTAGAGACCAGAGAAAGGAATGCTTGAGATATTTCCCACATAATAAATTGTAAAGGATATGTTCACAAGTTATTGGTCACCATCACGCTTGTATAGAGGAAAATTTCCATACAACTAGAGGGGAAAAGAAAATCTGTCAACATAAGCATAGGACAGAATAATGGAGTGTCAGCGTGGATAGAAAGGCTTTGGAAAATAACAGTGACAAGATCACTTCAAACATAATGACCAGCAGCACAATACAAATAGGGACACATCAAACTATGTGCTAATAAAAGTTGACAAAAAAGGGATAGGAGAAAATATACCAAGCAGTAGTAATAAAAGATGGCATTGTAGCTATATTAATAGTGAACAAAGTAGAAGTTAACTCACATGAAATTAGACCAAGAGAAGAATATTTTATAAAAAATAACCAATAAAATATGTTCGGCGTTAACCAGGATAATGTGCTTACGAAGACAGCTTGAAAATCAAGGACAATTTTGTATTTTGCAATTTATGTTCCAACTTTGAATGCTATACGTAACGAATCAATGAAAAAAGCTTTACTGGAATAAATTATTTAATCCAGCAAACCTTTTCTGGGTTTCCATCCAGGACTGCAGCTGTTTACAGTGGGGACCTCGTGGTGCAGTGGTTGCGCGTAGGGCTGCCATCCGCATGGTCGGCAGTTTGAAACCACTGTAACCAGATTCGCTTTGGTTTATCCTATGCCAGCCTCTTTAGCAGACTCGGGTTGCGGCACCTTTCCTGCCGTTTAATTAAATGGGCGAGATGGATAGGCAGATCAGTTTAGGTTGTCATACTGGGATGAACAAAGGACTTCGCAAAATGGAGCAAGCTAAAACGTCCTACTGACTCGCCACTTTTAAAAATTAAAATGATCCAGTTGGGACAGACACATGCACTTGCGAAAGCTCCTCCACAGCTTTCCTTGATTCAGTCTTGATAACAGACGGCATGGAAGGCGGAGTTGGGACGTCCCTTTTTGCTTTCGTAGATTACCGGGGAGCTTCCGAACGTCCCTGGTCTTTCGGCTGCGCCTACAAAGCCCAGAATGCAACGCGTCTGCGGAGGCGGAAGCAGCTGGCGGAGCCGAGGCCCGTGATTGGCGAGGAGCACTGGGCCAATTGGAGGGCCTTTTGCTGGCATGTCCCAGAGACCCGGTCCGGGAGGGAGAAGGTGGCAAGATGGTGTTGGAGAGCACTATGGTCTGGTGAGGAGCCGCCCGGGGGTCCCGCGGGAGGCGGGCTGGCTCGGGGATGCGTATTACGCGCAGGCCAGGCCGGTCCAGGGTGGGGGCGGGGAGTTGACCGGCGAGCTGCGGCCTTGGCCTTGGCGAGAAGGCGCTCGCGGGACTCCCTGAGTCATCCCGGGGCCAGGAGAGGAGGACAGGCCCGGGGTCCTCCCTTGGCACCCCTGCTGGCCTTTGCTGCCCTCTTCTGCCCGGCGTTGCCTTCTCGAGGCCAGCCCCCGCTCCGTCCTTAGCCAGAGTCCTGCTGCTGGGACAGCACGTCCGTCTTCACGATAATGGGAATTAAGAAGAGAGGCTAGAAACTTCTTCCCCGGCCCATTCACTTCTTCCCCAACTCTCGTCTTGTCTTCTTTCAAAGTACCCTTTCTACATTCCTTATAGGCCAGGCCTCTTCCATACTTTACCTCACGTACACCTCGCGGCAAATGTAACGATCTCTTTACACACGAGGAGACCATTTCCCCCAAAGTCACACAGCTCGTAAGTGCTGGAGCCAAGATTTAAACCCACGGTGACCCGACACACAGACACCAACGGGTGAGCTAGGCTGCTCTCTCTCTCTCTCTCTCTCTCTCTCTCTCTCTCTCTCTCTCTCTCTCTCTCTCTCTCTCTCTCTCTCGCAGTCGCACCTTTGGTCGAGCGTCTACTGGTGGGCAAGATTAGAAGCCGATGAACTTGTGCACGGTTTCAAGGATTTCCTTCAAAGTGTGAGCACAGAGTAGAATACAGAACAGTACACAGACACACACGTTGTCAAATGGCATCTTTTGGGAGAGGATCGTGTTGCATGTTAAAGTAGAGAATACCCAGTTAAATTTGAATTTCAACCAAACGATGATAGCTCTTGCCTGCTAGTAGAATGGCAATTTGGACCCAGACAGACGTGGTGGCAGCCCGTTTACATAAAGATGTACAGCCTGGAAAGCCTTGTGGGGGCCCTTTGACTCCGTCCTGTAGGGTTGGTAAGAGTTGGAATCAACTCTGTAGCAGAGGGTCTGGTTTTTGGATAATCTCCCAATTACTTCATGAGGGATACAATGCCTGTGTTAAAAAAGCTTACTGTTGTTTATCTAAAATGCAGATTCCACTGCCCTAAATCTAACAACATCTGGGGAAGATAATATCTTTTTTTATTTAATCATTTTATTGGGGGTTCTTACAGCTCATATAACAATCCATACATGCATCCATTGTGTCAAGAACATTTGTACGTATGTTGCCATCATCATTGTCAAAACATTTTCTTTCTACTTGAGCCCTTGGTATCAGCTCCTCATTTTTTCCTCCCTCCCTTATGACCCCTTGATAATTTATAAATTATTATTTTCATATCTTACACCGACCGCTGTCTTCTTTCACCTACTTTTCTGTTGTTCATCCCCCCGGGCAGGTGGGGTGGGGTGTTGTGTTGGTATACGTGGATCATTGTGATCGGTTCCCCCTCTCTCCCGGAAAGATCATTTCAGAGTGACAAGAGGACAGGGTTTAGAATCCAAAGCCTTTTATTTCCTGGTCCTTAACCAGCTGGATGTGCTCGAAGCACTTAATCCCATGCCTTCTTTATTTGTAAAACGGAAGTGACAGTAACATTCACATGCTTTATAGTTTGAGGTCGTCGTGAATGTGGAGTGTGGATGATAGATTTTTGCAAACTGGTGAGCACTGCATGTGTGCCAGTTGAGTGGTACTTGGGAAGGCCTCAAGACCTCATGTGAAGGGGCTTAGAATGCTGAGACGGAGCTGCCATTAAATCGTTACAGGGACAGGCTTAACCAAAGCTGCCGAAGTGAAAAGGGAATCGACTCCAACTCCCCAAAGTTGATTCCAGCCCACAGCAACCCTGTAGGACAGAGCAGAACTGCCCCTGGGGAGTTCTGCGGCCGGGACTCTGCTGGAGCAGGAAACCTCATCTCTCTAAAGCAGAGCGGCTGCCAGCGCCTTCTGCTGACCTTGTGGTTGGCAGTCCAGCTTGTCGGTGACCACGCCACCAGGCCTCCTGAGGGGCTGGTTCGTGGTTGGTTTCCAGTGGTTCCTTTTGTGTTGGAAGGTAGCTGGGACAACAGAGAAGACAAGAATGTCGACCTGAGAGGCCTTGGAGCCCTGTTCTGTACCCTTCCTTTCCTTGAGCACCATCGAAAAAGCTTCGAGTGTGGTAGAGGCAGCTTTGTATACCAAATAGCATTTAAGAATATCGGTCTGCGTTGGTGAATATAGGGTAAATGCGTTCCAGAATGGCCTTTTCTAATAGCCTCGAAGCCCCGGTGGCACACGGGTTCAGTACTCAGCTACAAACTGAAAGATCACTGTTTGGAGCCCTCAGCTGCTCTGCGGGAGAAGAATGTGGCAGGGTGCCTCTGTAAAGATTACCTTCTTGGAAACCTGGTGGGACGTTCTACTCCAGCCGACAGCGTTGCTGTGAGTCAGAATTAACAGAAGGACCGTATTTGTTTTCCGTTTTAATAGGCTTGACACAGGATGCTGATGAGGGCCACCTATTTTAATTAAAACAATTTTTTTCTGTAGGGCCATGCTTTGCTGTGGGTCATGGTTCCCTGGGGAATGTGTGAAAAGGCAAGCTTTGACTATGGAATTGTTGAGTCACACTCCCTTGACCAGGAGAGTCCAGGCCTCTGGTTTTTCTTTTTTAACATAACATCAGGATTCTATTGTGTTATCAATAAACACAATGAAGTTTAGTAAGTTTAGTACTAGATCACCTGGCCCTTTCCCTGGTTAGGCTTCCCAGTTTAAAAAAAATGTTGGCAACTCTTAATAGTCAACATTCCCTTCGATCTGCACTTGGGCTCAACACATTCAAGTCTCAACACAATCTTCTTTGTCGTTTTAGCCCGCTTCCGAAAACCTGTCTCAGTCTGCCCGCCCTGTCCACTGCCTCACAGAACGCCGCTCTCCCTGGGCATGCACAGGCTCTACTGTGCCACGGTGTGGGCTTGGTGCTTGCCACACTTCATACAGAGTCTAGTGGGTTTTAGGAACGTTCACCTTGTTTGCAGGGTGCCACCAACATGAATAGTTTTTTGGTTTTTTTTTTTGGTAAAGTAAGTTTATCGGTAATAATCTTAAATAATTTGCCCCCAATATTTGATATACACATTTTGGGGTGTTTGGGATATGTGGGGTCTTCGTAAGTGACTGGCATACAACCCATTATTGGTGCCCTGCAGCGTTTGTGATTTCTCTGTTTCTTCCCACAAAGACCTGTTGGTGCCTTGAATAAAAGTGCGTCCAGTCAACGGAGAATGAACAGGGATAAAAACTGTGCATTCTTATAATCTACACATTCCACACAAGCGACGTTTTTTAAGGGGCTCCTTATGAAGATTTTCCATCGCAGTGGACAGGTCCTTATTTCTGGTGGAAAAGCTTTTTTGCACAGGACTGCGTGACTCCCAGAATCTGCGGGCGACTGCCATCTTTTTTTTTTAATGACAACTTTATGGGATAGCTGGGTAATGCCTTTAAAATCCTGTTTTGATGAGGAAAAAGTATATACTGTTTTTCTATTCATGTAAGGTTCAAATTGGGAAAACTTAAAAACAGTATTTTTTTCTTTAAAAATCATTATATTCGGGGCTCTTACAGCTCTTTTCACAATCCATGTGTCAAGCACATTAGCACATAAGTTGCCATCATCATTTTCAAAACATTTTCTTTCTACTTGAGTCCTTGGTATCAAAAACAGTAATTCTTTAGGGATAGATCAAACCCAATCCACTGCCACTGGTTGGACGCCTAATATTATGTGGGACCTCCAGGTTGTCATTCTTTATGGGCACAGCCAGCTCTTCCATAGTCACAAGAATCATAACAGTCCCCCTTCCGCAGGTGGTGCTGGTGCAGGGCAGTGAGAGACCCAGTCTTACACTTCGCCTCCGTTTGTCCTCTCCCTCAAGCCCTGCTGTACTCGGAAGTCCAGCTCCCATTCATTTGCTTGTTTTTCCCCTTAGTGCATGTTTCCTAGCGACTCTCTAATGGTAGGAATGATAAATGTCCCTGCACTGATGAGAAAGCAGGACCATAAAGGAAGGCAACAACTCTGAGCCATAGAATTAGTCGGTAGCAGAGTGAGAATTTGAACTCAGGCCCGCTTCAATTTCCTAATCACTAATACACACACACACACACACATCCTGCTTCCCAGATCTGCCTGTACACTTTAGCAAAGCGCTCAGCGTTCGGACTCATGGTTTCACGTAGCAGAAGCTCTTGATTGGTTTAGAAAACTAAATCTATATGGCAGTATTTGAACATCTGCAAGTGAATATCTGAGAATGATAACATTAACAAATTAAACGATACAATGTTACTTGTAGTACTATAATGAATGATAAGATGTACAAGAAAAGTCCCCAATCACAAATGTTTTGAGAATGATGATGGCAACAAATGTACTTGACACAATGGATTATGTGTGGGTTGTGATAAGAGTTGTATGAGCCCCCAATAAAATGTTTTAAAAAAAAGAAAAAGTCCCCAATAGTTGTAAGCATAGTTTGTCTAATTCATACTGTGTCTCTTGAGTAGGGGATTACCTGTATTGCCTTCTGTATGTGTTTTTCAGTATCTATTTATTTCTCTTTGCCATTTTTGGTTTGTATTTATTGCCAAACAAAGCATTGTGAAGCGGATGGGGGGTAAGGGAGGGTGGAGAGAAGCCCCAAGCCCATAGTTTGCCAATGGAAATGAGGTATCTACAACACTGCTTCTTTTCCGTTGGCACAGAGCCTCATTGGCTGAGCACAGAGGCCATCAAGAATTGATCCTGTTCAGGGACTTGTAAAAGCGATTTGTTTACCTGATCTCCTTTGCTCGCTGAGCAACTGGAGCTTGGACTTAGTATTACCTGCAGTCTTTGGGTTATGAAAAGTTGCAGGGATAAAAGAGGTAAGGCAGCTTGGGGACCCAAACCCATGAGCCCTCATTTTTCCAATTCATTCCAGCTGCCCAAGCTGTTAGACATTGAAGCCGTTGGTCGCATTCTGCTTCCTTGCACTGAGTGCTGTCCAAATTCAGTGGCATCCGGTCAATTGCAGCCTCTTGAAACTGCAGGACAGAGCCAACTGCCCCATGCAGTCTCCCAGGATGCAATCTGTCTGGAAACACACTTCCACATCTTCGCCCCACTCAGTGCCACCAAATGTACGTTACTGTAGAAATGTGTGGAAGTTGCTGTCTTCATTTCCTCCCTTGGGAATGCTCCCATTTTAATGGGATACAGCTTATGATGCTTAAATGTGGCATATTTAAAACCAGATGGCAGCCTTTGACACTCATCAGGATCACTGCAGGAGTTTGGTAAGTCTGGGGTAAGGCTTGGTCATCTCTTTGTTCGAAAAACAAGTTGGCAGGGGATTCTCTGATCCACAGAGACTGAGAGCTGCTGCCTGCCACCACAGAACCTGTTGCGGGAAAGATGTTGGAGGGGGCTCTGGGACTGGAGGCAGTGCGTAATGTTCAGGCTATCCTTTTTTTCCTTCACCTGACAGTGTGGATAACAGTGAGTATATGCGCAATGGGGACTTCTTGCCCACCCGGCTACAGGCCCAACAGGACGCTGTCAACATCGTGTGTCACTCCAAGACCCGCAGCAACCCCGAGAACAACGTGGGCCTCATCACATTAGCCAAGTATGTGGGACTGAGGAAGGGGTTGGGATGTGAGCAGTGGTTTTCCCGTCTGTGCCCCATGGTGATACACCAGAGAGGAGAGCTTCAGAAATTCATGGGAAATTTTCAGTATCTTTCAAGCCCGTTTTTTCCCCCCTCACTTTCTGAAAACCTCGCCTGTGGGCAGTTAAGTTACTCTTGAGCAGAATCCAGGAGGCTTCTTTTAGCTGGGCTCTACTATTCTATGTAACATAAACAGCGACTTAAAAAAATTCCTAGTTCATACTGAAGTGGTTTTAATTCTCAGTAACATCATTAAATCCTGTCATTTATTTAGTCAGCCCCCTTTTTGAAAAAGAAGTTTTGCGTTTCACTGACATAATTCTCATAGCCTACAGTTCAGGCGTTTGAGCGTGGTAGCGTTGTGCAGCTACCACAGTCAGTCTCTCAGCGTTCTTTCTTTCTTATGCTCATCAGTATTAGCGCTTCCTTTCTTCCCCACCTCCCCTGCCATACCCTACGAAATATTAATCCAGTCACTATCTCGCTAGCTCTACCGGTCCTGCAGTTCATATAAAGAGAAGCAGACAAAAAGAAAAAACAACCAAGCCTAGCAACAATAACAAAACAGAAAAATCTCCGTTGAGATGACAACATAATAAAAACTAGAACAAATTTAAAATGATAAGATGCTAAGTTTTAACCTAATTACATATACATCAATCCACTTTCTTTTATTAGGGCCTCATGCAACTCTTATCACAATCCATACATACATCAGTTGTGTCAAGCACATTTGTACATATGTTGCCATCATCATCCTCAAAACACCTTTCTACTTGAGCCCTTGGTATCAGCTCTTCATTTTCCCCTCCCCGCTCCCCACTTCCCCCTGAACCCTTGATAATTTATAAATTGTTACTATTTTGTCATATCTTACACCATCTGACGTCTTCCTCACCCACTTCTCTGCTGTCCGTCCCCCAGGGAGGAGGTTATCTGTAGACCTTGTAATCTGTTTCCCCTTTCTCCCTCACCTTCCCTGCACCCTCCTGATATCGCCACTCTCACCAGTGGTCCTGAGGGGTTCATCTGCCCTGGATTCCCTGTGTTTCCAATTGCTATCTGTGCCAGTGTCCATCCTCCGGTCCAACGGATATGTAAGGGAGAAGTGGGGTCATGATAGTGGGGGAGGAAGCATTCAAGAACAACCTCAGTCCACTTTCTAACGCACTCTCTGATTTCAAGGCGATTCACAATCCCAGTCCGTGGTCAGAGGGAATTCACTGGTGGCCAGTCCAAGTGGGGACTCTGTAAATGAATTTTGGGCTTTCCCTGTCACCCACAGCCCTCTGTGACTGTGCTCAGGATTTAATGGCTAGTACTGTTCGCTCCTTCAGTCTTGGATTTTATCATTTCAGTCCTTGGGTCACAAAAGCTGGTATGTTTCTTCTCTGTGGACGTAGCTTCACCTCCCATAGATAGTTGATGCTCGTTTCAAGACAAGCCTTCAAGACTCCAGGCACAATTCTTTCAGATAGCCAGGCACCATCTGGTTTCTTCACCACACTTTGCTGTAGCACTCCTGTCTCCAGTGATCTCTCTGTGAGCACTGAGTAGGGTTATTCAGTCATCCCCTAAAATCAAAATCAACTCAACTATTTTAAAGTTAATTTTAGTTTGCTTTTTGAATATATGCTTTGATACCTTGTGGTGTAGCCAGGAACACAGGGTGATGTTCTTAGAAAGTCTTTGTAGTTGAACAGACAAACAAAAAAGGTGGGTGAAGGGAGACATCAGACAGTGTAAGACAAGAAAAAATAATAATTTATAAATTATCCCGGGTTCGTGAGGGATGGAGGGGAGGGGGAGAAGAAATGAGCTGATACCAAAGGCTCAAGTAGAAAGAAATGTTTTGAGAATGATGATGGCAACAAACGTACAAATGTGCTTGACAGAACGGATGGATGGATTGTGATAAGAGTTGGATGAGCCCCCAATAAAATGATGAGGAATAAATAAAATCTTTTAAGAATATACACAGCAGACATAAACCAACTCCGTAGTTTCTGCATGCCCGTGCCAGTGGTGCTGATGACATTCCTTTGTCACCCTCCTTTTCTGCATCGTTCCTCCCCAGTAGCAATTGCCCCCTATGTTTCCAACCTAATGTTCTCAGTTATTACCAGTTTGATCCCAAATCGGTAGATCTTAAAAGAACACAGTACTCAAGGAGGACATTAGCAACTTCTTAATGCCATCCTGAATGTATTACCGTTAGGAAGCTAAATCTACGGGGGGCAAATGTCATGGTGCATTTTGAAGTCATTGCAAAGTGATTTTAGTGTAGAACCCTCTTGGGCAGACGGCACATGTTCCGTTGCTCCCTCAGTGATGCATGTTAGAAACAGGAAATCCTCCAGGGAGTAACCTCTCACCCCAATAGCCATGCTGTGAGCTGGGAAAGGGCCTAGAACAAGAGAGGGTGGGGAGAGTTACAAAGTAGCATCAAATTATTGTGAGGAAGATCAAAAAGTTAGAGGAAAATACTGGGGATTAGAAAGAAGCTTTCTTTTCTTTCCCAGTGCACAAATATTTTTTTTGTCTGACTAAAAAATAGAAAACTGCTTTATGTAAAATTACAAAAAAATTTTAACCACAAAGAAATACATAATTGTTATTATAACAGTGTAAGTGAGAAGGAAGGTTTCTTACAAGATCAGTCACTTAACCATTTCTGTGCTTGGTTAAAAAATATTTGGTAATTTGCTTAAGAAGATTAGGGATTTTAATTATTACCCAGATCTCCAAAGAAGAGATGCCTCAGATGTAACTGATTAGGAGGCTGGTGGTGTAGCGGCCTTGCATTGGACTGCAACCAGCATGGTTGGCGATTCAAAACCACCAGCAGCCCCTGGAGAGAAAAACTGGCTTTCTGCTCCCAGAAACAGCTACCGTATCAGAAACCCACAGGAGGCTGCTTTGAGTTAGCATTGATTCCATTGGCAGTGAGTGGTGTGGACAGGGAGGCTTTAAAGAGCGTGATTACTTTTTCAAAAACAGGTGATTGTTTTCTAAGCCAGCCTATTACTTGATTGAAAATTCACCTCTGGAAATAACCTCGGTTCGATGTTCAAAGAGTGTGTTAGAGACGTGGTCTCAAAGCTCAGGGGTTCTCCCAGTGTCTTCTCAGCCCAGGAGGTCTGGTCTTTTTGAGGAATTTGAGTTTTGTTCAACATTTTCTCCCCTTCTATCCGGACCGACTGTTGCGCACGGTCAGAGCCAGTCGGCAGTGGTAGCTCTGCGCCATCTAGTTGTGGTCTTAGGTTGGGAGAGACCACGGTGCCTATGGGCTAGAGTCTGTGCACGGTTTCTTCTTTGAGCTGTTTCCTTTTTATTTTTAAGCTCAATATGAGTAGAGACCAATAGTTGTATCTTAGATGGTTGTGTTAGGCTGGGTTGTCTAGAGAAACGAAACCAGCGACACTCATATGTATAAGAAATAACTTTCTATCAAGGAGTAATTTTATATCAGGATGCCACCCCAGCCCAGTCCAACTCACGTCTCTAGGTCTAAGCCTGAGACCTTTTTCAGACTCCTATTGCTTCAGGCCAAGCCAACAGAAATGGGAAGCCGGGAGATCACAGGCCAGTGGGTGCAGAATGACTTGGAGTCAAGGTCACTGGGAACATGGCAGGGAGCAGACCGCTCCCAGGGTCAGTGGCCCCCATGGGGCCACCCCTGAGACAGAATCTCAGCAAGCAGGGAAGGTGAAGGACAAGAGAGACAAGATTTCTCACGGTTTCTCTTATAAAAAGGCCATACCCCACGGAGGCATCACCAGGCTACCACCTGATTGACAGGTTGATCACCATCCTTACCACCACGCAGTTAACATCAAGTTGACATGAAATCCAGCCACCACAGTGGGGGCTACTCACAAGCTTTTAAAGCGCCAGATGCTGCTTAGAGAACATTATCTTTATGAACAGTGTTGTGCCAATTGACCGAGTGTCACCCAAGGTTATGGGCCTATGCCTTTTAGCCAGGGTTTAGAACCTGTTGGAATGAGTCCATTCATAGCCAATATTGGAACTCATTCAGTTTCACAGATTTAGGTGAACAATTTAGTGATAGGCAGAACACAAAACAATTGTGCTTCAAAGGCCTGGAATAGGAGACTTAGAAGAAGTGGGAGATGCGGGAGCCGGGATCACTGCCAGGCCTGCGCACCCGTGCAGATTTAAGTGGCACACGCGGCTGCGGCTTGAGCAGGGTGGCGGGATTTGGTAGCTGTGTGATGCTGGCACTGCCCCTCTTCCCTGAGAGCGAGGCTCCTTTCCAGGAGAGCATCGCCATCCTTTCCTCTTCTGGCTCAGCCACATTTTGCAAACGTGGTTTCACTTTGTGGGCCCTGGTTGCCACGAAGTCACTGCACTGCTCCTCTCCATACCCTAGTGACTGTGAGGTCCTGACCACACTCACCCCTGACACTGGCCGCATCCTGTCCAAGCTCCACACCGTTCAACCCAAGGGCAAGATCACCTTCTGCACCGGTATCCGCGTGGCCCACGTGAGTCCTCCTGGATCCCTTGATGACTCCTCCCTGCTCACAGGTCCCATCTCCATGCCCTTGGTTCTCCCTTCCCACTGACAGTCTTGTGTTCAAGCCAAATCTGGGGAAAGGAGACGACCCAGAGATAGCAATAATTAGGCTGCAGGAGAAGGGGGGTGGTGAGCTGAGCCCCAGACACCATGAGCAGCACGGTGAAGGGGAAAATCCCTATAATTGGAAACCACCCTTATCCACAGAGAGGCCCGGCAAGAGTAAAGGGTGAGAGAGGGAGAGGGTTATACCTTGTGGAGCCTCGTAGTACATGTGCGGTCTGTAGAAACCATCAGGAAAAGTGGGAGCTGGCCAGAGAAAGGGGCTAGATGATTGCTTTGGCCGACTCTGAGAACCGCCTCTTCCTCTCCAAGCTGGCTCTGAAGCACCGGCAGGGCAAGAATCACAAGATGCGCATCATCGCCTTTGTGGGAAGCCCCGTGGAAGACAACGAGAAAGATGTGAGTCCGAGCCTCATTGGGGGCTGGGGTCCTTCCGTCCTTAGGACTGCTGGCAGGGACCCCGTGTGCTCCACACTTTGGGGAAAGACGTAGAGCTTGGCGGGCTCAGCAGAGTCCTATGCTTTTATGAGACATGTCACTTCCTCATGGTGTGGGGCTGTGTTCCTCATCTCTTGCCCCTTCTTCCCAGCTGGTGAAACTGGCCAAACGCCTCAAGAAGGAGAAAGTAAATGTGGACATTATCAATTTTGGGGAGGAGGTGAGTAGGGTCTGGTTGGGGGGCTCTAACTAGATTTGGTTATAAGCAGAGAGAGCCATCCTTATGCAGAAGGGGTGCCTGCCCTCGGCGAGCCGAGCTCCAGGCAGAGGCTGAAAGGGCATTCAGAGGGGCGGGGGTGGGGAGGGGCGTGAGGAAGAGCTCCTCTGTTCTTCTTCCCCAGGAGGTGAACACAGACAAGCTGACGGCCTTTGTGAACACTCTCAATGGCAAAGATGGGACCGGTTCTCACCTGGTGACAGTGCCTCCTGGACCCAGTTTGGCTGATGCCCTCATCAGTTCTCCCATTCTGGCTGGCGAAGGCGGCGCCATGCTGGGTCTGGGTGCCAGCGATTTTGAGTTTGGAGTAGATCCCAGTGCTGATCCTGAGCTGGCCCTGGTGAGCAAACTGTCCCTGGGCCCTTCCCTGCACTCTGCTGACACATCCCATCTGTGTTCCACAGGGCGAAATCAAACCCAACCCATGAGTCTGTTCCAACTCATGGTGACCCCGTGTAAGCCAGAGCAGAACTCTGATCCATTGGGTTGTCTGTCAGTGTCTGGTTTTTTGGAAGTTGATTGACAGACCTTTCTTCTGACAAGTGTCTGGGTGGACTTGAACTGCCAACCTTCTGGTTAGCAGCTGAGCTCTCTTAGCAGTTTACACTACCAGACACCTATATTACTCAAACTCGCTGCTGTCTCATTGGCTCCGACTCAGAGTGACGCCCTAGACAGTACTAGACAATTCTAAGTACCCCCATAACCTTGTTCTCCTTTTCCTGATAACACCATCTGATCTTTAGGGCCACCCATGCCAGACTCCTCCTTGTTGGTTGTTCCTGATTAAACTTCCACTTCCCCCAAGTCCATCCTTCTTGCCCCTCTACCACTTTTTATCTCCCCAGCCTCTTCCCCTGTGTCCACTAGAAGCTGCCCCTTCCTGCTCCTTTCCTCTGGCTCCGGCTGACTTCCCTCCCAGTGCTGGTTGGGTGAGAGTTGGTCACTATCTGACCTTGGCTTGCCCTTTCCCAGGCCCTTCGTGTTTCCATGGAAGAGCAGCGGCAGCGGCAGGAGGAGGAGGCCAGGCGGGCAGCTGCGGCCTCTGCAGCCGAAGCCGGGATTGCTTCCTCTGGGACCGAAGGTGAAAGAGGTGGAATCTGACGTCCCGGGGCTGTGGGGCTGGACCTGGGAGGAGTGGGAGTGGGCAGCATCCTGGCATGGCGAGACTGTGGAAGGACCGGGTTGAGGAAATGGTTTTGGAGGTGAGGCACCAGTGCCAGCCCCCTGCTCTCTTCTTTTCCCCAGACTCGGACGATGCCCTGCTGAAGATGACCATCAGCCAGCAGGAGTTTGGTCGTGCGGGCCTCCCTGACCTAAGCAGTATGACTGAGGAAGAGCAGATCGCGTATGCCATGCAGATGTCCCTGCAGGGAGCAGGTGAGCCGCAGCCTGGGGACAGGGCCTAGGCAGGTGGGCTTGACAGAGAAACCAAACTGAGCAGGCCTTTCTTCCTCAGAGTTTGGCCAGGCAGAATCAGCCGACATCGATGCCAGCTCTGCCATGGACACGTCGGAGCCTGCAAAGGTGAGGGCCCTCCCTGCTGAGCCTCCTCTACCAGGCTTCCAGCCTCCGGTGTCCTGAAAGGTCTCTGCCCGCAGCTCCCTAGAGGGGTTCTTTGGGGAGCAGAAGGAAGCACGAGGGTATATATGAAGGAGCTTCTAAAAGATTATGAAAAAATGGAATTGAGGGTATGGAACTTTTTCACTGGTTGTATGAAGCCTCCTATTTTTTGTGCGTAAGCCTTGCTAAGGCATTAGAAAGTTCATGGCCAAAGTTGGAGAAGTGTCCCAGCATGCTCTAGTTTTCTGTCCTTGCTGGTAGAACATTCTGGACAAAACTCTAGGGTAGCAGCTGCCAGGACAGTGAAGAGAGGTCTGGGGAAAACACAAAGGAGTGGGAGTGACTGATACGGAGCCGGAACCTGACAACACGTGACTACCCTTGTAGGCCCAAGGAGCAGTCCTCTCAGGTCAGGTCAGGCATGAGGCCTGGGTATTCTGCTGACTCTCCTTCCCACTCTTGGCCAGAGATGCCCCCACCCTCAGTCAAGTGGAAAGAGAGGCTCCACAGCATGCTCATGTCCTGCTCCCCAGCTGACCTGCTCCCCCGCCCACAAGCTAATGGTACCCCTTTTCAGGAGGAAGATGACTATGACGTGATGCAGGACCCCGAGTTCCTTCAGAGCGTCTTGGAGAACCTTCCAGGTGTGGACCCCAACAATGAGGCCATTCGAAATGCCATGGGCTCCCTGGCCTCCCAGGCCACCAAGGATGGGAAGAAGGACAAGAAGGAGGAGGATAAGAAGTGAGGCTTGGGGAGGGCTGGCTGAGCTGGCTCGGGGGACTGTATAGAGTGGGGTAGGAGATAGTGCTAGATACGCAATCTGTAACTATTGCACCCTAAATAAACCTTGACATCTTTTTCCCCTTTGTTTCAGTTAGTGGTAGCTTTGAGTGTCGGGGAAGAGGGAGCATGTGGTGTGAAAGAGAGTTCCACTGAGTTCTCTTAAGTCCCCAGTTCTTGGTCTGTAATCCTGACCAGCTCCTCTTCGTCTCCTCTCTCTCCATGGTGGGCTCCACCGCCCTGCGACCATGGTGCTTTCTCGTGGTGGGAAGCGGAGCTGAGGGCCCACTTAGTATTAGGCACGGACCCGCAGAAGAGAAACCATCCTGGCCTCCGGGGACTCAGCATCCAGAGGGCCATGAGCCATTGAATGTGTGTGGCCAGTGCTGACAGAGAAGTGGGGGCAGCGAAGAGGCGGAGCCTGGGAAGGCTTCTGGAAGTGACAGTTGAGCACTCTGAAGGAGCGAGTTCACCAGCAGGTGAGGCAGCGAGAGGGATGTTCCCCAGCAGTAGGAACGGCTTGTACTGATAGTGTGGAGGCACATTTGAGGAGCGGAGGGCTTCATCGACTGCTTGGGCTGTGGCAGGAGCGATGGGAAAGTAGCCAGTGTCCAGAGCACCAGGGAGTCTGCGTCCTTTGGGCCCGACTCACAAGGGGGCTGAAGGAAGGCCAGGACAAACACAGTGTCTCATGTGTGTTACCGGGTAGAGGGCCACATTTCCCTAAGCCCTCTCAGTGATATGAAAGGAGGTCATCAGTACCTGGCACGAAGGGAAGACATGCATGCACTAGCAAGTGAGAGCCCCGAGGAAGCCTCCTAACACAAGAGCTAGCGCAGCACTGGGGCTGTGCAGTGAACATCCCTGGGCATCCCTGGCAAAGGGAACTCTGGTCCAGAATTTGGAGTTTTTCATTTCCTATAGTTTGGACACACACGTACAGATCCCTCACCAGAATACGTTTAGCTTTGCTGTTTTGGGGCTTTATAATAAATGGTTGTGCCCTGTTAAATCCTCTGGGAATTACTTTTTCAAACAAAATATGGTGTCTGAGCGTCATGACAGTGGTTGCACATGACAAGCGCTGGTTCCTTCTTCCCGGCTTACAGCGCTCCGCTGGCACTCTAGCACGCTGTCCACTCCTGTGCCTGGGCTTTGCGTTGCTTCCACTTAGTTTGCTCTCCTAGCAGGACAGTAGTGGAGTTTGTACAGTTTCTTTGGAATACAGCCTACAAGATAATGCCACTTGTGGTTATGCTTGGCAGGGAGGAAGAGGTTCTATTATCTTTTAATTACATTTTCAACGAACGCTTTGAAACTCCCTTGTCCTGTGCCCCCTCCTGCAGTGTGAGATTCCCTAATGAGCACACCCTTTCCAGCCCTGGGTATCATTCAACCCCTCTTAACTTCAGTGGTGTGGTGAGGGTAAAATGGTAGTTGGTTGTGCTCCTGGTTTGCATTTCCCTGATAACTAATGAGATTGACCATCTTTCTTCTTTTATTTAAGCCGTTTATCTCCACTTCCGTGAAGTCCCTCGTCATGTCCTTGGTCCATTTCTCCATCCCCGGTGTCTTTGTGTTCTTTCAGGAGCTCTTTAAATTTCGTTTTTGTGGTTTTTTTTAAGTTTTTTTATTGTGAATCAGGTGGCGGTATATAGAGCAGATCATAGTTTTATAGTCAGTAGAACATGCACATTGTGATTCAACTCATCGTATTTATAAAATAGTTCTTTGGTAACCAAAAGTCTTAATATAGTTAAATTTTTCAAGAATATCATTTTCTTGTGCTTTGTTTAGCAAACTTCCATATTCAGAGGTCAGAAAGCTATTCTCTGTTCTCTTTTTAAAGTTTTAGTTTTGTCTTTTACAGTTATTCCTTCTGGAGTCCCTCTGTCTTGTTAAGCTAAAAAAGGAAAATCAATCCAAACTCACTGCCATCGAGCTAATGCTGACTCATGACGATGACGCCCTTGTGGGTTCCGAGATCGCAACTGCTTACGGAGTAGAAAGCCCAGTCTGTCTCCCTTGGAGCTCGCTGGTGGTTTGAACTGCTTTCCATATGGATCACTGCCCGACACATATGTTTTTTAGCTGGAAAACCAGTTACAACACCGTTTATTGATAAAATCCATCCTTCCCCTGTATTCTGTACTCTTGCCTCTGGGCTAAGATTACATGACTGTCATTTCCAGGACCCTGGAGTCATAATTAGGGGAACACGTTTCTACCAACACAAAGCTAGAAAACCCACTTTGTACTTAGATAGTACACCCACTCCTCATTTATCTACATGGGTAGGTTCCAAAAGCCAAGTTATTGTGCAAAACTGATAGTATGCAAGAAGGCAGCCCTGGGCCTGGGACCTTGGAACTGCCGGGCCCGGGTACGCTTATGTACTGCGCCCCGAGACTTTGCCAGTGGGGTTAGCACACTAGTGAGCCTGGGACCTGATGGCTGAACTAGAGGCACAGTTGGTGGCTCAGAGGCTTGGGTAACTAGTAGGTTCAAAGGAATTCAATTCCGAGCAAGATTACGGTAGTAATTAACATTCCAAACTCATTTCAACTCTTGGAAACAATCAAAACATGCTGTGAAACATCTTAACAAAAGTGATCGTACAGAAAACAGGACGGATTCAATCAAGATGGCCACAGTCTTGCTCACAACTCCCATCATCCACTCCCCATGCAAGAAAGACCAGCAGCATCAAATGTAGTCATGCACAATGCTCATTGGGACAGTTTCTAAATACACAGCCCAACAGTGAAGAACTGTGTATCAAGTTTTGGTACAGTATCAAGATTACCCACAACTATTTGAAAAGGCCATGGAAACTCCTGTTTTCTACAGTGTGTTTGCGAAACCAGCTGGTTGTATGTGTCAGTCAGACCCAGTACTGCAATAGCTTAATTGCTGAAATGAAAATCTAGCTGTTTTCTATTAAGCCAGACATTAAAGAGATCTGCAAAAATTGTTAAAAAACAATTAACTCATGAAATTTTTGTGTTGGAAAACATAGCTATTTTTCATAAGCCCATGTAATGGTTTTATTGTTCTTAATTTAGATGGATTGAGACAGAAAATTCAGCTTAGAATTTCTAATATGGTAGCTATATTTATTGAACTTGACAAAAACCTCTTGGGAATCTTCCATCTTTTAGGAATGTAAAAGTGATCCTGAGACACAACCCCCCCCCCCAAAAAAAAATTAAAAACACCACTGGTTCACAACCAGGAAGTTTGGCTCTAGTGTCCACAACTGTAAACATTTAACCACAAACAGTCGACATTGCTATAGGTCACAGAGCAATACCAATCATTTTTCAAGTGTGATCAAAACAGAAAAACTGACCAGGAAATGTCATACTGGTTATTTCTGGCGAGAAGAAATACATGTCAAAATACTCTGAGAACATAGGTAAAAAAAATAACGTTCTTTGAGTTTCTGTTTTCTTTCAATATCAGCCTCTTTCTTGTTTTACTTCCTCCAGTGAGCAAAGAACCTCATCATCTACTCTTTATTTATTTATTTTTAAAATAATTTTATTGGGGCTCGTATAATTCTTATCACAATCCATCCATCCATTGTGTCAAGCACATTTGTACATTTATTGCCATCATCATTCTCAAAATGTTTTCTTTCTACTTGAACCCTTGATATCAGCTCCTTATTTCCCCCCACCCTCCTCTCTCATGAATCCTTGATAATTTATAAATTATTATTTTGTCTTATCTTACACTGTCCAACATCTCCCTTTACTCATTTTTCTGTTGTCCCCCAGGAAGGAGGTTATGTAGATCCTTGTAATTGATTCCCCCTTTCTACCCCAGCTTCCCTCCACCCTCCAGGTATCGTCACTCTCAGCACTGGTCCTGAAGGGATCATCTGTCCTGAATTCCCTGTGTTTCCATTTCCTGTGTGTAGTGTACCAATGTACGCTCTCTGGTCTAGATTGATTTGTAAGGTAGAATTGGGATCATGATGGGAGAAGAAGTATTTAAGAACTAAATTGTGTTTCATCGTTGATACCCTGCACCGTGACTGACTCGTCTCCTCCCCATGACCCTTCAGTAAGGGGGTGTCCAGTTGCCTACAGATGGGCTTTGAGTCGCCACTCTGCACTCCCCTTCATTTACAATGGTATGACTTTTTGTTCTTTGATACCTGATCTCTTCGACACCTTGTGGTCACACAGGCTGGTGTGCTTCCATGTAGACTTTGTTGCTTCTGAGCTAGATGGCCACTTGTTTATCTTCAAGCTTTTAAGACCCCAGATGCTATATCTTTTGATAGCTGGGCACCATCAGCTTTCTTCACCACATTTGCTTGCGTACACATTTGTCTTCAGGGTTCATATCGGGCAGGTGGGCATCCACTGATATGATTTTTTTTGTTCTTTGATGCCTGATACCTGGTCCCTTTTATACCTCGTGGTCACACAGGCTGGTGTGCTTCTTCCATGTGGGCTTTGTTGCTTCTGAGATAGATGGCTGCTTCTTTACCTGCAAGCCTTTAAGACCCCAGCCACTATTATTTTTTGATAGCCGGGCACCATCAGCTTTCTTCACCACCTTTGCTTATGCGGTGCACATCATGGAATGCCAGTTTAATAGAACAAAGTGTTCTTGAATTGAGTAAGCAAGTACTTGAGTGGAAGTCCAATATCCATCTGCTGCCTTAATACTAAAACTATAAATATATGTATATAAATCTATTTTCCCACCACCCTATTTAAATATATTTACATATGTACATGCCTATGTTTAAACCTCTATAAATACTCTTTGCCTTCTAATTCTTTCCTCTATTTCCTTTTAGTTTCCTCTTGTCTCACTATCATGCTCAGCCTTCATTTGGGTTTCAGTAATTTCTGTTGGTTACATTGCCCTTGCTGAATCCCTACCATAATCTGTTTAAACCAGTATCTTACTAATGATTTTATTTCTTGTGTTCATTTTTACTATACAGTCAGCCAGCTGAACCTCAGGCATGGATAAGTACTTACTTGCACATTTACCTTTCTAGATCTATTTGTGCCCATCTCAAAGAAAAATGATCCAACAGAATGTGGAATTATTGAGCAGTGTAATTAATTTCACATGCAAGTAAAATTTGCAAGATGATAATTACAAAATGGTTGCAGAAGTACATTGACCAGGGGTGTCAGAAATTCAAGCCACATTCAGAAGTAAAAATATATCACTGCTGCTGTCAGATGGATCTTGTCTGAAAGGAGATTACCAAAAAGATGTTTAAACGACGCCAAACGAAACCCACTGCCGTCAAATTGATTCTGGCCTAGTGACCTTTTAGACAGAGTAGGACTGCTCCGGAGGGTTTTCACGGTTGTAAATCCTTATGCAAGCAGACAGGCACATCTTCCTCTTATGAAGTGCTGATGGGTTCCGACCACCCACCTTACGGTGAACAGCATAGCATTTGACCCATTACACCACCAGATCTTAGGACGATGTATACTTGTCTTTTATTGACTAGGCAAAGGCATTGATGTGGAGCATAGCAAACAATAACATTATGAATAATAGGAATTTCAGAACACTTACTTGTGCTCATATGGAGCCTGTACATAAGAGGCAGTTTTGAACAAAACAAGGAGCTACTCATGCACTAGCATTGAGTTGATTCCAACTCATAGTGGCACACTGTAGGACAGGATACAGCTGCACCTTTGAGTTTCTGAGACTGAATAGAGGGACAGGTATGCACCTCTTTCGTACATGAAGTAGCTAGTGAATTTGAACTGCTGACCTTGCCCAACACATAACCCACTATGCCACCAGAGTTCCTAAGGCTCCTACATGGTTTAAAATCTGGAAAGGTGTTGGTCAGGGTTGTATCCTTTCACCATACTTACTCACTCTGTATGCTAAGTGTAGAGTGTAAGAAACTGACTGTGTGGAGAAGAATGCAGCGTCAGGATTGGAGGAAGAAGGCTCACAGATGTGGTAGGCTTGCTGAAAGCTAAAGAAGACTTGAAGTACTTCCTGATGAAAATCAAAGACTGTCGTCTTGAATATGGATTAGATTTCACTATAAAGAAAAAAGCAGAAGCAGAAGGCAAGATGGTGATGAGCGGAGAAAAGGTTGACATTGTCAAGGATTTGATTTTTCTCAGATCTTCAAACAACCCCTGTAGAAGCAGCAGTCAGGAAATCAAACTGGGCAAATCTGCTCCCCAAGCCCTCTTTAAAGTGTGAAAGAACAAGGATGTCACTTTGAGGACTAGGATGTGCCTGGCCTAAGGAATGGTACTTTCACCTGCCTCCTGTGTGTGGAAGCTGGATGGACGAGGAGGAAAGACAGCAGAACCGATGCCTCTCTGAATTGTGGTGCAGCGGAGTCGCTGTGATTCAATACAGCACAGACAGTTTGTCATCCACTGCTGGCTTGTGTGTTACAGTGATGCTGGTATTTCAAGTGCCAGCAGAGTCACCCCAAAGTGGACAGGCTTCAGCAGAGCTTCCAGACTAAGAACAGACAATGCAGAAGGGCTCGCCACCCCGCTTCAGAGGAAGCAGCCCCTGAAACCTTACGCATAGCTTCAAAACACTCAGATGCTGAGCCCTGAAGAATGGAAGCAGAACGTTGTCAGAGAGTGCCACAGGATGGGCCCCTTGGGTGGGAAGACACTGGAACTGACTGAGGAGGAGCTGCTTTCTCAAAATAGAGTCCACCATGGTGACGTAAGCGGGGTAAAGCCTGTGGGAGTGGAGCTTTCTGGATCTTCACTTGCTGAGGGAGCAGGACTCAAGGAGAAGCAGCTGCTACACTTTGCTAATGATCACAACTTGGACTGTGTGAAGTGTGAATCTAGAAAACTTAGAAAGGTCTGCAATGAAGTGGGATGCATAAAGATTGCCACCCTAGGCAAGAGCTGAAATGGACTGCTATCGTCCATTTTGAATCAGAAAATCATATGATTTACTGTGCCAAGAATGACACAGTCGAGGAATGGCGTGGCATTCATTGTCAAAAAGGACATTGCACAATCTTGAAGTATAAGATTGCTGTCTGTGATGGGATTATCTCTATCTGCCTTCAAGGAAATACAAGCCATACAACTCTTGTTCAAAAGAGTTTGTAACTTTTATTGGTACTTCATCCACTTACACAGTTCAATAGGTCAACCAGATCATGAAGAGTTGTGCCACAACTTTATTTACCACAATTTTAGAGCATTTTCCTTCCCCTTGTACTCATTGTTAATCACGTGGTTCTTTTTTTCATTTTTGAAAAAATACAAAAACTTCTCCAATTCAACACCTTCTATGTGTATAATTCAGAGCCACTGATTATACTTTTCATGTTGTCCAACCATTATTGATGCCCCTCTCCAAATTGTTCCACCACCATTAAAATGAGCTCAGTGTCCCCTAAGCAAAAACTCTAACTCTTCCACCCATGGTCACCATAGGTCAAGTTTGGTTTCTTTCTTTTTAGTACTTTTCTTGATACCATATATTCACATGTGATACACTTCCATAGTTAAAGCTTTTCTGAAAAGAACTATATATATCACAATCAACTCTAATGATCCCACCCTCCTGCATCTACTGATTGCTCCCCAATAAACCATTACATCAGTTACTGTCTCTGTGGATCCACCTCTGTGCTTCCTAAACCAGAAGCTTAACTGAAACAATAAAAAAACAAAATGAAACAGAAAGAAGAAAACAATAATAATAAAGAATAAGACAGAAGAAACCACCTGTGGGAATTCCGCCCGATCGGATCCCATCACACCGAGGCAAAACACTAAGGATGTGGAACAGAACAGCAAAAGGAACAGAGAAACAAGGTCCCCAGGGAATACCAAAAACAGACTTTGGGGCAAGGGCTTGGCGTCCCCATGGACTCGACTGGAAACACTCCTAAAGGCCAACAAACAGTCCTTGAACTAACTACAAGCTTCTCTTTCTTGTGTTTTGTATTTTGTCATTGGCTTGTTGTTTTATTTTATTGCTCGGTTTTGCTCTGTCTTGTTTTTGTGCATGTTATTATCTCTGTAGGTCTGTCTAAAGAAGATAGGCTGGATGATCAATCTGGAGCAAAAAACAACCAGACTGACAGTTTTTGGGGGACATGGGAGAGGGGGAGGTGGGGGGAAAGGTAGTGGTGTTAACAAACCCAGGGACAAGGGAACAACAAGTGATCCAAATCAGTGATGAAGAGGGTTAGGAGGCCTGGTAGGGTATGACCAAGGGTAATGTAACCAAGAGGAATTACTGAAACGCTAATGAAGGCTGAGCATTATAGTGGGACAAGAGGAAAGTTAAAGGAAATAGAGGAAAGAGCTAGGAGGCAAAGGGCATTTATAGAGGTCCAGAGGCATGTACATACGTAAGTATTTGAGGATGTGGAAATCTATGTGCACATATGTATAGATTTAGTATTAAGGTTGCAGATGGACATTGGGGCTCCACTCAAGTACTCCCTCAATGCAAGAATACTTTGTTCTATTAAACTGGCATTCCATGATGTTCACCTTCCCAACAATCACTGAAGACAAAGTGGGTGCATAAGCAAATGTGAAGAAAGTTGATGGTGCCCGGCTATCAAACGATATAGCATCTGGGTTCTTAAAGGCTTGAAGGTAAACAAGCAGCCATCTAGCTCAGAAGCAACAAAGCTCCCATGGAAGAAGCACACCAGCCTGTGTGATCACAAGGTTTTGAAGGGATCAGGTATCAGGCATCATCAGAACAAAAAATCATATTGTGAATGAAGTGGAGAGCAGAGTGGAGACCCAAAGCCCATCTGTAGACAATTGGACATCCCCTTACAGAAGGGTCGCAGGGAGATGAACCAGTCAGGGTGCAGTGTGGCAATGTTGAAAAAAACAACTTTCCTCTAGTTTCTAAATGCTTCCTCCCTCACTATCATGATCCCAATTCTACCTTACAAATCTGGCTAGACCAGAGGATGTACACTGGAACAGATAGGAACTGGAAACACAGGGAGTCCAGGACAAATGATCCCTTCAGGACCAGTGATGAGATACCAGGTGGGTGGTGTGGAAAGGGGAAACCGATTGCAAGGATCTGCATATAGCCTCTCTGGGATGGACAACAGAAAAGTGAGTGAAGAGAGACATCGGACAGTGTAAGATATGACAAAATAATAAATTATCAAGGGTTTATGGGTGGGAGCGGGGAGCGAGGGGGAAAATGAGGACCTGGTGCCAGGAGCTTAAGTGGAGAGCAAATCTTTTGAGAATGATGAGGGCAATGAATGTACAAATATGCTTTACATGATGTATGTGTGGATTGTGATAAGAGTTGTATGAGCCCCTAATAAAATAATTTTATAAAGAAAAAGAAACCACCAACAATATTTTTAAAAGCCAGAGAAGAAATTTCTTTCTTGGTACAATCTAGAAATATGTGAGCATAGAGCAAATTCAGGTTGGATCAAAAGAGGTCAACTGACCCAAGTATCACGTCATGGTTCGATTCACCATAATCAAGTTTACAATAATATCTGGATAGTAAGCTGTTCGAGTCTTTCAGCTGTGACTAGAGGGAATCTACCAGAGGCCCAATCTGACCCAACTATTCAAATTTATGCATCAATCACAAAAGCTAGTGGTGAAGAAATTGAAGAATTTTACCAATGTCTTCAATCTGAAAGTGATCAAAATGCATTGATAATTATTGGCAATTGGAATGCCAAAGTTGGAAACAGGAAGGAACAGTAGTTGAAAATATGATCTTGGTGATACAACCAAAGCTGGAGATTGTATGATAGAATTTTGCAAGGCCAACAGTTTGTTCACAGCACATGGACTTTTCCAGAAGGAATAGACAGAAATGAAATTGACTACATCTGAGGAGGGCTATCAGCAGCTAAAGCCAAGTCAGAGGATGACTGTGGAACAGACCGTCCGTTGCTCATATGTAAGTTCAGGTTAAAGCTGAAGAAAAGTCCACGAGAGCCGAAAGATAGCCTTGAATCTATCCCACCTGGATATTGAGAATATTTCAAGAACAGATTTGATGCACGGGAACACTAACAGAAGCCGTGGTTAGCTGTGGCAAGACATCGCAAAGGGTCATTCAAAAGAAGGGAAAGGTCAGCATGGACATCAGGAGAGACTGAAACTTATAATCGTAGAGTAGAAGCTGGAGCAAGTGGAAGAAATAATGAAGTTACAGAGCTGAACAGAAAATGTCAAAGGGCAGCTTGAGAAGACAAAGGCAAATACTATAAGTGTGCGAACACCTAGAAATGGGAAGCCACAAGGAAGGAAACACTCTAGGGCCAAAACAGATCAGCCAAGCCCTCCATACCCTGAGAGAGAATCAGATGCTTTGGTAAGCCTCTCAGGGTTGGGGTGGTTTGTGACACACCCAATTTGTAGAAGGCTATGGAGGACAGTGGGAACCCAAACCCCATCTGCAGACTCGCCAGATAGCGCCTCTGGCCAGAGGCGAGGGACTGGAAGCTTTGCTGGCAGAGTATTGTTAACTCGGTTATGGTGGGTGGAACTACAGTATCATGATACCTGCTGAGACCTCCTCCTGACCCAATCTGATTTTGCTCTAGGTTTCAATATTTCTCACTCTGACCTTTTTTTCTTTTCCTGGTGAAACTGCTTTATTAGAACTATTTATAAGTTCCTCTGATCCTCCTTTTGTCGCTCTTCGCCGGGCGCACGACTCGAGCTTGGTATTGGCCGCTCTGCCCGCTTCTGGTGCCACCTGCGCCCCATGACAGTGATCTTGGCGCCCTGCGGGTCGTCCACTCTCACGTCCCAGCGCCTCATGCACCTGCTCAAGGGGCTTCAGGAGACATTCGCGGCCCATCACTGCAACCTCCACCTTCCAGTCCGAATCCTCTTCGCCTAGCTCAGCAGCTCCCAACCTGGGGGTCGAACGACTCTTTCACAGGGGTCGCCTGAGACCGCTCCTCTCTCTGTCTCGAGGCGGGCCGCCCACAAGCAGAGATGCCCAATACGAGTACCTGGCAGAAGACTGCTACCCATGCTACCCCGTGCTTCAAGACACAATGTCACGTATTTGCCATTAGAGGAAGGGTGAGAACCACTGTGTAACTACAGGAAAGAAAGAGAAACACTCTTGTACAAGGGGGTTTGGAAAAGCTCATGGAAAAACTGAAAAGATAATGGAATTGTTCCATGAAGTTTTCCCCTCCAACTGTTGATATTAGATCCACATGTGCACTTCCATAGTTGTTGCTTTTCTGTTTTTTAGTGAAGCTGCTTTAATTTTTTATTATTATTTTTAACATTTTATTAGGGATTCATACAACTCTTAGCACAATCCATAATACATCAATTGTATAAAGCACATCTGTACATTCTTTTCCCTCATCATTTTCAAAGCATTTGCTCTCCACTTAAGCCCTTTGCATCAGATCCTCTTTTTCCCCTCCCTCCCTGCTCCCCCCGAAGCTGCTTTTAAAGAGTTGTATAGACACCGTCACAACCAGTTCTAGTGCTCCTCCTCGTTCCCATCTTCATTATTTGCTCCACAGCCCCTCTCAGGCTGGCCATCCCCAACAAGCCATCAGTTATTGTCTCTGAGCCTCATAAGCTGGGAGCCCTAACAGAAAGAAAACAATACAGAACAGAACACAAAGAAAAATATAATAATTTATTGGGGAACGTTTTCAATTAGCAATCATCACATTTTGGATAAACCTCACTGGCTATGATATGGTCGCTGCCCAAAGCTGCAATAACAGTAATATAAATACAAATGTAAACAAAGTAAGAAAGAAAAGATCACCAGCAAGATTTTTTAAAGCCAGAGAAAAAAGCCCAAAGAGTGTTTTTGGGCTTCATGGCGGAAATGGAGGTAGCACAAAGCAAAGAAGTGAAGCTACTAGGCCAGTGGTTCTCAACCTTCCTCATGCCGGGACCCTTTCAGAAACTTCCTCATGTTGTCGTGACCCCAGCCATCAAATTACTTTCATTGCTACTTCATCACTGTCATTTTGCTACTGTTATGAATTGGGCGACCCCTCTGAAAGGGTCATTCAACCCCCAAAGGGTTCACGACCCACAGGTTGAGAACCACTCCTGTAAATGAGTCATATTTCCAATTAGTCAGGAGGACACTCTTCGATTTGTAGGATCAAGCCAATCGGTGAAATTGACTCCCAATTAGAATCAGCTGGAATGTGGCGTCCTTGTCCTTCCTGTTCCTCTCCAGATACTTCCCAACAGTGGCAGCCTTCTTAATCATCAAATGAAAGGCCCTCAGGCAGGCCAGGATCAAGTCCTTTGGACTTCAGGATCCTCAGAATTTTTTTCCTGCCACAAGTCGCATTTGTGCTGCAACACCTTGTGAATCTCACCAATCTGGGAAGGAGTCAGGCCCTTCTTGGCCAGTTTATAGATCTGCTCCTTCATGTCATTGGACGATAACTTCAGCCGGGGAACGCTGCAGCGATAGGGCAGAGCCGACTGGGACAGGCCCTTCCTGGGAGCATGCAGGTGAGCTGTGAAGGCAGCAGTCAAGCTGAGACAAAGTGAGAGTTTCTTTATGGCTCCAACGTTTGTCCAGCTTCTGACACAAACCACTTGTTCAAAATTAACAAACAAAAAGATGGTTCCTTTTTTCCCTTCAATCTATCAACAGCCTCCTAGGCAAGCGTCTCCACCTTTGAATGTGCTGGGCACTCAAGATACTGAGTGGGAAAAGCTGCCTTTGTAGGCGTGTTCTAAACCCATTTAAAGATTCAATTTTAATGGCTGAAGGCAACTGGGCTTACAAGCTCTCCATTTTCATACTTCCCAGTAATCATTTCTACCAATCATTGTATCAATAACAATAGAAGGAAGAAAAGAGCATAAACCTAGGACAGCCATATCCTAAACTCAATTCTTAAAATGGTTAAGTTCGATCCTTATCTATCTCATCTTAATCCTTATCTAAACTATTCCATTGGTATAAAATATTGCCTTAGGCCTCTGGCTGCATTGCTGTATCTGACCTCTGGCTAGCTGAAAAAGAAAAGCTACCATGAGGCAGAGGTCAAACAAGCATCTGTTTTCTGTCTTCAGGATTTGTTTCTCTAGTACACCACTCCTGGTACCATAATGTGGTAGTCTGGGTTGACAAGAAAAACAGATTCACAGACAAAGAGTAAGTCAAAAGTATTGGTACAAATCATAGAACCTTATGAAACAAAAATTATCACAATAAGAGGCAACTGTTTCTCAACACATCCATTTAGGCAGTGTTGTCTCCAACCCCTCCCCGAAGCATTCTGGATTCTAATTTGCACCATATCAAAACCACAGTTTTGGCATCCATGCACTTAAATCGGGTTCCTTTCCAATGTTCTTTGAGTTTGGGGAACAAAAAGCAGTTTGGAGGGGCAAGATCTGGGCTGGGATGTAGCTGGGATAAGATTTTCCATTGAAATGTTTATAGGACAGCCTGTGCCACCCCAGAAAAATGAGAGGGTGCATTGTCATAAAGAGAAGGGAAAAAAAATCCCTCTGCAAAATGCTCTTGTTTTCCTAGTCTTTTTCTCATCAGCGCAGCTTCCAATTTACCTAGAACTTCTTCATAATGACCTCCACTGACATCCTGTGTTCTTTGAGACAAACCGTCGCTTACCCATTGTCACCCCCAAAATATGTGCTATAGCCTGAGCAGACTTTTCTGCCTTGAAATTTTTTTATTCCCCCCCCCCGCAATAAGAATAACAAAGTAAAACAAAAAACTTCAATCAAAAGAAAGCAGAAAATATTAAAATTTAGAGCAAATTAAAATTGATCTTAAGGAAGATCCAATGATGGGTTGCTAAATTTTAACCTAACTTGATCTTAAACAAGCCACTGTCCAATGCAGTCTGCATGTTAGCAAGACTATTCACATCCCTGGTTCATGGTCAGAGGGGATTCAACAAAGGCTTAATCCACGTGTATTTCCTTCTTTTTTTAAAAATTGAAACAGCTTTAACATGTGCCTAAAGGGAGATCAAATGATAGATATTACATTTTGCCATAACTACGTCTGTTATCATCAACTCTGTCTGATAACACATCCCTCAACTATGATGGGAAGGGAGTCCTTGGAGGCTCGATCTAGGTGTGAACCCTGCAAATGGATTTTGAGCTTCTGTCATCCATGTTTATGTGACAAGGTACCATCGAGTCAACTCTGACCCCTATGACTCTATGCCCAACTGAACAAAACACTGCCCGGTCCTGGTCCTGCACCATCCTTAATCGTTCCTAAGCCTGAGCCCATAGATGCAGCCACTGTGTCCGTGCATCTTATTGAGGGCTTTCCTCTTCTTAGCTGCCCCTCCGCTTTACCGAACTTGATGTCCTTCTTCAGGGGCTGCTCTCTCCTGACAACACATTCAAGTATCTGAGACACAGTCTTGCCATCCCTACCGCTAAAGGAGCACTCTGACTGCATTTCTTCCAACACAGATTGGTTTGTCTCTTTCGTGTTCCCAGGTACTTTCAGTATTCTCCAGCATCACAATTCAAATACAGCGATCCTTCTCTGGTTG
Source organism: Tenrec ecaudatus (assembly GCF_050624435.1). Lineage (NCBI taxonomy): Eukaryota > Metazoa > Chordata > Mammalia > Afrosoricida > Tenrecidae > Tenrec > Tenrec ecaudatus. The sequence continues at coordinate 160,178,673 of NC_134530.1, forward strand.
TCCTTATTCAAAGTCCAACTTTGACATGCATGTGATGCAGTGGAGAACACCGTGGCCTGGGCAGGCGCACCTTAGTCCTCACACTGCCATCCTTGCTCTTCAGTACACTAACGAAGTTAATGCAGCAGATTGACGTAATGCAATACGTCTCTTGTGTACGTACTGTGCGCTAACCGATGATGCCACCAGAGCTCTGCAACATGTCTTTCGATGTCCTGACTGCTGCTTCCGTGAGCACTGATTGTGGATCCAGACAAGACAAAATCCTTGGCAACTCCAACCTTTTCTTCACTGATCAGGATGTTACTTATTGGTCCAGTTGTGAGGACTGGGGCATTATTTATTTTAATTTAATCATTTTATTGGGAGCTCCTGCATATATAACAATCACTAGTTTAATCACATCAAGCAGTATTGTACAATTTCTACCACAATCAATTTGGAAACATTTTCTTTCTTCTTGAACTCCTTAATATCACCTTCCCTTTACGCCCTCCCTATCTCCCCTCCCCAGAAACGCTTATTTTAATTTTCCCCCCTATAATAGTTTGTGGGGTTTTGTGGTATTTTTTACCACGTCTTGCACAGTCCAATATAACCATTCACATGCAATTCTGATGTTCGATCCCATTGAGTGGGGCTGTGCCGTCACCAGTGCGTGCAGCTCCCTACTCTGGCTGATCTAGGTCTTCTTGACATTGAGCTGTAATCCCCACTGAAGGCTACAGTCCTTGATCTCCATCAGCAGGTGCTTCAGTTCCTGCTCACTTTCAGCAAGCAAGCCTGTGCCATTTGCAGTCCGAAGGTTGTTAATAAGCCTTCCTCCAACCCTGATGCCTCAGTCTTCCTAATATAATCCAGCTTTTCTGAGGATTTGCTCAGCCCACAGATTGAATAAGGATACAACCCTAACACACACTTTTCCTGATTTTTGTTGTTGTTGTTAAAAGATCATTTTATTGGGGGCTCTTACAACTCTTATAACACAATCCATACATAAATTGTATCAGGCATATTTGTTTATATGTTGCCATCATAATTTTCTAAACATTTACTTTCTATTTGAGTCCTTGGTATCAGCTCCTCTTTGTTCCCTCCCCCCCACCCCACCTTCATGACCCCATTGATAATGATAAATTATTATCATTTTCATATCTTACACCAACCACTGTCTCCCTTCCCTCATGGTTTCTGTTGTTCGTCCCCTTGGAGGGGATAGGGACCTTTCCTGATTTTAAACCATGCAGTAGTCCCTTGTTCTCCTCATACCACTGCCTCTTGATCCATGCATGTTTCACATGCACAATGAAGTGTTCTAGAATTCCCATTCCTCTCAAAGTTATCCGCCATTTATTATGGTTCGCACAGTTCAATGTCTTTGGCTAGTCAATGAAACACAAGTAACCATCTTTCTGGTAGTCTCTGCTTGGCGCCAATATCCATATGACATCGGCAGCAATAGCCTTTGTTCCACGTCCTCTTCTGCATCCAGCCTGAACTTCTGACCGCCCCTGTCAATGTACTGCTGCAACTATTGTGGGATGATCTTCAGCAGAGTTTTACTTGTGAGCAGTATCAATGATATCGTTCTATAGTTTGAACATTCTGTTGGGTCACCTTTCTTTGGAAGGGGCACAAATATGGATCTCTTCCAGTCAGTTGGCCAAGGAGCTGTCTTCCGAATTTCCTGACATAGACCAGTGAGTGCTTCCAATGCTTCTTCACCTTGCTGAAACATTTCCATGGGTATTCCATCAATTCCCAGAGCCTTGTTTTTGGCAAATACATTCAGTGAAGTTTGAACTTCTTCCTTCAGCACCATCATGTGCTACATCCTGAAATGGTCGAATGTCATCTAGTTCTTTGTGGTACAGTGACCCTATGTATTCTTTCCATCGTCTATTGATGCTTCCTGTATCATTCAATATTTTGCCCATAGAACCTTTCAGGATTGCAACTGGAGGCTTGCATTTTTTCTCGATTTCTTTCAGTTTTAGATATACTAAGTGTGTTGTTCCCTCTTGGTTTTCTAATTCTAAATCCTTGTGCATTTCATTATAAAATTTGGCTTGGTCATGAGCTGCTTTTTGAAATTTTCTTTTTAAAATTTAAATCATTTTATTGGGAGCTCTTACAGATATCATAACATTCCATGATTCAAATAGATCAAGCATAACTGTATGATTGCTACTACAATCAGTTTCCAAACATTTTCTGACTTCTTGAACTCTTTGATATCAACTCCCCTTTATCCCTTTGAAAACTTCTATTCAGCTCCTTGACTTCAGCCTTTCCACCGCTTGCTTTAGCTACTTTATGATTAAAAGCACGGTTTTATCGGTTTATTTATTTATTTTTTTAAAAGCACGTTTTATTCGCTTTTCTCACACCTCCCTTGATGTTCTCTTTCTTTCCTGACTTGATGTCCTCCCGCAGCTCATCAGGTCGTCTGTCATCCATAGCCTTCTGCAAACCAGGTGCTCTCATTTAAGCTCGGCTGCCATTCCTTCCTTTAGGTTAGGATTATATTATCCTTTGATCATACAGGCTGGTGTGCTTCTTTCATGTGGATTTAGTTGATTCCTCACTTAGATGGCTGCTTGTTTAAAAACAAGACTTTAAGATCCCCCCTCCCCCGACTTCTCCCTTCTCTTCTTTGGCACTGCCTACGGAGGAGGCATCCATGTCCCACCGGCCTCGTGGTTGCCCTCAGACCCCTGGTGAAGCCTACAATTTTCAAAAAGAGCACTAAGAAGTCCGACCAGTCCGACTGCTATGTCAAGATTAAGTGCAACTGGTGCAAGCCCAGAGGCATTGACAACAGGGTGTAGAGAAGATTCAAGGGCCAGATCTTGATGCCCAATATTGGTTATGGGAGCAAGAAGAAAACCAAGCACATGCTGCCCAGTGGCTTCCGCAAGTCACTGGTCCACAACATCAAGGAGCTGGAAGTGCTGCTGATGTGCAACAAGTCTTACTGTGCAGAGATCGCTCCCCACATTTCCTCCAAGAATCACAAAGCCATTGTAGAAAGAGCAACCAGCTGGCCATCAGAGTCACCAATCCCAACACCAGGCTGTGCAGTGAAGAAAGTGAATAGATGTCCCATTTGTGAGTTTTATTTGTGTTAAATAGAACCAGAAATGAAAATTGAAAAGAAAAATAAAGACCCCCCAATGCTATTCTTATTGCTAGCTGGACACGACCTAGTTTCTTCACCACACTTTGCTCTAGCACCCATCTCTTCAAGGATCTCTCCATGAAGGCAAACACCAGGCAGGGCATGTCCTAAGAACTAATTATGTTCACTCATCTATGGCTTATATATGTCTCTGGTTCATTAGAGGCACTGTTATCACTTTATTTTGAAGAGCATTAGCAATCATCCCTTCTGGGGCATCGCTTCCACTACCATCAAGTCAGCGTTGAATTGCAGCAACTTTCGAGGGAAGGGTTAAACTGCCCCTGTTCTGCCTTGATTTTAACTGGTCCAGCAGATCCCCTCAGAAGCCACTGCTTTGATGGACCCTTTTAAAAAATAATTAATTTTAATCATTGTATTAGGGGCTCATACAACTCTTATCACAGTCCATACATACATCAATGTGTAAAGCACATTGTGCATTCATTGCCCCCACATTCTCAAACCATTTGCTCTCGATGGACCTTTTTAGGAAGGCATTTTAAGAAGACAGAGAGAGCATATGTGAAATCCACTGATTTCACAGACATGTTTAATCGTGTTTTGCTTGGAATGAACTTGTGCACGCATGAACTGGAACCTTGGGACAGTGCTGTTTGACTTGCCCTGGTGCGTGCTGCCACATGGACATTTGACCGACGATGCTGCTCTCATCTCCTTTTCCAGGTTGTTTCCCACGTTCACATGAACAACTCCCTCCTAGCGCTCCTCCTAGCTGATCTTTTCCTTGCTGCTGTCCAGTTGCTCTCTTGTGCTGGGCTGCTAACTGCAAAGTCAGCAGTTTGAAACCACCAGCTGCTCCTTGGGAGAAAGACAGGCTTTCTATTTCCGGAAGCAGTTACAGTCTCGGAAATTCACAGGGGCAGTTCTACCCTGCCCTGTAGGGCCGCTGTGAGCCAGCGTGACTCGGTGATCATGAGAGGGGGAGGGGGGAGAGCTGCGCGATCAGAATGCTCAAGGTAGACATTCTTCACTAGCTGTGCTTCCCTATTGTTTGGTTCAAAGACCTGGGGATCTTTCTAGTTGAAGGTTTAGTCATACGGTATTTCGAGCCTTGTGGGAAGTTGTTAACGGTACGGGTCCCTCTTGAATGCTCTCTCCCGGCCTTCCTGGAACCCCAGTATCAGTGTCTTTAGGTCAGGTTCTGTAAAGCAAACCTATTCCCATGCTCGGCTGGGGAACCTGTTCCCACGGCTTGTGTTCTGGGTGCTGAGTTGGGGAAAGGTCGGGCATTCTCAGAAACCAGGATGGGCAGCTCATGCCGGCCTCCTGTTTTCAGCAGAATGCTCCTGCCCTTTCTAGAGCACGCACCTCCATTTTTATTTTCTTTCCTTTGCTGGAGTTGCGGAAGGGCAGTCCAGGAGCAGGCTGGAGTCAGACAGGGAATCTGGGTTAATTTTCTTTTCCTCTGGACGCCCTTGTTCCTTGTTCTGCTTTGTATGCACAGGAGGCAACTGCTTACCTTAGCTGTGCCTTACGCCTTGTGCGTGTTTTTTTTTTACAGTTTTATTGGCACATAATACACATATCACACAAGTTGGTAGTTCAATCATATCAGAAAGAACTGTACAATCATTACCACATCAATTTTCGAATTCGCTATATTTTCATCACCTTTAAAATAAGTTGTGCAAAAAAAAAAGAGTTCTGTAATCACAGTTTCTAGAGCTTTCACTTCCACCTTCATTGTTTGCTCCCCAAATCCCTCACCCTCGCTATCCCTGTACCGACCCCTCCCTATAAACCCTTGTATCAACTATTATCTCTATGCATCCTCTCCTTCCGTGCCTCACAAATAGAAGACCTGACAGAAACAATAAAAAATAAAATGAAATAAAGTGGTAAGGATATAATAATACAAAGATAAAAAGATAAATAATCAGTAAGAAAAAAAACAGACCACCATCAATGTTTAAAAGGCCAGGGGAACAATTTTTGTCATGGAACAAGCAAGAAATACTTGCACCTAGAACAAATTCATGTTGGATCAAGAGGGAGGTCAACTGACCAAGTATCAAGTTCGATCCAGCATAATCCAGTTGCCAGTGATCTCTGTCTGACAGTGAAGCTGTTTGAGGCCCTTGCGTGTGGCTAGAGGGGATCTGCCAGAGGCTGAATCTGACTGGATACTCTGAAGATGGGTTGTGGGCTCCCACTGCCTCCATAGCCTTCTACAAATCGGTGTTCACAATTTAAGCTCGGATCCTTTTCGGGTTTTGTAATTGTCATCTTCAGATCACACAAACTGGTGTCCTTCTTCCGTGTGGACTTAGTTGACTCCTGGCTTAGATGGCTGCTCGTTTGAATTCAAGCCTTTAAGACCCCAGGCCCTATTCGCTTTCTTTACCACACTTTGTTAGCAGTCTTATCTTCAGTAATCATTTCACAAAGGTATTGAGTGGGGCCATGCTATCAAAACTAACTGTTTTAGACTGGGGCCCGAGTTAAGTGAGAGCCCAGAATTCAGCTGTTTGTCCATGGGATAACACGACTGGGGTTTACTCTGTCGGTTGTATTATGACATTCTCAAAACCTCATAAGGCCAACTACACCATCAGCAGCAACCAACCAACCAGCAAACAAACAAATGAAAAACCCAAACAATAAATACAAGAAGGAATGAACAAAAGGCAGGAAAACAAAAACCCGTAGAAACAAAAAGCAAGGCCTTGTCAGTCATCCCGGTAAGGTGACTGCACGGATGACATCAACGTTTGACAGAGCACACGGGACACTTGATAGTTTATAAACGTCTCGGTTTCATAATTGACAATGTCCGTTGTCTCCCTTCCCCCATGTTTGTGTTGTTCATCCACCTGGGTGGGGGCTTGTGGGTCGATTATTGTGATTGGTTCCCCTTTCTCCCCCTACCTTTCCCTTCCCCTCATGTTATCTCTACTCTCATGATTGGTCCTGAGGGGTTGATCTGTCTTGGATTCTGTGTGTCAAGAGCTCTTATCTGTACCTGTGTCCATGCTCTGGTCTAGCCAGATTTGTAAGATAGAACAGGGGTCATGATAGTGAGGGGAGGAGGCATTGAAGAACTAGAGGATGCTGTGTGTTTCATCAGTGCCATACTGCTCCCTGGCTGGCTGGTCCCTTCCTGTGACCCTTCTGTGAGGGGATGTCCAATTGTCTACAGATGAGCTTTGGGTCTCCATTCTGACCCCCATTCATTCACCTCAAAATGGTTGTTTGCTTTGGGCCTTCTGATGCTGATACCTGACCCTCTGGACACCTCATGATCACACAGGCTGGTGTGCTTCTGCCATGTGGGCTTTGCTGCTTCTCTGCTAGATTGCTGCTTGTTTAACTTTAAGCCTTTAAGACACCAAACAAACGCTATACCTTGAAATAGCTGGCACCATCAGCTTTCTTCACATTAGCCTATGCACCCATTTGGTCTTCAGCGATCATTTTGGAAAGGTGAGCATCATTGAATGCCAGGTTATTAGAACAAAGTGTTCTTGTTTTGAGGGAGGCCCAGTGTCTCTGCTACTTTAATACTTAGCCTAAAGCTATATGTACACAGCTCTATATCCATGTGATTACATATTAATATATTTACATATGTACATATGCCTATGTTTAAACCTCTATGTCTTTTGCCTCCTGATTCCTTCCTCTATTTCCTTTTACTTTCCTCCTGCCCTACTATGATTGGCCTTCATTCGGCTGGCTCTCTGTACTTCCTCTGGGCTACATGCACTTGCTCGACCCCCACTGTTCTAGAGGGCTGGGATTCTTGACTGCTTTCTCCAGTATCCTTTCCCCTGACCTTGCAATGACTGGCTCAGAGAAGATGCTAAGGGAATCTGGTTGGATTAAAATCTCTCTTAAATGAATGGCATGCTCCCAACAAACGTCTGTTCAGCAAGGGAATCCGTAAATTAGCTTCTGGACCCGTAGAATTTCTCTGCCACTACTTTTGACCGTGGGTAAATCACCCGAGCCAATGTCCGTCTCAGCCATCTAGTGGCACTATGGGATGTGCATGGGCTGCTACACACAAAGTCAGGAATTCAAACCCAAATCCATCAGGCACGCCACAGGAGAAAGAGGAGGTTGTTCCCACAGAGATTTAGTGTCTTGGAAATCCAAAGGAGCAGTTCTGCTCTGGCGATGCATTGGGATCAACTCAGACAGGGGCTTGGGTTAGAACCTGTCTGCTTCATTTTCCTCCTTATAAAATGGAGATAATGACAGGACATCCCTCACAATGGGATTACAAGTTATTAACATAAAGTTTTTGTTTTTTACTTTAAATTACTTTCTCACAATTCTGGAGTGTCTAGACCAGGGTCTTGGCTGAGATAACACCTTCCTTAGCTTGGAGTGCTCGCTGCATCCTGTGGTTGATCCTCACGTGTCCTGTCTTCCCGTGTGCTGTGGCTTTCTGTCTAACCTGCTCTCTTCATGACTTAGGAGCGATTAGATCGAGAAATGACTGAACCTAAAACCAAGTCCTCTGCCACAGTCATTTCCCGCTGTGCTGCCCTTGTGGGTTTCTGAGACGCTAATCCTATCCAGGAGAGGAAAAGGCCTGCTCTTTCTCCTGGTGACTATGGGGACCCACAGGAGATGAGGATGGAATGGCCGTGAGCTTTATTCAGTGTGGGGTTCCAGTTCCTTGATCAGAGGTGACGGGCTGGGTGTGACCTGGAGTAACTGCTTCAACAAAGAAGGTGGCATGGTGGCCTGGGGACGGGAGGGGGTGGGAGTCCCACTTGCCCATCACTTTGCATAGCACGATTACAAGAACAACTCGAGCAGTTCTCACAAAGACCATGTTAGGTAGCAGGATAGGGGCAGGGGGTGTCCCTCGCCTCGTGTCAAAGGGACATTATAATTCCCCTTTCATTCATGAGGAAGCGGGTCCAGGGAGGTTGAGTGACTTGGCCGACATCACTGAAGAAAAGTGGTGGCTTCCGGAGTCCGATCCAGGCGCCCAGATTCACATGTCGGCGCAGTGTCCATCACCCACGCCGACGTTCGGGGCGCACTCGAGAGTCCTGGGCGCAGGGCAGGCGGTACCACCGGAGCCGCCCCGCCCGGGGGGTGAGCAGCTGCGCGTGGCAGCACCTGGACGGGCAAGTGAATGCTGCGAATACTTCCGAGCGAGAATGCAGGCGAGTCATTTTCTGAGCAGCTCCTCCCCTTCCCCGCCCCCAGGGGCGGGGCAACGAAGCGCGGGAAAACTCGGCTGCAGCACCCCTTTCTGCCCAAACGAACCCCAACGGGAAATGGATGTAGGGGCCTCCCTCCCGTATTTAGGAAGCCTGCCGGGATGTCACTCTGGGAAGGGCCCTGGCCACGCCAGCACCCAACGTCACCTCTTCCCCGCTTCCGGCCTCCACCTCCTTCCCAGGTTTCAGGTCCGCTTTCCTGCCTCCCGCCAGGCCCCGCCCGTCGGAGCCCTCCCGCAGGGGGAGGGGCGCTGGTGACGCCATCGCCGCGGAGCCGGCCCGCACGAGGCTCGAGGCGTGAAGACCCCCCTCCGCCCCCTGGGCTGCAGACAGACCGCGGGGTCCACCAAGCCACGGGATGTTGGGGGCGACGTCCCATGCGGTGGGCCCGACGGAGAAAATTGTGCAGACGGATGGATCGACACATCCGGGCTCCACCGAGAGTCCGCGAGGCTCCCCCCCCAACGTGCCCACCAAATCGAAACTGGGAGTTCTTTGCATTTGCATAAATGAACTGCGGGCTTCCCGCGTCGCGGCCAATCGGGAGCGAGGGGGCGGAGATGCACCTGGACTAGTCACCGCCTCCTGGTGGGACAGGCTGGCCTTCTCTAAGAGACAGCAGCCGCCGCCAATGGCTTCTGAGGTGCACAGATGGGGCAGGTGGGCCCCGGCGCAGCCAATGGAGAGCGGGATCTTCCGAGGGACTCGGTCCCCTCGCCCAATGAGAGCAAGCGGGCTGTGCGGAGCTAGTTCCGAGCGGCGGTGCGTAAGGCCAACCGAGCGCCAAGCGGGGCGGGACGCCGCGCTGAAGGACGCAGGCCTTGTCCAATAGGGAGTGTGGAAGCAGGCAGCCCGGACCTGGGGCGCGGAGGAGCCGAGGGAGGGGGGACGCAGAACGGGAGAGAAGCAGGAAGTAGCGGCGGCCGCGGGAGGGCGGCGGCGGCGGCGGCGGCGGCGGCGGCGGCTGGAGCAGGGCAGGGACCGCGGTGTCTCGCCCGCACTAGGAGCGGAGCAAGTAAGCTGGCCGGCGGCAGATACCGCCCTCGGCCCCGCCCCCCGGGGGGGCGGGTAAATGCCCCCGCCCCTCCCCCACAGTCAACTACCCCCTTCTCCGCGCCGCCCCCCTGGGGCGCCTCGTAGGAAGGCCCGACGCTGCCTCCATCCCTTGTGGCGGATGGGCGAAACTCCCAGCCTGTTGAAAGCACAGCCCCTAGCCGGGTAAACATGGAGGGGAGGTTGGGGACCCCAAGTCCTGGCGCCCCCAGCTTTAGGGGCGCCCGAAGCACGGCCCGGGGTCTGGTGGCTGCGGGATGTCGCGACCTAAAATGGTGTCCGTGTCTGCGGGTGGGGGCGGGGAGCTGGGCCAGGCCGGGCCTGCACCCCGACTGGGCGCAGGTCAGCGCCGGGCCCGGACAGGACCCGAGCTCGCGCCCCGGGCCGCCGCGCGGCTCCAGATCCCTCCCCACTCCAGGGGAGCCCCTGGGAGTCGGGACGCGCGGGGGCTGCGCTGCGCACGGTGCGGACGGAAGGAGGTCTGAGTTGGGATAGACCGGCTGGACTGGAGACCTGCGAGTCCAGCAGACGCACCCTCCCGACTCCCATCCCTTCCCTCGGGTCCTCCTGGGCTCCCAGGTGTCGCGTCGCAGCTCCCAAAGCGCCTGGCGTGTCCGAGGCCGGTGCTTCCTTTCGCTCGTCAGTGGGAGCCAGAGAAACGCTGCGTGCCTCAGTTTCCCCTTTAACGTCCCTTGCGCACACCCCGCCCCCCAACCCACTACCCGGACCCGCTCCCTGCGCCAGTCCTCTGGCAGATGGCAGGGACTTAATTCCGCCCGCTGCCCAGCTTGGCCGCAGCCTAATCGCCCCCCGGCCCCTTGCCCTCGGGTTAGCGCGTGCACCGCGCAGGCCCGCATTGGACCTCCCACTCCACCCTCGCCAGTTCACCCTCGCCCTGTCCAGCCCCTTCCTTTGGTTTTTCGGAAAGAACCTCTGGAAAGGGGGATGGGGTGGGTGGGCAGAGGCCCAAGAGAGAGGAGGGCGCTGCAGCCGCAGAAAGGCCCGGCCTGTGCCCGGGCCTCGCGGTGGGGGAGCCTCCTCGGCCCGGAGTTGGGTTGCCTAGTCGTCTGTCCGCTGTGGGTTGTATCTGATGACCTCTAAGTTGTTTGGACGCCCAAGGGGGAGGTGGTTCTGCAGACAAGTTCCCAGTTGCCTCCCTGGCCTGCGCCCCACCAGCCCACTCTTACGAAGGCCCGAGTGGACGGCCTACAGGCCTTTCCCAGTCTGGAGAGGAGCAAGCCAGAGCCGGAGGGGAGTGGGGTGGGATGGTGGAGGGCCGGCGGCCTCCAGGGCAGAGGTAAGGGGTGAGGGGCTTTGTTTAAACACAAGGTCTGCAGAGGTGGGGGTGGGGTAAGGATTCCTCTTTCTGCCTCTAGTTGGTACCCCCTCCTCCCACCCTCACCTTGGCCCAGCAATGCCAGCTGCCACCTGCTGGGTCTCTCTCCAGTTACAGCCTGCAGGCCGGCAGGAGGTGAGGACTGGCTCTGGGAAATGGCTCTCCTCTTGGGCAGGAAATGTGTGAGGATAGAGATTTCTCCGGTTACTTCTTCTGGCTGTATAGAAGCACTGGTGGGAAGACACTGGCCGCCAACAGACCTGAGTCCCCACCAGCTCAAGCTGGCCTCCTGTGCCACAGAAGGCTGGGGGGGTGGGGGGGAGGAGTTTTCCCCTTCGGTGAACCAGGCTGGGGTTGGGGGACTGCTGCAAAGGGAAAGCACAGGCGCCTGGGTTAGGGACCGGGTGGGAATTGCATCCGCCCAGTGCTGCATGAGCCTTCACCCTGGAGTTTTAATCCTGGGAGAGCAGGGTGGGGAGGGAGGGAGGAGGCCCAAGGTCCTCTGGGGGAAGGTAGGTGATCCAGCAGCAGGTGTTTGTGACTGCAGAGGCAGAGGCAAGGGCCCTGGTGACCAGGCTGCTGTCACCACTTTCCCTTCTCTTTGTCTCTCTGCACCTCTTCTTTCCAGTTGAGTCCTGGGGTGTAGCCTGTGTCTCCCTGTTGACCAGTCTAGTTCTCCAGGGGTTGGTGAGGACCTCTAGGGGGCCGGAGGTCTGCCCTGCTCTGACTCCTGGCTCATGTCTCTGACCCTAGCCCTAAGTTTCCAGGTCTTAGCTTCTCTCTGAAGGATCACTGGTGGCGCAGTGTTTAAAGCATTCAGCCCCCCCAGGCGCACCTGGAGTAAGATGTGGCAGTCTGCTTCTGGAAAGATTTACAGCCTTGGAAGCCGGTGGGGGCAGTTCTGCTTTGTCTGTGTCACTATGAGTGTGAGTCCACTCAGTGGCAGTGGGCTGGGCTTGGTTGGGTCTGGATTCCTTCTCCGCTCCTCCTTGACCTGACATGTTCCTGCATGACCCAGCTGTAATAATAAATCTTTTTTTCCTGGGTCTTGCCTCTCAACATGTACGCTATCAGCTCACGCTCAGCCTAACCCTGTGGTGGAGGGACGGCTTGTCCCTTCTTTGCGACAGCAGAAGGAAGGGGTGTGCTCTCGCACACTGCCAGTGAGGAAGCTGTCACTAGGAAACCTTAGGTCTCGGCCGAGGTTGCTGCCTCTCTGCCTGTGGGCTTCTCAGAGCTCCGTGGACCCCAAAAGGTCCACAAAAAAAATCATAGCTGGTTGCACCCTGCCGTGAATGAAGCCATCTTGTACATCCTTCGTGTTGATTCAGGGATGGTTCCATGCTGGTCACCGGGCAGGGTGCTCACTTAACGTGCTCCCCCCTCGGTGCCCCGGCTGTGTTTCTGAGAAGTCCCTTTTCTGCTTCTCGGGGTTCTGCTGACTGTCCTATCTGTGCGCCCTGCCTTTCTCACTTCAGATGCCCCACCCCCACAGCTTTCTGTGATTGGCTCTGTGGCAGAGCTGTGCCCTTGGGTTCTGGGGGCTGGGGGGTTCCCGGGTGCCTGCCTCTAGGGGGTCTCAGTGTCTCTCTTTTTCTATCAGGTCTGGGACCTGCCAAGATGGGGGACATGAAGACCCCTGATTTCGACGACCTCCTTGCTGCCTTTGACATTCCTGACATCGATGCCAATGAAGCTATTCATTCTGGGCCAGAAGAGAATGAGGGACCAGGAGGCCCTGGGAAGCCAGACCCCAGTGTGGGGGCTGCATCTGCAGAAGCTGCAGCAGTAGTTGCTGGGGATGGCCCGGGGGCTCCGGCCCAGGCTTCGGACCAAAGCCTGCCACCTCCGGACATCTCGGCTGTCAGTGTCATTGTCAAGAACACCGTGTGTCCCGAGCAGCCTGAGAACCTGGCTGGGGCTTCAGGAGGGGAAGGGGCCCGGCCTGGGGGGGTGACGAAAGAAGGGCCTGTGGGTCCCCGCCTGATGCAAAATGGCTTCGGGAGCCCTGAGCCATCCCTCCCGGGAACACCCCACTCTCCAGCTCCTCCCAGCGGGGGCTCCTGGAAAGAAAAGGCCATGGAAGGCAAAGCCCCCTTGGACCTCTTTGCTCATTTTGGGTCTGAGCCAGGGGATCACCCCGACCCACTGCCTCCCTCAGCGCCCTCCCCGCCTCGAGAAGGGGCCATGACTCCACCTCCTTTCCCTTCTCCCTTTGAGCTGGCCCAGGAGAATGGCCCCACTCTGCTGCCACCGGGGTCCCCCCCACTGCTGGGGACCCTGAAACAGGAGAGCTGCAGCCCCCTTCACTCCCAGGGTGTCCCTTGCCGAGGCTCTGGCCCCGAGGCCCCAAGCGTGCCTGCCAGCACCTCACCACCCCACGTGGCCGGGGTGCCCTTCTTCAAGCAGTCTCCTGGGCACCAGAGCCCGCTTGCCTCCCCTGAAGTGCCCATCTGCCCACGTATAAAGGAAGAGGAGGAGGAGGGGCCTGTGGACAAGACTCCCCCAGGAAGCCCCCAGAGCCCCTCTAGCGGTGCCGAGGCTGCGGACGAGGACAGCAATGACTCACCCGCCTCATCCAGCTCCTCGCGGCCCCTCAAGGTGCGCATCAAGACCATTAAAACTTCTTGTGGGAACATCACGAGAACTGTGACCCGTGTCCCCTCAGACCCCGCCCCTCCTGCCCCACCAGTGGAGGGGGCCTTCCCGCCCGAGGCTGGCCTCCTAAAACTGTCCCCGACGCCCCCAAACCCCGAAGGCCCCAAGGTGGTGAGCGTCCAGCTGGGTGATGGCACGAGGCTAAAGGGCACCGTGCTGCCTGTGGCCACCATCCAGAATGCCAGCACCGCCATGCTGATGGCGGCCAGCGTGGCCCGCAAAGCCGTGGTTCTGCCCGGGGGGACCGCCACTAGCCCCAAGAGCATGGCTAAGAACGTGCTTGGCCTGGTGCCCCAAGCCCTGCCCAAGGCTGACGGGCGAGCTGTCCTGGGGCCGGTGGGCCAGAAGGTGAACGGGGCCTCTGTGGTGATGGTGCAGCCTTCAAAGCCGGCCCCGGGGGTCGGGGGTGGCACGGTCATCTCCCGGACCCAGTCCAGCCTGGTGGAGGCCTTCAACAAGATCCTCAACAGCAAGAACCTGCTGCCGGCCTACCGTCCCAACCTGAGCCCCCCCGCTGAGGCGGGCCTGGCCCTACCACCCACCGGCTACCGCTGCTTGGAGTGCGGGGATGCCTTCTCCCTGGAGAAGAGCCTGGCCCGCCACTACGATCGCCGGAGCATGCGCATCGAGGTCACCTGCAACCACTGTGCCCGCCGCCTGGTCTTCTTCAACAAGTGCAGCCTGCTGCTGCATGCACGTGAGCACAAGGATAAGGGGCTCGTCATGCAGTGCTCGCACCTGGTCATGCGGCCTGTGGCCCTGGACCAGATGGTGGGGCAGCCGGACATCACCCCCCTGCTGCCGGTGGCTGTCCCACCTCTTCCCGGACCTCCCGCCCTGCCTGCCCTGGGCAAAGGGGAAGGCGCTGTCACCACTTCCGCCATCACGACCGTGGCTGCTGAGGCCCCCGTGCTGCCTCTGAGCACGGAGCCGCCCGCCGCTCCCGCCGCCTCTGCGTACACGTGCTTCCGCTGCCTGGAGTGCAAGGAGCAGTGCCGGGACAAGGCCGGCATGGCGGCCCACTTCCAGCAGCTTGGGCCCCCCACGGCCACCAACAATGTGAGTTCCCTTTCCCTGAGCGGGCGTGGGGGGGAAGAGGGGTGTCAGGAGGCACAGGCCACTCACTCCTTAGCACCTTAACCCTGTTTCAACCCCCCCCTTCCCCAGGTGTGCACGACCTGCCCCATGATGCTCCCCAACCGCTGCAGCTTCAGTGCCCATCAACGCATGCATAAGAACCGGCCTCCCCACGTCTGTCCCGAGTGTGGCGCCAACTTCCTGCAGGCCAATTTCCAGACCCACCTCCGAGAGGCCTGTCTGCACTTCTCTCGCAGAGTAGGATACAGGTGCATGGCCAACTTGGTCTGGGTGCCGTATGGTTTCCCCAGGAGAAGCCCGTGGTCCTGCTGTCTGTCGCCTTCAGCCTGACTCCTGTTCTGTGGACTGCCCCATCCTGTCGGGGGGAGCTGGGTGTGGGCAACCGCCCCTCCTCCCCATGTGTGCCCCGTGTGCCCACAGCCTGAGCACTCCAGGGGGCGAGGTATGTGAGATACCCTGCCTCGCTGCAGCATCTCCTACTTGTTCCCCACCAAGGTGCCCCAGCTGTTCGGTGGTGTTCGGGGGTGTGAACTCCATCAAGTCCCACATCCAGACGTCGCACTGCGAGGTTTTCCACAAGTGCCCCATCTGCCCCATGGCCTTCAAGTCTGCACCCAGTGCCCATGCCCACCTCTACACCCAGCACCCCAGCTTCCACACGCAGCAGGCCAAGTGAGACCTGGAGCGGGGGGAGGAGGCTGGGGGAGATCGGGGGCCCTCTCCCACCCCACCTGACAGCTGTGCCGGCTGTACCCCGCAGGCTCATCTACAAGTGCGCCATGTGCGATACCGTCTTCACGCACAAGCCCCTCCTCTCCTCACACTTCGACCAGCACTTGCTGCCCCAGCGGGTCAGCGTCTTTAAGTGCCCATCCTGCCCCCTGCTCTTTGCCCAGAAAAGGACCATGCTGGAGCACCTCAAGGTAAGGCGATGTGTGTGTGTCGGGTGGGGAGGTGGGCAGAGCTCATGGATGGGTGTTGACCCAGGGCCGGCAGCAGGGAACAGGCCCCGGCGGGCAGGCCCTGCCCACAACAGATGACTCCCCCTTGCCCTCCGACACAGAACACCCATCAGTCTGGACGCGTGGGTGAGGAGACTGCTGGGAAAGGGGCCGGGGGTGCCCTTCTGACCCCTAAGACTGAGCCTGAGGAGCTGGCTGTGTCTCGGGGAGAGGCAGCCCCTGCCACGGAGGAGTCCTCGTCGTCTGAAGAAGAGGAAGTGCCCAGCTCGCCGGAGCCTCCTCGCCAAGCCAAGCGGCCCCGGCGGGAACTAGGGAACAAAGGCGTGAAGGGCGGGGGCGGGGGGCCCGGAGGCTGGACCTGTGGCCTTTGTCACTCCTGGTTCCCCGAACGGGACGAGTACGTGGCTCACATGAAGAAGGAGCACGGCAAGGTGGGGGCCGCCCCTCCCCCAGGGCAGCAGGGCTGGGTGGGGGTGGGGGCCTAGGGAGCGGCTTGGACATCTCTAGCCCTGCCCTCAACAGTCGGTGAAAAAGTTCCCCTGTCGCCTGTGCGAGCGGTCCTTCTGCTCCGCCCCCAGCCTGCGGCGCCACGTCAGGGTCAATCACGAGGGTATCAAGCGGGTGTACCCATGCAGGTAACCCTGGCCTTCCCCTGCCCCGCGTGCCCCCACCTGCCACGTGGCTGAGTGGACAGCTTACCCACTGCTGTGCCTGTGTGCCCCCCCCCACCCCCTTTCCAGGTATTGCACAGAAGGAAAGCGCACCTTTAGCAGCCGCCTCATCCTGGAGAAGCACGTCCAGGTCCGGCATGGCTTGCAGCTGGGGCCCCAGTCCCCTGGCCGCGGGGGTGCCCTGGTTCGGGGCCCTGGGGCCAGAGCCCAGGTAGGCCTGCTGTTGGGGTCACAGGTGGGAAGCTGCAGGCTAGACCCTGATGCCCACGGGCAGTCGGGTGACAGAGGCATCTTCTTCCAGGGGGCAGGACGGAAACGGCGCCAGTCGTCTGACTCTTGCAGCGAGGAGCCTGACAGCACAACGCCACCCGCCAAGTCCCCCCGAGGTGGCCTGGGCTCAGGGGGCCATGGCCCCCTGCGCTATCGGAGCAGCGCCTCAGCGGAGCAGAGCCTCGTGGGCTTTCGGGTGGACGGTGGCACCCAGCAGTGCCTCGACTGTGGCCTGTGCTTCGCCTCCCCGGGCTCCCTGAGCAGGCACCGCTTCATCAGCCATAAGAAGCGGCGGGGAGTGGGCAGCGCCGGTGCCCTGGGCCTGGGGGATGGGGAGGAAGAGGCCCCCCACCCCAGGTCCGACCCGGAGGCTGGAGATTCACCTTTGCCCACCTCAGGAGGCCCGCTGACCTGTAAAGTCTGTGGCAAGAGCTGCGACAGCCCTCTCAACCTCAAGACCCATTTCCGCACGCATGGCATGGCCTTCATCAGGGCGCGGCAGGGGGGCAGCGGGGACAACTAGAGCCCAGGCTGGGGAATGGCCAGGTCTGACCCTCTAACCCAGAACCCGGGCTCCACTGCCACCTGGCCCCTGGGTTGGGGAGCTGCATTGAGATTTACATTGTTTGTCTCCTCCCTTCCTGCACCCTCCCCATCTCCCCCCAAAAAAGGCTTTGGAGGATTATAATTTGCAGCCCCTCCCCTTTGGGTTTGGCACCTGGGTCCTAGTAGAGAGGACCCTCCATTCCTTTTGGAGTCCAACACTAATTACCCCTCTGCTGCAGGCCCGTGGGACGGTGGGACGAAGGACCCGGGAGGGGCCAGTGCTGGGGCCAGCCGGGACACACTCCCACCTCAGGCCCAGGCCCCAGCGGCTCTGGGCTTGCCTCCCTTCATCCCGACCCCCTCAGCACTCAAGGTCCCCCCCTCCCCCTGCAGTGCCTTTCACAAGTCTTTATTGCCCAGAAATCCACGGGGGGTTGGTGGGGAGGAGTCCTGTCTAGGGGGCCCAGGCTCTCAGGAATCCTTTATTCTTGTAGTAATAATACTAACAGTGGGAGAAACAGGAGGGAGAAAACCAGACCATTAAACCTGCTCGTGGTTGAACCCCCATTCAGGCTCCGCTTCTTCTGTGCCATGGACAGTGTGGACTTGAGAGGGAGTCCAAATGGGGGAAACCCCTCACGAGGGGTCCTGCCACTGTCCTCCACCCCTTCCCTCGGAGTCCTTTGCTTCCTGGTCCATTCCTGCCCCCTTCTCCAACAAGAACTCAGGACAAGGATGGCTAACTAAGGACTTTATTTGAAACAAAAATTTAAAAAAAATTGAGAGCTGTTTCCCTGGGCATTGGGGAAGGGATCAGAGCAGGGAATTCCCCTTGGCTAGGCCAAGACCCTTGCATCAGAGGGGCTGTGGTCATTCCCTTCCCTTCCCCAGGGATGGGGACCGTCAGCAAGGGCAAGGGGTCAGTCCTGGGAGGAGCAGAGTCGGGCAGCAGCGTGGCCAAAGGCCAACCACAGGATCAAGTCCTAAGTACCAAGCATCTGCTCGCTCCTTGCTGCTGGGACCCAGAGCGGAAGAAGGGGATGGCCTGTGGACAGAGCCTCTTAGATCCTGAGGAGGAGCAGGCCTCCCGAGCCCCCACTGTCGCCTCTGTTCTCTGTCAGGTGGTAATACTGACACAGCTGGGGAGCAGGGGAGCCCCAGCATGTCTGGCCTCCGCGCTTAGCTCTCCCACCTCCCACCCCTGGCAAGCTCTCATGGTTACCACATGATCCTTTGTATCTCTTGCCTTCCATGTCCCTTGGTTGGATAGTTGGGTGGGTGGGGTTTCCTGGTTTCGAGTTTATCAGCCAAGGGCCTCCCTAGGGGGGTGTCCCCTGGATCTCCCCCCAATTCGTGGGCTGAGAAGGAGGGTGTCACATGATGCCGTTGGTGAGGTACTGGAAGCCGTCGTAGAGCTTGGTGGTGATGGAGCGCATGCTGCCGTCCACCATCTGCTCCACTAGCAGCTGGAGCTGCTCCTCGGTCATGCTCATGTGGAACCGCTCTTTGAGGTTGCGGATGGTGCTGGAGCCGTGGAAGCAGGGAAGCTGAGAACCTGGGAGCAGCAGTGGGTGCGGGAGGCCCCATGAGTAGGTGAACCGGCAAGTAAGGCAAGAGGTATCTGAAGCGCCCCTCCCCTCCCCACCTCAGAGAGCCCCCTGAGTGGGTGCAGTTTGGGTAGAGAATTGGTGGGAGACCCTGTCTTGTGCCCAGCTTCATCCCACACTCCTCAGCCCTCATGTAAGTGAGGGCATGCCCAGAGAGGTGGCGGGGACAGGGCCGATCCCACACTTCCCCAGTGGGAGCTCCGGGAATGCTGGGAAGAGGTTCTGGGCAACGGGCCCTGAGTGGGCACTTATCTGGTTGCAGGCCTCTGCCTACGCTACTTCTGACACTCACAGATGACCTGGGCCACCGTCCTCACGGGGCCAGACGGGGATGCTCCTGAGCAACGGCGACAACCTGTGGGGGGTGGGGGGTGCGGGAGGGAAGGAGACTGACAGCTCAGACCTTGTGAGAGTCTCCAGTCTTAAAGGGCGGGGGAGGGGGGCTTAAGGCCAGAGGAACTGGGAAAGGAGTGGAAACTGGACTGGACAAGAGACTAGGTAGCAGGACAGGAAGGAGACAGCCCAGAGAAAAGGGAAGACAGGGACAAAGGAAGTAATCTGCTGCTCGAGAGAGGGGCAGAGGGGAGGACAATCTGCCACAGTGCAGTGGGAGTGGTGGGAGGAGACGAGATGGGAAGTGCTCCCCCTTGAGTACAGCCCAGGGCTAGTTTCTGCTGCTACAGGGACCTAGCTCTGCCCCGAGTCAGGACTGTCCTGAAGGAGAAACAAGCCTGCCTGGGTCCCCGAGCTGGAACCCACTGGGACCCTCCCTCTCGAGCCTTGGGATGGAGCTCTCTCCCCAGGCCCACCTTGCTGCATGATCTCCACAATCTGCACCACTTTGTCCATGTGTTTCCGGGCAGCAATCAGTCCCTGCAGCATCAGCATCTTGTAGTAGTTGAACATGTCCCCATCCAGGCCACCCATCACCTGGGGAGGGAGGAGAGCGCTGCATGCACACGGCACTGAAGAGTTGGACCATCCTTGTCCCAACAGGCCTATTGCTCAGCCCTGGGAGGCCCTTTTATGTGGGGCAAACACGCCAAATCCCTTATTTCTCACTCCCTCGGCAGGCAGGAAGTCTCCCAGGACCTCCAGCCTCACCCCAACTTCCTGCCGTTTCTGTTCTGTTCTTCCCTAATTGGGGGGTGCCCTCGATGCCCCCCCTGCCATGGCAGAGAGAACACAGCGGCCCTAGAAGCAGCTCTCCCTCCTGACTCACATCCACAAACTCTGTGGTCAGCTTAAAGGCTGAGGTTTCAAAGCCCAGGTTTCGGGGTGAGCTGGACAGGATGAAGCCAAAGTCGATGTGGATGATGTGGCCTTCTGCGTCCAAAAGGATGTTCCCATTGTGTCTGAGGAGGGGACAGGGAAGGAAAAGACAGCACTACGTCTGACTGGAGGCCAAGCTCAAGCTGCCACACGGCAACAGGCAGGAGAGCCCTCCCTGGGTTTTCAGCTTGCCACTGTGTCGCCTCGACCCAGAACCTGCACCCAAGAGTCACAACTAAGGCCGTGGGCTCTGAAGTGGCTACCATTAATAATTTAAGAAAACAGCTTCTGAGTACCCCAATCTTCCTGGAAGCATACTTCTAGTACCCACACTGATCCCAACCTAGCAGAGAACTCAGAACCATGGTGGGAAGGCCTCTAAGGGCCCAGTCACTGTCACAGGCCGAGCAGGTTACTGGGCAGGAGGCCTCCATTCAGACCTATTTACCTGCATTTCATAATTCCTATCAGCCCACTAGGGGAGCACTGGTGGCGTAGTAGTAACTCGCTGGACTGCAATCCGCAAGGTCAGCAGTTCAAAACAATCAGCCACTCCTTGGGAGCAAGACGGGGCTGTCTACTCTCATAAAGAGTTACAGTCTCAGAAACCCATAGGGGCAGTGGGGCAGGGTCGCTATGAGTCAGCATCTGCTCCACTAGGAGTGCGAATGGGATGGCCTGGGTGCTCCATCAGTCCTCTGCACACCAGACCCCCGTTTGAGAGAGCCACAAGCAGAGCAAGGTCTAAACATTGCACATGACTAGTGCAGGCCAGCTGTAGGGGAAGAGCAGTTACAGAGAGAACCCCATGGCTGAGAGCCCACATGTATGGTCTGTGGAAGGAGGAACAATTAACATGCTAGGCATGTGAGGCCTGGCCTAGTCAGCAAAACCAACCTCAGTGTCAATAGGGGCTTTGTTACATCAAGAACGGACAGGCGTAGGCCCACCTTCCTTGGAGCTGGTCTGACCCAAGGAGGAGGACAGAGGGAGAATGGAGTCCGTCCCAGCTGAGTGTTTCCCTTGTGAGAAAACAGTGAAGACTTAGCAAGGACGGCACCCGTTTGCCAGCCAGAACAGCTCAGGGTCTCCCAGTGCCCTCTCGGGGACGTCACCTGTGCCCAACTCCAAGGTTGATGAGGGGCAGCTTCTCTCTTGTACGGCGAGCTGGCTCCTACTGGAAAGCTGGTGGGGCTCATCCTACCACACAGCAGGGGGCTAAGATCTGCCTCCCGCTTGGCCCCACCCACTTCTGCCCCTTCTCAGTGTTGACTCCATTCGCCGCTGAATTACATCTGGTCTCTTTTGAGTTATTTTTCCCTGCACCACTACCACCCCTTGCCCCTTTGAAAGGCGTTTCCCTGGGTTTGAACTCTCCTGAAGAAATGCCCTGGAGCTCGCCTCCCACTCATTCACTCAGCCCCCAAGCTCAGCTCCAGGCTCTCGGGGTTCAAAATCCCGACTCTTCAGGGACAGAGTAAAGCTGGCAACCAAATGCCTTTGGCAGCAGGACATTTCCCCTCCGTGCTCCACCGGTTCCCGTGTGGTGCAGTCGAGGTGGAATGAACACAGATGCGGAGAACTGTCCAGCCCCATTTCCCTTCTCTGCCAGCAGGGACGTAGAACCACCTCACAGGGCTTTCCAGTGGTTCACCTGGGAGCTGGTCAGGCATGGAAGGTGTCTGACAAAAGCTTGACTTTGGCTGAGCTGCTCAGATCACGAGCAATTTCCACGGCTGCTGTGTCCCCGGGCCCTGGAAGCACAGGCCACTGCGGTGCGGCATCCCCAGGACAGCTGCCGGTGCTAGGTGCCACCCACCAGGGCATCACCAAGGAGACTCTGGAGCCTCTCTGAGGAAACCCTTAGGAGGCTGGGCCGTGGTCGTATAACTTTGCGTACAATGTTGTACACCGTGTCTGATTACCCAGCAAGGTTAAGCACGGGCTAACTTGTTCTACTTCTTCAGCTCTTGTGAATGGCTCCACTTTTTTAACCATAGCAGAGATTTTGACGTCATCTGTCCCAACCCAGAGCTCCTTCCTACAGAATCAAAATTGCTTGTCACATATTGAATCCCTGACAGGGGCGCAACATGGAACACTCAGTAAGCAAAGAAAGCAACAGCTTACTTGTGCGGGCTTACTAATCGTGCAGTGAACAGTTTCACACTCCAATACAGCGTAGTAAGCAAGCACAAGTAAGTTCGTGCATTCCCCGCTTATTGGGTAAGCCACCACCCACGTGTCTACTTAGGACCCTCACAGAGCAGGTGAAGGAGCTGACAGCCCTGAGTGGTACGGGCATGCAGCGTTTCGGATAGAGTACACTGGGGTGAGAAGAACGCAGGGCTCCGGGCTCGGAGTTTCAGCTTTCTCTCCACCACCTGGCTCACACTCACCCCTTCCTTTCTGCCCAGTCAATCCCACTATCCTTGAACCAGACCCAACTACCTCTTGCCCTGCTGTGGCCAAAAGAAGGCCTGGTCACATCCACACTCACCAGTCTGAAGGGTTATCAATTCCAGCCCCCTCACCCACAGGTGCCACCCACACTAAACACAGACTAACTAGTGGCACACTTTATTCTACACAACACAACACAACCACTCAGCCTCACGGGGAAGGCCCTACTCTGCAGACCGCCACCTTCCCTTCTGATTTCACCTCCACCTCCCGTGCTGTGCAGTGTCCCCCAAACCTCAGTCCCATGGGATTGGTTCCTCTGCCCAGACAGACTTCACCCAGAGGTCTGCATAATCCCTCAAGGCCCTGCTCACTCAAACCCTTCCACCACAAGTTGTGGCCCTCAATTCTCACTCACAGCCACTGCCCGGGACAAAGCACGGCGATGGCCTCACCTTCCTCCCACAGAGCGGCTGGGGCATTTGAACCAGCATCCTTTTCGTTAGTCAGGGATCCCTTTAACCCAGTGTTTCCTAAAAGGAGCAATCCTAGGGGATGCACAAGCCGACACCTACATTTTATCCTGGATGATGGGCTACCGCAAAAAAAAAAAAAAAGGCTTTAATTGGGGGTGGGAGGAAAATGAGCGATTCTTTTTTTTAGAAAAGGAGGTGGCAGGGGTGGTAAGTTTGGGGCCTAGGGTTTCACCACTGTGCCATCAGAGCTCCTCAAGGCCATCTCCTCCCCTTGCCCACGCTTCCCACCGCTGCCACTGCACCACAGCTCTGCCAGCCTGCCTCCTCGGCTGAATGCCGTAGGGACAAACCTGCCTCTGCTTAAACAGGCTGTTGGCTTCATCTGAGAACGACAGGAGTGGACCTGGAAAAGGGTTAGGATGAGGGGCAGGATGTCACCCACCTGTCCTTGACCTGCAGCAGGTAGCAGACCAAGCAGTAGCCAGCACAACTTTGCACAAAATTGCGCTGGGCACTGAGGAATGCCTCGGTGGTGTAGCTGCCGTGCTCCTGTAGGAAGTAATCGAGCAAGGAGAGCTGGGACTGCTTCTTCACTTGGTGGATGGACACAGCGTTGACCACGGGCTCAATCATGCCACTGTCGGCCGAGATCACGAGAATCTTATATGGCTTGATCCAAAGGGGCACTCGCTCCTGTTCCCAAATGGACTGTGAGGAGACAGGGCGGTGTGGGACTATCAGTGCTCCACTCCACCAACAGGGCTCCTTCAAAACGGAGGGAGGGAGGGGGGTTGCACACGAGAATTCCCTCTGGCCCCACCTCTCCTTGGTGACTCGGAATTCTAGGCAACCCTGAGTTCCAGCTACTGGTCTGGATGTCTAGGGTTCGACAAAGATGTAGGAAATCACACTCAGAGGTCCATGGGAAAGATCCACATACATAGAAAAATCACAGAAAAGCAGAAAGAATAGAAGCTTTTCAGAAAGAATAGCACTATTAAGATGAGCAAAAATAAGAAGCAGAAAAGAACCCACATCTAGAGAAAGTGTCTCAAAAAATGAAAATATTTATGTAAATCAGGAAGTGGATGACAGCTGGAGTTGCCTCTAGGTGGCCAAGCCGGGTGCACTGGGCTTCCACATCGCAGCACATCTGTAGCCCAGGTGCAGGTGCTGCACATGAGTTGGGAGGGCTAGCTAGGGATTAGAATAGGGAGGGTGCAGTATACAAACTGGCCAAAAGAGGTCACTGCGGTACCATTCCCATGGCTGTGCTTCCCAGGGACTGGGCCTCCTGTTGAGTTGGACTCAGCAGGGCCGAGACCCCCAGCAGAGCTCTCAGCAGACCCAACCACCTGTGCGGTCCTCTCAGGTGGTGAGCAGGGAGCAGGGTGGGGGGCTAGGCTGAGTGCCTCTTCCTTCTCCCTTTCTCATACCTGCAGTTGCTTCAACACCTGGAAGGCCAGCAGCTCCTGCCGAAGGTCATCCCCACACTTGACAATGACCGACAGGAGACGCCAGTTGGGGAGATGCCCGTAGGGAGAACCCTCTCGGATCCGCCTGAGGAAGAGAAGGGTGGGGGTGGGAGTGAGTCCAGGGTTGAGGGCAGGGCAGTTTCTATCGCAAGCCCCAAACCATGGCCACACAAAGCTAGTGTCTTCTGGTTTGTCGATGTGCAGGGCCTTTGGGAGGATGAGGGACCACAGATATGGCTGGGCTTCAAGATTCCCGCAGACAACTCACCGTACTTTCTCCTGCCAGGGCTCTTTGAGTGCCACTGCCGACGGGTCTTCGGGGTCCCTTTTGAAGGCTGTGGGGGTGTGAGCCAGCTGTTCTGAAAGGCGCCGTCTAGTAGGAAGAAAACACAGCATTTGCCGGGAGGAGTCATCCGAGCCCCACACTCCACACCCCGACGACAGCTAGAGTGGCACTTCCTTGGTGCTGGGTGCATCAGAGTCTGGGGTGAGAGCGACTGACTAAGAGAAACATACTAGTGACATCCTTGGCTACCTGGGTGGTTTGCAGTCATGTTAAAATGCACACTGCCAGGCCTGCCATTATGCCACACAATTCTGATTGAGAATGGAGTAGGAATCTGGAATCTGCCCTTTACACAGACTAGTTGCCTCCCTGGCTCTGAGACACTCCATCCCTCAGCCCCACTTTGAGAAACACTGCTTCGATTCTCTCCCCGGGGCTTCCACCCGTGTGGAGGCCTTTGCAGAAAGAACTTCCTTCGGTGGAAATTTCTCAAAGCTGAAATTTCTCAAGCTTCACCTCACGGCCTCATGCCTGTGATCATCAGGACAAGTGAGAGAGAGAGAGAGAGGCAGGCTGACACAGAACAGATGGCTCAGGCACAGATGATGGGGACCAAGAGAGAGGCGGTGCTGGAAGTGGAATGGGAATCAGGGGGCAATGTGATCCATCAGGTCATACCGGATGTCCCCTGCTGCAATGAACACAGGCTCCTTGCTCTCCTGGCTGGTGATGCTGTCCACAGAGAACTGGGAGATGTTGTCACAGCTGTTGGTGTGCACTTCAGGGAGCTGGGGAGAGCAGGGGGCAGGTCAGAGGGCCCAGCACAAGCCCCAGTTCACCTCCTCCTCAGGCCATCTCCTGCTTATCTGGGTGCCACCTCCAGGCAATGGTCACCACCTCCCTCCCAAGTTCTAGAAAAAGCTTTTCCTGGTGACAGGCCATCCCAACCATCTCCGTGCTGACACAGTCCCCGCAGCAGTGTTTCTCAAAGTGCCAACTACCTGCATCAGAACGCTGGCCAACATGCAGGTTCTCAGGCCCCACCTGCCTTCCCAGAAGTACTAGGCATAAGTCCTGGGAATCTGAAATGTACACAAGTTTTCCCAAAGTCCCGCCCCCCTCTAAGGTTCGCAAATCACTACCATGGCTAGCATAGAAACCTGCCCTTTCTCACGTGGAGTACTGCCCAGAGCTGGGAAGGCTTTTTCTGTGGCAGTGTAGGAGATGGCTTCCCAGAGTAGGCTCCTCTGGTCATTTTGTCATGCTAAGCCACTGTGGTAGTTATATAATCTGTGGTTAACTTGAGAGGATTACGAGTGAAGGGATGGAGTCTAGCCTGTCAATCACTGCATAGCCAATGAGGGTCTCTGTGGGTGTAGCCGTCTCCTGAGAGTTCTGGGAATTCCTGCATTCCACCCTGGGGGTAGGAGACACACTTTCTCTCAGGTTACTCTCTGAGAGATTCTCTACTGACAAGACACATGGCACTCCGCTGAGAACTGGAGGAGCCGCGTGGAGAGCCCTGCCAGCACTGAGATGCTTACACCACCACTGGATTCACAAGACTCCCCCACCCACTGTCCTGTGATCTGCTACATTCGGCATCATTGCACTGTTTCGTGAGTCTGAAGAGGACTTTATAGATTGGTATTGGACATATGGGCTAATATCAGACTTCTGGACTGGGATGTTTTCTCAATATTCAACTCCTCTTATACACATGTCTATGAATTTGTTTCTCTGGTCTACCCGTATTAACACAGCCACCCAAGCTCCCCAACTCCTGTCCTTTCGTTCTCTTTTGTACCAGTGTTTATCTGCCTTTCTCATCAATAGTCGCTTGTCACACACTGCCACCTTTTACCACTTTTGGTTTGTTTTACATGCCTGTCCAACCTCCTCAATTAGGACTGCAGAGACTGTCTTTACAGAAAGTGGTATGTGGCTGAGACGTGGCCTTGCACACAGTTCTCCTCTACTTTCCTGCTGCCCCAGGATCAAGTCCCCATCACGCTCTAGTTTTCAATTCCTCCCTCTGCTTGGACCTGGCAGCAGCCTTGGCTACTCATTTGTTAGTGCGCCCACCTAACCACATGCATCCCAGCCAGAGATGGTTCTCTGGGTTCCTGAAATGATCCCGGCTCTCTTGGGCCTTCTAGTCTCTGTGTGCTATTCCATCTGCCCGGAAAAATTCTTTT
The DNA here is from genome assembly GCF_050624435.1 of Tenrec ecaudatus. Classification (NCBI taxonomy): domain Eukaryota; kingdom Metazoa; phylum Chordata; class Mammalia; order Afrosoricida; family Tenrecidae; genus Tenrec; species Tenrec ecaudatus. Next base: position 160,205,372 of record NC_134530.1, read on the forward strand.
CCCTACCAATCCTTCAGGCCTCAGCGGAGATGTAGCTTTTTCCAGGAAATCTCCTGTGACTCCCTCCCAAAACTGGTGTAAGTGCTACCTTGCCCTCAGGGTGCCCACAGGCCCCACCCTTGCTATCACACCCCGGCTCACACCATCCCAGGAAGACCTGCTCACCGGCCTTGTTCTCTGCCCGTCAGGTGCCCCCACCCCACTGCAGACGGGGCACACTGCACTCAGTTCTGGCTCAAAGGCGGTCCTCAACAAATCTCTCTTGACTGACTGAATATATGTGCAACGTAATCATGGCCAGCAGGTCCACTTACTCCCGAGGTCTAGAAGTTCTTCACATTGAACTTGAATTCCTCCTGCAGCACTGCAAGTCCACCTGAATTACTCCACACCAGAACTGTTCAGAGCACCACTCATTTGCACACTTGCCTCAGCCTGCCTCAGGTGTGTGGTCTGTCTCAAGCACATGGGAAGCTCTAAGAGAACAGGCCCTGGTCTCAGTCTTTTCTTCCGGGAGCGCCCTCCTCACCTCCACCTGCAGCTCGCCTATGTCGTCTACCGACCAGGCCTCATCATCGTTGTCGTAGTTGGGCACGGTGCTGAAGCTGCCTGCTCGCTGCTCATGGGTGATCCCACACTCGGGCAGGTTCTCCACGGACCGTGTGCTCCGAATTCTGTTCTCAGGGATCCGGGCAGGGACACTGGTGGTGTCAAAGTTTTCACATTCAAGGACTTCCACATAGATCAGGTAGGGAGCCTGCGGGGGAGGGGGGCAGTAGTTGCAGCTCATCACCACGCTCTCCTGCAGCACAAGTCCCCTCCCACCCTTGTCCCACCACCGCCACCAACACTGCATGCTGCTCTCAGGGTGGGGTAGAGACTGAGATGGGGGAGGAGTTACACAGCCTTCAAACTCTATCAGCTGAGCTTCACGATGTATGGACTAGGTACCTGAGCACAGCCCATCCCTAGAATCACTGACAGCCCAGTAGAGAGGCCCCAAGCTTTGGACTTGCCCTGAAGACGGGGGCCGGAGGCTGCTGTGAACAAAGAGACTGGGAAAAAGCTGGGCACAGTCGAGAAAGAAGAATCCACGGTCCAGAAAGAAGAAAGACACACTCCATCCAACAACAAAACCAGCTAGAGCTCTCCAACATGAATCCGACATCCTTCCCTCCCTTACCACTAACTGAAAAACAGGCTTAAAAACACACAGTCTTCCCTCCCTCCATTGTTGCAGTGCCTGGGAAGCCTAAGAGTCAGAGGGGGTTCAGAGCAATCACATGGTCCATAGAGAAGACTGGAGAGTGACTCTCAAGTATGGTGGGAGGCGAGCTACCAAGACTGGGCTTCTTTGGTCCAGAAAACAAGGACCCAAAAGAGGGTCTGGTGGGGTGTCAGGCTCACAATAGCATCGAGGGGAAGTCCAGGCTGACACAAGCACTGTGAACCAGGAAGTTCTAGGAGTTTAGGATGATGGCGGAGACATTGCTGGGTATACGGACAACCAGGGGAGCAGAGTCAGATTCCACCTACCTTGTCCTTGGAGTTGAGGACAACAGCCTGGGTGTGGGGGACGCGGACCACGTGGTGGTCAAAGCTGGCAGTGGGCAGCCAGACTCGGGCAGGGAGCTTGTGGTTGAGCAGGGAGAGCTCCGAGATCAGCCGTTGGGTCTTCTGCTCCTTGGTGGGGAGCGTGGCCAGCCGCTTGCCAATTGCCATCAGGGACTTAATGAACTCTCGCTCAGGAGCCAGTCTGATGGGCTATGGGAGGTTGGAGTGAAAAATGAAGAGGGTGAAAAACCAGACAAAAAAGTGGTCCAGCCCATTTATTCTTGGCCATGTGAGCCAGACAGCCTAGTGTTTAAAAAATTCCAGGGTAGGAGCTCCCTTTGGTCCTGGTAGGAGATCTCATGCCACCTCTGCCAGTTGGAGTCATGGACAGGCTATTCCTTAAGGGTAAGGGGCCCCAGAATCCAGATGTGCTGTTTCTGGGGGGCACCTCTCTTCTGAGACATTAGTGTTAGGAGCTGTCCCGAGGTAGGACCCTGCAGGGTAAGCAGGGAATAAGGCCCCAGGGAGATGAGCTGCTCACCCCCACAGGGCTTCTCTCATCTCAAGAACAGGGCTGTCCCTCTCTGAGGCTGGATCTCCCTGAGGGGCTCTGCCAGGGCCCGTGAGGCTAGGGATGGGAGCTCCAAAACAATGTTCCCCTCAAAGACTTGGTGCTTTTTATTCAAATGGCTGCTGCTCTCCATGAAATACCCCAGCCCCCCACAGTCTCTCACAAGGGATCAGTGCACATGCAGGGGATGAGAAGAGGGGGCAGAGGCCACTTCCATGATGAAGAACAAGCAGATGTGGGGAGAGGGTGTGGGGAGGGAATGGAGGGTGGATGGCCCCCCTTTCTGTGCTTGCCGGTGGTCCTGTAGGTCTGGCTCTTTCCTGGGATTCCCCCTTGGGTCTTCATCCCCAACCTCTCAAGGAAGAGGTTCCCTTCCCGAGTTCCTGCTGTGAGCTTAGCTCCTCCCACTGGGCACTCCACTCACGTCCCACACGGGCAAAGTCAATCTGGGACTTGGTGGCAGTGGGAAAAAGGAGGCCTCGGCTCTACGTGGAGGGCTATTTGCCCAGCTAATGCCCTGCTACCACAGGGGTGCTTCTGAAGACGGCCCGACGCCTCATGCCTGCTCCCTTCAGCCGGACAACAGCAGAATCTCCTCCTCCCGTGGAAGCAGCACTCCGCTCACCAGCTGCTCTCTCCCCTGTGTGTCTTGCTCAGTTTCCTGGCTTGAGAAATTCTACTCTCACTCCCTCACTGCAAAAGAAGGTGCTGCTTCTGAAAGCGGAGCAGTCCTGGGCCTGCCTCTGCGTGGGCAAGAGGGCCAGGGCCAGAGGAGCACTTTCGTGGTCAGCGGTGCGGCTCAGAGCCCCACACAAGTAGAGAGAGAGGGTGAGTCCATCAGGAATGCTTTGGGGGGTGGGGTTGAAGAGAGAGAAGGAGACAACAGAATTCGGCTTCTGTGGCCTGTGGAAGTATTCTGGGGGCCTCTTGGAGAAAAAGGATGAGAAAATCTGGAAACGTACTCCTTTCTTCCTCTGACCCCTACCCCCCACACTTATCCATCCCCTCAGGCGGCAAAATGGTCGCCGTCCTGAGGGCCCACCACCTCAATCAATTCACAGAAATCTCAGAGAACAGGTTAAGGCCCGTGTGTCCTCCACTTCCAAATCTGCACTTGGGTCAATGCCCGCCAAATTATTCCAGGAACTGTGACCCCAGGCCTTGAGCAGGGCTCTGCCATGTGGGAGGAGACAGGAATCATGACAGAATGGGGATCAGCACAGAACAGAGAAAATTGATTGGGAAACAAAAAAATAAAACGTAAAAATTATCCAAATTCCCGGAGGGTTCCCGCATTTCCTCTCACGTCTTTGCCCAGCAACAAGGTCCATGACCTTGAGAGTCAAGAGGGTTAAGGGTTAGTGTCGAGGTCATCCAGAGGGGGGAAGGAGGAGACTGGAAAGGGCAGTGAGCTGGAAAAGGGGAAGAACTCACACCTGGAAGAAACTGGGGGAGGATGCAAAAGAAAATGGGGAAACCCAACTTTCCTTGAGGCCAAATGCTGCTTTCATTTGGAGTCAGTGCCTCCCCCACCCCAACCAGGCCGAAATCCTGCTTTCATTTGCAGTCAGCTCCCCAGGCAAGGGCCAAGCATTGAGAAGACCTGGCTCGGTGGCAGAAACTATGAGGAAAGGGTTCTGGGCCGAGCAACAGGATCCTGGAGGTTTCTGCCAAGCAGTTCCTCGCTCCAGTCCCGGGGTACATGCCACCTCTCTTCCAGCTGTTCACTCCAGAGACTGGGGGCTGCCGGCTCAGAGCACAGAACGGACTGAGATCTGCTCAGCCAGCAGCATCGGGTAGGGCCTCTCCAGGGGAGTTGCCCAGGAAGAAAAGGGCCCTTATAACTACAGTCATGGCCTGGGGGCTCGTCAAACCTGGGGACGGGAGAGGAAATGCGGCCGTGGGGGAGCCTGCCACCCAGTCCCAGCCTGGCCCCACTTACGGAACTGAATGAATTATCAATACTCTCGGTGCTGGAGGAGAGCTCCTGGGAAAGGGCCGGAGGGCAGAGGGAGGGAGAGAGACAAAGGCACAGAATTTAGCTCCAATTTGGATTAGAACTGCTTCTTGTGCAGCTCTACCTTTGTTTTAAGGGAAGAAAGTCCACCCAGAAAAGCCAATGGCCCAGATGCTCAGCGGCCAGCTCTGTGCCCAGCAGGCCAAGAGGGCAGAGAGACTACGCGACTAAGTGACCAGCTTTTCACCCCAGCCCCTCCATGCACTGGGGCACGGGCCTGCCTTCTAGGGCAAACCCCTGACACTGGGTCCCTGGGCAAATGAGCTCTGCCAGGCTATGCTCCTTGGCTCTGTATGTACACTTTTAGACTCTTGACCAGAGACAGACTGAATGTACCAAGCGCCACAGCCCCTGCACTGAAAACGCCACATCCCTCCAGCTTCTAGAAAGGTCCGGGAGAAAGAAGAAAAAGGAAATGTGCAGTGCCAGGCACACATCCTCTCCCACCAGTCTGTCTCCCTGTGGGCCCGACCCCTGCCTGGCACCTTGGTCACAGAGGGCACCCCAGGACCGTGTACTGGAAACCTTGGCGCTAGACGAGGGAGGAAGCAAAAACCTCAACTCAAACTGACTGTCACTGAGTCAGTGGATGCCGACTCCCAGCGACCCTATCGGACAGCGAGCACCTGTCCTTGTGGGTCTCTGAGGCTCTACTCTTCAGGGCAGTAGAGAGTGACCTGGCGGGTAGCATCCCCACATGTAACCCACTAGGCCACCAGAGGGTCTAGGTGGGAGCAAGAGATGTACAAGCCCCACGTCTGCTAAGTTTCTTGAGGCTTCCTCTATTGAACTATTTCACAGGACACTCAATAATACCACCGTTGTTGTTTTTTGCCTAGGTTGGGGACCAGCTTCCACCTACAGCCACAGACAAGGCAGAATAGCTGAGCAGTGCCTGTCCCTTGTTATCACCCTTCCCCCAAACCTGCTGGGGCCTCCTGTCTCTGGGAGCAAAACAGGACAAGGGGCAGTGGTCAAAGTCTCCTGCACAGCAGTCACATTCTGAGGCACAGCCGGCTTGGGTTCAGTCCGGGGAGGGCTAGACAGGTGGAGAGGGCAGACAGCCTCAGTGCACTAGTCTTCAAGAGGGGAGGTGCTCCCCCTGACTATCATGATCCCAATTCTACCTTGTAAGTCTGGCTAGACCAGAGGGTGTACACTGGTGCAGATAGGAACTGGAAACACAGGGAATCCAGGGCAGACGATCCCTTACAGGACCAGTGGTGTGAGGAGCGATACTGGGAGGGTAGGTTGGAAAGGGGGAACTGATTACAAGGATCGACATGTGATCTCCTCCCTGGGGGCGGACAACAGAAAAGTGGGTGAAGGGAGATGTCGGAAAGTACAAGATATGACAAAATAATAATTTATAAATTATCAAGGGTTCATGAGGGACAGCGAGCAGGGAGGGAGGGGAAAAAATGAGCTGATGCCAAGGGCTTAAGTGGAGAGCAAATGTTTTGAGAATGATGATGACAACGAATGTACAAATGTGCTTTCCATAATTGATGTATGTATGGATTGTGATAAGAGTTGTATGAGCCCCTAATAAAACCATTAAAAAAGAAAGAAAGAAAAGAGGGGAGGTGCCTGCCTTAAGAGCCAAAGTCCTGAGAGCTCCCAGGGCCATGGGGCAGCAGTCCCTGAGCTTCCACTCTGGAAGCCACCATTTAACTGGTCTCAAGGCCCTGGTGCCAGTTCTATTCTTTCTTGGAGAATCTGGGAGATCAAGCTTGGAAACACTCCCCCAAGGCTTCAACTCTTCCACTTGAGTGTGGTAGAAGGGGAAACTGAGGCAGTCGGGCTGCCAGGGTAGAGTTCCGTTTATACCCAAGAGCTGGCTAGCGAAGGGACAGCAGACAGGACAGTGGATCCTCGAGGCCCACTCATGCTGACTCTCCTAGACAAGTCACAGGTCCACTGTCTGACTCACTCCCAGCCTCAGGGGGTGGGGAGGTGTGTGTGTGTGTGTGTGTGTGTGTGTGTGTGTTATGACCTGCCCCCTCTCCTCTGCCTCCCCAGGCCTGAGTCATGCATACTGAGTCAGCTCCAGGGAGCACAGCTAGGTCCAAGAAGCTGACATCACATTATATCAGGCCGAGGCCCACCAAACCTGCAGAGTGGCCCGAGCAGCAGATTTCTCTGTACAAAGGTTGCTGTCTGAAAAAAAACACCATCTACTGAGAGTGGCATTCAATGGGGTGGGGTGGCACTGAAATCATTCTCCGCACTCTGCTTCACACCAAAATATTTCGCATTTGGTTACAAATGGAAAGGAAAACTGCCCAAGCAGAGCTGCCTGACTAGGCTGCTAGGAAAATGCTTTGCCGGGAAACCAGTGGGAGAGGGAGGCACTCTGCTGCAGCCCCTGTTGGGAGTGGGAGGAATTCCTCAGAAGTCTGGGAAGAAAAGAGCTGGGGGGAGCTGCTGGGCAGGAAGAGAGTTAGACGAGCATTCCAGACCACTGTCCTGAAGTCTCTCCTCCCCTTGGGGTTCTGCTAGTTGGGGCAGAGGGCCAGGCAGGTCTGTATTGGGAACCTGGAAGGCAAGCATTTGGGAGCAAAGCGCCAGGTCCTACCTAGGGACTTGGGCCTTGGGAACTTGTGTGCTTGGTTTTAGTAACCTGTGTGTTTCTTGCTTTAAGGGCAGAAAACAGCTTTTCAAGACAGTCACATGCGTAACAGTTGCCTAGACAATGGGGCTTCCCTATGGCTTTGTAAGTTCCTCGAGACAGGGACAGGGCCTCCTCTACCTTTCTCAGCCCCTTTCTCTTGCACACATAGGGCTCTGCACGCTGAGCGAACCCACTAAGTATGTGCTGAATGACTGAATACTGCAAGATAAGGGAGGAGAAGGTAGAGAAGGAAAACCAATCCCCTTGTTATGTTGGTCACGGCGAGGCTCGGACAGATGTATCCTCAAAATGCTCCTGGCCTAGTAGCATTCCCTCCCTCCTTCTCTCTCCATCACAGTTCCCAAGGAGCCAGAGTGGATTCAGGTGTCTCATCCTACTACCATCAGCATCCTGTGAGGGCCGGGGGATGAGGCATCGCTGCCCTTTCCTGGAGGTTGTGAGCTGAGAGAAAGCCATGCTGGAAAACGATGGCAGCTAGGGAACCCATCTTAGGGCCTGAAGCCTCATAGACTAGCTGCTGGCCAGTGCCATGCACGGTCTCATCCTGGAAGAGGGGAGAGAGTGTCCAAGGACCACCACCGAGGCCTCAACGTTCCTGCCCTGAGAACTACAGGATACAGAGAAAAGCCAACCTGCCAGGGAACACCTAGCTGCTCACAGTCGTATGGCCAGGGGTTTGGGCCCAAGAGGGGACAGACAGCTCCCCAAACCTTCCTGACACGAAGGCCATCAGGACCTAGATGATTGATTCGTCTCTGTTCTGCAACCTTTAACCACCTTGGGCTCCAGTGCTGAGGTAGGTAGTTTATTGTGCCAGCCTGGACGATAAACACATGTGGGATTAATTGAAGGGTGGAGAGATAAATGGCTTGGCAAGCCTCACCTTTCTTGTCTCTAGCTCTTTGGTCATCAGACCAGTGTGTGGCTGCCTTGCTTGTTCTGTGCCTCAATTTGCAACTACAGTACCTGTGGGACACCTAACCTGTGAACTGTTGCTTTAAGTTGAGGTTCCTTCAAGACCTGCTTCCCCACACCATTGGAATTTACATCTCTTGAGCTGGGGACTGTCGGACCCTGTCATCTGGCTGACTGTTGGTGACCTGCCTCACTGTTTGCAGCCTGTGCCTGGATAGCCTGAATTGCTCTACAGAGGACGATGACCTGACGGCCCAAGACTTGAAGGACTGCCAGTGTCTCACAACTGTCTCACAGGAGTGAGTTGCATTGAGCCATCTGTACTGCTTTATAGTTTAACTGTTTATTTCTTGTGTTTATCTATCTATCTATCTATCTATCTATCTATCTATCTATCTATCTTATTAGCAATCTGGTTTTATCTCTCTAGAGAATCCTGTCTAACACATTTTGGTACCAGGAGTGGTGTGTTGAAGTAGCATTACTAGTGTTAAGACTAATCAGGCTGGAGAGCCAATTTAAGCAGCCCATATTTAGGATTTTATTTCTCTAGAAGCACTCCTGGTACCCTGTCCAACACACTGCTACGCTCAGGCAGAAATGAAAAGGGCCAACCCTGGCTCCTGAGAGCAGCTTGGGCGGAAAGCTGGACAGCCAAGGCCGTAGTGACGTTTACTCTCTCCAAATGGCCCGACAGCTGCAAGGCCATAAAAATCTAGCACAGGGGGCCTGGGAAAGTGGACACAGAGAAATACTCTGGGTGGTTTGGTTGAACGACTAGGTCACCAGGTCTGCATTTGAATTCTGGTCTGACAGTCACTAGCTGAGAGGCCTTGGTCAATCATCTACCCCTCTGAAGGCTCTCACTGCTTAAAAAAAAACAAAACAAAACCTACCTCTTATGAAACTCAGGAAGTGGAGAGCAAATGTTTTGAGAATGATGAGAGCAATGAATGTACAAATGTGCTTTACACAATTGATGTATGGATTGTGGTAAGAGTTGTATGAGTCCCTAATAAAATGATTAATTAAAAAAGAAAAGAAACCCAGTATTGATGAACCTATAGGGACAGCAAATAGAAATAAGGGTTTTGGGGGGTGGGGTACAGTGGTGGTGGGGATAAAAGGGAGACATGTCAAGGAGTCCAGGAAAAAGAAGTGTTTGGAAACAGATTGTGGTAGCAACTCTACAATTCTGCTTGCCATAATTGAACTAAGGAATGACACATGTACTAACTCCCAATTAATCACAAATTACACACACAGGTTGGAACAACTGACTCAAGCATATGAATGATGGTGAGAGGGTGCCCCATTGGGGAATGTGTTTTGTTCTGGGTACATGGGGGTGGGTCGCCATGTGTCAGAGACTGTGTCGGTTTATCCAAGAAACAATAACCAGGCTTCACCACCCCACCACCACCTCTCTAGGTTTGTGTGAGGAAGCAATATAATGTACCTGACACCATGTCTAGCAACCTACTAAGTTGTTAGCTCTACTGTTACTCACTCTGGGCCAACTCCGGGACCAAATTATTAAACTAAAATACCTAGTTTCCAGAGGGTGGATTCTGTAGTCTCCTCCCTCCTGCCTGTCCCTCTCCTAGTCACTCTGACCTCCCACTGGTTGAAAGAAGTCCCACTGTATCCGAAGCGTGGGTGGGGTATGTGCCCCACAGAGGCAGATGCCAGGCTGCGGCTGAGAGATTTCCAACAAGTGCAAATTCCTTGTTCCATTCTCTTTCTTCTGAGGCTGGCAGCCAGATGGGAGCTGGGCCAGTGGAGAGTCAGAGGGAAGGACTGGGGCACCATTGTCTGGCTGGGACCCCAGGTCAGCAACACTTGGCTGTCCAGTGGGCAACTTCTGCCTAGTAGTGAAGTAAGGGGTGGGGGTGGGCGCCTGCTGCGCTCCTTTCTTCCCTGTGGTCTATCCTTAGCTGGGCAACCCCAGCAGCTGCTGTCGCCTCCGTTCTTCCCAGCCCCCAGGGCCTTGACTCAGCACAATTCAAACTTGATTTCTTCCCTCTTCCCTTTCTGCTTCTCCCAGTTGACATGGAAAGATGCCAGCATGGCACCCCTGCCCATAGGAGAGACAGGCTGGCAGGGTTTCTGAAGATACCTCGAGCGATAGTAATGAACCCTCTCCTAATGTCAACAAGGGCAGGATCGTCAGGGGTGAGGGGAGAGGGGTCATGAGGAGTGAGCAGGAATGTGACGTCGATGTCTGAGCTGATGTCCTCCCCACTCTTATACACAGACAACTTTGCACACAAGCTGAGAGGCTCTGGTAGATATGTCAAGTGTCATGTTAGGATTAGGAGGGTCTCTACCACACTTCTTAGTAAGCGGATAGTTAATGGAGTGCCCGGACAATCTAGGAAAACCAACATTGGGTAGCCTGGCCCTCAAGGAGACAGATGACCCGAGGCAAGTCACTTTCTCGCTCTGGGTCTCTGAGTTCCTTTGTAAAATGAGGCAGTTGGAATCATGCATTCTAAAGCCATTTTCCATGGCAACTTTCCATGCTGCTATCACAGTGAGATGAAACAGAGGGAAGGGGAGAAAAGGACAGAGTTACCCCATATCACACAGCCTGGCCCCGCCCCGGAATTTTACCTCATCTTCGTGTTCCACTTTGGGGTTGCTGGCTGTTCGTTTCAGGTTGCTGCTGAGACTTATGCTGGCGGTGGCATCTGACTTTGAGCGCTGGTGAGTCCTTTTAGAAGGAGACAGCCCGGTGTCCGGGGCTGGGCTCAGGGAGGGCAGCTCCCTCTTTCGGTGAGCTGGCTTCAGCTCATCGGAGAGGATCAGCTTTCGCAGCTTGGTCCCACGGGAGTGTCGTTGAGTGGAAATGTGCATGTCTGAGGAGTAGGCCCCGAGCAACAGGGCACACTGGAGGGAAAAGTTGATGCTCTGGCGGCAGCGGTGGACGATGTAGGGCTTGATGGCGTCGCCTACGTCCTCGTCCATGTGGATGTACATGTTGAGCAGCTGGGGCAGGTAGAAGTCCACATCCTCGTTGCGAAAGCAGAAGAGCCGGTTGCCGATGTAGGCCTGCACTCCCGGCTCCTTGGAGTTATACAGGTAGGAGATGGCCATGGAGATGTCAAACAGTTTTGACTCAAACAGCCTCAGCAGCCAAGACTGCTTTGCCGAGTTGTTCTGCCGCCGCCTTCTCGCTCCCTTGCCCGTGCCAGAGGCCGCAGCGGCCCCCATCTCCTCTTCCTCCTCCCGGATCTGGGCAGGTGGATCATCGAGGCAACGGATCTCACTGTCCACACTGTCCCCATTGACTAACTCCAGCGGGGCGGTGTCCCTGCTGGAGACAGCCACGCCTCCGTGCAAAAGCTTCACTTTCTCCAGCACCTCCTGGCAGGCCTTCTGGGCTACCTCAGGGTCAATCACTGAGAGCTCCCCGACCCCCTCCGTGATGACACTTAGCAAGGAGCCCCCATTATTCCCAGGCGGGCTAGGAGTGGGCTCAGAAGTTGGCTTCAGAGGGGCAGGCTCCACTACCGTGTCTCCCATGGCCACAGCCAGCCTTCCAGCGTCCAAGCTACAGGAGGAAGGAAGGAAAAGGGAGAGAGAGGGCGACACATACACACACTCATTAGTGGTCCCCTCCTCCGGTCCCGCCTTCTCTGTGAAGCCTTCCCACGGACCGCCTCTCTTTTTGTCCTCCTGGACTAGCTCCACTCCTGCTCTTCATGCCCGCGCTACTTGGCGACTCGGCTTAGCCTGGTCTTCGGCAGTACTGGCAAGATGCTGCTCTACCCGTGTTACCGTTATGTAGCTTTACTACTCTTCAGGTGGGCTGTGGAGACATCCCAGGTTCACTCCCTTGTGCCTAGCTCTTTGGAGACTTTCCTATATAGCCTGGGCCCTCCCGTCTCCCTTTCAAGGCCTTCCACCACCATTTTCTTTCCCTGCAAGCAGTTGTTTCCTTCATCCCAGGCGACCCTATACACATGCCCTGCACATCTCACCTTGATTTCACACTGCAGTCCTGATGTATTTCTCCCAGTGGCAGATACAGTTCCCCACCCTCTGCACACGCAGAGCTCCCAGGGAAGAGCAGCCAGCAAACCTCATGCCAGGCTTCACTGAGAAGGCAAGGGCCCTACAACACCCATCGCCAACCCTGCTAACACTGGGCCATTTGAACTGCCGGTCCTTCTTGGTGGCATTATGACTGTCCCCTCCAGTGCTGAGAGCCGGATGGGCTGGCACACACATATATTAAAAGTTTTTAAAAGGAAACGAATTGAGTTATGCTCAGTTTTAAAAAATCTTCTAAAACATTTAGCTAGCCCAAGCCCACTCTAACATTACTTTCCCTGCTATCATACACACTCACTACGAACTGGAGGGGCTTGAGCGGTGGTCTGAACTCAGGTGGGGACTCTGAGGCTCTGGAATGTTCGACGAGCAGAGAACCGGAAGTGTGTAACTAAGGCTGGAGGAGCTTCAGTGAAAGAACAGTGCTGACAAAAGCCACTGCCCTCTAAACGCACTGTTCCATGCTTCAGAGCCTCAGCAGCTCCAGAGAGGGGACTCGGAGAGGAGCAGGGGACGGCTGTGAGAGAGTGGGCGGTTAATATCACATCACCTGCAGCTCCTAAGTCTAGAGGTAGCCAACAAGGGTCTCTGGGGCATTTTCACAAGGACACAAAGAGAGGAAGTCTAAGACAAATTCTAAGGCTTTTAGAGAACTGGATTGAAAGTCATTTCCAACTCTTAGTGACCTTACCTTTTGACCCTGATGGCTCTGGGTGCGTATATTTTGAGGAGGTGGAAGAATAGCTCCAGCTATGGTTTCTCCAGGCACTCATTCTCTCCTGGAAGCCCTCCTTTACACTGCCACCCTTCCAGCGCCTCTTCTGACATCTCTGCAAGGTTAAGTGGCAAGGCTACTTTGACCTGCCCAACATCGTTCAGTCCAGCTCCCTGACTCCCACTAGTCGCCATGTAAGACTAGCCAGAATGACAGGTAGGGAGCTCTTCTGTTCTCAGAGATCAAGGGGTTCTGATGGCTCTGTCTCCCAACTCTTGTCAAGCACGGAGTTTATCCCTGAATTCAATCCCCCGAATGCAGTGTGAACTTGGAATCAGTAAGGTGGCAACTTTCCCTGTGCTCTCCCGACCATTAAGAGTACCCCCTGAGCAGTAGAACCAGTGAGACTGCCTATGGATCTGTCTCTACTCGCACCTGGGAATTACACAGGCACATGAAACAGAAACCTTAATCATTCCCCAGCCACACCTTTGCAGGGTCACTGTGAGTCAACTGGGACCCCCTATGACTTAGGTCTGCTTAGAAACTCACATGCTAGCTGAGAAAAATCATTCAATACCACCAGCTCTTTTTCTTAATCTACATAGCCTTCCATTCTCCTCTATTCTAGAAACTTCTAAGTCACTGAAAGCTTTTAAAAGTCCTCTTTGCAAAACTGCCAAAGAAAATAAAAGTTAAGATGATTTTCCCACATACAACCTCAGATCCTACTAGGAAATTCATTAGGTGGGTCACTCCAACTAACCACAACTGGCACAAGGGCGGTAAAGACACCATCACCTCTTTTATCCCACAGGCAAAAGGAGGCTTCATCTGGGAACCACCTTTCCCAGCACCCGGAGGATTTCGCCACACAGCAGGCTCCCCTGTTGTACAGCTTTGACTCTCCAGGGAAACAGATATGCCAGAGGTGTGACAAAACCAAGCCTCTTTCTCCAGAGGAACCACTCAAACTGGAAACTCACGCCGTCGGGTCGGCCCGACTCCTCACAGCCCTAGAGGACAGGTTTCCATCCAAGACTGCCACTCTACGGGAGGGGAAGGGAAAGCTAGATCACTGAGCTGTGGCTGGGCCTTCCCTCCTGGCCTCTCTGGGACACAAGGACTGCCTGCATATTGAAGAGGGTTAGGGTTTTTGTCAATTTAGACAATAAGAAATTTAAAGAAGTCTCCAAAACCTAAATTCGGATATGGTTCTCAACATCAATTCCTTCATTCGTTTCAAGTACAAAGAAAATATGGCTTTTGTGGGTAACCATTCTAAAGAAAGTAAATGGCATGGAAAAGCAAAGAAAGCAGGAATAGGTCCAACAGTCATCACCCTGCCCCTTTGCAGTCAGAGGAATAAGGAGGGACACGAGAAAAGATCACTTGAATACTTCATGCTAAATAACTCCTAGCTTTCAGGGTCAGTACTACCCTCCACCTGCCATTCCACAAGGCTGTTCAGACAACTGCTCCAAGAGGCTCCACACTGTATACCGCAGCCTTCTCGACTAGAAGGGAAGGGAAGCATTCCCCAGCGGAGCAGCTGGCTTCTAGGAAGGAATGCTGACCACTGATTGGACTCCCTAATTCCTGTCTGGGGACTAGAGGATGCCCTGCTCGGAACACCAGGGGTTGTTACGGCTCAGCTATAGGGGCAGGCGACGTGCTTGCGTTTAAACTCACATTGTTCCTCGAGAAGGACTCTGCAGGGAGGGTGCATTCACTTAGCCTGGCTCTCACTCCTCAAGAACTCAAATGATCCTAGGCAAACAAGCCCCCCCCCACATACACACCCAAGTCTCCAACTCCAAAAAAGGACTTGCTGTACTGGTCTCTGCTGGGGCAGGGCGGTAAAGGACCCCTCCTCTATCCCCTCACCCTGTTAATCACCATTTTCTACTTCAAAACCGTAGGCAAACATGCATTGGTTCAGACAAATCTTGATGTCTTTTTTAATCGGAGCCTGCATGCCCACAAAAGGTCTGTATGAGACCATCTGACCTCCAGCTTCACCTCCATGCAGGCCGAGGAGCTCAATTTCCCTCTTCCTTGAAAGAGATCCCTTTGAGATATCGCTCACGTGAGGTGGGGTGAGGTAGCTACCACCTTCATTTACAGAGTGGGTCGTGAGAAAGAAGGCTCAACATCAATGAGAACACCAAGAGAAAGACAACCCCAAACTCACCGCCAGGAAGCTGATTCTAACTCCAGAGACACTGTGTAGTGTTCCTGAGACTATGACCCTTTACAAAGCAAACCGCCTCATCTTTCTCCCAGAGTGATTGCTGGGTTTGAACAGCAAACCTTGCGGTCAGCAGCCCAGTGCCTACCTCAGGGCACCACCATGCCTCTCAATGGAAAAGAAATGTGCTGCCATCTAGTCAAATGCTGGCTCAGAGAGACCCCCTGGGGGTTTCAAGGCTGTAACTGCTTCCAGGAGAAGAAAGCCTAGTCTTTCTCCCAAGGAGCTGTGAGTGCTTTCAAACTGCCTACCATGTGGATCGCAGCCGGATTCGTAACCACTACATCACCAGGGTTCCTTACAGGAAGAGGGAGGTTCAAACATATTAGAGTCACACTGGTGGCCAGTGGAAGAAAGAAAAATAATGATATAATTATACGAGGGAGCTTCAAAAAGTTCATGGGAAAATTCCACTTTTCCCATCAACTTTTTACAGTCATATAAACAGGAGTTATAAATTTTCTAAAGCAAAATTCTTTTGTAATAATGAAGAAATATGTACCCAAAGTAGTAGCTATAACCTTCAGAACGAAACACTGCAATAATGAAAAGTGGTTCACTCCGAGGGAGTAGGAGTACGGAGAAGTAGAAAGAGACCGATGCTTTGTATCACAAATTCTGAAAAAAACCGTGGGATTTGTTTTCAAGTGCATGTGCTTCTTTAAGGGTACTTTTTTTTAAAGGAGTTGCTTTTCAAGAGAGATCCTGTCATTTTCGGCTACCTGTTGTGCTGAGAAGGTCCTCCTCATGTCTGAAGGTCTGACCCAAGCCTTTTTTTTAAAAAGGAGGCATCTCTGACCTCAACAGTCAAGGTGGAGATGGACCCAGGGCCAAGAAGTCAAGCAGGCTCAAGCCCCACCAGGAACTAGGTAATTGCTTACCCGAGGCCCCGGGGGTGGGGTGGGTGGGGGGCATCAGGGGAGAGGGCATTCTCAAGCTGCCGGCAGAAGGGTAGGGAGGGCAGTGGTCTCAGGGTAGTTAAACCAATATTGAATCAGGCTGAGAACTCTCTGCACAGGGCCATGGAGCTGGTAGAAGCAGATTCCAGCCAGACAGCCCAAGCCAGCTCTGGGAGCCCCTGCTGCAACAGAAATGGTAAAGGAAGCGACCTGCACTCTCACCTCTTCCTGAACTGTTCCTCCCTCACCAAGCCCCAAATGCACTTTGACTAGGCCCTTTGTTTCATGCCAGTGATGAAAAGATTCCTCTCAAACCTCTTTCCCAAATCAGAGATATTCCATTTACTGCTTTGGATGATGTTCAGCAAACACGATGATGTTCAGCAAACACGTTCTCTCATTCAGTGTGAATCTGGTGCTGAGAAGCAACCAGGGAAACTAGAGAAAGTATGATCTTTGGATGGAGAGGTTTCCAAGGAGTGAAGTTACTCCCCAAAAGGAGTATTCTAAGGAGACTGCACTGTGCTAGAGAAAAGGAAGACAGGGATAAGTGGGACAAGGTGGCACAGCCTAACGTTAAAAGATGACTAAAGTTCACATGTCCTCTTCACCACCACCACAGGCCAAGTCAGCGGCATGGCCCATCCAGAAGGCGCACACAAGTACCTGTCTGAGCCCCAGAGCTCTCCAAGCTGTCACTGCCAAACAGCTTCCTCAAAGGCTTCCCCACACATACATTCTATACATAGATTCCCTACTGAATATGGGGTTGTGGATTAAGGCGATACTCCAGGGGCCCAGCTTAATGGAGCAAGAATAAAGAGCCAGTTGAAAGCAGCAGGCCTGTAGCCTGCCTTTCAAACATGGCTGAAGACTACAAGACTAGGAAGAACCAACAGAGGAACCAAGCCGAAGGAAAATTCTGCAGGCGACTAAGCCACCGCTAATAAATACCTTTGTCTGAGGAACCTGAGATATTTTGCAAACAAATAAACCAAGTCTAATTTTTCTCCCAACTCACATCCTGCTATTAACTTATTACTGCACAAATGCCTACAGAGTGGGCCATTTTTCCAACAAAGGTCATGCTAGAGATCAAGTAAGGAAGTCACATGCTGAACCCAAGAGTCCTAGTTCCAAAGGTGTAAGCTCTTTCCATTGTCTCATGTTTCTTTTCCCAGTTCTACCCACCCCCCTTCCTCCAAGCCCTTACCCCTCCAGTCCAGATCTGTGTTCACCTGGAACAAACCAAAATGACTCTAGTAAGGAAGACATGCCATTCTGTGTCAGCACTTAAAAAAAAAAAGCCTAAAGTTAAATGATCTGAAACAAAAGTTCTCACAACCTCATTCAGTGTCCAGGCCTGTCCACCCCTGCTAGGGGTTGCTCCTGAGCAGTCAAAGTGGACTCTGAGAGGGACTTCTTCCAAACGGGCTCCATCCTTCAGAAACACCCTGCTGTCTGCAGAGAAGCCTGAGCCAGCTGAGGCTCCCCTCTTCCCAATGTATTTTCTTCTTAGTTCAAGGTTTAGCTGATCCTGGAATAATGGTTTGTGGAGAGAAAAGTGTGACACAGAACAACACACAGATTCCCACGGGGAAAGAGACACAAACGCCACAAGGATCAGATGAAATCCTTAAAACTAGGGAGTTGTCAAATGTGGAAACAGGCGCTCCCTGTCGGATCTTTGATTTCCCTCAGACACAAACCACCAGGGGTTGGGGACCTGAGGAAGGGGTGAGAGAAGCTAAATACAGTGACAGGGATCACACAGCAGTCCAGAGAAGAAGGGGGAGGATGATGGTGCCTAAGTAAAAGGCGAAGAGCACTTTGGGAGTGATGATGAGGGCCTTGCCCCCCCCCCAAGGAGAGGGAGATGGTCAACTCTTGGGAACCAGGGGACGCTGGGTGGGTGAGTTGGGAAGAAGGGTGGTACTGAAGTAAGGAAATCAAAAGAGCAGCAGAAGAAGGGGCCACGTCTTCAGGCCTGAGAAGCCTCGGAGCAAAGGGGCCCAACAGGAGAAAGGAGGCTGTGTGTGGGAAAGGGTTGGGGCAGGAGGGCAGGAGATGGCAGCAGAATAGGCAAGCATGGACAGGAGGGGAGGCAACCCGGCACGGAAAGGGTTCAAGACTTAGAAAATAATTCGGGGAGAAGGCAACAGGGATAAACGTGAGGGAGGGGGGAAATCCCCGGGGCAAGGGGAGGAGCTAAACAGAAGAGGAAGCCAAGAAGCAGAGGAGGGTCCCAGGCCTAAGAGGCCAGGGTGGAGAAGGAACCTGGGGTGCAGCTGCCACCCGCGGGCAGTTTTCTAGTCGAACCCAGTGGGGGGGTGGGGTGTCGGCTGTGCGGGACAGAGTGGGAGAGCACCCCTCCCCACCCCGAAAAGGGAAGGGTAACTTAGGGAGGTGGAGTCGCTTACCTCCGGGGGACTCCCCGCGGAGGGGGTACGGGTGGTCGGGGTTAGGCTGCCGGCACCACCGCCTCAGCAGCAGCGGCCGCTCCCAGGCTCCATTGGCCGCCTCCGCTTCCCTGACAGCGGCCGCGGCGGCTGCACCAGGCCCCGGCTGCGGGGCTGCCCTCGGCGCTGCCTGAAGGGGCCTTCGCGCAGTGTCAAGTCCGACCGGGCCGCCCCACCTTCTCTTCCTCAATCCGTACAACCGAGGGGAACAGAAACCCCCGGCGGGTGTCGGCGCGGGATTCCTCTCCTAAATCCAAGCCCTTCTTTCCGAGGTCGGCTCCCTCGCTTCCCGACGTTCAGGACCCAGCCGATCCCATAGTAACCTAAACAGTCAGGAGAGCTGCCCGGAACACGCCTGTTCGGAAATTTAAAAGGGGGCGGGGACGGGCTGGTTGGAAGCGAAAGGAGCGGGCGGAGGGCGGGGCCTACGGCGGGGAGGCGGGGCCAATCCTTGGAGGAGGACCCGAGAGGCGTTTCGCAGGCTAAGGAAGCCGGGAGGGAAGGGAGTGCGCGTGCCGGCTGAGGGGCGGGCGTTCCCGGCCGGCCGGGACCAGACTCGCGCGGGGGGCACACTGGTGTGCAGTCGTCGTTCAGAGGCACAGAACTTCCATAAGTACACGAGCTTCTGTGTAAGTGGGCCCATGGCAGTAGCATTCCCACCTTCCCTGTGGCCGTGGACTGCCTCAGCAGACCAGGCCACTGCGGGGGACAAGGGCAAGGGAGCTAGCTAGTCCCCGGCACTACGATTTTCCCGTTCATCTTAAGAACGATCCGAAGGTTACCCCTGTTGTCGCTAGTGGGAACAGTGCGACCCACCCACCGTAGCCGCCCGATGCGGGGCAGCGGCTTTGCTTCGGAGGTTGCCCCCTGCCTAAGCAGCCTTCCGCCACCAGCCTCGGAAGGGGTCAGTGGAATGGCCAAGACTTGGAGGGCACCACCCTTCCTTCAAAACAGAACAAAATAAGCCCCAAACCAAACCGAACCCGTTACCATCCAGTCGATTCAGACTCGGCAATCCTATCCGACAGAGTAGAACTGTCCCACAGGGTCTTTAAGGAAGCAGACTGCCTCATCCTTCTCCCCAGGAGTGGCCGGTGGGCGGACTGTGGACCTTTCTGGTGGCAGCCAAGCAATGCTGTTGAACTAGGACTAAGCAAATGTACAAAATGTGCCCCACCAGGGGCGTTGGTGGTAGTTTCATTTGTAGGTTAGCATCCCTGATTGAAAGCTCTCCTTTTTCCACTTCTGTCCCAACCCCCCTTACTTAATAGGAGGGGGCTTCAAAAAGTTCTGGAGAAATGCCATTATCTTTTCACTCAATGATTCCACAAACTTCTTTGAAAAGCCCTCAAATCGAGACCTTACTGTTAATTGAAGGTCAGATCTCTCGGATGCTTCCCTGGCTCAGACTGACTGATTTGTAATGACCGATTTACCTCTGAGCCTGCTCCTCTGAGTGCAAAGAGGATGCATTCATGCTAACATATAACAAGAATTTAGTGAGGTTCAAGAGACTGCATATTACAACTGTGCTAAGAGGGTCGTTCTTCAGTGTTGAATTAGAAGACAAAATCAAGAGTGATGATCTGACAATACACATGGGAAACGTAACATATACAAAAGTAAAACAAGTGGTATCTGCATGATTGCAGAAAGCACATAAGAGGAGTTTGGGTTGTGTGCATAAACAAATGTGAAAGCTAATGGTGCCCGGCTACCAAAAGATACAGCGTCTGGGGTCTTAAAGGCTTGAAGATAAACAAGCAGCCATCTAGCTGAGAAGCATCAAAGCCCACATGGAAGAAGCACACCAGCCCGTGTGACCACGAGCTGTAGAAGGGACCAGTTATCAGACATCAAAGAACTAAAAATCCTATCAGTGGGTGCCCATCTTCCTGATACGATCAATGAAGACAAACGTGTGCATAAGTAAATGTGGTGAAGAAAGTTGATGGTTCCCGGCTATCAAAAGATATAGTGTCTGGGGTCTTGGAGGCTCGAAGATAAACAAGTGGCCATCTAGTTCAGAAGCAACAAAGCCCACATGGAAGAAACACACCAGCCTGTGTGACCACGAGCTGTCGAAGGGACCAGGTATCAAACATCAAGGAACAAAAAAAAATCATTGTAAATGTGTGAGTGGAGTGGAGACTCAAAGCCCATTGGTAATGGGTGAGTGCAGAGTGGAGACTCAGCCCATCGGCAGCCAGCCGGACACCCCCTTACTGAAGGGTTGGGAAGAGATGAGCCAGTCAGGGTGCAGGGTAGCAATGATGAAACATAACTTTCGTCTAGTTCTTAAATACGCCCACCCCCCACTATCATGATCCCAATTCTACCTTACAAATCTGGCTAGACCAGAGGATGTACACCTAGTACCAGACAGGAACTGGAAACAAAGGGAATCCAGGACAGATGTGGGGTAGAAAGGGGGAACTGATTATAAGAATCTACGTATAGCCTCCTCCCTGGGGGGTGGACAGCAGAGAAAAGGGCAGGGGGAGACATCGGACAGTGTAACATGACAAAATAATGTTATGAATTATGAAGGGTTCATAAGGGAGGGAGGGGAAAACAAACAGCTGATATGAAGGGCTCAAGTGGAGAGCAAGTGTTTTGAGAATAATGATGGCAACAAATGTACATACGTGCTTCACACAATGTATGTATGTATGGATAGTGATAAGAATTGTACGAGCCCCCAATAAAATGATTTTTAAAAAAACAGGGGAAAAGTAGTTTGGTTAATACAAAGAGCCTTGCTGACAGATGGATGGAAGGCTTCTCAGAAATATTGTGAGCCATGTCTTAAATGCTAGAATGATCCAGAACAAAGAGTTGGCAAGTGCATTCTAAGACTAAAAGACTGTATTATTGAAGAACAGGAATAGGCTAGGGCAAGCAGATTACCTATATTGAAGCAAGAGTACAGTAAGGAAATATAAGCAGAGTCAGAAGCGTTGAGGCCAGATATCTATCACCACTGGTGTGGCGTGTAGGGAATCACCAGTCCACCTGTCAGACCTAGCCTGTGGGCAGCTTCCAACCAGCTGTCAGGCGTGTACCAAGAGGCAGTCAGCCTGCTTTAGCCTAAAGTTTAAAATACTATAACCCTTTAAGGGGTAGGGTTTTGACTAGCCATTTGAAACATTGCAGAGAGATGGGACATTACTACTTTTTATTGGAAGCTTATTTTATGAGAACAGAAAGACAAGGTATCAGGAACACCTCTGTTAGGACAGAAGGAACTTTTTTTTATCACTCCAGGCAGTTTTAGGTCCTATATTCCAGCACGACGCCCCGTGCCCCTTTCTCTAATTATACACACACAAGAACAGTGTTACATAAAGAGTTTATTTCAGGTTTTGTTTCTCTAAGGGTTCATATACATAGAAGTATGTTTCTTTGCATCTCCATGATTTTGCTTTTCTGCCTTTTGCTGGAGTTTATTACTATTTTTAATCAAACTCTTGTTTTGTTTATCAGTGTTGAATCCCCTCTTGTCCTAAGCGTCTTAAGGCAGGAAAGGATTTATCTTTCCATCCTAGCCTTCTCTCTACTTTCCACCACTGGGAAGAAAACAGGTATTTGCTGATAAAGCAAGATTGTATACAGAAGCAAATATGAGAATCCAGTTGTTCATTTTAGGCATTATAGCAGGGGTCCTCAAACTTTTTAAACAGGGGCCAGTTCACGGTTCCTCAGACCTGTTGGAGGGCCGGACTATAGTTTTTAAAAAAAACTATAAACAAATTCCTATGCACACTGCACATATCTTATTTTGAAGAAAAACAAAACGGGGCAAAAACACCCGGCAGGCCGAATAAATGTACATTAAAGAAATAACAAAAAAAAAAAAGAAAGAACCAAAAATGTTGAAATAAAAGGAAAATTTTAAAAATACTTTTTAAAACTTATTTTTCACAAAAATACTTTGATTCAGTTATTCTTCTCCCTCCCCCACCTTGCCTTTCCTTTTTCAAGGCCTTGTCAAAATATAAAGTTGAAGGCTAGTTTTCCATAAACCAAAAACAAACTCCCTGCCATCAAATCAATGCTGACTCGTAGCGACCCCACTGTGGGTTTGTGAGACTGTCGCTGTTTATGGAAGTGGAGAGGCCAGCAGAGCAACTGTGATACTAGAATACCTCACCCCATTGAACCTTCTCTACAGTTGACTTTGGCAGAAAAGGTCTCTCACCTCTGGTAGGCCCTAGGGTGACACTGCCCGCTATGTGATGGTTTCAGATAGATGGCATGTGACCCTGTGAGAACCCATAGAGTCTTGGGTGTGTGTGAAGCCCCTTCCTTGCTGGGATGGGTAAGTATGTAGGTGGCACATTAGGGCAAAGGGCGGGGGCAAGAAAGTATGGAAAGGACAGAATCATGTCATTTATGAGGTCATTTAAATTGCAACAAGTGGGGGAAAGACAGCTTATTATTCAAAAATTAATAAAATACAAGATGCATGCTATGAATAGGTTAAAGAAATGATAGAGAAAAAAATTTTTTTCCTTCTAAACCATGTTTTTTTTCCTTTTGTTTTTTTCCCATTTTTTTTATCCTAAGGGAACAAAATGCAGGCAGTTATTGTTTGAGCCCTGAGTGTGTCTGAGGAAAAATAATATCTCATTTGTTCTTCATTCTACCTCTGTGAAATAGATTCTATCTCATTTTGTAGAAAAGTTAACTTCAGCATGATTGTCATTGTTGTTCAAAATTGTTTGACTTCAACCCTAGTACATTTTATATTATAGCCACTGAAGATGTCTTAACTGAAATAAAAGATTCATAAATCAGTACCTGCCCTTACTATGTGCAGTGAACCTACCTGTCTGTCTTTCCCCGTTTGTAAGCTGTGGAATGGGTTTCACGCCCCACTGAGTGGCAATCTATAGTTGGAAAAAACACAGTGAAATAATATGTTCAAGATCACATGGTAAGTGGTAAAGCTAAGATTTGAGCCTACTGAAGATCCTTCCCAGTAAACAGTTGCCTCCCTATAAATATTTCTTAGGAAAGACAGCACTGTATTTGTTTATGCTTCGCTTTATCCCATTGGGTGGATCAGTGAGATGATCTTCCAGGAGGAACGGGCTTACTGGGGAATGAACCACGAGGTAAACCAAACAAGTGGATACTGGCAGCCGTTCCTGTATGAAGGCAAATATGACACGTGCTTTCAAAAAAAGAGTAAATCAATTATTTGGGACCACAGATTAGAGATGAAGAGTTGGCCTTGGTTAATTCGTAGTAAAGGGTTATTTCAAATTTTATCAAATTCCAAATTATCTTTAATATTTGTGATATACCTAAAATGGCCAAAGACGATTGAGGGGGTTGGGCAGGGATTGTAGAGAAAGGAATGTTAGCAAAGAAGTGATAGGTAATTCCCCAAATCTTAGTTTAGCCCTTCATCGAATAAACTGAAAATCCCTTGGATTGCCGAAGTATGTTTCATGGCAGAATTTTCAAAATATGTGGAAGGGTTCCCTTGTAACACATGCACAATTCCAAATCCTTCAGCGCTTTAGTCTCCAAAGTGAATGGCCCTGTCCCCAGCCCCCAGCAGACTCAAGGTAGTGTTTCCTGGGATTGTCCTATTTTTTCCACCAGAGGCATCTTGTTCCATATACCTTTTACCTGTCAGCAGCCTGGCCCAATCCCTCATCTCATTCCACAAGGACAGTGGCAACAGCTGCCTGGCTGGCTCCTTTGACTCCAATACTTCCGTCCTCTATGGGCAGATAGAACCACCCCATCAGTTTCTGAGGCGATCAGTCTTTCTCCACATTTAAACTACTGATCTGGTCATCAGTAGCCCAAACACAACAGGACACCAGCAGGGCTCGACCAAGCCCCACTGACTGTAAACTCATGCTGCCCTTTCCCATGAAGCCAGCCCAAGTTCTCAGCCCTGCTCTGAACGACAGGTGCTGTGCAGCAGGGGGAACCGGGCAGCAGCTCCTTTACGCCGTTCTTTCCTTGCTCGACCAATTCAACGTGCTCAGCTAACTCTGACTCACCTGTACTGGGAAGCCGTCTCCCAGCCCTGCCTGACCTGTGTTACTCTTCTGGCTCTCATGGCGCTCTGTGCTTACTTTGAACATAGTGGACACTTGTGCTAACAACATTATTTGTCTTACCAGCTAAAATGTTTGAAGGCAGCCTATGCCTTACCAACTTTTTATGCCCAGCACCTAACAGTGCCCAGCGCTTAAGAAACAGGAGGAAAAATAGTAAAAATAACAGCGTGTCTTAGCATACTGTTGGGTTCATTCGAAAGGGAAAGCCTTTTTTTCCCCCAAAGGGAAATCTTGAAGAAAAAAACCAAAACATTAAGCTGACCCCTCAAGGAAACCTGAGCTGCATGCAGTAGAAGCAGGATTGCCCTGGGGCCCAGTGCTAATTATCAGCACTATGAGCTAAGCTTAAGCCTGGGGTCTAGCCAAGGAAGAGGAGAAAAATGTAGGATCCTGAATTAAACCTGGACTCTGGAGTGGCGCTGACATGGTCATAGGTCAGGAGCACCCCTTAGCTTGTGGAGAAGCAAATGTAAATCCTTTCTGGAAGAAAGTACCCCACTCCCATCCAGTTTAGAGCCCAGGAGTCCCATCCATGAAGTGTCACAAAATATGAGCTCATAACCCCACATACAAAATATATAAGGAAACAAATTACAATGCGTATGTGTCAGCAGATAACAAATAGTCCAGATCAGTTACAGAATATAACAATCCCAACAAACTTCAAACTGTTGGTGTAATTGAAACCATATTCTCAGAGCATATGTAATTGAGTTGAGATCAGTATCAAAGAAGATACATTTTTAACTCTCCACAGACCTTTGGAAATGCATAAGGCTTTTCTAAATAAGTCAGGAATCAAGAAAAGTCATACAGGAAATCTACATAGTCAATGACAATACTGTACAATATAGGCAAACTTGTGGGATGTAGAGAAACAAGTTCTTGAAAACTTACAGTAGCAAAGACGGAAAATTAGTTATCTTAAGTGCCTAAATTAAGATGTTATAAAGAACATAAAAATCAAGAAAGCAGGAGACACTCTCGGTGAAACCAATAATTAACGGAAGGAGAACAAGCACATAAGGAAGATTATCTACAAAGCTCCAAGCAGCCTCTGAGGCAGACAAGCGCAGCACACACATTCCTGGTGCAACTACGCCGAGAAGAAAGAAGACACACAAGTAGTAGAAATGAAGGAAAGGGCACGATCACCCAGAAAACAGGCAAAACAAGTGAACCAACCAGAACAGCGGTGCGCCAAATAGAAAGGCATGCACACTGTGAGAAAAAGTCAAACTAACAGCAGAAGGCACCACTAGCCTTTAATTAATAAGCTAAATGAACGGTTTTAATCCCACCCCACCCCCCCACCCCCGCCCCAGAGTGGCAGGCTCAGAAAGCTTTATGGGTGACTTAGCACACTTTCAAGGAACACTTCATTTCAGTCTGGTGCAAACTTTTTCAGAGAATAAGACAAACGAGGGGCCAGGCCCCAACTCAAAAGGGTATACACAAGAGAACCATCTTAGAAACCTTCTCAGAACTCTTACTAAAAGGCACTAACGTACACGGATGTTTGTAGCAGCATCGTTTGGAAGAGCAAAAAACTGGGAACTACCCAAATGCTCATCAAAAAGCAACTAACCAGTTTGTGGTTTCTGTACTTGATGGAATTGTACACAGATGAAAATTAATCACAGCATTCTAGAACGACAAAGGTGAGTTTTTAAAATGCTGTGAAGTGACAAAAGCAAACTGCAGAGGACCATCAGAAGGTAATGTTTTTGTAAGGCGCAAAAATAATACATTACTTAAGGATATATACACATAAGGTTAAATATATATCTGTATCTGGCGATTAACAAACAGCGTGAAGCAAGGGACAGGTTTGGGGAGGGAACAAAAGTAGCTTCAATGGCATTTGTACTGTTTTGAAATGTTGTTAGGTGATGGGTTTTAGGTATTTCATCATTATGCTTCATAATCTGGTACATATAATCTTTATAGATATAAAATATTACACATATTTTTTTAGAAATCAGCTCTGGTGGAAAAAAGTGGCCAAGTGAAGTCTCCCTGAAAAACAACAACTGTATTTCTTGGTGAAAACCAAGAGTCCCTGACAGAAGCCACTCCATGCAGAAGAGAGAGCAGCTCCTCGATAAATGCTGGTTTGCTGCTTTTCCCCAAGGACTGCATTCTTTCCCCAGGGCGCCCCCGCACTGCAGAGCTCCTTTCTGCCTCGCATCAGTCTGGCCTAAACCCCACAAACCTGCCACATGGATAACGAGACTGACACCTGGTGGATACGGAATGAATTTAATGAAATGATGAGGAAGTCAATAGCTTTACTTTTCCTGGTGAAAGATGGTGGGGGTGTGTACTGGTAATGAGGGGAAAAGGGAAGTTCAGAAACACGAAAGGGCAGCTGCTCCACTCTGAGAATGGAGATGGAAGCAAGGGATTGTCATTCTTCATACGGAGCCTAGAGAGCGAGTCCCTAAGGGAGAGTGATCCCCTTCTTGTTCCTTCTGAGACCCGATCAAGAGGAAACAGGTCGCCAACCGCACAAGACTATGCTGGATAAAGGAAGTAGGTCTCGCTGATCACTTGTCTTTCTTAGTAGCATCCTCCTCTGCAACTCCCCCCTTACGGTTTTCAGTTAGGCCTGGGTGACTGAAGAGACTGGCCTTTTTAAAGAAAGTATAGTGTAGTCCATGGTGCAGAGTAAGCAAATGAGCATGCATCGTCCTCAGGCCACAGTGATTGGTTAGGTATGGATGTGTGTCTCAGGCTGGCCTGAGCAGAGTGGATCTGAAGGGCTTATGCTGGGAGCCCCGTCACAAAGAGCCCCCACTTAACGAGGGCACATGTAACCCCAGGAGTGCTGGCAGTCACGAGGTGGCCAGCCTTAAGGTGATCCTACAGAAAGTGGAGCATAAAGAATAAAATAAATTAGGTACTTTGACATAGACTGAGCTCCTGGATCAAGCTTCACCTGGAGCCAGCCCTAACCTCTGAAGTTTACAGGTATCCGTGCCAATAAAGCCTTTTGATTCTTAAGCCAGTTTGAGTTAGTTTTTTTTATGATTTAAAACCAAGATTCCCAGGTGGCTCCGTAGCGCAATGGATAGCGCATTGGACTTCTAAAACCAAGATTCCCAAGCTTTACATTCATCATACTTATCCTACCTAGCCCTAGCTTCCCACAGGTTAGCACAGGGATCCAGGTAAGGTCACTAGAGCTGTTAGTGACATGGAAGGCAAAGGTATCAAGCTGGTGGGGTCAGAGGCAGGACGAGGTGACTCAGCAGCTGTACAGAGAATGGGCCAAATGAGAAGCAAGTGCAAAGGGGCTTCTACTAAGCAGGCAGAGTTGACATATGTATGTATACACACTTAAATCCTCTTCCCCTCCTTTCACGGGGGGGTTGCTTTGGGGTCCTTCCGGTCATGGGGTAAGGGACTTGGAAGCACATGCCCCTTGAAGCCTTTGCTACCCTGTGTGGCACTCTCTGCCTCTCCCTTTCCCAACGGAAGGGCCTCTTTTTGGCTTCTACTGCCCTTGATGACACTCACTTTGGGTGTGACAATAATTTTCTCCCCTGCTTCTTTGGCATGTCGAGAACTAGAGCCCCTTACTCCTTTAGGAATAGCACCATCTTCCTGACCCTGGGCAAGCACTGTCCCCCTCTCAGCCTCACCCGCTAGCCCTGTCCCCTCTGACCCTCCCGAGGAGTGGCTTGCCCCTCCAGAGCGCCATGTCTCCAGTGGTAACCTCGGCCGGGCGGAGTCGGGGGCAGCTGCTGACTTCTCGGGGGTAGAATTCCTTTCCCCGCTTGCACCTGATTTTTTCCGAGGACGCCCCCGCCTTCTTTTGGCATCAGCTCCTGCATCCTCTCCATCCTGCTTCGCTGCTTTTGTTGGCAGGCCCTGCCCCCTGGCCTCACTCACAGGTACTTCAGCGGTCCTCTTGATGCCCTTATCATGGGGTCCCGGGTCGCTCGCTGTGCCTACCTCCCTGTTCTCCATGCTTCGGGGCTGAGGGAGACCCACAGGTGGAGCTCGCCCAGTCCCAGGCAAAGGAGGGACGGCTGGTAAGATCATGTTAATGATGGGCACTGCCGCCTGAGGAACCCCAGCCCTGCTGGGCAAAGGCAATGTAGCCACTTTTAAGGGGCCTTGGGAGAGCTTAGGGGCCAGAATAGGTGAAGAGACTCGAATTGGCTGGATATGTGAGCAAGAGGTCCGGGGGAGGAGCAGAGGGAGTCGAGCCACCAGGGCCTTAACCTGGGGGTCACTGGCTGCTGGGGCCGGGCTCTCGACTACACTCTTCTTCCGTTCTCCACGCGCTAGGGGGACAGGCCCAGGCCGGGCTTCCAGTTCCTTGGAAGGCTAAAAAGTTAAGAGAGGACCACTGTCAGTGTTGGAAGCTGGATATGGACGGCAACACGAGCCGAGCAGGAGAAAGAGTATGGGGCAAACCAGGGGAAGGGTCGGGTACGCCCCCAGCCCAGGACAGATGAGCCAACCTGGGCTGGTCTCTCTGGTTTCTTCGGGGTTCCTCCCTCCAGGTTCTCTACACCGTTCTTGGATTTCGATAACCGCTCTCGAGGGCCATGTTCGTCCTCTTCTGCAGAGGGAAGGTAATAGTGCGACTGAGAAAGAAGGTGAAGCACGGAAGAGGGAGGCCGGCTAACAGAGGGAGCAGAAAAGAGATGGTCTGAGGCATGTCCTAGAATGGCCTCCAGGAATAGAAGGGCCGTCCAAGGTGTTGCTATGCTAGAATGTGGGGCTTTGGAAGCTGAAAGAGGTTGAGGGCTCCTCGGAATGGAGGTGAGTCCACTTACCAGCAAGCCCCGTGGCCTGGAGCACATGAGCATGGGCGGATCTGGCAGAGATGAGGTGCTGCTGGAGCAGGAAGCGGGCGACCTCCACGATGGAACTGAAGGACCGTTTCAGGATTCGCTCTGCCCAGTCACAGGTCAGGGCGCAGGCTGCCTCTACCAGTTCATCCCGAGGTGCCTGGGTCACTTCTGGGCCCATTTCTGGCTGCAGTGGGAAAGGACATGCCCAATCACATCCCAAAGCCAGGGACCTCTGGACCTTCTCAATACACTAATACATACTGCTCATAGCCAACACCAGACCAAGGACAGGAGTGACTGCCCGTTCCATTCTGGAAGGCCCCATGGTTGGCAGAAGGGCCTATCTTGTATACCCACGAAGCTAAGTCTATAATGACCTACGTAAGCCCTGTTAGCTGTCAACAACTTGCCTCAAAGACTTCTGGGAGAAAGGATGGGAATCAGAGTGATTTGTTACTTACGCTCTCAGAGCCCTTCAGGTCAAGTCCGGGCAGGGGTGGCATAGAGACCAAGGTCTTTCTTCGTATGCCACTGTAGCAATATCTGATGCACATTAAGGAGCAGCCAGTACACAGGGATCTCCGAGACTCTTCAGAAGGTTACGCTGCTTCCCCTCCTGCCTCTCCACTTCCCATGTGTTCCTCCCTCTGGCCCCAGCCCCAAGCGCTCCAGTCAAGGATACTTGGACTGGCCCCGGCCACCCAGCCTCCGGGCCTTGATGTCAGGGAAAATCTCTCTGATGATTTTGCCAAAGTTGGCTGTGCTGAGTGGGCGGCAACCGGCGAGGCTCTCACAGTACTTCCTGAGTGAATGGGGAAAGGACGGGGAGATAATCAGAGGTGTTGGCTGGGGGCTGGGGGTGGGGTACGGAGGGTTCCTAGGGATCAAGTTTGGGAAACCCTTCAGGAAACCAGGGAGCCTCTGGGGGCAAGAGGCTAGTCCACTCACCGATAGGCATCGTACACACTTTGCTTTGGCAGACAGGTGTCCGTGTGCTCTTCCAGGTGGTTACGGATCCACTTATAAGCATACATATACTCCTCATTGCTGAGTGTGCTGGGCTCTGAGCTTCAGGGAGACAGAGAGTGAAAGGCAACAGATGTTACTACTGAAACCCCAACACTTGGCCTGATCCTACCCAAACTAGCACTTCAGTTGGTGCTGGACCACGTGAGTTCACCCAGCATCCATCTGTCCTTGGTAAGCCAAACCAGGATAAGAGGTCTTCCTTTTTCATGGAGGATGACAGTTGTTAGTCTTCCTATCCACCTGGCCCCTTCCCAGAGAGCCTGTCTCTAAGAGTCAGGAAAGCCTGACACTCGGAACTCTGTAACAAACCTACCTTTTGTCTCCAGTGCTGGGCCCTGAGGGGAGCTGAAGGTAGAGATACAGCTTGTCATTGTCTGAGAATTTCTGTACATCTTGCTGAGTTGGTAGAGGACACAGGGAGAATTAGTAAAGGCAAGAAGTACCCACCGTAGAACCCCATGCTCCTTATCATAAAAGGCTAACTGATTTATAGACTGTCAGACTGAAATACGATCTTAGAAAGGGTCCGCGGCTGGACGCTCACCGTGCTCTGAGGACCTCTATGGGCTACCACGTGGAAGGGGGAAAGGAAGGGACCCCCCCCTGGTTTATGTGTGCTGGCCTTTTATACAAGAGGTCAGGGTGACAGGGAGAGGTTCAAGGTCAAACTGGTAGCAAACTGTGAAGTCAATTCTCTTCTGAGAGGATGGAAGGCACAACCTTTCATTTTGCCTATATCACCCCCATCTCTCTCACCCCCTCTTCCATCCCCGTCATACTTACCAGAATCCCCTCCACTTTGTTCTGCACGGCCTTGCTGTAGGGAAGAGGAGAACATGGGAATTGCACAGAGATTTTTTCCCTCCTACCTTTATTGGACTGCTAAGGGTGGGAAGAGGCCTGAAACGCCTAGCAGGTGCTCAAGAATGGCTTCCCCGAGGGGAGGGGAGCTGTCTTGGTCAGATGCCCTTGCTCCAGAAGAGGCAGTTTATCTGCAGAGGATGGGAGGCGCTATGGGGATTTACACCTAGGTTTGGAGCACGAGGTGAAGGGGGTGATGAGTACTTACGAAATGGTACCTCGGAGCCTCTGAAGAAGGGTGGTGGGCTCACCCGTCTCTGCATTACCTGGGGGGGCTCGGGGAGCCCTCCCCCCAGCCTTCGGGCTCTTAGAATCAGGTTCATCTTCTGCCATGCCAGCATGAGGGCTAGGGTCAGGAGAAGACAGGCATGAAGACTGAAGCCACACTGGCCTTCCTTCCCCTGAAGGCGACCTCATCCCTCTATCCAGACAGACAGACAGACCAACAGGTACAAGGACTCTGAATTTCCCCCAGTGGTCTAGGGGCTCACCACTTTGCCTTCTCCACAAATTCTAAACCATCCCATTGACCTATCCTTTACACCCACAGAGATCTCTGTCATCCCCAGTCTATCTGCCCCCACCTTTCTGAAGGCTCCCAGATCTGGAAGGCTTTAAAGGATGAGATGGGGCATCAGGAATTCCGCATTTGCAAGAAATCCATGCCTGCCTCTGATCTAGTACTGCCCTCCCCGCACCCACCACCACCACCACCACCACCACCACCACCACACAACAAAGTTCTCCGAGATTCTCGAATGTGCTCCTCACCATTTGCCTGGGAG
This sequence comes from Tenrec ecaudatus, assembly GCF_050624435.1. Taxonomy (NCBI): domain Eukaryota; kingdom Metazoa; phylum Chordata; class Mammalia; order Afrosoricida; family Tenrecidae; genus Tenrec; species Tenrec ecaudatus. The sequence continues at coordinate 160,237,019 of NC_134530.1, forward strand.
GTCAGAAAGGATAGGGTCAATTCCCGCCCTGGCAGGGTGGAAGAACCCGGGGCCCAAGTTCTCACTTCTTCATCTCGCCCAGCTTTCCCCGCGGGCCCCCCTCCTCACGTCTCCGGCCCCTACGTCATCTCCCTCAACATCCCATCCCGAGGCGCGCCCCCTCCTCCCTCTCCTCGCCCTCCCGCCAATCCTCGGTGACAGGAAAGTGGAGGGGTCAGGGAATCGGAACTCAGGGGCTGGTGGAGGAAACCTGGTTAAAGAATGGGGTCCCAGATTCGGGGCACGTGCACATGGGCGAAGAAGCTGTTGGAAACACAGCCCAAATCCTGTCCGGCTCTCCTCCCAACTCAAATGACGCCCCCTCCCTACCTCTGAACAGTCACCCCCCACACAAGCGGCAATCCAGGTAAGGGAGAAAGAGGAACTACCTCGTCGCCACCTTCACTCCAGCCCAGCCCCACGGTCCTGGCCCAGCGGGCTCGTGCGTTGCTTTATTTTCTTTTTTTTCTGAATGGTCGTCACAGCCCCAATCTGCCTAGTTACACGGACGTCCCGCGCTCTCATTGGTCGCTGGAGCCACCCGGAGACAGAAGGCGCCCGGCTCGCCCCGGCAGCCGCGCAAGTCTGCCTGGTAACAGAACCTGATTCGTCAAGAGGAGAGGGAAAATCCAAAGTTGGGCTTATTTGAGTCAAGAGGGGGAAGTCCGGGTTAGGTTTCGGTTAAAAGCGGGGTCGGTTGGGACTGCCGGTCCCAAGAGAGTCTCCTCTTAAAGGGGCCGCAGGACGCAGGGTCGGGCGCGCGGCTCCCTTAGGAGCCCGGTTTTCTTTGGCCTCCCCCCCTCCTGCGCGTCCGTTTGGCCTTCCTGGGTCGGAACCGCCGAAAGCAAGGCGGCGGTAGAGGGACGAGCTAGACCATCGCGGGGCCGTCGGCACCCAACCCCCTTCGGGTGACAAACGCGGTGAGCCAGTCCTCTCCCCGCGCCTCGGCGCCCCGCCCCCGCCTCGGGCACGCGCGCACGAGCCGTCGGGCACGCGCAGACGCGGCTCGTTCCCACGGGCGGCGCGCTCCGAACCCTCCGCGCTGGTACCACCTGGAAACAACGCCGTCCCCCGTCCGCGACCGAGCCGTGGCTTCCCGCGAGTACTTTCCTTCCTCCCTGGGAGTTGATAAGCATGCGCATTCCCTTGGGTCCACGCTCAGGGAACACTGGAGTTTTGACGGACTCTCCCAGAGGGGGGCTGGATGCCCCCGGTGGTTGGTTGCTTTAACCCTTAGGGAATGCAATTCTTTACTAACGTTTAGTTAAGACTTTTCTAGGTCTTCAATCTGCGAATCTCTGGGTCTCCTGCCAGGAGAAATGAACACTTACACACAGCTGGGGATCAGGTTTTGCACCCAATATCAGAGAGGTCACTGACTCCAGGTTAGCGACTTCTTGAATGGCGCTGTTTGGTTTTGCAGATTCAGTTAACGCCCAAAGCCATATTTGCAGTCCTGACTTGGAATGCATTCTCCAGTCTTACTAGCGTAGTGATTTTATAAAGATGGCAATGTAGCTCAATGTCACCCCCAGTGCCCTCTACAGTCCCCATTTCCCTTTCACCAACCTGAGAGTTGTGGGACAATCACAGGCTAATCTTCATGCTGTGCGTCTGGTACACATTGAGCTGAAAGCTTGCTGAGGCCAAGATGTTCATAGATAGATAGATAGATAGATAGATAGATAGATAGATAGATAGATAGATAGATAGATGATAGATAGATAGATAGATAGATAGATGATAGATAGATAGATAGATAGAACCATGTGATGAGTTGACACCAAGGGCTCAAGTAGAAAGCAAATGTTTTGAATGATGAGGGCAACAAATGTACAAATGCGCTTGACACAATGGGTGTCTATATGAATTGTAATAAGAATTGTACAAGTCCCCAATAAAATGATTTAAATTAAAAATAATAATAAACCATGTCAAACCGATGGTAATTCTACAGTCTTCTTTCACCAGCTTCTGGATTAGTCCGTTCATTTCTTCAGTGAGGTTGACAGTCTTTCCTCTTTGGGCTCACCTTTGCGTCTTCTCAACCTTCCCCAAACATGTGATCCATTTAAAAACTATTGTTTTATGTGGGCAGAATTCCCATGAACTTGCTGCAAAGCTTTGATGATTTCAGAGTATGTCCAATTGAGTTTTGTTAGAAATTTAATAATACTTTTGACCTCAAAATATTTTCCTCCATGGCCTTAAAAAAATACACCTTACTGAGACTATGAGTTGAAATAAATTTGAAGCTAGTGGATTTGGTGTCTGCTTTTAATTAGACTAATACTATCACATTATTGAATGGATGACTACAGACAAGTTCTCTTAGTAATCCACTTGTCTTAGGTTTGTTATAAACCAAGTTTGTAGACATCCACTGATAGCAACATGTTTAAACCCATTTTATTTGAAATTGTTAGAGCTTAAATTCTGAGCCCTAAGGGTAGGGTGGAAAGGAGAACCAATTACAAGGATCTATAACCTCCTCCCTGGGGGATGGACAACAGAAAAGTGGGTGAAGGGAGACGTTGGACGGTGTAAGATATGACAAAATAATAATTTATAAATTATCAAGGGTTCATGAGGGAAGGGGAAAATGAGCTGATACCAAGGGCTCAAGCAGAAAGCAAATGTTTTGAGAACGATGATGGCAACAAATGTACAAATGTGCTTGACACATGGATGGATGGATTGTGATGAGTTGTACAAGACCCCAATAAAATAAAAATTTTCTGAGCCCTAGGTTTTCAGAAAGCTCTGGTTTATAATGAAAATCCTAAATCCACTTTTGACTAGCCACTTTAGATTCAGCTTCCATTGAATTCTTTCTGATTATTAACCAACAATAGGAATAGCTTTGTCCTTAGGCAGGATGTGTTTGAAAGTGGATTGCTACCACTAGGGATGCTGAAAGTGTAGCCCTTAGGGACTTGCCTGGGTGTGCTCTTGATGGAATTTGAGGTTCTTGGGTAGTATGGTCATGGATCATACCATGACTGCCTTGGTCAGAGGACGTTGAACCAATCTTGTAAGCTTTTCTATTTAGAATAGCGTTCTATCCCAATCGTGGTCCCTTTCTTGATTCCGTAGCCACATCTGCAACTGGGATATATTGATTTGCTGCCAGGAATGCTTTCGTGAGTTTCCCTTGTACTCCATGCCCCACCCAAGTGTCCTGTTTGCTGTAACTCCTCGGACACCGTGATGCCCTGGTGCTCATGGTCTCCCTCATCCAGATAGTATGTCTTTATTTTGTTTAACACTTAATAACTTTGTCTCTATAATTTATATTCAAAGCCCTAGTGGCATGGTGGTTGTGCGTTGGGCTGCTAACCACAAGGTCAGCAGTTTGAAACCATCAGCCACTCTGTGGGAGACAGACAAGGCTTTTTACTCCCATGAAGGATGCAGTCTTGGAAACTTACAGGGGCCGCTCTACCTTGCCTCATAGGGGCTCTATGAATCGGAGTTGACTCGATGCCAGTGAGGTTTTCCTCCCCTAGACAGCTTGCATGTATGAATTGGCATGCTGGTAGCAATACTTTTTGATTTAGCCTTGAATTCTTACAGCTAAACAAGAGTGGGAAGACTTGCCATTTCAAATATCAAGAGTTCTTTATAAAACTCTATAATTAAACCAATGTTATATTAATGCAGAGACAAATTAACTAATGAAAAAATCATAGGGAATCCCAGAAATAAACCCTCATCCGTATGGAAAATTAGTTACGACAGCCAGCATTGCAAATCAACAGAAAAGCGGTAGTACGGTGATGTGAAATTCCTTAATATGGCTCTTTTACGCTTACCTCGATAATTCCCACCAAGTGACTGAGTGGGATTATGCAAAGAGTGTGAAACACTAGTAGAGGGGATCGGTCCGTTTTGGTTGGCATTCTGTGTGGCAGAGAACCATCTCAGAAGCAGACAGAATTCCTGGGATCACCAAGGCAGACACACCACAGGTGGAGCGTCATCTTTTGGGATCCCTGTCCAAAGGGGCAGAGGCCGTGCCACACTGAGACTCGAGGCACCCAAGCAGAGGAGCTGCATTGCGGAGGCATGGGTAAAGTGGGAGGCAGAGCAGCGCTAGGCTTCCCGCTGGCTCACAGAACCAGGCAGAGGCTAAGGGACTATATGGCTGAAAGGCCTTGGACCAGGAAGAGACTTGGCTGCTGGCTGAGCAGATGGCCTGCTGTGGACCAGAAACGGTGTCTTTAATGTGTTCTGCTCTTGGCTTGTGGTAGCCTGTTAACGTCCCGTCATTGTGAGTGTGCTCTGTGAGTTGTGGGTGGCCCTTGCAAAGGGTGTGTTGAGTTGAGCCGAGATGTCGAGTGGGGTATACGGCTGGTGTGCCAAGAGTGAAAGGATTGAGGGTGGGAACGTGTCTGACCTCTGCCTTCTGCTGGTGGGGAGATGGACGGACCCTCCTCCCGCCAGTAGCCAGAGGTCAGCTAAGGCCTGCACGCCGTTTACTCAGTAGACTTTCCAGTAAGTCAGGACAACTAGCTATTCATATGGGGCAGGGGAGGGGGGCGCACACCTTTTCTGTCTATAGATTTTTAATTTTTCAATCATTGATGTTGTGGAAAGCATACACAGCAGAACATAATTCAATCATTTCTTTTCCCCCAGTCATTTCTTTATGTACAGTTTTGTTAACAACCATTCTCATCCTGCTTTTCTGAGCGACCTCTTCCCTGTTAACTGCAGCTCACTGCCCTCCATGCTTCCAGACTAACCCTCTGAGTTGATCCCGTCGAGAAGCCCTGGTGGTCGCTGCTAATCGAAATGTGGCCGTTGGAACCCACCAGCTGCTCAGTGAGAAAAGAGGCATCGCTGCCTCCATAGGGTTACACTCCGAGGAAACCATGTGTGGCGGTTCTATGGCCACTTAGGGTCCCGTAGACACAGAAAGAACTCAGCACCACACACCGACACAATGAAGACAGTTTTCTAAAGAAAATCATTTTACTGGGGGCTCTTATCACAATCCACCCAATCCATCCATTGTGTGAGCACATTTGTACATTGGCTGCCATCGTCATTCTCAAAACATTTGCCTTCTGCTTGAGCCCTTTTCCCCCCACCACCCTTCCCCTCCCTCCCTCATGAACCCTTGATAATTTATAATTATTAATTTTTTCATGTCTTACACTGTCCAATGTCTCCCTTCACCCACTTTTCTGTTGTCCATTCCCCAGGGAGGGGGTTATATGTAGATCCTTGTGATTGCTTCCCCCTTTCTCCTCCACTTTCCCCTTACCCTCCTGGTATCTCTACTGTCATTATTGGCCCTGAGGGGTTTATCGGCCCTGGATTTCCCTGTGTTTCCAGTTCCTATCTGTACCAGTGTACATCCTCTGGTCTAGCTGGATTTGTAAGGTAGAATCGGGATCATGATAGTGGGGGGAGGAAGCATTAAAGAACTAGAGGAAAGCTGTATGTTTCATTGGTGCTACACTGCACCCTGACTGGCTGTCCCTTCCTTGTGATCGTTCTGTAAGGAGGTGTTCAGTTGCCTTCAGATGGGCTTTGGGTCTCCACTCTGCACTCTCGCTCATTCATAATGATATGATTTTTAGTTCTTTGATGCCTGATATATGATCCTACCGACACCTGGTGATCACACAGGCTCGTGTGTTTCTTCCATGTGGGCTTTGTTGCTTCTCAGCTAGATGACTGCTTGTTTATCTTCAAGCCTTTAAGAACCCAGATGCTATATCTTTTGATAGCTGAGCACCATAAGCTTTCTTCACATTTGCTTATGCACCTGCTTTGTCTTCAGCGATTGTGTCAGGAGGGTGAGCATCATGGAATGCCAGTTTAATAGAACAAAGCATTCTTGCATTGAAGGAGTACTTGAGTAAGGCCCAATGTCCATCTGCTACCTTAGTACTAAACCTATAAATATATGCACATAGATCTATTTCCCCATCATTATATAAAAATATATTTACATATGTACATACCTGTATTTGGACCTCTATAAATGTCCTTTGCCTCCTAGTTCCTTCCTCTATTAACTTTTACTTTCCTCTTGTCCCACTATCTTGTTCAACCTTCATTTGGGTTTCAGTAATTCCTCTCAGTTACATTGCCCTTGATCAAGCCCTACCAGGCCTCTTACACCCTCCTTGCCATCAATTTTAGTTCACTTGTTGTTCCTTTGCCCCTGGGGTTGTTAACACCACTTCCTTTCCCCAGCTTCCTCCTCTCACTTGTCCCCCTGGAACTGTTGGTCACATTATTTTCTCCTTCAGATTATTTATCCCCACCTATCTTACCTAGATAGTCCTGCAGAGATAATAATATGCACAAAAAACAAGAAAGAACAAAGCAAAGCACAAAACAACAACAAAACACCCAATGACAAAAAAAGGAAAAACCTATAAATAGTTCAAGGTCTGTTGTTGACCTTTAGGAATGTTTTCCAGTTAAGTCTGATGGGGTTTCATGCCCGGGCCCCAAAGTCTATTTTTGGTATCCCCTTGGGATTTCCTTGTTCTGCTCTCCTTGCTGCTCTGTTGCACGCCCTTAATGTTTCGCCTCAGTGTGGTGAGATCAGATGGGGCGCAATTCCCACACTGTCTCCAGTGTTGTCCCCCATGAAGACTGTTCTTTAATAGAGCACAGAGGCAGACATTCTTCACTAATCAAGTCACACTGTTGTTTGGTTTCAGGAGCCCTGGTGGCAGAGTGGGTTACACTCATTGGGCTGCTGATTGCAAGGTGAGCAGTTTGAAGCCACTGGCTGCCCTGCAGGAGAAAGATGAGGCTTTCTGCTCCCCTAAAGATGTGTAGCCGTGGAACCTCAGAGGGCCAGTCTGCTCTGCCCTGTGGGGTCGCTGAGAGTCATTTACTTGATGGCAGCCCTCTGCTTTGCTACTGTTAGGTTAAAAGACGACTTCCAGGGAAATTTCTGATGTAAGGTTTAGGCACTCTCTCAAGGCAATAGTTTTAGGGTTCATCCAGCCTCAGTGCTCCAGCAAGTCTGGATTCCCTGACCATGAATTTCTTGAACACAAAAATGCAAACTGAAAAGGAAAAGATAAATTAATATTGAAAATTTATTTTAACACAGAGAGAACAACATGGCTGGCCCCACTATGAGACATGATGCCCCTCAGTGACTAAGGGCGATACAGGGGACAGCACCGGAGACACAGTGTGGGAATTGCACCTGACCTGATCCCACCACACCGAGGCAAATCACTGGGGGTGTGCAGTGGAACAGCAAGGGAATGGAGTGGCAAGGTCCCCAGGGAATGCTGAAAGTGGACTTTGGGGCCAGGGCGTGGTGCCCCAACAGACTGGACTGGAAAACGCTCCTAAGGGCCAGCAAACGATACTTGAACGAACCACAAGCCTTTAAAAAAAAAAGAAAATTTATTTTAAATATAATCCTAAGAAAATTAAAAATATGAACCAAAAAATTTGTAGGAAATATATTTAAAAGACATAATCAAAATTAACAAAGAATTGTTTTCTGGAATTTATAAAGACCTACCCCCCAAAAAAGATAACCAAGAAGTGAAATAGGAAAATGAATTAATAAAAGAAGTAGAAATGGTGAATAAATATATGAGAGCGTCATAATCAAGAAAATAAAGGTGAAACTACAATAGGATACCCTTGCACACCCCCTGTATCATCAGCAAGCGTAGCTAGCATCTGGCAATACTAAGGATGGGCTGGGCGGGGGGTGGGGGGGTCATTGCTGCGGTCTGTTGTTGGGTGCATTGGCTCAGGTCTGACTCGTAGTGACCTCATTACAACAGAGTGGAACACCGCCCCATCCCGAGCCAGCCTCCCCATCGTTAGGTTTGAGTCCATTGTTGCAGCCACCGTGGTCAATTCATGTCATTGGAGAGCTCCCTCTTTTCCCTGACCTTCCACCTGGCCAACCGTGCTGTCTTCCTTCTCCAAGGACAGGTCCCTTCTGACACTAATGTCTGAAGTATGTGACATGGAGTCTCAACATTCTCACTCCGAAGGAGAGTTCTGGCTCTGCTTCTCCCAAGGCAGCCATGCTGTCTCCAGTGATCTTCACCTAACACCATAATTTAAATGTAGGCCTTCTTCTGTCTTCCTTATTCTTTGTAAATCAATGGGTGTTCTTAGTCACTGTGTGTGGCAGTGTAATTTGGTATAATCATTTTGGAAAATTGTTTGATCTTAGTTGGTGAAGCTGAGTTTACGCACATCTTCAGAGGTGGCGGTTTTACTCCTAGATAGAGGGGGAGTGCGGAGTGGGGACCCAAGACCCATCTGTAGGCAACTGGACATCCCCTTATAGAAGGGTCTCGGGGAGGAGACGAGCCAGTCAGTGTGCAGTGTAGCAACAAGGAAACATACAACTTTCCTCTAGTTCCTAAAGGCTTCCTCCCTGTCACGATCATGATCCCAATTCTACCTAACAAATCTGGCTAGACCAGAGGATGTACACGGGTACAGATAGGAACTGGAAACATAGGGAATCCAGGACAGATGATCCCTTCAGGACCAGTGGTGAGAGTGGCAATACCAGGAGGGTGGAGGAAGGGTGGGGTGGAAAGGGAACTGATTACAAGAATCTACATATAACCTCCTCCCTGGGGGACAGACAACAGAAAAGTGGGTGAAGGGAAACGTCAGACAGTGTAAGACATGACAAAATAATAATTTATAAAAATCATAATAATTTATAAATAATTCATGAGGGGGGAGTGGAGAGGGAGGAGGAAAATTGAGGAGCTGATACCAAGGGCTCAAGCAGAAAGCGAATGTTTTGAGAATGATGAGGGCAACAAATGTACAAATGTGCTTGATACTATATATGTATGGATTGTGATAAGAGTTGTATGAGCCCCCAATAAAATGATTAAAAGAAAAGATTTACTGAATTGCAGGGCTCAGTATGCTTATAGGATCAAGAATGGGGTGGACATTGTAAAGGTGAAACTGAGGCACAGGGAGACAGACAGACATGACTGACAGGACAAGGGAGAGCAGAAACAAACAGCTTTGTGAGGGGCGCTCCTGTGACCTAGGCCAGCAGATCAGGGGAGGCATGCTCAGCAGCTGGGGCGGGTTTTTAAAGGGGTGGTGAGGAATGTCTGACAATTATGGCAATTAGCACACGGGGTCTGCAAACTCCAGAATTGCTTGTGACTCCTTGCAGCTTTCTTAGAACCCAGAGCATCTGGTTTCACTGTTATCTGGAGCTGGCTGCTGGTGACCTTTGGGATGTGCAGGGCCTGACCTGCTTCAGCTCAGTCCTGATATTTCCTGATATTCTCTCATGTCCCTTGTCCTAGTGGACTGGCATTACATAAACATAGACATGGTACAACAAAGGTGGCTGTGATAAGTGATTATATATATATCCCACAACTGACCATGCACCTAGGAAGTTAAGTGTTGGCCCTGAACATTGCCTTCCCTGTAAAATCTGCTTTGCTTGGGGGTTCATAGGGGACACAAAGCTCCCTCAGCCTCTTTATTAGGTAGCTAGATTGAGGGATAAGCGGGGATGTCTCCCCAATGCCTCTGGTTCACATACAGGGGTTGGAAAGAAATCAGGCAGCTTTTGGACACCTATGAGAAGACCCAAATTGAATATGCACAAACTAGAACCCTGAAGCACAGGTGAACCCTAAAACCTAGCCTCCACATAGGCCATGACATCACCCAGGTGGGCCTAAACCCATCCAGTGAGGTCAACCAATACCTTCAATGTTGCCTCCCTGGCCAGGGGGCGGGATAGAATAAAGGTAGGAAGTATTGCCCTGCTGCTCTCTTGGCACCCCATCTCCATCCACAGCCAGTCTCTTTTTAGCTCTGCCCTTCCTCAGGGGCATGCTGTAAGGAGAGCCTGTGGTGTGCAGGGGTGGACACGCCTGTGTGCCCTCTCAGGGCCCTCTCCAGACCTGTTTGGGACCCACATGGTTTTGGCATCTTGGTTCCTGGGGATTCCCCGTTCCGTACTTAGAGGTGTTCTCTTCCATGTGGGTTTTTTGTGACCAGTGTGAACCCCAGCATGGTCCCTGTGTGGCTTGATACGCTTTCCAGAAATAGTGTGTACCCTTTGAGACTGTAAAATGTGGGGTACTGGCTGGCCTCCCACAATCAAATAGGTCCAAGGGGGCGGTTGTGTAACTGAGGGGTAAAATTAAAGAGCCATCAGACAAGATAATGCATGCAATTGCTCATCTTCCTGATGGCCATGACCTCAGCAGCTGGGTCATGCAGAGAGAGCGAATATATTTCCAATCATGGCTTATATATATTTTCAGAGACGTGCAAGCCCTCGACTACAGGTAACCACATATGTAACAGGAAGGGGCTGTACAATAGGCATACGCACGATAGGAGGGGGATGAGATAGGGATGTACATGCAGTAGGAAGGGGAGGCACTGGGGCATACACGTGACAAGATGGGCAGACCTAGATTCAAGATGGCAGCCTAGTCTTGGTCCTCCTTGAGTTGGCTTGACCCCATCTTCGGGCTCTCCTTCAGGGGAGCAATCCACTCTCCTTAGCAGCAGGGAGTGTACCCTTCTTAAGGTGGACAGACTATAGAGTCTGATTGCTCCAGATGGCTGATATCCTCAGGGAGAAGCTCTAAGCAGTTGACCTTCAATCGTCCAGCCATTTACTATGTGTTGCAAGCAGCGTTTTAGGTTTGGCATATATCGTGTGTGTGTGTGGGGGGGGGGGTGGTGGAAAACCTGGGGGAAAACCTTTCTGTGTCCCACGGTAAAACCTGAAACTTGTCCTGTCCTTCGTGAAAACTCACCTGGATTACAAACATGCTTCGGCGTGGATTCTTTCGGTGTGCGAAGCAAAGAACTGAGGCACAACCCACTGCAGAAACCCAATGCTGTAAGGTTTGGGACGAGCAGACTGAGGGCACAGGTGCTGGTTGACAAGAGGAGGGGGAGAGAGGGTTCAAGGAAAGCCACAGCCCCCACTTCTAAGGCCCCCTTAACCACTTTGGGTATCTCTTGGTCCCTTGGGGAACTACATCTCAACCCTTGCCTTCCTACAAAGGGAGGTCTGGTTCATACCCCGAAATCCTTCCTCCAGCATTTGGTAGGAAGTGACATGAGACCATTTAAGAAATGCTCCGGGGGGGGGGGGGGACACATTACATTCTTTTAGTGGTGTCCCTGAGCTTAAGAAACTCAAGAACCCTCTGATGGCTCAGCCTACTTGTGGCGCTGACCATGGTGCTGGCAGAGCTTAGCGATAGGCTAGACTTCTCCAGTGACACACTCACAGTGGCTGTTTCTGCTCAGGTAGCCAGCGGAGAATCTTCAGGAGCAGAACAGAGACGGTCTTGTCAGGGTGGGCTTCCCAGGGAGCAGTGGTTATTGGGACACACATGGTTGGTGCCTGATTGGTCTGCACCAGCAGGGACTCCCCTGTTTGGGGAGTGTCTTGTTCAGTGGTGTAGCCTCATAGATAGTGAGACAAGGTCAGGAATGCAATCTGTAACTAAGGTTAAACCTTTTTTTTTGTAGGATGACATTTTAAGCATACAAAAGGAGATAAAATAGTATAATAAGCCTCCACGGAAAAATATCCATCATCCAACTTAAAAATTATCAGCGTTTGATACATCTTATTTTGTCTGTACCTTAGCCACACTGCAGTTCAGTTTTCTAGAGAATTTTCATGCCAACACTCATGACATTTAATCTGTAAATACTTTATCATTTACAGTAAATATTTCAACGTGAGTAAAATATACTCTTTTAAAAAACAATCTCAGTGCCACGATCACCCTTAAAAATTAGTTGCTTAGTATCATTAGAACATTCAATCAACATTCAAATTTCCTTAAGAATTATTTTTCACATCGGTATGTTCAAGGGAGGATCAACAGAGGACACAAGCTGGAGGATTGTCTACCTGGCCCCTCGGTCTCTTACCCAGGCCGCTTAACCCGTCTTGGGCCTGAGCATCTCTGATCACAGGTGCAGGGCACTGAGCAGCTTCTCTGTGTTTCAGTTTCTTATTAGAAGCCTCCCCCTTCTGGGCACAGGGCATACTTTTTCTATACTCTGCTTATGTGTGCATGTCATGTAGCCTTTCTGCATCTCTTCACAGGGTAGAGGGAACCTGTTCCTTTCAACGCAGCCAGAAGGAGGGGTGTGCAGGACAGACAGCCCTACCTTATCTGTGGAGAGTGCCCCACTGGTCAGAGGGAACTGTTGCTAATAATTGAGCTGATTTTGCCCAATTTCTTTTTTTTAATTCTTTTATTTTAAAAACATTTTATTAGGGGCTCATACAACTCTTATCACAATCCATACATATACATACATCAATTGTGTAAAGCACATCTGTACATTCTTTGCCCTAATCATTTTCAAAGCATTTGCTCTCCACTTAAGCCCTTTGCATCAGGTCCTCTTTTTTTTCCCCTCCCTCCCCGCTCCCCTCTCCCTCATGAGCCCTTGATAATTTATAGATTGTTATTTTGTCATATCTTTCCCAATCCGGCGTCTCCCTTCACCCCCTTCTCTGTTGTCCGACCGCCAGGGAGGAGGTCACATGTAGATCCTTGTAATCGGTTCCCTCTTTCCAGCCCACTCTCCGTCTACCCTTCCAGTATCGCCACTCATACCACTGGTCCTGAAGGTATTGTCCACCCTGGATTCCCTGTGCCTCCAGCTCCTATCTGGACCAGTGTACAACCTCTGCCCTATCCAGTCCTGCAAGGTAGAATTTGGATCATGGTAGTTGGTGGGGAGGAAGCATCCAGGAACCCAATTTCTTATCTATGTAAGTTAAACACTGTTTCAATCAGCACCTGTCCCGAAGTGATATTTTTGCTGGTGACCTGGTTGTGCGAACAGAACAAGGGAACACCCCATGGCTTAAAATTAGTAACGGTGTGTGTCCAGGTTGTGTCCTCTCACCATATTTTAGTCGGTATGCTGAGCAAATCATCAGAGAAGCTGGATCATATGAAGAACATGGGACCAGGATTGGAGGAAGGCTTATTTGATATGCGGGTGACACAGCCTTGCTTATTCAAAGTGGGGAGGACTTGAAGCCCTAGCTGATGACAATCAAGGATGACAGCCTTCAGTCTGGATCACAAATCGATGTCAACACCAAACTCCTTCCTCACAGCTGCACCAAGAGTCAATGCGAGAGGATTAACACTGTCAGGGAGTTCATTTTACTCAGATCCACACACACTCCCCGCGGAAGCAGCAGGCAACAGAGCCAACCATGCGCTGCATTACATCCACCTGCCGCATAAGAGCTCTTTAAAGTCTTGCAAAGCAAAGAGGTCCCTTTGAGGACTGAGGTGCACCTGCCCTAAGCCACGATGTCTTCAGTCAGCTCACAGGCGTGTGAAAGCTGGACACTGAGTACGTAAAGCCGGAGAAGACCAGCTGCATTGGAACGATGGTGCTGGTGAGGAATTGTGAAAGGACCGCAGGCGGGGAAAGAACACATCTGCTTGTAAACAGTATCTCCAGGACGCTCCATAGAGGCAAGCAGAGTGAGACTGTCTCACGTATGTCCTTTGGACATGTTGTCCACGGAGAGGCCAGTCCCTGGAGAAGGACGTCCTGCTTGATAAAATAGAGGGGCAGCAAAAAAGAGGAAGGCCTTCAGCATGATGGATGGACACGGTGGCTGCAACAATGGGCTCCGGCGCCACGGCACCTGGCAGGGCTACAAGGATCACCGTGAACCTGGACCAGCTGGACGGCCACCCAGACCTTGGCTTGACAATGTGGTACAGTAAGCAGGGTCAAGGACTACACAATGCATTTGAGTGATGTGCTTCTTAAATCTTTCTAATCTACAGATTTCCAGTCTCTTCTTTATCGCTCCTCTCTTTTGAAGGTTTACTGATGGAAACAGGATCCTTTGCTTTGTAGAATTCCCCACATTCTGGATTTTGATATTCCATCTTTATGGTTTTTTAATAGTTGTTCTTCTGTTTCCCATATTTCCTGCAAAACACAGGGGGGGGGGACTCAATACTAAAGAAAGAGAAATAATAAAAATTAGAACAAATTAAAGGTCTATTGTATTTGATTTTTTTGGACAAGGATAATTCATAGGTGTGCTAGGTTCCCACTACCTCACAACAGAAGGCACATGATGTCTGCTTCTTTTTGCACCTTCGAGGTTGATTGTGGGCTCGGGATGTGTCAACCTGTATCTATCCATGATCCAGTTCCAAGTCCGTCTCTCAGGGAAGGGCTGTAGATGCCATTGAGGGTCTAGGAATTAAAACTGGGTGCCAATCTAATCCTATTATCCCTGTCGAAACTACTATCTGAAATTCTATAAAGAATTTTTTCTCATCAATGATTTTGTTACCACGAGATGAATTCCTCAGGAAAATAAATACCTGTCGCTTCCCCTTTATTTTCATGTTTTCAGAATAATGATGTGGCTCCTTAGCAGATTTTCCAAACAGGATCAATTAGGGTTTGTGTGTGTGTGTGTGCATGTTATTACGAGCCTGTATGTTGTAACCTATTTGGTTTATGTCAATCTATTGCAGTTACTGTCCTTTTTGATACTCAGACTTTTCCATCTTTTGCTAGTGGGAATTCCTTCAAGTTAATTATTACTTTGTTTGTTATTTTGCTTTCTAATTAGAGTATTTCTTTTGTGATAATGATGGATTCACAGACAATTACAAGAATCAACACAGAGATAACTTACATACTGTTCGCGCAGTTCCCCCTCTGGACCATATTCTACAACAATAGTCTATAACCATAGTCTACATAACATCACACCCCAGAAACAGGAAATTGACTTTGCTCCAATCCACAAAGCACTCAGATGTCATCAGTTTTATAGACACTCATCTGTGTATATTTAGTTCTCTATAATGTTATCATATTGCAAATATGTAACCACCACCAGAGTCAAGATACAGAACAGTTTAATTACAAGAATCCTCCCTGTTTTTACTAGCCATTTACTAACCTTTTTTACACCACACTCACCTCCCTCTCACTCCCATCTCTAACTGTTGCCAACCACTCATCTGTTCTCCAATTCCATAGGGTGTCTTTTCAAGAGTGCTGTATCAGTGGAAGCTGCCGGCGCTGTCTTCCATGCACTCTCGGCCTCTCACCGTTGGGCTTGAGAATCCATTGCAATGGCCACACAGAATTCACAGAAGATGGAGCTAAGGAAATTAACAGGTTGCAATCCAGGTGAGACATGCTGAGGTACAATTTTTTTCAGTCAAGACACTTTGTTCTCTGCCATGCCTACAGGCAGGCCTCTCTCTGACTCTCAGCCTTCTGGTCTGGCTCTGCCCTCCTCGACGTTACAAACTTCTTTTGGACCTGCTACTAACTGCTGAAAGTCATTGTCATTCCGCCAAAAGCCTCAGCCAAATGGCTCTCAGCTCCAGCTCCACCCACAGGGCAACAAACCCAGCTTCCCAATTAAACGCCCGGAGGTACCCCATTCCAAAGGCAGCCTTCAGTGCCAGGGGCACTCCCCTCGACATGCCCCAAAGCATTAGTTGTATTAGCTCTGTGGGCTGAACAGGCTACTACTCTGGCTCAGGCTCAGGCTCAGGCTCTGGCTCAGGCCCAGGCTCAGGCTCAGGCTCAGGCTCAGGCGCTGGCTCAGGCTCAGGCGCTGGCTCAGGTCCAGGCCCAGGCTCAGGCTCAGGTCCAGGCTCAGGTTCAGGCCCAGGCTCAGGCTCAGGCTCAGGCCCAGGCCCAGGCCCAGGCCGAGGCTGAGGCTGAGGCTCAGGCCCAGGCCCAGGCCCAGGTTCAGGCTCTGGCTCAGGCTCTGGCACTGGCTCAGGCGCTGCCTCAGGCCCAGGCTCAGGTGCTGGCTCAGGTCCAGGCCCAGGCTCAGGCTCAGGTCCAGGCTCAGGTTCAGGCCCAGGCTCAGGCTCAGGCTCAGGCTCAGGCCCAGGCCCAGGCCGAGGCTGAGGCTGAGGCTGAGGCTCAGGCCCAGGCCCAGGCCCAGGTTCAGGCTCTGGCTCAGGCTCTGGCACTGGCTCAGGCGCTGCCTCAGGCCCAGGCTCAGGCTCAGGCTCAGGCTCAGGCTCAGGCTCAGTCTCAGGCTCAGGCTCAGGCTCAGTCTCAGGCCCAGGCTCAGGCTCAGGCTCAGCCTTAGCCTCAGCCTCAGGCTCTGGCGCTGGCTCAGGCGCTGCCTCAGGCCCAGGCTCAGGCTCAGGCGCTGGCTCCTGGTTCTGCTGCTGCTCTGTGCCTCCTCTGGGGTCAAAGGGCTCTCCCGGATCAAGGAGGCTCACTGGGCAGGAAAGCTCAGGAGCTAAAGGATGTGTGCCACTCCTGGCTCTTCTCCTTTGCTGATAATGAACTTTCCTCTTCCTGCTTCTGGGATGGTTCATTTTATACCCAGCAGAATGGCAACCAGATCACAATCAAGCTGCTTGAAAATCCCTCACAGCTGAACCATACAATCCAGTCGGCATATTCCTAGCCCTTCTGGTCCAGACCCATCAGGAAAATGAAAGTCATTTGGTGGATGGGATAAGGCTATGGCTAGAATGTCACATTAAGTCATTTACTGCATTGCAATACCATCTATACCCTTGTGAATTTGACTACCCTCCCCCTTCAGAATACTTCTTTTAAGATCCATCCAAGTCATTGGTGTCCTAACAATTCATTCCTTTTATGGCTAAATAGTAATCCATAGTGTGGGCATTAGATTTATTTCCAATGTCTGACCCTTATGGATAAAATTGATATGAACATCCATGCACCTGTTTTTGTGTGAGCACAAGTTCTCGTTTCTCAGATAAATGACCACACGCAGGCGCTCGGTTTCCTGTAAGCGCATGCTTAGTTTTGTAAGAGACTACCCATCAATTCCCCAAATGGCTGTACTGTTTTACATTTCCACCAGCAGTGTATCAATGATGCAGCGATCCACCTTCTTACCAACATTTGGCATTGCATTTTAAATCCATTTTGTAGATGTGTAGTAAGGTCACATTGCGGTTTGAATGTAAAATTCTTTTTTCTTTTTTTTTTTGAATGTAAAATTCTTAATGGGTAATGATGCTACACATCTTTTCTTGTACTTCTCTCCCAGCGATACATCCTTGTGCTACTGGTGAGCGGGTGGTGGCACTTGACCTGCTAACTTCACAGGGAGAAGGGGAATCGAATTCATCAGCCCAAGGTGGATTCTTATGAGGGGGAGGGCCGACACGCACACTCCCCTCTAACTTTACTGGCCAATTCTGATACCAGTTGTCCTTCCCAAGGCACTCCCCTTTCCCGCTGCTTCAGGATCCCTTGCAATGGTCCCAAAGAACTCAGACAATACTCACGACCATGGCTCTATGAGGGCAGTTAACAGGTTCCAGTGCAGGATCAGATATGTTCAGGATACAATTTTTCAGTCAGGACAGTCTCTTCTCAGCCATGTCCACAACCAGGCCTCCCTCTGGTCCTTGGCCTCACTCTTGCTCAGACAGTGTTACAAAATTCCTTTAGCACTGATTAAAAAACAAACAAGCAAACAAACAAACAAACAAATAAACAGCACTTAAAGGGCCCTCCCTCCGTTCCACCCTAAGCCTCAGCAGAAGGTTCTCCATTCTAGTTCAGGGAGGGGGTGGGGGTGGGGGGTGTGGACAAACGTAGCTCCTCTGATGAAGTGCTTGCGTGCACCCAGCCTGCAGGGAGGGATGCTGAGGGCGTCAGTCCAGGGGGGTTTTCCATCTCAGCTCTTTGCACACAGCACTCTATGGCTTGACCTTTGTCTTCTCCCGCCCCCTTGTGACATTTCCTATTCAGCTCCCCTAGGGCTTCGCTTCCTCCCTCATCTCTTCAGACATCCATTCTGGCCTTTTCCTTCTTCCTGTTTCTCTAGTGACCATTTGCTTTCCGTAAGAACGACAGTGTGATGTCATTCCATCATGCGTTTCGTCTCCAGTCCCTAATGTTCATTCAATGTGTCCACTTTGCTCTTGACATAGTCTCCAAATTCAGGTGCACTATAGTCAAGGTCGTGGGGTTGTTTTCAGTTTTTCAGCTCCAACTTGAACTTGCACATGAGCAATTGTCCCTGCTCCTTGTTCTGACTGATGATTTTTAGATCCTCTCTTGTCTCTACATATATAGTCAATTTGATTCTTGTGTAGTCTATGAGACGATATGATAAGCTTTGTTTATTATGGTTTATATAACAATTTAATCGTTATACTCTTTAATGTGATGAGTGCGGTAGCAGTTCAGGATTTCCCCTAAACAGTAAGTTCCTCATTTGACCTCCCTCTCACCTGCCTTGGATATCTGAGGCAGATGAGCAAAAGAAACTCCATTTTAGTAAGCTGCTAAGAAACCTGCCCATTCCTCCCTCCTGTCTCAGAAAGCTGACTGCTAGGTGACTGCCCATTCTCCCTCCCCTTGTGCGAAAGTCTCTGCTGGTGATGTATTTTAGAATGTACTCCCATGTTCCCAGGTTCTGGATGCCAGCATCAATTTTGACTATTCTTCAATATACCGTTGTTCTGATTCAATATTGTTCCCTTGGAGATCGTAATCTGAATTGTGTAGTTAATCTTGTCATGATAACCCAAATGTTACAATATAGTTTTGTGATGATAACCGGGATGCTGTAATCAATTTTGGTCTTGTTTCTTTTATGATAAGCAATGTACCTCATAATGCATGCCTACTCTTCTTGAATTTACAATTAATCAATTCATTTTGCTTTCTGCTTCTGTTCATGCTTGCTTGAACCCTAGACAGGTGATAAATGAATTTTTGGCTTTAAGGATGGACTGAGATGTGGACTGCAATCAAAGAATCACTTTTAGATTCTAGCAGTCCGGTTATAATCAAATAACGACTCTTCTAACTTATGGCGACATGATAGTGGCTGTCTGTCATTTATTCCAATCCGCAACATTTTGGTTCCCTCACCTGGAAAGCCACGGTGTCTTCTTGATGCCTCTGCCCGGCAGCTGCTCCCGGGGCCCTGGACGCCTACCTTCCCGGTTGAGCGGCTGCTTGGGGACGCTGGGAAGTCTCTGTCCCTCTGGAGGTAAGTTTAACTGTGGGACCAATCATCTGGTTAGACTTGGGAAGGGGACTGGATGCAGTCTGACCTCTTCCCAGTTGCTTCTCACCAGGACGCTGGCAGAGAAGTCTGGTAACTTGTTGAGCTGGTGGCTTGTCTTTTCAGACCTTCACGTAATAAGTTTGGTGCCTTGAATTGGCAACTGGTTTATTAGCTTGTTGAATTGACGAGTTTGGGTACTTGTTAGGTTGGCAGCTCGTGTTTCAGTCACTTAACACGTTTGGCTGGTACTCAGGCTTGGCTAGCCACGGGGCTGTTTGTCTCTTTGTGTGGTCTAATTATTGTCCTCTCTCTGTGTAAATAAATGTCTTCATGTTTCTCCCACAACTCTGACACATCTCCATTCTGTTAGCCTCGCAGTCACGGACCTGACTGACCCGACGGCTTGGCAAACAAGCAAACAAACAAACACATTTCTTTGGGTTGTTATTTTTGTGCTTTCTATTGGCAGGCTTAAATTGTTGGCTAAAAGGAAATGAATTTTAATCAGCACCAAGCATTTTTTCGTTTTACAAATTTAAAACCTTTGTGTGACATTTTTTAATGAACACGGAGTGGTTTTATCCACAAATCTGGGATTTGGACAGACTGAATAATATTAAGCTAATCTGCCAGGGCACTTGGCAAAAGTTTGAGCGTTGGAAGGAAGATTTCTTTGTGTTTGTGCTTTGGTTTATTGTGAAGGAAATCACAATGTTAAGCAGCTCATGCAGAAAAGGGTCTAGTTTTCAGCTCTCCTGGTTTCAGGTTTTGTGCTGTCCTCTTCCTGTGGCCTCCGAAGACCTCGTGCTTTTCTAAGGCTTTATCTGCTTTGCAGTGCTGTTAAATTCGACAGCCTGTCCAGCTCTGTGTCTTTGTTGAAGGACTGTAAGCAGTTTCGCCCAGAGGTTTGGGAACCAGAATGTGTTTTTGAATGGGTAATTAATCTTTGCTTCCAAGAAATGTAAGTTCAGCTCATAAAAGGAGTTTTTCTTTACTTTTGTTTATTTTTTTCTGGCAACTGTCAGTGTATATTTTCTCATCTTCAAAAGGGAATTAATGTTTTAAAATTAATATATATAATATATATGTATATTGTACGTATATATATGCATATATGTATGTATGTAGGTGTGCGTCTCCATCTAAGTAAAGTTCTAACCTGCGGGTCAGGAGAGCACCTGAGTGATTTCACTTTAAGTCAGCGATTCTCAAACTGTGGGTCTCCATCCTCGGTGGCCAAACAAACCTTTCAGACCTAAGACCATCAGAAAACACATAAATATTTCACAATATATAATTACTTATTGTATGTGATTAATCACTGTGCTTTCATTGTGTTCAATTTATAATCATGAAAATACATCCTGCATATCAGATATTTACATGATGATACATAACAGTAGCAAAATTGCAGTTATGAAGTAGCAACGAAAATAATGTTATGGTTGGGGTCCTCACCACATGAGGAACTGTATTAAAGAGTCTTGGCATTTGGAAGGTTGAGAACTACTGTTTTAAGTGGAATTCCCCTCCTATTTGTCTGCATCATACTGAGAGGATTAAAAACCAGCTCAACTAACTACCCTTTAAGGTTTTTGTCTCCTTCCCTGCAGAATGCAATCTCATTCATCTTTGATTACTTCTCGTGTTATTTTGGGGGCTGTACTTTTTGACTGCTTGGTGTCTCTGACTTTCTGTACAAGAACTTTCTGCCACTGCAAAATGCTCTCTCGGCAGCTCAGGGTGTTCTACGTAACATCCCTGGTTCCACCTGTACTCCAAAATTTCATTGTAAAATGAAACATTTTCCGCAGTGACCCCAAGCCCTGCCCATTTTACTTCAACTTCTTGGGCAATCCCCCCCACCCTACCCACCTTGCCTGAATCTGTTTGCTGTGGGCTCTGTCCCCAATCCTCCACAGGCCGCACCCCACCCCCCACCCCTACCCACGTGGAGAGCAGGGAGCAGCCACAGATGCTGACTGCCTGTGTTCACCTGCAGAGAGCTCGGCAGAACTCTGGCGGAGCCCCTGATTTTGTTCTTTTTTCTGAGCTTACCGCCCCACTTGAAATGACTGCCAGCAAATGATGGCTGTGCTTTCCACGCCAGAGGATCCCGGTCCTAGTCCCTGTGCGGTCCCCAGAGGCTGTGCTGAGCTTCAGCACGGGTGAGGCATGAAAAGAAAGAAAACGAAGTTATTTGTTTATTTTTAATGAATAGAAATTGTTCAACAGTTTTATAATGCCTTGAGAAACAAGAGAAAGGGCTGTGGCCCGAACTGTAGTGGTAGCCTTCAAAGAAGCAGGTCAGACCCCTCAGAAGCCTGTAAAACCAAAGGCAGGGTTCAGATTCACAACAGGCGACCCTTCGGAAGGAACCAATGCACATTTAGAAGGAAGAAAAGCATTGAATAATAATAATAAAAAATATTAAAACCTTTGCTCAATCGAGGGAAAAGTTGTGTTTGTATTTCAACAGATTTTTTAAAAAGTGTAAATTCCTCTTTGATGTGTCCACCTTAAGCAGGTTGTCTCCATAGCTTCCTACAAGTATAGTCTCAGTCAGAGACCAAATAATTTCTCCTAAGACTCCCGAATGCATGTTTCTGGCCGAGCAGTCATTTCATCTAAAGTAAGTGCAGATTCCTCTCGTTGAGCTTACATTCCGCATACAAGTTGTTAAATAGCATTTGCCAGGACCTGTGGTTTCCACGCATTACACGCAATGAACTCCAGGACCTTGACAAGAAAGGACGTTCCTTGAGCTTTACTTAAGTTAGAACACTTACCCATTGTGTAGGAAATCTGGAAAAGGTTGTCTTAAGCTAAAATGCAAGTGTAAATGTCTTCGTTATCTGTTAATCAGACTAATTATAGATTTTTCTTCTTAGCAGGAGTAATTTTAGCTAAATATAAAAAGAATAGGACACAGCTTGGCAAAGAAAATAGTGTTTTGTAAAGTTTTCACTTATCATAAGATTGTACAAAAGGAGTGGCATTAATTACCCTGTCAAGGCCACGTTAAATATATTTATATATATTGTTAACAATTCCGTCATTATTGTTAATTGGGGCCCTCATAAAAATTGTTTCAAAAGTATAACTGCCACTATTTGTGACTATGTAGCCAATGCTATTTGGAATCATGCAGAACCTATGTGCTGGGTTAATACTCCATCTTTGTTCCCCTGAACAGTCAGACTTGCAAAAACTGCTGGCAGCTCCACAGCTAGCGGTCAGAGAAGGCCACACTGTCTACTCAGTTGGGGTCTGAGAAAAACATAGAAAGTTAAGGTTTTAATTCTTAAAAGTTATCTTTGTCTAAGATGCCTAAATAAATAAGTAAATGTCATAAATGTAAGTTTAAACTAAGGGGGCAGAAAGGCCCAATAAACCTCTCTGGAAGGAGCCATGCTGCTTGATCAAAGTGGCTGAAGGAAAGTCAAAGTGGCTGATAGAGGGCCCTGCCCTGGCTTATGTTAGTCAAAAGCCTGAGGCCACATTTCATGGTAATAAAAGTGTTTAAGTATAAGTTAAAATAAAATAAATAAAAATTAAATTTGTTTTAAAAATTGGGTTCTAAAATTTGGCTTTACTACGTCTACACCAGGGGTCCTCAAACTTAAAAAAAAAAATCGGGGATCACTATGGCTACCGAGGGGGACGTGGAACTGGAGTTGGAGACTGAGACCAGTGGTCCGGAGCGGCCTCCAGAAAAGCCTCGGAAGCATGATAGTGGCGCAGCGGACCTGGAGCGAGTCACCGACTATGCGGAGGAGAAGGAGATCCAGAGTTCCAACCTGGAGACGGCCATGTCCGTGATTGGAGACAGACGATCCCGGGAACAGAAAGCCAAACAGGAGCGGGAGAAGGAACTGGCACAAGTCACCATCAAGAAAAGATCTGGAGCTGATAATGACTGAGATGGAGATCTCCAGAGCAGCCGCGGAGCGGAGCTTGCGGGAGCACATGGGCAATGTGGTGGAGGCTCTTATTGCACTAACCAACTAATCTGTGGATGTCACTGGATTAATTTATTGCAATAAAGATGCCTTTGTTTTATTAAAAAAAACTTTAAAAAATCGTTTTATTGAGGGTTCATACAACTCTCCTCATAATCCATATATACATCAATTGTGTAAAGCACATTTGTACATTCATTGCCCTCATCATTCTCAAAACATTTGCTCTCCATTTAAGCCCCTGGCATCAGCTCCTCATTTCCTCCTCCCTACCCCCTCCCCCTCCCTCATGAACCCTTGATAATTTATAAATTACTATTTTGTCATATCTTACCCTGTCCGACGTCTCCCTTCACCCACTTTTCTGTTGTCCATCCCCCAGGGAGGAGGTTATATGTAGATCCTTGTAATCTGTTCCCCCTTTCCCACCCATCCTCCCTCTACCCTCCCAGTATCGCCACTCTCACTTCTGGTCCTGAAGGGATCATCTGCTCTGGATTCCCTGTGGTTCCAGTTCCTATCTGTACCAGTGTACATCCTCTAGTCTAGCCAGACTTGCAAGGTAGAATTGGGTTCATGATAGTGGGGGGTGGTGGCAGGAAGCATTGAGGAGCTAGAGGAAAGTTGTATTTTTCATCGTTGCTACAGTGCGCCCTGACTGGCTCGTCTCCTCCTCAGACCCTTCTGTAAGGGGGTGTCCAGTGGCCTATAAATGGGCTTTGGGTCTCCACTCTGCACTCTCCCCCTCATTCACTATGGTAAGATTTTTTGTTCTGATGATGCCTGATACCTGATCCCTTCAACACCTCATGATCTCATCTGCTGATGTGCTTCTTCCATGTGGGATTTGTTGCTTCTGAGCTAGATGGTTGCTTGTTTATCTTCAAGCCTTTAAGACCCCAGATGCTATATCTTCTGATAGCCGGGCACCATCAGCTTTCTTTGGGTCCTCAAACTTTTTAAACAGGGGCTCAGTTCACTGTCTCTCAGACCCGTTGTAGGGCCGGACTATAGTTTTAAAAAAACTATGAACAAATTCCTATGCGCACTGCACATATTTTATTTTGAAGTAAAAAACCAAACGGGAAAAACACCCGGTCGGCCGGATAAATGGCCTCTGTGGGCCGCATGTAGCCTGTGGGCTGTAGTTTGAGGACACCTCATCTATACCGTTTGGACTATTGTTATAAATACAGCAAGTGATAAAAACAATAATTCAAAAGTAAAAAAAATAGAAAGTTTGCAAGCCTGTTTGCTTTCAGTCTTCAATTAGAATTTTTTAAATGGGTAAAGGTCACGCCTGCAAA
Source organism: Tenrec ecaudatus (assembly GCF_050624435.1). Classification (NCBI taxonomy): domain Eukaryota; kingdom Metazoa; phylum Chordata; class Mammalia; order Afrosoricida; family Tenrecidae; genus Tenrec; species Tenrec ecaudatus. The sequence continues at coordinate 160,261,378 of NC_134530.1, forward strand.
GAATGCTCTGAGAAGGTCAGCCTTCCCCAGTGCTTTGAGTGCTCTGGATATTTGTAGACACTGGCAAAGATTGCTGTTGGCAGAAGAAAAAAGAACCCTCTTGTTTTTCTTTTAAACTTTAAACTAGTGGTTTTCTCCCAAGGCTGAAAAAAAATTTAAAGCCACGAAGAAACTCTACTCTCTAGGACTAACTGTTAAAAGAAGAAACCTATAAGCAGCCTGATATGCTTGTGAGTGTGCATCCCTAAGCAAAGTCAAATTAGGACAGGTCATCCATAAAGTCAGCAGCAATATGCACCAATTTACAGGCTCAGAAATCTTCTTTTCATCTGGTTGGGTTTTGGTTAACTCAATGTGGGTTGCTTCACTTGGCTCCACCAGGGTGCCCATTGGTCACCTCACCTTTGTCCATGGGCCCAGTTAATCAAACACGACCAGATTAAAAGAAGATTACTTCTATTACTGTATTACCTATAGCATAACCCCTTCCTGTGACGTATGTCTTCACCTGTAATTAGGGGGCTTGCATGTCCCCAGAGAATATAAAAGCTTTGGTTAGCATTAAAGATTTTCTCTCTCTCTCTCTCTCTCTCTTTCTCTCTCTCTCTCTCTCTCTCTCTCTCTCTCTCTCTCTCTCTCTCTCGCTCTCTCCAGGTGGACCAGCAAGTGTGGCTGAGGTGAGCATGCTACTATGAATTGTGTCTGACTCCATTTATTTCAATATTTCTCTTCTATCTCTCATGTTCTTTATAACTTTACTATAATCTTTACTTATTATCTCTATACAGTTGCACCTACCGGATCCATAATGATGTGTTGGGGTTCGCTTCCTTTGGCATATGGCGCCCAATGTGGGGCCTCGTAGGAAAATAACTCTTTTGCGTTATTATCCCGTGTAACAATTGTATGCCTCATCAGACAGTTTGAATCGGGAAAAATTTTTTTAGTTTATTTTTTAAGTGTGTTTTTTAGTTCGAGTGAGATATGGGTCAGGAAAAGAGCAAGGATACAGAGTACAGTATCACTCTTTGCCACCTCTTGAAGAAACAAAATGTAGTGGTAACAAATAAGAGACTGAACGAGTTTCTTTAAGTGGTAAAGATATTTAATCCTTCATTTCAGAGTCAGGAACCTTTGATATGGAGATCTGGGATAAGGTAGCCATTAATTTAAGAAAAGCTCACAGGGAAGGACAGAGCATACCCATGGAGACCTGGGAGCTGTGGGTGCAGATTAAAACAGTGTTGGAGTCGCTGCAGGGTGAGAGAGTGAAGGATCAAGACCAGCAGAGTGGTGAGAAACTTCTAAGCTACGCAGACTTAAATCAGGTGAGAAGCAGGCAGAAGGAGTTTCAGGCAGATGAGAAGATTTTAGGTGTAGCTGAGAAAATGAAGTTTGAATCAGGAGATAGCAGAGTAAAAGCATCTGCCCTGCTAGAGTATAGCACAGGGAATCGTGATATTATCAGGCAAGCCAGTACTGGAGGAGAAGAGATTAGATCCAAAGAAATGCAAATAGAGAGATTTAACATAGAAGGTGGTGCTCTGAAAGGCAAAGAGTCAGGGAGTAGGAAGGCACCTTTGCTCTTGCAGGTGGAGAAGAATATAGCTCAAGAAGCAGATTTAGATTTCAGAATGGCTTATCTCTTTAGAATTATAGACAGGGAGCCTGACGAACAGCACCCCAAAGGGAATCAAGAACAGTGATATACTGCCTTTCCCTTTAAGCTACTGAAAGATTTCAAGCAATCAGTATCTAGTTATCATCCAGATTCACCATTTGTAATTGGTATGGTCAAGTCTATGGCAGATATGGAATATTGGATCCCAGCGGACTGGAAAGCTTTAACGAAAGTGTGCTTTGCCCCTTCAGAATCTTTGCAATATCAGATGCTATGGAATGAAGCATCCCTTGCACAAGCATGCAAAAATGCAGAAGAGGGCATAGATATAGGGGTTCATCAACTGCTAGGAGATAAGAATTATATCACAATTGAGGCACAATTAAACTTTGATGAACAGACTTTTGCACAGGTACAGGAAGTCTGTCTAAAGGCCTGGGAGAAATTAATACCTTCAGGGAGCAGAAGGCCAAATTACGACAGTAAAGCAAAGAAATGATGAGCTTTATATAGATTTTATATCCAGGTTGCAGGATATGCTGTCCATAAGAATGTAATGGACAAAGGGGCAGCAGATAATCTTACTCTCACATTAGCATTTAAGAACTCGAATACATCATGTCATGCTGCCATATATCCTTTCAAGGAACAGAGCACGCTGTTAGATTATATCAGGCTATACAGGGATGTAGGGACAGATGAGCACAGGGCCAACCTCATGGCTGCTGCTTTAGCAAGTTATGCCAAACCTAAAGGGAGATGCTTTATATGTGGAGCAGAGGGACATTACCAGAGAGACTGCAGGCAGATATTGCAAAAGAACAGAACGATTCACAGTGGAAAAAACCCAGGGAATGAGTCTGAGGAAACTGGATTTTGCTGCGATAGAAGTAGTCACTGGGCAGAGCATGGTCATTCAAAGTTTAGCAATAGAAGACATTTACCTGGAAATAACGCCCAGCCAAAATAATGTGTAGGGGGGACATGCTCCGAGTCCCTCTGAACGGAGTGCAGGTAATAGAGGAAGGAGCCTGATACAGACCCCGCCCAGAAGAGCATGGGAGGCTAGGTGTCTGCCTGCCAGAGCAAAGAAGATCTTAGAGAGAAACTGCAGGTATTCCCCAATCTCACAGCAGGAGACCAAACCTAGCCAAACAGGCAAAAGCCCAGCCCTTATTCTGGCTGCAATAATCTTGATTAACCAAGAGAAGGCTCAGAAACTCTCACAGTAGTTTGCTGATTCTAAAAAGCAGGAGCCTCTTATTGAAAGAGCAATACAGTTTTTATCAGGAACTTTTAACCTAAGTATGCAAGGAATTAAAATTGATACTGGAGTTGATCAGAGTTGTGAGGAAAAGCCAAAAGCTGTGACTAAATCAGAAATCATTAAGAGCGGTAATTAGGGTCCACTACCTAAAAGAACTATAGGATGTTTATTAGGAAAGTTCAACCTAAATTTTCAAGGTGTTGCTGGAGTTATTGGTTTGGATTATAAAGAAGAAATTAAGGCAGTGGTAAATTCTGATATACCATGGTTTATAAAAAGGGAAGATCATTTTTTAAAACAATTTATTAGGGGCTCATACAACTCTTATCACAGTTCATACATATACATACATCAATTGTATAAAGCACATCTGTACAGTCTTTGCCCTAATCATTTTTTTCTCCTCTTTTCTTTTTTTACATTTTATTAGGGACTCATACAACTCTTATCACAATCCATGCATATACATACATCAATTGTATAAAGCACATTCATACATTCCCTGCCCCAATCATTCTCAAGGCATTTGCTCTCCACTTAAGCCCCTTGCATCAGGTCCTCTTTTTTATTTTCCCTCCCTCCCCTTTCCCCCCTCCCTCATGTGCCCTTGGTAATTTATACATCGTTATTTTGTCATATCTTGCCCTATCCGGAGTCTCCCTTCCCCCCCTTCTCTGCTGTCCCTCTCCCAGGGAAGAGGTCACATGTGGATCCTTGTAATCAGTTCTCCCTTTCCAACCCACTCACCCTCCACTCTCCCAGCATCGCCCCTCACACCCTTGGTCCTGAAGGTATCATCCACCCTGGATTCCCTGTGCCTCCAGCCCTCATATGTACCAGTGTACAGCCTCTGCCCTATCCAGCCCTGCAAGAAGGGAAGATCATTTAAGCCAATTTTTGCTTCCTTGGTTTTCTAGGGTAAAAAATTATAGCTATCAGGAAAGAGTACTTGTGAAGTCTGACCACCCTTTAAATCAAGGGGCCTTCTGGAATGCTGTTGTGGGAAACAACAGTGCCCCCACATGGAATTAGAAATTGAAGGGAAAAGGTTTTTAAACTTTGGATGTGGGGTCATTTCTTTAGGGTAAGACCCGCCCATTAACTTCCTCTAAATCCAGCATGGAAGGAATGAGAGAAGTTAACCAAGACTGTATATTGCAAGACTGTAAAATCATCCAGTGTAAGAAGCCTGAAGGGCAAAGCGGCTTAATTGAACCTGTAACCTTACTGGTAAAGTTGGAGAAAAATGTCTGTTTGGTAAGTTACTTCAAGAACAGCTGAACAGATTTATTAAGAATTTTTTCAATCTTTCAAATCATCCTCAGTTAGTTAGCTCTCTTAATTCTCTGAGAGCTGGGAGCCAAAATTTACATGTTAGCTCTCTGGATTCACTGAGAGCTGGGAGCAGATATTTACATAACAATGAAGGCTATCTAACTAGTAGTTTTACTGGTTCAAGACCAAGCAAGGTAACTGAGATGGCTAGCAATGCTTTAATATTTACATTGTTAAAACAGAAGGGGGAGAAGAAGAATCTTATGTGTGACAAATTTCATTTAGTGATTTAAACCAAAACATTTTTCTTCTTACTAAAAGCTTGTAACAAAATTAGGGCAGATAAACACATTTTCACTTCTACAGAGAAAATTGATCCTAAGAAATCCCAAGATGATGGAAACCGTGTTTGGGGTTCAGGTCCATTTGTCACCTGGAGAAAGGGCTACACATTTATGCTTCTGCCGAATAAAGCTGATGGACTCCCCTTTAGAAGGATGCGACCACATTTGGAGAAAGGTGGACATGAAGGACAAGAAGGAACCCCAAAAGCTTAATCATAATTCCTTTTTCAGGTTACCAGGGGCTATCTGTTTATATTTTCACAGACAAAGGAGATAGGTGGATTTCTCTTCAGCCAGCAAGGCCCAGAAGAAAGGAGGGAAGCTGATGTGTGACCTGATCACCCTGTCCTGTTACTGAAGTGATCCACAACGTCATAAAGACCACGCAGATTCCTGAGAATGGCGATAGCTGACTGCTGAGATATTTCTTCCATTGCTGATGCTAAGAGAAACTCTGGGACTCTTATCAAAGCTGAACATTTTATACAATAGTGACTGTTGTTTTGTTGAAAGATCAAGATTTTGGACTTGTTAATTAATGCTATAATGTGATTGGAATGTAACTGATTTCTGTGTAACTCCTTACCTATATAATGTAACATTGCATGATTGGGCTTTGATTAAAAAACATTTGCAAGGGTTTAAGGGAAGCATTTCATTAGATGTTGATCAGCTTAAAAAGGATATTTTCTATACATTCAAAGACAGACTTGAGGCATCTCCTGGCTCTGATGTGATTAAGCAGTTGGTGAATGACATGGAAGGGTTGGATCCTGGAACTTGGGCTCAAAGTATCTCACACAGCTTAAGTTCTGGTCTGACTGTGTTGATTAGCAATCATATTGTTGATGCTCGCAGTCTCATGTTACTTCTATAGGAAGCTAAGAGATATGAAGAGAGACCATGTTGCCTCTGTGACACTATTAAATCTTAAACGTAATGCAGAGAGGGGGAGTGTGGGATACTAGCACTGAGGGAAATAAAGCTGGGACTTATTCCCTGACTGGTACGGAGGGAATTTGGAAGGCCAGTTTCCAAGGTAGGAAGGCCGCCACTCTGGTACTTGGAGATATAGTCCAAGTACATGTTCCTGCGGTAGTCTGTCATTTCCCCAGATTTTCCCTCTAAAGCTGTGCTGCCTAAGGTGAGCACATGGTTGATTCATTCTCCCTATAGAAACAGACTCTATTGGCTCCCTTTCTTCCCGCTGAGCCATCCAGTCTCTTTCAAAACTTCCTCCAATAGCAGATGGACATAGGGGGACTTTATCCCCAGAGCCTGGATTCTAAATGTTTCGATTAAGCCTGAATTTTTGGCCATATTAATTGGATCATGAAGTTTTGTCTTGACAGCTTTTACTGTATAGAAAATAACCATGTCACCCATGTGGCTTTTGAATTTTATATATAAAACAAAAGTGGGACTTGTGTGTGTTGGGGGGAGGTCAGATGCTTACAGACATCCTCCCTGAAGGCAGTTAGTCGCCAGACTACACAGTAGGACCCACTCCCTGCTGTTCAAGGACAATGGTCAGGCCCGCAGTCATCCAGTCATGGATTTGCTTTCTCTAGGTGGAGTTCACACCCTTCTGATAATGGTCTCTATCAGTTGAGCCACAGGTCAAACCTGTCTGTGACATCAAAGTTAGGCTGCCATCCTGTATCTAGGATCCGCCCATCTTGCCACATGTATACCCCAATCCCTCCTCTTCCTATTGCGTGGATACCCCTAGATCACCTGCTTCCATTACTGAATTACCTATAGCACAACCCCTACTTGTGACATATGTCCTCACCTGTGATTAGGGGACTTGCATGTCCCCAGAGAATATTTCAATACTTCTCTTCTGTCTCTCATGCTCTCTATGACTTTACTATGATCTTTACTTATTATCGCTGTACAATTGCACCTACTGTACCCGTAATGATGTGTTAGGGGCTGGCTTCCCCTGGCAGCTGCTGACTTTATGGATGACCTGTCCTAATTTGACTTTATTTATGGATGCAGACTCACAAGGTCCGATTCGGAATGAAGATTCTTCACATCAAAGAACTTGCTTGTCTCCTCGATGCACTAGGTTAATGTAAGTAGACAGTATAGAAATTGAATGCCAAAAATTGGCAGGGTTAAAGGCATAAGGTTTGCAAACTTTCATAGATGAAAAAATAAAATATTTCTGTTTTGTTCACTTATAAAATATTGTTTAAATAAGGCTGCTATATTTATTTATTTCTTTTTAATTTATTAAAAATCATTTTATTGGGGGCTCGTACAACTCTTATCACAATCTATATATCCATCCATTGTGTCAAGCACATTTGTACATTTGTTGCCATCATCATTCTCAAAACATTTGCTTTGTACTTGAACCCTTGTTATCAGCTCATTTTCCCCCTCCCTCCCTTCCTCCCTCCCTCACCCTTGATAATTTATAAATTGTTATTATTTTGTCATGTCTTACACTGTCTAACATCTCCCTTCACCCACTTTTCTGTCCGTCCCTCAGGGAGGGGTTATATGTAGATCCTTGTATTCGGTTCCCCTTTCTCCCCCACCTTCCCCTTACTTTCCTGGTATCGCTACCCTCATTACTGATCCTGAGGGGTTTATCTGTCCTTGATTCCCTATGTTTCTAGTTCCTATCTGTACCAGTGTACATCCTCTGGTCTGGCCAGAATTATAAGGTAGAATTGGGATCATGATAGTGCGGGGAGGGAGGGAGGAAGCATTTAGGAACTAGAAGAAAATTATATGTTTTATCATTACTACATTGCACCTTGACTGGCTCTTCCTCCCTGTGACCCTTTGTAAAGGGGTGTCCAGTTGCCTACAGATGGGCTTTGGGTCCCTACTCCTCACTCCCCTTTATTCACAATAATGGATTTTTCTTCTTTGATGTCTGATAACTGTTCTCTTTGGCACCTCATAATCTCACAGGCTTGTATGTTTCTTTCATGTGGGCTTTGTTGCTTCTCAGCTAGATGGCTGCTTGTTTATCTTCAAGCCTTTTTTGTTTTTATCGTTTTATCAGGGGCTCATACAGCTCTTATCACAATCCATACATACATCAGTTGTGTAAAGCACATTTGTACATTCATTGACCTCATCATTCTCAAAACATTTGCTCTCCACTTAAGCCCCTGGCATCAGATCCTCATTTTTCCCCTCCCTCCCTGTTCCCCCTCCCTCATTAACCCTTGATAATTTATAAATTACTATTTTGTTGTCATATCTTGCCCTGTCCGACGTCTCCCTTCATCCCCTTTTCTATTGTCCATCCTCCTGGGAGGAGGTCACATGTAGATCCTTGTAATCGGTTCTCCCTTCCCAACCCACCCTCCCTCTACCCTCCCAGTATTGCCACTCACACCTCTGATCCTGAAGGGATCATCTGCCCTGGATTCCATGTGTTTCAAGTTCCTATCTGTACCAGTGCACATCCTCTGGTCTAGCCACACTTGCAAGGTAGAATTGGGATCATGATAGTGGGGGTGGGGGTGGGGAGGGAGAAGCATTTAGGAACTAGAGGAAAGTTATATTTTTCATAGTTGCTACATCGCACTCTGACTGGATTGTCTCCTCCCCGAGACCCTTCTGTAATGGGATGTCCAGTGGCTTACAAATGGGCTTTGAGTCTACACTCCGCACTCCCCACCTCATTCACTATGATAAGATTTTTTGTTTTGATGATGCCTGATACCTGATCCCTTTGACACCTTGTGATCACACAGGCTGGTGTGCTTCTTCCATGTGGGCTTTGTTGCTTCTGAGCTGAATGGCCACTTGTTTACCTTAAAGCCTTTACGATCCCAGATGCTATATCTTTTGATAGCTGGGCACCATCAGCTTTCTTCGCCACATTTGCTTATGCACCCGCTTTGTCTTCAGTGATCGTATCATGGAGGTGAGCACACAATGATAATGATTTTTTTTGTTCTTCGATGCCTGATAACTGATCCCTTTGGTCCCTCGTGATCACACAGGCTGGTGTGCTTCTTCCATGTGGGCTTTGTTACTTCTGAGCTAGATGGCCGCTTGTTTACCTTCAAGCCTTTAAGACCCCAGACGCTATATCTTTTGATAGCCGGGCACCATCAGCTTTCTTCACCACATTTGCTTATTCATTCACTTTGTCTTTAGCAGTTGTTTCGGGAAGGTGAGCATCATAGAATGCCAATTTAATAGAAGAAAATATTCTTGCATTGAGGGAGTACTTGAGTGGAGGACCAATGTTCTTCTGCTACCTTAATACTAAACCTATAAATATAGGCACATAGATCTATTTCCCTATCCTCATATATAAATATATTTGCATATGTACATGTCTTTATCTAGACCTCTATAAATTCCCTTTGCCTCCCAGTTCTTTCCTCTATTTCCCTTGACTTTCCTCCTGTCCCACTATCATGCTCAGTCCCCACAGGGTTTTAGCAATTCCTCTTGGTTACATTTCCCTTGATCATGCCCTACCAGGCCTCCCACACCCACTTCACCACCGATTTGGATCACTTGTTGTTCCCTTGTCCCTGGGTTTGTTAACACCACTACCTTCCTCCCCATCCCCCGCCATATCCCCTTGGAACTGTCGGCCCCGTTGTTTTCTCCTCCAATTGTTCATCCAGCCTATCTTATTTATAAAGAGTTGCGGGGATAATAGCATGCACAAAAACAAGACAGAGCAAAACCAAGCAACAATATAAAACAAATCAACAACAACAGACCAATGACAAAAATGAAACAAAACACAACAAGAAAGAAAAGCTTGTAGTTAATTTAAGGATCATTTGTTGGCCTTTAGGAGTGTTTTCCAGTCCAGTCTGTTGGGGTACCACGCCCTGGCCCCAAAGTCCATGTTTGGCATTCCCTGGGGGACCTCGCCATTTCATTCCCTTGCTGCTCTGTTGCACCCCCTTAGTGCTTTGCCTCGGTGTGGTGGATCCAATCAGGTGGAATCCCCACACTGTGTCTCTGGTGTTGTCCCCTGTAGGATATCTACAAGCCTGTAAGACTCCAGGTACTATATCTTGTTATCTATATTATTTCCTATCCTAGAAATGCTTATTTTATTGACCACTTCTTTATTTCACAAATATGACAATAGTAAAAAGGCTTGGAATTTTTTGTGCAGTAACCACCTACCTAACCAGTGGGTGCCAGGTGTCAGTGACACTGGCTGTGAGGTTATAGGTGAGGAGTCAACCTGGCTGGGCCATAATGCTTGGTGGTTTGGCACTCATGCTATGGTGTACCAACCTCCATTTTCTGGTGGGATGTGGTCATCCTCCATTTTCACATACAACTATTTTTGCATAATGACTTGGGTCTGAGGAACCTAACCATGTCGATAAGTGAAGAGAGGGTATATTTCATTTCGGTGCAGTTACATAATATTTGTCCCTCTGTGCCTGACTGATTTCACTCAGCATGTTTTCAAGTGGCTCGAGGTTTTTGAAAGGCTAGGCCTGCAAGTTATAGATGGCCACAAAAGCGAGCTTTCAGCATCGTTACCATGTTACCCTTGTGTTGTCCTCGCTGGTGGGAACCAGTGGCCACAGCCTCCCAGATGCCCTCCGCAACCCTTTCCCGTGCAAGACACCCAGCGTCAGCAGGAGTGGAGTCAGACTCCAAAGCCAAAGGATCAGAGGACCAGGCTCACCATTTATTACTTCTTGCACAGTGTGAGACACACAGCAGGGCTCAGTAAAAAAGACACCTCTGCACATGCTAAAACGGCCTCCGCTCGGCATTAGTAGGAGAGGCTATGAAAAGCTGGGGACCAAGCTTGAGCAGAGAGCTGGAAGTGAATGCTCAGAACGTGTAACAGGCGACGAAGAACGGGTGTTAGATCCAGATGTCCGAGCTACAGTCTCCTCCCGGGTAGCGGAGCTCATGGGCCAGGGCAGGGCCATGGGGTTCCTTCCCGAAGTCCACCAGGAAGTTGGGGTTCAATTTCAGCCCTCCCTGGACTGTATTTACATCGATCTGCAGCATCACAGAGCCTTCCCTGGTGGAAAGGGAGGGAGGCGGAGTGGTAAGAGAGAAGACAGAAGGACTGCCCTCCACCCCACTCCCCTCCGCCGAGATGTTGAGTGCAAAAGTGGGTCCTTGAGGAGGGAGCAGGGTCCAAAGAGGAATGGTGGGGCTTCTGAGGAGGCTTCAGAAAGGCAAATGACTCCTCTGGGGGTGGAGGACTGGGGAGAGAGAGTCCTGATTGCCGGTTTCTCACCTGATGAGATCAGGGTAAAACTGCTTGTCCCAGGCACTGTACAGCGATGTGGTGACATAGAGACGCTTCCCATCCAGGCTGAGCTGGATCATCTGGGGGCCTCCAGCCACACGCTTCCCCTTGGAAAAGCCAAGGGCAGAGCCCAGAGTTACACACAGACCCCTAGCAGGCCTCACAGGCACCGCTCCCAGCTCAGAAGCTGCCCAGCTCCCCCTGCCATGTGCCCTCTCCAGCTGGGCTCCAAAGTGGACTGTGAGTGGTAGGAGGGCGCCTCACCTTCACCACCAGGGGCTCGGGCTGGGACTTCAGCTCCTGGTCCTCCAGCACTTGCACGGGTCCTCCCTTCACCACGCTGCCGCCCAGGAACACCTGGCAGGAAGGGGTAAGGGGCACATAGAGAGGGAGGTACTGACATTGGTGGGAGAGCAGCTTGACTCAGCTTGATGGCCTCACTCTTTCAGATGCGCTCCTCCCACCCTCCTGGGTCTGCCCCATCCTTGGCCCCTGCTTTTTCTTGTCCTATCCCCCTCTCCTCATCATCCTCCAAAGTATCATTCCTGCCCTCCAGGGTCACTATGAGTCGGCATGGACTCAATGGCAGTGAGTTTTTTTGGTTTGGTCGCCTGCCTAACCTCTTGCCTCCTTCCTCACTCTCTATCTCCCCACCCTGCTAGGGACCCACCTGTCCCGTGAGGACGGGCTTCTTTGGGTCAGAGATGTCATACTGCCTCAGGTCTCCATGCAGCCAGTTGCTGAAGTACAGGAAACGGTCATCCAGGGACAACAGGATGTCAGTGATCAGGCCTGGGGGTGGGGGTGGGGGTGGTGGTTCAGAGCTCTAAGGACTCTTGTTCCCTGAGCCAGGCAGGGACCTTAGACTCCCATCCTCCCCGGACACTCACCTGGCATCTCAGGCAACATCCAGCCCTTCACTTTCTTGGGAGCCACCTGGATCACCTTCTCTACTGACCAAGTTCCCGCCTGCATTGGGAGATGAAGGGGCAGAGAGGTGAGCTTGCCAAACTGGATTTCCCCCAAACCTGATAAGGTAGACAGCAGATGTAGGGTCTTCTTGTCACGAGAGTGTAGCTCCTGGACAAGCCCCTGAGAACACAGGGCATGTCTCTTGCCTACGCTACTCCAATCACCGAGCTCAGTGTCGGATGCATTGCTGAAGCTCACGAAATATTTCTTTTATTGAATGTATGTAGCGCTTGGGTTCATGTAGAAAGTGACCTGAGTCTGAGAGAAAAGGGAGTCAGGTCCTGTGGCCTTGGTTTTTGTTCTCAGAAAAGTCTGGGCTGCTGGAACCAGGGCAAGGGGGCCCGGGGCCCTGCTATGGAGAGGAGAGGCACCTCCTTGGGCAGAAGTGCAGAGCGGGAGGCTGAAGGGGAGGGCAGAGGATGCAGGTCACCTTGTTCTTGTAGAAGCGCTGGATGTTGGAGCTGAGGGCACAGCCCACGAAGCCCTGCGTGGCATCTGGGTTGTGTAGGAAGCGGATCTCCAGGGGGATGAGCCCGTCCTGCAGGGTCAGGGTCTGCACGAGCTCACGGCGCTGCCAGTCCCACACATGTAAATGGCTCCCGTACAGCCCTGGGGTGAGGTGTGGACGGAAAGGGGGCTCAGGATCAGGGAGGCCAACAGCATGGGCCAAGAGCAAAAGGTTAGAAATGGGTAGCAGGGAATGGAGCAAGGCTGGAGCAGGTCTGAGCATTCAGCAGAGACTGTGCCTTAACCCCAAGAATTTGGGGTCTACAGAAGGGAAGTTGGAGGGCTGAAGGTGGGGTTTGGGAGCAGAAAGCAGAGGCTGTGGACCCAAGGGTTCTGCTGGCTCATGGGGATAGGGGGGGGCATTCGCACCAGCCTTCACATGCTCGGGGTTGAAGCCATCCCGTATGACATTGGGAGCGGCCCATTCCGTGCTGATCATGACGTTGTGTCGAGGTTGGTACCAGAAGTCATAGCCCATCGGTGCGGCAGCCCCAGGCTGCTCCCATGTCCCTTTCACTTCAAATGTCTCCCCATCGAGCAGCACGAAGCCCCCTGCTCAGGGAAAGGAGGAAGATATGAGAGGGAGGCATAGAGACTCTGCCCCACATACCCTTCCCTCTAGGCAGGTCCAAGAGGACACCTTCCATCCAGGGGCCAAGAGTCCCACCCAGAGGAGATTGGGATGAGGGGGACTCTTGCTCTAACAATCCTACCTCCCACCAGTTTCCATCCCTCTCCAAATCCCCCAGGCCATCTTTCTTGCTCTACTCCAAACATCGGCTGGGACCCAATACCCTGAGATTCTCTCACCCAGCCCTGCCCTCAGTCTAAGCTCCATTTTGTTCCCTACTTTAAAAATAGAGCAGCTGTATTGTATTGATTTTTCATTCAACTGGAAAGCCCAATACGTTGTCCCTTACTGGGTACCAGGGCAGCTCTTCGAAGACAAAAACCAGATGTTGATTCTGAAGTCTTTTGAAATCTAGGACTATCAAGCTCCTCCCCTCATGCCCAGACACAGCAAGCACACGAGACCCGAGCAGGAATCTTGCCTGCTAGGTGACTGACTGATGTCCCACTCCCACTCTTGGATGGGTGGCTCTAGTGAAATAGATAAGGCTCTGAGGGAGGTGTGTGGTGCTTAAGACATACGCCCCTGCAGCCAGATTGCTCCATCTGCAATTTATTCACTGTGTGACCCTGGCTCAGTTACTTAACCGATCTGTGCCTCAACTCATGTACCTATCATTGGGCACACAGTAGACATTAGGCCGTAACTGAGATAGCAAACACGAAGATTAAGAAGCCTGGGGAACAGGCTAGAGTGTAGACTAGGGTTAACTTGGCTGAAGCAGAAGGCAAGAAATAATGTGTGTGAGGTTGGCAACAACAACAACAACAATGGATAAAGACAGGGAAAGGCTTGGGGAGGTTTGAAAAGTCAAACCAACCAACCAACCCACAGAGTATGAGACCCGCTCACGAATTCCCAGAGCTGATAGTCATTGGAGGTGTTTTCTGGGGCCACATCTGTGCTCACAGTCCCCGCAGCACACTGCTCTGACTAGAACTTTTAACTGGATTCATCAGTCAAGGCTCACCTACATAGGAATATTGGAAGCAACTTAAAAGTTCAATATTGTTTGGGGCCCAGGCCGCTGGCTGTTACTTTGCATGTGCCCCCCACAGAGACATGTTTTCACAAGCAGGCATGTATGCCCCCGGTGCCCATGGGTACCTTTGGCATTGCCCTTGGGGTCTCCCAGAGCACTGATCATCACCTCCCCACTGGCCAGACAGTGGCTAGTATGGAGGGAACTCAGACCGCACTTAGCATGCACGTCACGGGCTTCGATGACCTGGAAAGGGACACGGAATGGCATCAGAATCTCAGGGCTCCACTCCCTAGCCCTACAGCCCCCTGCTTTCTGCGGACCTGTCCTGTTTCCTTCCAAACCTGACACAACTCTCCCCACAGGACTATGGCAGAGCGTGCGTTTGCTAACCTCTACGGAACAACAGGGAGAGGCTGTTCATCATCCTCCCAAACGACTGGCTTTTCCCTGGCCCTGAAGGGCCCAGCAGCCCTGTGGGACTGACTGATTATAAGCCCCTCCAGGGCTGGGAGCACCAGTTGCCAGCATCAACTTTGGCACCAGTGGCCAGCATAGTGGGTGCCCGGCCGGCCACAGGTCAGCAAGTAACTGAGGAAGAAAGATGGAGGCACCAGACTCAGGGGTGTCGTGAGCTCTTAACTGGGTGAGACAAAAATGGTTCCTTCTCCAGGAGCCCCTAGTGGCCCCGTGGGGTCAGCTAATGGAATAATGGAAAGGTCTCCCGTTTAAACCCACCAGCCCCTCTGAGGGAAACAGCTGTGGCAGTCTGCTCTGTAGAGAAAGGTTGGATCCTCTCTAGGGCAGGTCTAGTCCGTCCTCTAGGGTGGCCATGCGTGGGAATCTACTCTACCCAACAAGTTCGCCCCAGGCAGCCGGTTTTCCTGCTCCAATGAACAACAACAACAACAACACAAGAAAGCTCCTCCCTGCGCTCCGCTCCAGAGCTCTGCTGTGCCAGGGTCTTGACAACCCACCCTATGGCTTAATTCTTCTCTGAGTGTAACCTCCCCCACCCCACTCCCTGCTGCTAAACCCAGATCCTCCTGAGAACTGCTTTAGGAGTGACTTCCCGCCTGGAACAGGCTGTCCGGGATGGCAGGTACGCTGGTTTCTGGGTAGCGAAGGGCAGAGAACTTGCCTTGTGCAGCTTGGGGGCCCGGGGCGCCGAGCCCACGTCCACCACGTAGATGCGGGAGGAGATGAGGCAGGGTAGCACCAGCTTGGTGCGCGACTTGCTGCTGTCACCGAAGCAGCTGCTGCAGGTGTTCCACCCGGAGTGGTGCAGCTCGTCCTTCAGGTGAGGCATGGGGAGCCGGTGGATGACCTGGGGAGGAGGGGACAGGGGTGGCACGCGCCCAGATCCAGCCGCAGCCCCAGGACACTCCGTGGCTAGGCCGCTAAGCAGTTTAGCCCAGGCTGAGCTCCAGCCCTGTCCATGCCCCTGAACAGAGTGAACAGCCTGCCCCACCGCACCGGACGCTGGGGAAGAACAGCGCAGGCCCAGAGCTAGGGGAGGGGGGCTTGCTGCCCCACCTGGCAATAGTGGGGAGACTTGGGGTCAACGTCCACGGTGGCCAAATAGTCGGGGGCCTCAATGCCCGTGTTTCGGTAAATGCAGGGCAGGTAGATAATCTCTTCCCGGGGTCCTGGAAAGAAGTAACAGGCAGTGAGGATGGCAGGGGAGAAATGGGGAGGGGGCAGTAGTGGGTGGGTCAGAGGGCGGCAGCCAGAGTCTGAGCCCCCACCAGTTGTAGAATCTGCAGAGCCCTACCCTCCCAGCTCACTTACCTTTCATGGCCTCCTGGGGCGTCGGGTAGCCGGGTCCACACTGCCCACATTTCGTGGCTACGGAAACAAAGCGGCAGGTTGGCTATGGGCACTGGAGTGTCGACGTTCCCGCTCACATCCACCACATGCAGCCGGGCAGGCGGATACGCTGCAGTTCTGGGCAGCGTGGCTCGGGCCCACCCTTCCTGCCCTGCCAAGTTCTGGTGGGACAGGAAAAGCCATAGTGAAGTGGCTTGAGGGGCCCAGACACTCAGTGGGACCCTCCTGCGCCGGTGCTCCAGAGGAGGGCGGGAGAAAGGGTGCTGCGGCCCAGTTTGGGACAGCCGCTTGGGTCCCCACCCCAGCCCACCACTGACTTGACTTGGGCAATATGTCCTCACCATCTAGAAAAAGGGAATCAATAAGAATAACTGGTTACGCTCTGGCCTTCGAACATCAAAGTCGGCAGTTCAAAACCCCCAGCCGCTGCTCCATGGGAGAAAGAGGCTGTCAGTACCCATAAAAAGTACAGTCTCAAAAAAAAAAAAAAGTACAGTCTCCGAAACCCACAGGGGCCGTTCTGCCCTGTCTTAGGGGGTTGCTATGAGTCAGCATCGGTCCCATGACAGCGAGTTTGAGATTTTTGAATTTGAACGCGGTTGCCAGTCAAGGACGCTGCTCTAGGACTGTGAGCAGCGCTTCCGGCAGGAAGGTGTTCAGTGATGGCCTCAGGAGGTGTGTCTGCTGCTCCCCAATCTCTCTGGTTATGTAACCCAGGATCTGCTTCCAGGAGGGAAGCTGGCTGGCTGCAGCTGATTTCGGTTCTTGGCTGGGCCCCTGTCAGGCCTGGCTTTGGGAGCTCAGCTCTGGAGGGAGGAGGGGTCCTCCCGGCCCCTGGAGTCCCGCCAGAGAAGCTGTGATGAAAGTGGCTCAAACTCTGGAAGACTGGAGTCAGTCAGCCTGGGGAAGGGAATGTTCCCTCCTCACAGCGGCCAGGACTCCAGGATCCGGGTTTGGGCCCCACTAGGGGGAGGGATGAGGAATCGCACGGGGATAGCAGGCTGAAAGAAATCCTGGAGCGGAGATCATAGGAGGACACAACGCCAGCGTGCCTGCTCAGCTGGTGGCCAGTTTGGCCACTGCCCTGACAACCTGCAAGTGAAGAGTCAGGAGCAGTTTCTGCTTGGGCGCCGGGCCTTTGGCCAGGAGCCAGCACCCTTTATTCCCCAAGGCCAAATGATTGAGAAAGCTGCTGATTTGGACTAAAGTTCCAGGCTTGGCCCCCACTTCCTCCACATTGTCTTTCTCTCTCCTGAGCTAGAACTGTCAAACCCTCAAACCAAACTAAACCTGCAGTCTGCCTCCAGAATGAAGTCCAGCACCTACTGACCCAGTGGGACTGCTGCAATGATTGGCTTCTCTTGCTCCTGCAGCGTGGCTGGTGGGTCCCGACTGCTCGCAGCCCATCTGCAACCATGACTCCAACATTTGCTACAAAACCAAATCCACCACCACGGGGTGGGTCCAATTCAGAGAGAAGCGATGCAGAATTTCTGAGACCTTGACATTGTTATGGGAGCAGACAAGCCTCGTCTTTCTCCCTTGGAGCAGCTGCTGGGTTTGAACCACACATCTTGTAGTGAATGCTAAGAGAGGCGAGTGGTGACTCTACCAACAAGCAGCGATGATAATCGACTCCTGGAAACCTGGGTGTTATGCTTGGCTAAGGGCTCGATTGGTGGTTAGAACCACCCAGAGGCACTCAGAAGACAGGCCTGGCAGTCTGCTTCCCAAGTCACAGCCTTGAAACCCGCGGGGGGGGGGGGGCGGCAGCAGCGGGGGAACACAGTTCCACTCCGCACACACAGGGTCTCCTTGAATTGGAAGGGACTCAACCCCAACTGACCTCCGCCACTATGTCTCCAGGTGGCTGTGAAAGTCCAATAAGAATGTTTTCAAAAGCACTCACATCAAGGAACAGTGTTGTATAAATATGGGTAGGGCTGTGCCAGCAGGGGAGGGCAGGGTGCCAGGCAGTGCGTGGTGCCCAGAGAGAGGGCTGGGGGTGCAGTGGGGCAGCAGGGAGAGAGGTCTGGTCCCAAAGCCACTCAGAGTAGTTCTGTTGCTCAACCAAGCCGTGCTGAGGCTGGGCACAGGAGACGACAGGGAGAGGACGGTGGTCTCTAAACACAGTAGGGGAAGGAGATGAAAAACAACCACCACCCTGCAAGCTATCCAGACAGACATCCAAACCAGGCACAGCCAAGGAGAGCAGAGAGAGATGTGAAATGGGAGGCAGGGGCTGCCCAGCTGCAGCATCTTCCAGGCGCTCTTCTGCAGCCCAGTCTCCAGGCAGCCTCTGCTGAGCCCAGGCAAAGCTCATAGGGGGTGGGGGGGTGGGGGGGTGGGGGTGGTGGGGAGGGGGAGGGAGGGGGGGTGTCCTTTTCCTATGCCAGACTTGGCTGCTGGGCCAGTCAAGCCCACAGCCCTTCGGGGGGAGAATAGGACGACGGGATGGAGAGGTGGGGGGCTGAAGCATCGAGAAGGTATGGGACCCCTGTTTCCCCCCTGAGAAAGCTGGGTGACCCTAATTCCGGGATCGAAGCAGTTAGCCCAGAGCGGAAATCAAGGTTTCTTCTTTCACGGTTGTGTACACCTAAGAAGCACTTGGGAATCTGGCTACAATGCAGAGCCTGGATCCAGCGACTGCAGGGGAGGCAACTTCTCAGCAGGGGGTTGAGCCAAGCTCAGCCAGAAACTTTGGCTAAACTGAGAAAGGGTCCTGGACAGGAGGGCAGCATGGGGGGGGGGGGGCGGCGATCTCCCCTCCTTCCTATCTGAAGCTCTGGGGGAATGTTCTGGAGGGGGAAGGGGTTCCCTCCAACCAGGGGGAGGTCAGAGGTGGGTCAGCAGAAGCTGGCTAAAGCCCCTTCCTTACCCATGCTGTGTCTTTCTTTCTGGTCCTGGTGGGTCTGCTTGCTGGTCTGTCTGCTGAGGTGGAGAGCAGCTGGTGCAGTACCCGGGAAGGGGCAAGGGAGGGAATTTATACAGCCAGGAGGGGGCGGAGCAGGGGGAGGGCCCTGGCTGCAGCCAGGGTGAATGACAAAGGACAGCTGGAAAGGACATTCTCCACCGGGCTGCGAGGTTATGGTTTACATTAACCGAATGCATATGTGTGTGTGAACTTATGTGCGTGCAGGTGGGCACTGTGCCTGTGTGCCCATGGATCTCTTATCAGATGCCTGGTTTTGTGACTTTGTGTCTGTGCATGTGTATGCTCCTATAACGTGTGGCTAGTGTGCTTATCTACGTGTATGTGCCTACAGGAAAGGGCCCTGGTGGCTGCTAACCCCAAAATCAGTAGTTCCAGTCTGCATCCTGGGAATTCTGCTCATTCCTACAGGGTTACAATGAGTTGGAACCGTGGCCAGGGCATGAATGTGTGTGTGTGTGTGTGTGTGAGACTGTTTGAGTGTGCCTGTGAGTTTTTGTGCTTGTGTGAGCCTGTGTGTCTGTGTGTATGCATGTATACCAGGGCATGTGCCTACAAGTGTGTGCGTGAGGGTGTGCACACGTCCCAGGGTCTCGGAGCACTTGCCCATGTATGTAGATGTGCCTGTCAGCATTCCAAGGCACACAGGGTGGTGAGCAGGGCAGTTCTTCCTTCAGGTTTCATCCATCCTTCAAAGGGCTCCTACCTCCTGCTTGCCTTCCTGGTATAGCTCCCCGACAGCAGGGACAGATACATGTCCCAGACGTACTCCTTTAGCTTTGAAGTGGCAGTGTTAGGTTTCTTGCTTGGAAAATACCTCGGTTCTTAGCTTTGCACAAGAAAGAATTCACACCAAAGCCTGGTTTGTGATCCAAGTGGGTTTTTATAAAGAAAGGAAGAAGTTTCAGGTTTTGCAGTCACGGAACATGGGCAACCATGTGAGACTGCACACACACACGTGATCGCCTGAGGCCAGAGAGACCATGCACGGCTGAGCAGGCACAGGACAGGAGCCAAAGGGCAAAGAAAGAGGAGACCTGTGGTCTCACGGTCAAGGTATTTGAGGCCGCAGGCTGGAGGCATGGTTGAAGGTATTGGTTGACCCCATTGGCTGAATTAAGCCCACTTGGGCTTAGTTTGGACAATCCATTTAGTCTTATGGCTGGCTAAGGGCACTCTGATTCTCTTCCAACCTCCTGTAGGGGGTCTTCAGGCATGGAGAGGGGCAACCCTGTGCCTACCGTGCTCCCTAACAGCAGGAGAGTTGACACACGCGTCCCACTCTTACCTTCTATTACTGCCACTCTGATGCCCTGAGAGTTCCCGAGGGCAAGGTGGCAGGGCCCAAGGACAGGCCAGCCCGGTCACGGCCTCTAGACGACAGGTGACAAGTCCTCGAGCCCTCATGGTCTCCATCTGTCCCTGAATCACACCAGGAGGGCGAATCCACTCACTTCCCAGGGTTGCTGAGCCGGTCAAGATGAGGCAAGTCAAAAAGGATGGTTATGAAGGGTCCCGTTCAGACACGCATGGGTTTATTGTGGACAAAAGGTGTTTAAACATGTCTCAGAGATCAGAGGGTGGCTGCAAACAGGTGTTCCCGGTCTCATTAGGGTGCCTTCTGGGGTAAAAAGGGGTCCCCATCAAAACGGTTTCTGTGGAGCTTTGCCAGGCAGAGAGGGCAGTTCTGGAGATTCTGTTTGGGACCTGGGAGGGCGGGGCTACAAAAGGCCATCTTGACAGACATTCTCAGAGCATGGAAAGATCATGGCGGCTTGTGAGTAAGAAATTCTAAGAACATGGAAAAGGGAATCAAGGAGCCCAAGGTCAGGAAAGCTGTGCGTAGGAATTTTCCCCCACTCCCCGACAAGGAATGCACCGTGCCGTCTTGAAGGGTAGCAGGAGCTCTCCTCTGGGAAGTTCTTTGGGACACTTTACCCCATCCACCCTCCAGCTGGTCCTTGACCCTTTCAGACATCCTTTAGTCCCTCAGAGCCAAAGAACCTTAAGAGGAACATGATTTGAATCCACAGAGCACAGCCGAGGCGGCCCTCCTGGTGTGGGGTCAAAAAGCGCAGAGTTCTTTGGGGGAGAGTGAAGCGAGGTGGGGACACCACTCTCAGAAAGGAGAGACCTAGATGGAGGCCATGCCGCCGAGAATCAATAGTTTCACAATTTGATGTTGTTGTTTGTTTTCAGTAAAGGTTGCTGGGATTTTGTAGCGATACTTGACCAATAGCTCTTCTTAACCCAGGGACACCAGACAAATGAGGGGCGCCTGCTGAAGAAACCAAAGCAGCGCCCAGACAGTATCACCTAGCCCGTCCGGGGCTGTCCTTTCTCCCGGGAAAGACCAAGTGAAGCCATGCAGGTGGGTCTCCATCCATCTTGAAGGCAAGGCCTCCTCGTCTTTCAGAAGTGGCTGCTTGACCCCGGTAGCACCTGCTCCACTCATCAGGAACTCCGTGGATGTGCCCGGGAAGCCATTGATGGCCCC
This sequence comes from Tenrec ecaudatus, assembly GCF_050624435.1. Lineage (NCBI taxonomy): Eukaryota > Metazoa > Chordata > Mammalia > Afrosoricida > Tenrecidae > Tenrec > Tenrec ecaudatus. The sequence goes on from NC_134530.1 coordinate 160,282,474, forward strand.
TTTGGTGGAAGCTCTGGAGGGAAGTTGTGTTGGACAATGAGCGGGATGACGTTTGAGGCCTGAGGTTTGCCAAATTGAAAGTGTCACCGGATTCTCAAAGCAGAGTGGAGAGAAGGGCAGTGTGACAAGGCCTTGGCAGCCTGGGCTCTGTTCTCCTGGTTCCCATGGGTGAGAGATCATGTGCCCATCCAGAAAGAGCCTCCTCAGGAGCTTAGGGCAGTGGTCTTTCATTCAGTCCCTCTTGGCTCATCTCTGTCTCCATCCTCATCCTTTATCCCAGGCCAGGCAGACACCAGGTAAGCCTACTTCTTCATCTCCTTGGCGGCCACCTTGAAAAACCTGCCGGCATCCTATCTCCACACCCCTGAGGACTCCAACTTCCTCTAAACCAATTGCCATCGAGTCAATTCTGAGTCAAATTCTGCTCTGTCGGGTTTTCAAGGGACAAGTTTTGCCACAATAGTTAACCAGCTCTTTCTTTCAAGCCACCTCTGGGTGGTCTCAAACCTCCAACCCTGATTGATTGTGTGCCCCAGGACCTCCACCCTCCTTTGTACTCCCCTGCTCTTTAATTTATGTCTTCTTCCTGAAATCACAAAGCAAGGGTTGACTTGGGGTAACCAGCCATCAAAGATCCAAAAAAGAAAAGACTCATTCTCATCCCCTTAACTAGTGTTCTTAACTCTCTGAGAGCTGTTATCTTGCTAGGTTTTCAGACTGTCATTGGCTACAAGTTCTTTCAGTCCCAAAGGCTCTGGCTGGGGGCTCGTTGGCTCCTCCTTGGCCAACCCCATCACCTACCTGCTTTTTCCAGGGTTACCAAGGTTGTTGTCGAAAGTTTGTGTCCTAACCTGGGCAGACCTGTCATGGGAGCAGTCCAGGGAGGGGATCAGGTGGGTCACGGAGACACACCCATGGCTTCTTTGCTTCTTTTGGGCAGGGATAGCGATTGCTCCTGGAGAAATGTGTGCAAATCAGCACAATTGTCTCTTAAGCATCTCTCATTTTGCTTCTCAGGAGTTTAAGGACTTCTCACCTTCTAATCCGGTTCTGGCCTTAGCCCAGGCACAACCAGAGCTGGGTGACTCCCAGATTCACACAGCAGGATAAGCAACACACCCTCCCTGCTGCTTAGCTCAGCCCCAGGAAGCTACCCCTCAGTCTGAGTTCTAGACAGATCGCTAGGACGAAGGTGGGAGTTCGCCCCGGTCAGTGTGTACCAGGATGCTGGCACCTATTCGCTGCTCCGACTCCGCTGGTGCGGTTTTGTGAAGAGGGAGAATGCGAGTCCCTGGGAAAGCTGGGGAGGGGCTGACCTTTGTTTCTGTTGTTTCAAGTCCCAGCCAAGGAGTGTGAAGGGAGGTTGGCTAAGGAGCTGACAATTGGACATTTAGGCGATTATGTAACTGCTGCTGCAGAACTTTGGCTCTGAACTCCTCTTTTATGGGCCTGAAAGTAAATAGGAATCATCTTTGGGGTTGAGGTGTGGTAGCCAATGGAGCTTATGGGCAAACGCTCCGACTTCACTGGCCCCTTTAAAAAGGCCCTAAAAACACTAATGGATAAGGGTGGGGAGTAGGGAAAGCAGAATTAACCCTGGCGAAAAGGAGGGAGGGGGCATATTGATGTTGGGGGTCTCTAAGACTAATTTGATGGGGAAAATAGGGGGGGACTTAGTATCTCAAGGAGAAGTGAAAACAGCCCAACAAGAGGAAGTGGGAGCAGAGAGAAAGGAGAACCAACAGGTAGGAAACATCTGGGATGCTCCTGCCCCTACCTGCATCATCCCAATACAGTGGTGTAGGTAATGCCATCCCCCTTTCACTGGCAGAGAAACTGAGGCTCAGCGAGGGCCCAGACCACTGGTCGTTGGCAGAGCAGCTTTCCCACCTTAAGCTCCAACCCCACCCCCAACTCACTCAGAGTCCAGAGCCGGTTTCACAATTACTCCCTGCTGGTCTTGTGTTTTGTTTCCCTGTTTGGTTGGAGGTGGGGGCTGGGTGGCAGAAGGTGAATGGCCCTGGCTGAGGACAAAGAAACTGTCTTTTGGAATAGAGAGGGGAATGAAGAAACAGATGTCTCCTGAACTGAGCAGTGCGGTCCCAAGGGGGATGTGGGGAGGAGTGGTGGAGGCCAGGTATGCTTTAGAAAAAAAGGCTGGAAAGATATCCATCCAAAGGCTACACATAATTTTCTTGGGAAAGAGGTAATGGAAGGGATTGGGTGATTTCCCATTTGTTTCCTGGGTGTACACCAGTATTTTTTTTAAAAGTAAGCATCGACTGCTTTTGAAATTAATACCATGAAGAAAAGTATCAAAAGAAAAAAATATATATATATATATGTAAATAAGGAGGAAGCAAGGACAGGGCAAATCAAAGTGGAGTTCTGAGCAGGAGCCTGGAGCCTGGAGCCCCACCACCCATCTGCCTTCTGCTGTAGAAGACATGTGCACAGTGAGAGGTCAACACTGAGAGACTGAACAGAGCTAGGGCTGCGACAAAGAACGTGAGGTTAGGAGAGGCTTTATTAGGGCAGGGAGAGAGCTCCCGGGAGGGAAGGGGGAGCAGAGAGAGGGACAGGAGCATCCTGAGCTCCTGGGCAGGTTCAGAGACCCAACAAGTTAGGTCAGGGAAATCGCACCAGTCGGTGGGGCAATGGAATATTTGTAGGATTTGGGTCAGGGAAATATGCAAATGAGGTGAAGAGAGCTGCTGGTGCTTGCTCCAATAAGGAGAAGGGAGGCTTCCTGGTGCTGCAGCTGCAGAGTCTGAGTTCTTCACAGGCCAGCTTCTTGGAATGTGGGGGGAGAGGCTGCACAGTCCAGCTCTGACTTTGAGAGGTGGCGGGGGAAGGGGCTGCGTGGTCTGGACCCGGCCCAGACACAGTCATTTACTATTCTTGCATTCTGCAGGTACTTCTGGAGCCGTACGTAGCTTGAGCCAGACATGGCAGATGATGAGCTACACAAGGCAAACTTTCTGTCTTCATAGCACTGATTCCTTCTAGGGAGGCAGTCCCTAATCAAAGACACGGGTAAATGAACTAGATCGTTTCGGGTAGGTGCTATGAAGGAGAGAGGATAGTATAAGGGTGTCTGCAAAGGAAGCATTAGATAGTAGTGCTTAATGTACACAGATGCAAGTTTATAATAACATGCACAGAGTAAACACTTAGGTTGTTAGTTGCTAACTCATGGGAAGCTACCCGGTCCTTTGCCATTTCCGCAGTCACGGCCCTACCTGAGCCCATTGCCGCGACCGCTGAGTCAGTCCGTCTCATCGAGTGTCTTCTTTTTCCCCGCCCCTCTACTTTATCAAGCACGGGGTGCTTCTCCAGGGTCTGGTCCCGCCTGATAACATGTCCAAAGTGTGTAAGACAGAGTCTGGCCATCTTTAATTCTAAAGGAGCTAACTGGCTGTACTTCTTCTAAGATAGATTTATTGATTTGTTGTGGTGGTTGTTTTTGTGACAGTCTATGGTATAGTCAATATTCTTCACCAACATCTTAGTTCAAATGCATTCATTATTCTGTCTTTAAAAAAATCATTTTATTGGGGGTTCACACAACTCTTATCACAATCCGTACATACATTCCTTGTGTCAAGCACATTTGTACATTCGTTGCCCTAATCATTCTCAAAATATTTGCTCTCCACTTAAGCCCTTGGTATCAGCATTCATTATTCTTTGGCCTTCCTTGTTCATTATACAACTTCCACATGCAGATTCCTGGTTTAAGGAAGACAAAGTTTAGCTCTCCATGGCATCTTTGCTTTGGAGGTCTTGCGTGATGGATTTGTCCAGTGCAATGTGTTGCAGGAAGCATCAAAAGGAGGTAGAAGGAATACCCAGAGTCTCTGCACGGAAAAGAACTAGGCCGCAGTCAGTCATTTCAAAAGGTCGCACATGAGGAAGAACCGATGGACTGAAGGAAGAAGTTCAAGCTGCACTGAAAGCAACAAGGCTCCAGGGATTGATGGAATACCCACGGAAAAGGTTCAGCAAGCTGAAGAAGCACTAAAAGCACTCAGTTGTCTATGCCATGAAACTTGGAAGACAGATACCTGGCCAACTGACTGGAAGAGATTCATATTTATACCCATTTAAAAGAAAGGTGACCCAACAGAACGTTCAAGTTATCAAACACATGCAAGTAAGATTTTGCTGAAGATCATCCAACAATGGTTGCAGCAGTACATTGACAGGGAGCTGCCAGAGGCTCAGGCTGGATTCAGAAGAGGTCGTGGAAAGAAAAAGAAGAGGACATGAAACAAGGGCTGTCGTTGCTGATGTCAGATGGATCTTGGCTGAAAGCAGAGAAGACCAGAAAAATGTTTACTTGTGTTTCATTGACTATGCAACTGTGTGCACCATGCCAAATTATGGCTAGCCTTGAAAAGGATGGCAATCTCAAAACACTATTGTGCTCATGTGGAACTTTTCCATGGATCAAGAGGCTGTTGTGTGAACAGAACAAGGGCATACTGAATGGATTAAAGTCATGAAAGGTGTGTGTCAGGGTTGTATCTTCTTACCATACTTATTCAATCTGTATGCTGAGCAAATCATCAGAGAAGCTGGATTCAATGAAGACGGCTTATCAACAACCTGCAATATACAGAGGACACAACCCTACTTGCTGAAAGTGAGGAGGACGTGAAGCACTTGCTGATGAAGATCAAGGATTGCAGCCTTCAGTGTGGATGACAACTTAGTGTCAGGAAGACCCAACTCCTCCTAACTGATAAATGAAGAAAAGATTGAAGTTGTCAAGGATCTTATCTTGCTCGACTCAATAATCAATGCTCATGGAAGCAATAGCCAAGAATTGGACATTGAATAAAGAAGACTGAAGAAGAGATGAGTTTGAATTATGGGGCTGGCAGAGAATATGGGAAGTACCGTGGCCTGCCAACAGAACCAACAGACTGTCTTGGAAGAAGTGCACCCGGACTGCTCCTTAGAGGCAAGGATGGGAGACTTCATCTCATCTGCTTTGGGGATGCTGTTAGGAGACACCAGCCTCTGGAGAAGAACACCATGCTTACTGGAGATGCTGAAGAAGAGGAGGGCCCTTGACTGACATGGTGGCTACAACAGTGAGCTCAGACATCAGAACAGTGATGAGGATGGCGCAGGACCGGGCAGGGTTTCCTTCTGTTGTGAGAGGGCTGCTGTGAGTCGGAGCTGACTCGACACCACGGACTGTACCAGCAACGGGTCATTGGATCTCCTGATACTGTTTCTTGAACAATGATTATGGATCCAAATAGAATTAAAAATATCTATCTATTTATTTATTTATTTTCAAACATTTAGTTAGGGGCTCATACAACCCTTATCACAATCCATACAAACATCAATTGTGTAAAGCACATCTGCACGTTCATTACCCTCATCATTCTCAAAACATTTGCTCTCTACTTAAGCCCTTGGCATCAGGTCCTCTCTTTCCCCCCCTCCCTCCCTCCTCCCTCTCCCTCCCTCATGAGCCCTTGATAATTTATAAATTATTATTTTGTCATATCTTGCCCTGTCCGACATCTTCCTTCATCCACTTTTCTGTTGTCCATCCGCAAGGGAGGTCACATGTAGATCCTTGTAATCCTTGTAATTGGTTCCCTCTTTCCAACCCACTCTCGCTCTACCCTCCCAGTATCGCCACTCACACCCCTGTTCCCAAAGGGATCATCCGCCCTGGATTCCCTGTGTTTCCAGTTCCTGCCTATACCAGTGTACATCCTCTGGTCTAGCCAGACTTACAGTGTAGAATTAGGATCATGATAGTGGGAGGGGGCGGGGAAGGAGCATTGAGGAACTAGAGGAAAGATGCATTTTTCATCAGTGCTATATCACACCTTGACTGGCTCGTCTCCTCCCCTAGACCCCTCTGCAAGGGGATCTCCAGTGGCCGACAAATGGGCTTTGGGTCTCCACTCTGCACTTCCCCCTTCATTCACTATGGTAAGATTATTTTGTTCTGATGATGCCTTATACCTGGTCCCTTCAACACCTCAGGATTGCACAGGCTGGTGTGCTTCTTCCATGTGGGCTTTGTTGCTTCTGAGCTAGATGGCTGCTTGTTCACCTTCAAGCCTTTAAGACCCCAGATGCTATACCTTTTGATATCCGGGAACCATCAGCTTTCTTCGCCACATTTGCTTATGCACACATTTGTCTTCAGCGATAATATCATGGCGGTGTGCACCCAATGATATGATTTTGTGTTCTTTGATGCCTGATAATTGATCCTTTCGGCACTTCGTGATCACACAGGCTGGTGTGCTCTTCCATGTGGGCTTTATTGCTTCTGAGCTAGAAGGCCACTTGTTTACCTTCAAGTCTTTAAGATCCCAGACACTTCACCATATTTGCTTTGTCTTCAGCGGTTGTGTCAGGAGGGTGAACATCATAGAATGCCAATTTAATAGAAGAAAGTATTTTTGCATTGAGGGAGTACTTGAGTGGAGACTCAATGTCCTTCTGCTACCTTAATACTAAACCTATAAATATAGGCACATAGAACGATTTCTCCATCCTCATATATAAATATATTTGCATATGTACATGTCTTTATCTAGACCTCTATAAATGCCCTTTGCCTCCTAGCTCTTTCCTCTATTTCCCTTGACTTTCCTCCTGTCCCACTATCATGCTCCGTCCCCACCTGGGTTTCAGCAATACCTCTTCATTACATTACCCTTGATCATGCCTTACCAGGCCTCCCACACCCACCTCACCACCAATTTGGATCACTTGCTGTTCCCTTGTCCCTGGGTTTGTTAACACCACTTCCTTTCCCACCACTTCCCCCTATCCTATTTCCCCTTGGAACTGTCAGGCCCATTGTTTTTCCTCCAGATTGTTCATCCAGCCTATCTTATTTAGACAGACCTGTCAAGATAATAACATGCACAAAAACAAGACAGAGCAAAACCAAGCAACAATATACAATAAAACAACAACAACAAACCACTGACAAAGAACAAAACAAAGCACAACAAGAAAAAAAAAAGCTTGTAGTTAGTTCAAGGATCGTTTGTTGGCCTTTAGGAGTGTTTTCCAGTCCAGTCTGTTGGGGCACCACTCCCTGGCCCCAAAGTCCACTTTCAGTATTCCCTGGGGACCTTGCCGCTCCTTCCCTTGCTATTCTGTTGCACTCCCCCAGTGCTTTGCCTCGGTGTGGCGGGATCAGGTTGGGCACAATTCCCACACTGTGTCTCCAGTGTTGTACCCCACAGGGCCATAGATCAGTGAGGGATGTCATGTCTCATAGTGGGGCTGGCCATGTGGTCCTCTCTGTGGACTGGCTGCTCTAATTGGGATCATCATCCTCCGGGACTGGTGGGCCAGGATGTGCTCCACTCTCTCCTCCTCCCCCTTTATCTGCTCCCGTGTGCTCCGATCAGATATGTCCGTCTCCCGGAGCTGCAGATTCAATGCCATCCTTTGAAATAAATTTTTCTGGGGGGATAGAATTAAATTCTTGACATCAATATTTTCTTCACTTATCCTATTATTACTTATTGATCTAATTATGAGAATTTTAAAAATGATAATCCTTACTGAAGGCTGTACTCTATGATCTCCATTCGTGCTTCAAGTCTTTCTCACTGACAGCAAGCAAAGGCGTGTCACCTGCAGGTCACAGATTGCCAGAGTCCTTCTCCAATCTGTGTTCTTCTACAGACAAGCATAGTCCGCTACGGCGCTGCTCGCATTACTTGCTCAACCTCCAGATTGAACAAGGATGGTGAAAGGATGCAACCCTGAAACATGCCTTTTCTGATGGAAAAAATCATTTTATTGGGGCTCGTACAACTCTTATCACAATCCATCCATCCATCCATCCATCGTGTCAAGCACATTTGTACATTTGTTGCCCTCGTCATTCTCAAAACATTTGCTTTCTACTTGAGCCCTTGGTATCAGCTCCTCATTTTCCCTTTTCTGATTTTAAGCTGTGAAATATCCCCTTATTCTGTTGATTGGCTGCTTCAGTTTATGTACAAGTTCCACATGATCAGTTACATGTTATAGATTTTCTATTCTTTGCAACACCATCCACAGTTTATTGTGATCCACATAGTGGGGTGCCTTTGCCTAGTAACGGAACAAAGGGAACCGTCATTCTGAAATGCCATGCTTTCCGCCAAGATCCGCCTGACATCAGCAGTAATGTCCCTGGTTCCATGGCCTTTTCTGAATCTGGCACGGATTACTGGCAATGATCTTCAACAAACATTTTACTTGGGTGTGATATTAATGACATTGTTTGATAATTTCCACATTTTACTGGGTCACCTTTCTTTGGGATGGCACAAAATGGATCTTGGCATAGACGGGCAAGTGCTGCCAGTGGCTCAAGAGCTTGTTGAAGCATTTCATTTGGTTGTCTGTCGATTTCTGGGGTTTGTTGTTCATTAATGCCTTTCGTGCGAGCAGGACTTCTTCCCTCAGACTATTGGTTCTCAATCACATGCTGTCTCCCCAAATAGTTGACCATTGATCAATTATTTTTGGTACAGTGACTATCTTTTCCTTCCATCTTCTTTTGATGTTTCCTGCATCATTCAATATTTGTCCATAAAATCCTTCAATATTAAAGCCCAAGGTTTGAATTTTTTCTTCTGGTCTTTCACCTTGAAATATGCTGAGTGTGTTCTTCCCTTTTTGGTTTTCTTACTGATCTTTATGCAGTCCATTTTGTTTTTAATGACTTCCAATTTTCCTGGAGTCGTATTCGGTACATTCTGCTTTCTGTTCATCAATGGGTGCTTGCGGTTGTTTATTCTCATTTGGAGACTTGCTGCATCAGCAAATGTGGGTCCTGAAAGCAATCCTCCATTCACAACATTAAGATCTACTCTACTCTGAGGAGGAGGCGCTCTCCAGTCGTATCTTGAGTGCCTTCCTCTCTACTGGTGTAGTGGATTATGTGTTTGGTGAGCAGTTCAAAACCACCAACCACTTGGTGGGAGGAAGATGAGGCTTTCTACTCCTGTAAAGATTTACCTTCTTGGAAACCCACAGGGACAGTTCTATTCTGTCCTATAGGGTTGCTATGAGTTGGAATCAACTCAGCGGCAGTCAGTCCAACCCGGAGGGGCTCGTCTTCCTGCATTGTATCAGATAATGTTCCTCTGCTATTCATAAGGTTTTCACCAGCCAATTGGTTTGAAAGTGGATCCCCAGGTCTTCCTTCTGACCCCGTTTTAGTTTGGAAGCGTTGCTGAAACCTGTCCACTCTGTTGGTAGTTGAAACACACAGACAGCTGCAAGCACGACAGCGCACAGCCTTTACAGTATGACAAACTGGCAGAAGAGCGGTGGAAACACACACACACACAAAGTACAAAGCATGTGTGAAAACTGCTGCTAGCTCACCAGGCCTGAGTCTGGGCAGACACAAGGCGGGACTGGCTGCCCAGGTTAAGGTTTTTACCAGCTGAGCAGGGGTTCTGAGCCCTCTCCAGCTGATTTCCCTTTGCTTTGACACGCCTGTGGTGCAGTGTTTGCTGAGACTCTTGTTGTCACAGGCGCTGGTGCCAATTGCCACAGTCAACCTGGAGAGGCCGTGGGTTTTTGTTTGTTTTTTGTTTCGATGAAAAATCATCCGACATGGAGGAAACAATGTTTTTTTGCACTTCATCTAGCTGCTCACACTGGGTTGTGACAGCTCACTGCCTGTGAGCTATGGAGGAAGGGGTCAAGTTCGTGGCTGGGTCAACAACAAAGCTTATAGTTACCAAAAGCATGCCCATTGCGAGAGTCGCCTAAGCAGTTTTGGGTACGCGTCAGGCTGCTAACTGCAAGTTAGAAAGATGAGGCTGTCTGCAGCCCTAGGAGTCAGAATCAACTCGTTGTTGCAATGGGTTGGGTGCTTGGTTTTTGGATGGGGCTGCCTACAAACAGTATGGTTTAAAAGGCACTCGGAGGGCTTCCTCCCCACCTCCCTCCCGCTCAGAAATACCCTCCCCTCTGGATTGTCCTTGATGCTTGAACCGTGCATGTCTCTTGTCATGGGATGACCGCTTCTCACCTCGAGGCTGCAGGATGCATGGACGCTCAACCAGCAGGGCATGCACACACTCACTTGAGCTGCCTCACCAACCTGCCCTACACCATTTAACCTGTCACCCAGCACATCAAAGATGTGGGAGAACCCATGCTCACAGATTAGCAAGTAAACTCAGTTAATCCCTTGCAACTTCCCTGCTCAATGCACACCCATGATCAAAGGTTAATCTGTGCCTGGGCCATAAAAATTACCCCTGGGGTAACAGCACTGTAAACTCCTATCAGCATGCGTTATTCAGTTTGATCCTTAGCCGGCCAGAGGGTAGTGGTGAGAGTAAGGCAGAAAGTAAAGTGGGGGTGGGGTGGGAGGGGAGGGACACGACCCTTTGTTGGTGAGTCCATTCTTGGGTTCAGGCTCATAGTGACTCCACAGAGTAGTTAGAACTGCCCCACGTAGTCTCCACGGCTGTATTGCTTCTGGAAGCAGATTGCCTGCTCTTTCTCCACAGAGCTGCTGGTGGGTTCAAACCGCCAACCTTTCTGTTATTGGTCAAATGCTTTAAATTCTGGCTTTAACTTCTGACTGTCTGTTTGCTCATTCACTGCCTTCCAGTTGACTCCAATTCCTAATGAGCCTGTAAGACAGAGTAGAACTACCTCTATGGGGCTCTCAATTGATAAATCTGTGTAGAGTAGAAGGCCTCGTCTGTGTTCATCCTGTGAGGAGCAGCACGTGGCTTCAAACTATTAACATTGCCTTTAGCAGTCCAACGTGGAACCCAACAGGCCTTCTTAAATAGGGGAAGAAGGCACTTTATTTATTATTATTTTAAAGATCATTTTATTGGAGGCTCTCACAGCCCTTATAACAATCCACACATCCACTGTATCAAGTATATTTGTACATGTTGCCATCATTGTTTTCTAAACATTTACTTTCTATTTGAGCCCTTGGTATCATCTCCTCTTTTTTTCCCTACCTCCCATCCTCCCATCTTAGTCAGTCCTTGATAAATTATAAATTATTATTATTTTCATGTCTTTCACTGACCACTGTCTCCTTCCCCCCACCGTTTCTGCTGTTCATTCGCCTGGGGGTGGTGGTTATGTGTTGATTATTGTGATTAGTTCCCCCTTCCTTCCCACCCCCTTCCTCCTACCTTGCTGTTATTGCTACAACCATTTCTGTCCCTGAGGGGTTTATCTGACCTGGATTCCCTGCATCCTGAGTGCTTATCTGTACCTGTGTATATGCTCCGGTCTAGTCTGCATTGAAACTGCCTGGGCTCATGATAGTGGGCGGTGAGGAAGCCTCAAGGAACCAGAGGAATATTGTGTTTCATTCAGTGCTATACTGTGCCCTGGTTGACTCATCCCTTCCTTGTGACCCTTTTGTGAGGGGATGTCCCATTTTCTACAGATGGGGTTTGGGTCTCTGCTCTGTCCCCCCTGTTCTCAACAATATGAGTTTGTTTGTTTTGGGTCTTTTGATGCCTGTTAACCAATCCTGCTGACACCTCATGATTACAGGCTGGTGTGCTTCTTCCATGTGGGCTTATTGCTTCTCTGCTAGATGGCCATTTGTTTAACTTCAAGCCTTTAAGACCTCAGATGCTATATCTTTTGATAGCCACCACCATCAGCTTTACCACATGTATTTGTGCACCCATTTTGTCTTCAGCGATCAAGCTGGGAGGGTGAGCATCATAGAATGCCAGGTTGTTAGAACAAAGTGTTCTTGTGTTGGGGTAGGGCTTGAGCAGAGGTCAAAAGTCCATCCACTGCTTCAATGTATTGCCATATAAATATATGTACATAGGCCAATACCTGTATTTTAATGAATGAATGTATTTACATAGGTGCACACCTATGTTTATACCTCTATCCATAGCTTTGCTTTCTAGATCTTTCCTGTTTCCTTTTGCTTTCCTCCTGCTCCACCATCACACTCACCCTTATTCTGCCTCTTAGTAATTCCTCTCAGCTAGATTGCTATTGCTCCCAACCTCCCAGGATCTCTACATCGTCCTTGCTGTTGATTTTAATTCCCTAGTTGTTCTCCTGTCTATGGCATTGTTTGCTCACCGCTCCTTTCCTTTACCTCCCCCTCCCCCCAATCCCTCCGGAACAGTCGGTCCTATTGCTTTCTTCTTGAACTTGCTTCCCATGCCTATCTTATATAGGTAGGCAAACCCACAACGAAGGAGACAAAACAAAAGATTGAAAAAACAGAGAGGAAAAAATTATAAGAACTAGCAAAAAAACGAAGAAAGCGTGCATAATTCCAGGTCTGTCCTCTGACCGTTATGGCTGTCTCCCCACTGGTCCTGGGGGCTTCTGGAAGCTGTCCCTTCTAGCCTGAAGTCTATTTTGGGGCCTCCTCAGGGGTTTTGGAGCTTGGCCTTGCTCCCGTTGCTGATCTCTTATGTTCTCTTTTTGGTTTGCCCCACTGTGGGGGGTTCAGACTGGGCTCACTACCCCCGCGTGTCCCCAGTATTGTCCCCTGTCTTGGTGTGCTCCAGCAAGGGACGCCGTTGTCAGCCCTACAGGCCTCTCTGTGCCTTAGCAGCTCCGTGCAGGGACATCATCCTCAGGGCTTGGTGTGCTGATATGGAGTCTAGACCCTCACTCTCTCTTTTTCCTTCTTGGTCTGCTTCCGTGTCGACATGGCAGGCCAGTCCCTCTCCCCAACCTGTAGGTTAGTTTTGTCTTCTGTAGCACAGACTTCTAGGGAGGCTCAGTTTGGCTCTGGAGCCAGCCTGGGATATTTTTCCATGTGTGGAGATTCCCTTTGGTTTCCTGTAGTAGGGTCCTGTAGTTTTCCTTATATAAGTCTTTTGGTTTTGTGGTTTTTTTGGTTAAGTATATCCCTAGATATTTCAATTTGTTCTTGGCTATTGTGAAGGGTACTGCTGCCTCGATCTCCTTTCATGGTCTTGTCTAGTGTATATAGCAAACAAATAGACTTCTGTTTGTTGATCATGTATCCTGCCACTCTTTCGTATTCCTGTATCGCTGTCAGAACGTCTGTGGTGGAGCTTTGGGGATTTTCAGTACGTAGAATCATGTTGTCTGCAAATAGTGATAGTTTCATCTCCTCCTCTTCCAGCTGGATACCTTTCCTGCCCTTCCACTGTCTTACGTTGTTAGCTAGGACCTCCAGTATGATGATGAATAGAAGTGGGGACCAGGGCATCCTTGCCTGGTCTCCTTTTGTCTGTGGGATTGTTTTCATTTTTCTTCATTGACTTTGATGTTGGCTGTGGTTTTTTCATAGATAGTTTGTGTTAACATGAGTAATTTCCCTTCCATTCCTATCTTCTTGAGTGTCTTCTTTAGGAATGGGTATTTGATGCTGTCAAATGCCTTTTCTGAGTCTATCAATATTATCATGTGAGTCTTATCCTTTTTCTTATCAACGTGGCTAATAACGTTGATGGCATTCAAATGTTGAGCCATCCCTGCTTCTCGGAAACGAATCCCACCTGATCATGCTGGATGATATGTTTTATATACTTTTGTATTCTATTGGCCAATATTTTTAAAGGATTTTTGCATCTATGTTCATTAGAGATCTCAGTCTGTAGTTCCCTATTCCCGTGGGATCCTTGCTCTGTTTGGGTATGAAAGTTATACTGGCTTCATAGAATGAGTTTGGGAGTTTGTTATCTTTTTCTATGCCGTGGAATAATTTGTGGAGGATTGGTGTCAGCTTTTCCCTGAAGGCATGGTAGAATTCGCCTGTGAAGCCATCTGGTGCAGAGGCTTTATTTGATGGTAGTTTCTTGATAAACATGTCTATTTATTTATTTTTTGCTATGGGTCTGTTGAAGTTTTTGAACTCTATCTGGGCTAATCAAGGGAGGGATTGTTTTTCCAAGTATTTGTCTATGTCTTCTGCGTTGTTGAATTCATATGAACACAGACTTTCATAGTACTTTGTGATTATCCTTTTAATCTTGTTGGGGATCTATTGTGATTTCTCCGGCTTCATCCGTCATCCTGGCTATTGATGTTTGCTCCTTCCTTTCCTTGGTTAGGTTTGCCAGTGGTCTGTTGATCTGTCAAAGAACCAGCTTTTTTGCTGCATTGATTTTTTTGCATTGTTCTCTTGTCTTCTCACTCGTTTAACAATGCTCTGATTTTTATTATTTCTTTTCTTTTGCTATTGGAGGTTGTGATAGGTAGGTTTATTGTGCCAACCTGGCCAATGAACACATGTGGGATTAACTGAAAGGCAGAGAGGTAAATGGCTCATCGAGCCTTGCCTTTCTTGCCTCTTTCTCTTTGATGATCAGACCAGTGTGCAGCTGCCTTAGCTGGTTCTCTGCCTCAACTTGAAAGCTATGTTACGTGTGGGACACCACCTGTGGACTGTGTCACTGTAGTTTGAGGTTCCCTCAAGAGTTTCTTCGCCACACTACTCTAATATACATCGCTTGAGCTGGGGATTCTCAGACCCTGTCAACTGACTGGCTGCTGGTGACCTGCCTGGCTGTTTGCTGCCTGTGCCCGGATAGCCTGAACTGCTCTCCAGAGGGCTCAGCTGTCTGCTTCCTTGACTTGTACCAGCAGCCCTCAAGACATGACGTATTGTCAGTGTATTGGCCATCTCATGAAAATGAGTTGCACTGAGCCATTTATGCTGCTTTATAGACTAATTATTTGTTTATTTATGTTGTATATATCTAGCTATTTAAATATATATAAAATAATAACTGTCCTGGTTTTGTTTCCCTAGAGAACCCTGTCTAATATAGAGTGGGTTGTTCTGTTCACTCTGTTCTAGTTGCTGGAGGCTTTGTTATAGTGCATCAGTAATAAGTCTCACCTCCATTTTCATATATGCATTTATTGCTATCAAACTTTCTCTGATAACTGCTTTTGCTGTGTCTCATAGGTTTTGGTATGTTGTATTCTGATTCTCATTAGTTTCTAGACCCTTCCGGATTGCCTTTCTAATCTGGGCCAGTCGCAGAAGATTGTTATTCATCCTCCAATTGTTTGCCCTTGTTTTTTTCTGGTCATTCTCTTGTTGACCTCCAGCTTTATGGCATGGTGGCCGAGAGGGATGTCTCAGTAATCCCTCTGTGTTTCAATTTACTCAGGCTCAATTTGTGTCCCAGCATGTGCTCTATTTTAGAAAATGAGCCATGTGCACTTGAAAAGGATGGAATTCTTTTGCTTTTGAATGGAAACCTCTATAAATGTCTATCAGGTCCAGTTGCCTAATTGTAGTGTTTAGCTCTGTAGCCTCCTTGCTGAGCTTCTTTCTCAGGGATCTATCCTTCTCTGATAGTGGTGTTTT
The DNA here is from genome assembly GCF_050624435.1 of Tenrec ecaudatus. Lineage (NCBI taxonomy): Eukaryota > Metazoa > Chordata > Mammalia > Afrosoricida > Tenrecidae > Tenrec > Tenrec ecaudatus. Next base: position 160,297,805 of record NC_134530.1, read on the forward strand.
AAAGTCACCAACTATGATGGTTGAATCTGTGATTTCTTTTTTCATCTTTTGTTTGATAAATTTTGTGGGTCTCTCGTTAGGCACATATATATTTATTATTCCACCTGGTTCCTGGTCAACTGATACTTTGAGCATTATATAGTGCCCCTCGTCTCTTGTTATGGTTTGCACCTTGGGGTCAATTTTGTTGGAGATTAGAATGGATTGCAACCCCTGCTCTTTTTGAGTTGCCATTTGCCTGGTATATTTTCTTCCAGCCTTTTATTCTTAGTCTATTTTTTGTCTGCAAGGTTAAAACATGTCTCTTGCAGGCAACAGATTGATGGGTTATGTTTTCTAACCAGTTTGCCAACCTTGCTCTTTTAATTGGCGAGTTGAATTTGTTGACATTCAGAGATATTATTACCATCTGTGGATTCATTGCTATCATTTAATACATTTTGTGTTGGATGTTTTCCTGTCTCCCTTCATATCACTGGCTGTGTTTGTGTGAGGAGCTTCATTCTTGTCTTTGTTTCCCTTGGAGGCAGTGCTATCTTGGCAATTGTTTTTAGCGCACTAACTTCTGGGTAGAGTTGTGTTATACGACAGTCTCTTGCTTGTGCTTGATGGAGCTTGGTCTTCTGACCATAGTGAGTCAGCAAGGATTTTCCACAGGGTGGGTGTCCTATGATGTATTCTTTGAGTTTTTCCTTGTTCTGGAAAACTCTTACCTCACCCTCTATCTCACCCTCAGATGTTACTCCACTCTGTACTCCTCTTCGTGGTATCTGCTGATAGGTCTGAGCATATTCTTACCTGAGCACCATTGTATGTGATCGCCTTTTCTTCTCTTGCTGCTCTTAGAATTTTCTCTTTTTCCTCAAAGTTGGATATTTTAACTATTATGCCTTGGTGAGTTCTGGGGTTTAGTCTAATTGGTGTCCTCACTGCTTCTTGCATGAGTGTCTGATTCTCATTCATTAGGGTGGGAAAGTTGACTTCCAGAAATTCCCTTGCTGATTTAGCTGTTGGCTTCTTCATTGTGTCTTGTTCTGGCAGGCCAAGTATTCTAATATTCTTCTTATTCATAGCATCTGTCATTGTTCTCAGGTTTTCTTCCACCTCTTTGATTATCTTGTTTGACTGTTTCTCATTTGTTGAAGTCTGCTCAATCTTCAAGATCACTTGTATGATTCTCCTCCTCTTTTAGTCTGGCAGTAGCTCAGTGATTTTGTGTTTTGCTTGTGTAATCTCATCCATTAGTCCTTGTATTTCTCTTTGGTGCATGCATTTCATTCCTTCTATCGTGGACTTCAACTCCTCTATCATTGCATCCTTATTCTCCATTGCTTCTCTCATCTCCTGTATTACTCCAAGCAGCATTCTCAAGATTTCATTTTGTGGCAGATCAACATTTGATTCTTCCATGAGTGATATTAGGTTTACAACTTCCTTTGCTGTTACATTTTGTTTTTCTTATTTTCTTGTTGAGGGTCTTGAGGTATTTTGCTCTTTGTGTGTCATTTTGGAAGAACTGGGCACCATGTTTCTGGGAGACCAAGGGGCCCTGAACTCTTTCTCTGTGTGACTGGTAGCAGTATTTTTTAGGACTACCTGTGTCCTGCTATAGTGATGGATTGGACTTTTATGTTGGTAGGGTATTGTGGGGACTAAGTAGTTGGTGGTGGCAGTGGGGGGCCTTGGAGTCTGGGCTGAGGCAGGAGACTGTAGGGATGTCACTGACCGGTTGGGGTAGGACAATAGCATGGGCACGGGCCTGATCTGGACTGTCTGGTCATAATTTTAGCCTTTTAAGACTCTCTGTGAAAATATATAAATGAAAAGAAAGAGAGAAAGACAGACTCTCTGTGGACACCCAAACTGGTAGAACCAATTTTTGGCTTGGGTTGTGGCTAGCAGAACCTGTTGACTTTCCCCATATTATTATATTAAAATCCTAGGCTTTGTTCTGGGGATTAGAGTTCTGGCTATCTCGTTATGTTAGTGCTATGCTAATGGACCAGGTTCTGGAGGCTTGCGTTCAAAGTTACACAGAGGACCACAGCCTGGAACTGAAAGTGTTTAAATTTCTTTCCTTTTTATAATGGGCTTGTGGGGTGCCCTGGTATCAGGGATGTGCCACCCCCCCCCCCAGGGAAGGAGTACAGGATTAGGGGAATGGGTTTGGGGCCAACTAAATCTGAATTCACCCCCGACTGTACTCCTGTGTCACTCCTGGCTCTATCCCGTCAGCACGGCCAGTTGTGTTCTGGGGAACTGCATTCTGTCACAGGTAAGTATCCCAGTGGCTCTTCAATTGCTGCAAATTGCCTATGTTACCCACGCTGGCAGACATGGAGCTGGGGAGAGGCAAAAAGGGGATGGCCAATGTAGTCGCTCCATTCTTGCCTGGGCAGGGGCGTGGCTAAGCCCTAGACTGCAGGTGTAGGGAGGATAGCAGAGAGGAGAACACTGGTGTGAGGGCTTGTGGCTAGTTCTCAGAGGCTCTCTGCAAGCCTGGGATAATGACCACTTTTAGACAGAAGCCTGGGGAAAGTACTGCTTACTGTGGGTCTCATATCTTGGGCTCAGGCAGGGGTGGTGGACCCTGTCCTGCTGGACCTGGTAAGGGGTTAATGGAGCCCACAGGCAGACACAGTGAATTTAGGGCATTTCAGTGAGTTCTCTAATCGCTTCATGGTGGAAATCACCGGGGGAGGTCTGAACTAGACCCTAGTACAGTGAATCTATTTTTAGCATCCAGCTTCCAAGTATTGGCCTCATTACCTCTTAATGTTCTGGTCTAACAGCAGGAGCACTGGGCAGGTGATTCTACCTGGATGCCATCTTCTATTTGTATCCAAGGTGTTTTAAAAGCAATGATTGTCTTCTGGGATGATTAGAGTTTCTGTCAACTAGACATACGTGGGTGAAGGTTTGGGTGGAGCCCAGTCTATCAATCATGTCACAGCCTGATGACACTTCCTTGACTGGTGTGGCTTTTGGTATAAGAAAGAAGAGCCAGAGCAGAGCCTTTTTGCCGGTTCACCTTCTGCTGGGCCTGGTTCATTGATCTCCTGTGATGTCATTTGCCAATCCCAGGAGCTGTCAGCATACTGTTGACCTTGTATTTATTCTGCCAGCCTCAGATTCATTCACCTTTGCATCCACCATGCTGTGGCTCTCCTGATTATTTATCTTTCTTCCTTAGCTTCATCCTGTTTCCTGCTTCCTCAGCTTCTGCAGCTACCTGAGTCAAAGAAGCCTTCAACTAATGTCTGACTTACAGACTTGAGCTGGACTGGACTTGCTGACTTTTACAACCGTGTAAAGCCTTTTCTTGATATAAATGTGTGTGTGTGTGTACACACACACACACACACAGCAATGTCACTGTTTTTGCTTCTCTAGAGAACCCAGCTAAACACAACGCACTTCCTTCTTCTAGTTTTACTGTGCCGTACACCAAACATACACCATCTCAACAATTTCTACACGCACAAGTCAGTGATGGTTATATTCTTCAAGTTGTATTACCATTCATTTTTAATAGTTTTACTGACATATACGTCACACGTCATATAATCATTCAATCATATTAAGATTTATAGTCACCACAATCAACTTCAGAACATTTTCTCCTCATTCTCATTGTTGTTATCTCCCCTCATCCTCCTCTGCCATGACCCCATTCAGTTACCATCCCTATAGATCTATCTTTCTTGAATTTCATATACAGAAAATCATACAAAATAAAACACAATTATACAAAGTCATACACACCAACCAAACAAAAACAACTAGACAAAACAGAAAAACTTCAACCAAAAAGAAAGCAGAAAATATTAAAAATCGAAACAACTTTAGAATGGGTCAAAAGTGAGTTCAAATGATAGAGCATTACATTTTAACCTAACTACATTGTTGAAGGCCATTAAGACTCAGCCTTGAAACGGCTGAGAATTCTCATGACCTATGTGTCAGTGTTTGCGGATTTCTTCTGTGACTGAACGTTTTGAACAGGCTGTCAAAAACAAGAGAGTAAGCAAGGTCTGGGAAAACAGGTTGTTTAATTTTCTCAAGGATGTCAGCTTGGCAGAAGATAGAGTTGCTATGTCTATCAAATGTGCTTGCTTAACAATGAGATAATTAACCCTGGGTTGTTTCTGCATGGATAAAAGGAGTATGTAAAATAAATTCAAGGCTTCAGTATTCACTGTTTCCCTCCCAATACTTTCTGTCTCTCTTTTTTCCTTAATCCTCACTCCCCCTTTCAGGACTGTTTGACTGGTTGGCTGGCTCCGACACTACATGTTCCATAATAGACTTTACAATGCTCTTTAAGGCTATTTACATCCTTCCTATGGCAGTGACATCATCTCCTGTCAACTTGCGAAGGGGTGGAGTCTAGCTTATCAATCAGGTCACAGCTTGATGACCTAATTGGAAGTATCATATAGATAAATATCTCACTGGACACCAGATACATACACAATCTCTGCTTCGCATTCCTGATGATAAGACACATGGATTTATGCTAGAGTCTTGGAGCTGGAGGAGCCATTTGGAGACCCACACCAGTGCTGAGATGATTAAACCACCACTGGATCCACAAGATCTTCCACCCACTGGCCTGTGATCTTCCTGCATTCGACATTGCATGTGTTTTATGAGTCTAAGAGAAATTTATAGATTGGTATTGGACATATGGTTTAATATCAGACTTATAGACTTGATCTGGGCTGGGCTGGGATGTTTTCTCAATATTCAATTGATCTTGTATATAAAGCTCTTTCTAACACACATATGAGTGTCAATGAATTTTTTTCTCTAGTCAACCTGGACTAATACACCTCGACCATGGGGGGATTCACTGGAGACTTAATCCATGTGGGGATCCTACAAATTGAATTTTGGTTTCCACTGCCATCCAGAGCTTTCTGCAAACCAGGTGTTCACAGTTTAAGCTCTGGTATTATTCCCTTCTTTGGATTTGGGTTTTATTATTGAGAATCCTTAGATCACACAGACGTGTGCTTCTTTCATATGGACTTAGATGACTGCTTGGTTAAGACAAGCCTTTAAGACCCCAGATGGTATTCTTTCTGATAGTTGGCACACTCTCTTCCCCATACTTTTCTATAACATCCAGTGATCTCTTCAAGAGGTCAAGCATCAGCAAGGCCAGGGCATTGTTCTTTGGGGCTAGAATTAAGGGTGAGCCCCAATCCATTCAGATATCTATAGTTTATACACATCTCTGGTTCATTTAAAAAATCCTTATCATTTTATGACAGAGAGACTTATAAATCATCCCCCTGGGGCATATTGACAGTGTCATTAATTAGCCAATGGTATTTAAAATGTAAGTTTTAAAATATGGTATTTAAAAGTTAGAATTTAGAACATTTGAAAAACGGTAATTTTACAAGTATAGGCTGGCTTCAGACTACAGTGCATGAATTGTTGATTCGTACAGATTAAACCCTTAAATAACTGAACACCATTTACACAAATAATGGGGGCTGGTGATAGGGCAAAATATTCAATAACACTCATTAAGAAAGGCAGAACCATGTCAACAAGATTAATACATGTCATCAGAGAGCAAGGAGGGCATTAAAATTTGGTAGTCTCTGGCAACCATCCATTGGGTGCCCTTAAAGCATGGAATCTGAACCAAAGACCAAGGACTGCCAGTTCCATAACCTTGGGATAGCAGTCAGCTGCTTCTTCTCACGCGAGGGCACTCCAGTCTTCAATCCAAGGGAGTATGTCAAGTTCATAAATCTGCTATAAGTGAGTTTGAGGTAAAGCCCAGTTCACTTAGTGGGGTTTCCACATGAAATCCTTCTGGTGTGGCCTATGAAGGATGCTGTGTGCCTAAAAAGAACACAGTATAAAATTCCAGTAGTCTCTGAGCTACTGTTCTTGCCATTCTCTTCCTAAGCATTCTCCCACCTGTAGCAACGATTGCCTTCTTAACTATTTAACCCCCAGCTCTTAAAAGAGAGAAGAAGAAAATATCATGAACACAAGGTTGATCTCTCTCTCTCTCTCAGTGGAAAACTTCAAAACAAACAAAAGTAGGGAGAAAGCATAATGAACTCTAGGTATATCACCCACCTCCCCCAAAATTTAGCTCATGATCCATCTGGTTTCCACCGCCTAGGATTTTTGGAGGCAACTCCCTTTATCCATTCAGGATAAGAATTCGTGAAAAAAGCAACAACAACCCACAACTGCAATAGTAACATTACACCCAAACAAATCATTATTGTTTCATTCTAAAAATATTTTCCACAAGTATATTGGGGGTGAGGGTGGAGAAAGATAGACACATGGGAACTCCCACCTGTCTGGTACAGACACAGTTAACATGCTATAAAAAAAAAATAAAACCAAACTCACTGCCATCGAGTCGATGCTGTCTGATAGCGAGCCTCTAGGACAGGGTTGCTAAACTGTTCCTGTGAGTTTCTGAGATGGTAACTCTTTACGGGAGTAGAAAAGTCCCAATATTCTCCTGAGGAGCTGCCTGGTGGTTTTGATCTGCTGACCTTGCGGTTAGCAGGCCAACGCATACCTACTATGCCATCGGGGCTCTCTAGTATGCACGATTCCCATTTTCTATTCTTTCGGGTTTTTCTTCAGGCATTGAGGACTCAAACTCTTACCTGGCTTTGGTGGAGACGTGGCATGTGCCAGCATGTGGAGGTCTGAACGGCCCCGGGCCATTTTGCTATGAAGAGCACACGCCCACGGGGATGGAGTTTCACACACAGAGGCAAGCATGCATTGAAGACACTGGCTCAGGAAATGTCCCTGACACCTGTGGTCTCTACTACCGTTCGAATGACCACCGTCTCAATGGCTTTGTCTTTGGGCACGCAGCAGGCACAGGTGCTGCAGCAAATTGACTGCAAGTGGCCGTGACCCTTTTCAGCACAGAGAATGTCCATTGTGTCTCCTGAGGCGCTCAGGTGAGCTGCACTCTGAACTGCTAACCACCAGGCCAACAGGTGGAAGCCAGCAGCTGCTCCAAGGAAGACAGATGAGGTCATCGACTGTAAAAATCTAAAGACGTGGAAACCCGAAGGGGCAGTTCTACCCTGTCCGACTCTGCTACCATGAGTCAGAATTGAGTCTCTGGCAGAGAGTTTGGGCTTGAACTTGGTTGTTCTCCCTATTCTTTGATGTCTTGGAAGCCAGACTCCAAGAGAGCCCACCGAAACCGATTAATGATCATCTTTTACCATCATTCAGTATTCAGCATGTTCACATTTCCCCTGTTGTTTCTTCCAGTTTTGTTTTACAGTGTGTTCTGTGAAGCAGGAACTAAAGAGGGTTCGTGCATCTCGACAAGTTGATAAATGAGAGATAGGTACCTTGAGGGTGGATTGTCTGTTTAAATAGAGCAGGGCTTGTCCAGAACAGGAGTCTCTCTCTTGCTGCATACGTACCACACAGAGAAAAGGTGACGTGGGTTTGGAAGCTACCCGTGCAGGCTGGAAGTGGTCGCAGCAACCTTGGTGACAGAGACACAGGGACAAGTTTGGCTCCACCCACCCCACCGGCCTTCCTCCTCTGCCACACCTGGCTCCAGAAATGCTGAGCAAAGGCCATAAACTCACTTTTATGCATCACCCCCCCTTACAGAGGCCTGCTTGCTTCCACTGGCTCTGTTTAGAGCCCTGGGAAGCAAGAGTTGCATCAGTCTTTGGTTAATGACCCAAATTAAGCCATCAGAATTCCTAATAAAGTTTCTGTTTTGGACAAGTTATAATAAAGTGAATAAAATGTCCACAGGAAAATAAAAGCCCTTACATTTGAGGTTGGGAATAGCATTCAGACCCTGGAGTCATGCGTCTGAGTCGCACGCAACTTCTCAATCAGGGCTCTGGGCGGGCAGAAACAAACCTACTCTTTTCCTGGGAAGCCTGGGGCCTCTGCTTTCTCACCTTGGGATCCAATGCTCTCTGGGAAGAAGGTAGGGGATTCGTCTTCAAGTATCCCAGGAAGACTAGAGAAAGAACTAGAGGGATAACCGAGAACTGGAAGACTTGTGTGCAGTTCCATATGGAGTCAGGAGGAGGCTTGGGAAGAGCCTCATGTGGAGTCTGGCTGCTTTCACTCTCCCTCCTCCCTATCCCACCTGCTGCTTTCCAACCTCTTTTGCAATTAGAGAAGTGCTTGCTAAAACAATGAGGTACAATTTTCAAAATTGAAAATCCATTTTTGCGGGATAACATTCGAATTGAAAAGAGTGTGGGGAAGAGCGCCTTCTCGAATGCCTTCTATTGGCAAGAGCGCACGACGCTGGGAAATTCTTGGAAGTCAATTTAGCAGCTCAGGGCAGCATTCTAAGTGAAAGTCTACTGCCAGTTTCCCTGAAGACAATAGACATGTGCACAACTATATGAGCAGAACACTCATCGCAATATTCTTTGTTCCAGTGAAAAATCAGAAACAAATGAAAGCCAACAACCTGGCTATCATCAGAGAGACCCTGTAGGACAAGGAGAACCACCCCTGCGGGTTCCTGGCGGTGAATCTTTCTGGGAGCAGAAGTTTCCTGTTCTCCCTCAGAGTGACTGAGGGGTTCACACTGCTGTAACCCACCACGCCATCAGGACTCCTTAAAGAACAGAGAGGGGAAGGGCTCATAGATTATGGAAGAGCCAAGATATGAGCCACAAACAGCCATGTGAAAACAGAACAGTCTCGTGTGGTTCTGTAGAAGCCTTGGGTCAAGCAAATGGTTCATGTGCTCATCTCCGAAAAAAGACCTCATGGAGGATGCACACTGGTCCAGATGGATCCGGAAACACAGGGAATCCAGGACAGGTGACCCCCTTTAGGACCAGTGCTGAGAGTGAACCTACCGGGTGGGGTGGAAAAGGGGTAACTGATCGCAAGGATCTGCATGTAACCTCCTCCCTGGGGGATGGACAACAGAAAAGTGGGTCAAAGGAGACATCCTACAGTGTAAGACATGACAGAATCATAATAATATATAAATTATCAACGGTTCATGAGGGAGTGAGAGTGGGGAGGGAGGGGAAAAATGAGGAGCTGATATCAAGGGCCCAAGTAAAAACCAAATGTTTTGAGAATGATGATACCAACAAATGTACAAACGTGCTTGACACGATGAATGGATGCGTGGATTGTGATAAGTTGTACGAGTCCCAATAAAATGAGTTTTTAAAAAGACCTGCTGATCTTCTTCTGAAAAATCAGCTATCTACAACCTTACAGCAGTCTACTCTCCCACATGCTGACTTTCCATGATCTGGAATCAGTTTGGTGGCAACTGGTTACTGGAACAGTTCGGTATGTCCTGACATGGAAGAATATTTCAAAAATACGACTCAGGCAGTAAAAGCAAGTTGAAGAATAGTACAACGACATATGGAGTCCTAGTGGCATGTGACCTAGAGCTGGGCTGTGAACCTCGAGGTCAATCCTACCAGCCAAACGGAGGGAGAAAGTTCGGTGCTCGCCCGTCGTCTTCCCGCGGCGAATGGTGGTGAGATGGAGCACGAGGCTCGGCCGGGCTCCTGTAGCAGATCCTCAGCCTGAAGCTAGTGCCGCGGGTGGGCAACGGGACCCTGTACCCCAACTCCACGTCTCTCTGCTCCTTCCCAGGACACCTGGGCTTCATTCCCAGCCAATGCCCCTCAGATGTCGCCATCACCTTCTCAGTGAGTGGAGTCTAGTGTGTTATTATAATGCTCAATAGGTTTCAGCAGAGCTTCCAGAAAAAAGACATAGTAGGAAAAAAGGTCTAGCCACGGACTTCCAAAAATCAGTAAGTGAAAGCTCTGTGGAGCACAGTAGTCTGATCCGTGGTCAAAGCGTGGGCATGGCACAGGACAAGCGTTTCATTCCATCGTGCAGGGGTCACCGTGAGTCAGACCACCAGGAGAGCGGCTAGCACAACAATATTGCGGCAGATCCCAGCATGTTAAAAATCAAAATGATGATCTGGTTGCTCGGGTTGTCCCCAAGGAACCTGAGATTACTTTGGTCAGTCATAACAAAATTACGTGGCCTCCTGGAGACCTTATCTGAAGAATGATGTATTCAATATGCATGACTGGACCAACTTAGTCTGGTTTTTGTTTTTTTATTTTTCCTCCAATGATTTGTTTTGAAGGAGGCCCTTTTGACTGCTGAACTACAAGCTTCGAAACCACCAGCTGCTCTGCCGGAGAAAGAAGAGGCTTTCTACTCCCTTAAAGAATTAGTCTCATAATAATTATTTATAAACTATCAAGGGACCAGGGGTGGGATCGGGGAGGGAGGGGGATGGGGGGAAAAAAAGGGAAACCGAGCTGATTCCAGGAACCCAAGTGGAAGGTGAATTATGAGAGTGACGAGTGCAACGAATGTATAAGGGTGCTTTGCTCATTTGATGTATGTACAGATTGTGATAAGAGCCTTATGAGCCCCAATAAAAAGATTTAAAAAAATAAAATAAAATAAAAATGATTAGGGCAAAGAATGTACGGATGTGCTTTATACAATTGATGTATTTATATGTATATGTATGGATTGTGATAAGAGTTGTATGAGCCCCTAATAAAATGTAAAAAAATAAATTAATTAATTAAAAAAAAATTAGTCTCAGAAACCGACAGATCCGATTCTCCCCTGCTCTGTGGGGTCGTTATGCGTTGGAGTTGACTATGGCAGTGAGATTTGTTTTGAGAAACTGAAAACCTACTGAAGATTTGGAAGAGAAGCACAATGAATACCTGATAAATCCTTGTTTACATTTGTACTGTTTTTACTGTATTAATATTCTTAGTTACATTACTGATATTTTGATGCTACTGATTTCTCCTTATGTGTGGATATAGATGCATGTCTATATAGACACACATGTCTGCATGGGCATGAACACCACGTTTGTGTTGTGTTTTAGATCACACCCATGTCTTGTTTGTGGGATGATTTGCGAATGTGTTGCTGGTGCCCTGGATCGTGTGACCCCACATGTCTCCTGTGAGAAGAACGTTTTTATCACAGCGACCAAAATAACACACCCAAGCAGTTGAACATGGAACAGACACTGCGAGCTAATATACAGAATTAACCTAAATGTCCCTAGATGTCGGAATACTGTTGATTAAGTTTTTTTTATTCTATGAACTAATCCAAAAAGTATGCATTGCAGTTAGTTGTCATGTCACTTTTCTGTCGTTTGTCAGTGAGACAATCTATAGGGGGGTATTTTGAAATGGTTGTCTCTCTGACTTATAGTTGCCACCTGTTCCTATCTTTAAGAAAAAACATTTTTTTAAGAGAAAAGATTGAGGTCACTGGGTTTGGGGAAATAATTTTAACATTACATCATAGCAAAGGATCTGTTCCTGGGGGATTGCTTTGCTTTCAGAAACTGGTCTGCAAGCTTGGTTTATGGAGCCTGTGGCTATATGCATTCTGGGGGAACCAGCAGGGATCATTCACTCGATAAGAGCACATGTGTTCCAGCACAGATGTTGGGCTTAGGGTGCAATAAGGACCTTAAGGTGGTGAGCATGTGGTGGGTAAACACATCCTACTGGTCACCTCTCACAATTGTTGAAATGATGGCTCGAATAGACGTGTGAAGTGTAATCTTGTTTCACACTGCTCAAAGTGAATTCCGCCCATTACCCCGATCTAGCATGGTTCATGTTGGCCCCACTGAAAAGATTACTTGTACTTTATGCCAACTCATTATGGAACAATCATTGCTCTGAAATACTCTGTAGGTGATCGCTACCAGGAAGTTTCAAATTGATTTTTTAGCTTAACCTGCATTTGCAATCTAGCCATTTAGAGGTCTGCGTCACTCTGTTGTGAAGTGAATTTTGTCCCCCCATGAATCATGTTTTGTAAACCCCATTTGGGAATGAGTTGTCATTGTTCTGCTAATGAGACAGGATTCACTTAGAATATATTTTAAGTCTGTCTTTTTGAAATGCAAGAAAGATTGAACAAACAAGCATAGCAAAGGGGGCGGGGGTTTGATGCAAAGCCACTTGGAGATCCCCAGGGAACCAGGAGCCCAAGTTGAAGAGACCACAGATCTTTTCCCAGAGTCAAAAGGGAAGAACTCTTTCCCCTACGACTACTGCCCTGCATTCAGAATTCTAGCCTCCTAACCTGTGAGAAAATACACTTGTGTTTGTAAAAAAAAAAAAAAAAGAAAGTTATGGCTGTTTGCTCCCACAAATATTTATGGTTATGAAACCCCACATAGGTTTAGATCTGTCATAATTGTCTTGATGGCTATAGGATGGGGGTTGATAGATAGATAGGTAGATAGATAGATACAAACACATACATACACACACATGCGCACATACACACACGCGCACGCACACAAACACACAGGTAGTCTTCAGTAAGTTCCTGGGAAATGCTTATTATGAAAAAACCATGCATGGATTTAAAAAAATTTTTAAACCAAAATAAACTTAGGTTGTGTTGTTAGGTGCCATGAAGTCAGTTCTGGCCCATAATGCTCTATGCACAACAGAAGGAGACACTGCCTGGTCTTACACCAGCCTCCCAATTATTCCTGTGCTTGAGCCCAGTGTTGCAGCCACGGTGTCCATTCACCTCCTTGAGTCCTTCCCCTCCTTCACTGCCCCTCCACTTTCACCAAACATGATGTCCTTCTCCAGAGACTGGTCTCTACTGACAACATGTTCAGAGCACATGAGAGGAAGTCTCGCCACCCTTGCCTCTAAGGAGCACTCTGGCCATACTTTTTCCAAGACAGATCAGTTTGTTCTTTGTGCATCGTGTTTTCAACATTTTCCTCCAGCACCAGAATTCAAATGCATTGGTTCTTCTTTGGTCGTCCTTATTCAGTATTCAATTTTCACAGGCATAGGAGGCTCTTGAAAATACCATGGCTCGATTCAGGCACACTCTCGTCCTCAAAGCCACATCCTTGCTTTGCAGTACTTTCCAGAGGTCTCGTGCAGCAGATCTACCCAATGAAATGCATTGTTTGGTCTCTTGGCTGCTGCTTCCATGAACATTGATGGTGGATCCAAGCAAGACAAACTCTTTGACAAGTGCAAACTTTCCACCATTGATCATGATGTTACTTATCGGTCCAGTTGTGAGGATTTGCGTTTTCTTTTTATTGAGTTATGATCTATACTGAACAAACCTGTTGCTGTCTTGATTGAATTAACTTGATCCTGTCTGAATAGACTCTCATTCGAGGCCCTAAGAAGGAGAAGACATCAGTTTTAAAAGACCCCCGTCAGAGTAATATGCATTTTACTAAAATTGAAGACGAAATATAAAATTTCTAGTGATGCTTGGGTAAAAGAATGGTGACATCATTGATGCTTTATTAAAAAGTTTATAGAGACAATGCCCCAAAGTTACCAGCAGTTTTCAAGTGAATGATTTGCTTTTAAGAAAGGCTGAGATGGTGTTGAAGATGAAACCAGCAGCAGGCTGCTTGTGAACAAACAAATCAATCTTGTTCATACCCTAATTAAAGGGGGCAGCGATCACAGTGAGATCGATAATAGCCAACATCCTAGACATCTCCACTGGTTCTGCTTACACAATCCGGATTGAAAAATTAAAGTTGAGCAACCTTTCTGCTCGAAAGGGCCCCAAACTCAAGCACCTCGGTCATCCGCGCCCCTTACGATAAGGCAGAGCTCTCGATGGAAAGTGCAAGCAAGTGGCATCAAGATACGGGAGCATTTCTTCAAAGCATGGTAACAGGGAATAACACGTGGCTTTCCCAGTACGATCCTGACGACAAAAGCACTAACCAATAGTGGGAAGTGCTCCAGTGGGAGCAAGGCCCCTGGCAACAAAGAGTTAGCAGAAAAAACATCAAAAACCTCCCCAGAGTCCTTTTCCACTATGACAATATCCTTGCTCATTTCCCTCATCAAGCAAGGGCAAACTTCTGTAAGAAGTTGTGATGGGCAATCACTAAGTGTCTCTCTCTACCTTACTATCTTGATTTGACGCCTTCCGACTTCTTTTTGCTTCCTCATTTTTAAAAACCTTTCAGCGCACTCATTTCCCTTCAGTTCATAATGTAAAGGGGACTTCGTGGACACGACTAGACTCCTGGGACCCGCAGTTCTTTGGACGGAGGGAGCTGGCGTTGTCACTTATAAAAGCTCCTTAGCCCGCATGGAACTGGACGCTGAGAAAGAAGGTTAAGTTTTCATTCCCTTCTCCCACTTCAGAACGACCGTGGAAATGAAACGAAAAGATAATGGAATGTTTCCATGCCTTTCGTGGAACAGTTGCTGCAGAGAAACAGACCAAACTAAAACCCCTGACCTTCCAGCTCAGCCTCCACTTTTTATCAAAAGCCTGTTTCTCAGCTCACCACAAATGGCTCAAATATCCTTGATCTTTAAAAGAAAAAAATTCTTGCCAGGATTGCAAATGGCTGGCTCCCCGATGTGCTATCAGCAGCAAGAGTGTCCTATTGCTAAGAGATTAACAGCAGGCTCCCCCAGCGCGCTCTGCCTGTTTGAGTCCTGGTTCCACCGGACACTAGATGTGTGAAACTGAAGTCAGTTCACCTCTGGGCCTCAGTGTCCTCATTTCTGAGAGAGATTCTTTTTTCCCTTAGAGCTTGTTTTGACAATTAAACGACTTACCATGCGTGGTCATGACTTTTCTGTTAGTTTGTCATACTGTGGTGGCTGAGCGCTGCCACAATGCTGGGACCTTTGTCACCAGGATGCGTCACCAAGGTTTCAGCTCCCAACAGGCCTACCCAAAGTGAACGGGTTTCAAAGGGAAGCAGCTTCCAGATTAAGAACAGACCGCAAAGAAGGGATAGGCAGTCCACTTCTAAGGAATTAACCACTGAAAGCCTTGGGGACCGAAGGGAAGCATTGTCAGGTACTGAATACCTCATGGAAAGAAGCAGAACATCGTCAGAGATAGTGCCCGAGGAGCCCCTCAGGTTGGAAGGCACTCAAAAAATGACTGAGACATCAGGATTGAAGGGAGGCTTATTAACCTGCAATAGGCAAATGACTCAACGTTGCTTGCTGAAAGTGAGGAGGGCTTGAAGCCTGTGCTGGTGAGTGGCAGCCTTCAGTGTGGATTACAAGTCAGTGCAAAGAGACCCAAATCCTCACAACCGGATCAGTAGATAACATCAAAGTAAACGGAGAAAAGATTGAAGTTGTCAAGGATTTCATCTTGCTTGATTCTACAATCAATGTTCATGGAAGCAGCAGCCAAGAGATCAAACAATGCATTTCACTGGACAAATCTGCTGCACAAGACCTCTTTAAAGTGTTGAAAAGCAAGGATGATACTTTGGGGACTAGAGGTGCCTGACCCAAGCCATGGTATTTTCAGTCACCCCATAGGCATGTGAAAGTTGGACATTGAATAAGGAAGACTGAAGAATTGATGGATCCAAGTTATGCTGACGGCAAAGAATCTTTAAAGTACCATGGACTTCTAAAGAACAAACAAATTGGTCCTGGAAGAAGTAAGGCCAGAATGCTCCTTTGAGACAAGGATGGTGAGACATCATCTCAAGTATTTTGGAAATGTTGTCTGGAGAGACCAGTCTCTGAAGGACATCTTGCTTGCTAAAGTGGCGAGGCAGCGAAAAAGAGGAAGACCTTTGACAAGATGGATCGACACATCAGCAGCATCGATGGGCTCAAACATAAGCATAATTGTGCGGCTGGCCCAGGACCGGCAGTGTCTCGTTCTGTTTTTCACAGGGTCGCTATGAACAAGGACTGACTCAACAGCACCTGACAACAACAATATATGAAAAGCTTATAGAAAATGCCCAGAATGTAGCATGTGCCGAGTGTTACCTGTTACTATAAATAACAATAAAACCCTTCTGAGAAGGAGTTAAGGAATCTATTAACATAGTAGATAAGCAACCAACAGGTGGGTAGTTCAAGCCCACAAGCCACTCTAAGGGAGGAAGATGTGGCGATCTTTTTCAATAAAGATTACAACCTTTGACCTTTATAGAGGTCTAAATACAGACATGTACATATGTAAATATATGTAAATATATGATGGGGAAATAGATCTATGTGCATATATTTATAGGTTTAATACTAAGGTAGCAGATGGACATTGGGCCTCCACTCAAATACTCCCTCAATGCAAGAACACTCTGTTCTATTAAACTGGCATTCCATGATGCTCACCTTCCAGACATGATCACTAAAGACAAATCAGGTGCATAAGCAAATGTGCCCAGCTATCAAAAGATATATCGTTTGGAGTCTTAAAGCCTTGAAGGTAAACAAGCAACAAAGTCCACATGGAAGAAGCACAGCAGCCTATGTGATTATGAGGTGTCGATGGGATCAGGTATCAGGCATCAAAGAACAAAAAATAATATCATTGTGAATCAGGGGGAATGCAGAGTGGGGACCCAAAGTCCATCTGTAGGCAAGTGGACATTCACTTACAGAAGGGTCTCAGGGAGGAGACGAGCCAGTCAGGGTGCAGTTTAACACCGATGAAACATACAACTTTCCTCTAGTTATTTAATGCTTCCTCCCCCCACTATCATGATCTCAATACTACCTTACAAATCCGGCTAGATGAGAGGAGGTACACTGGTACAGATCAGAGCTGGAAACACAGGGAATCCAGGACAGATAAACTCCTCAGGACCAATAATGAGAGTGTGATAACAGGAGGGAAATGGGAAGGTGGGGGAGAAAGGGGAAACTGATTATAAGGATCTACATATAACCCCCACCCTGGGGGATGGACAACAGGAAAGTGGGTGAAGGGAGACATTGGACAGTGTAAGACATGACAAAATAATAATAATTTATAAATTATCAAGGATTCGTGAGGGAGGGAGGGTGGGGGAGGGAGGGGAAAAATGAGGAGCTGAAACCAAGGCCTCAAGTAGAAAGTAAATGTTTTGAGAATGATGATGGCAACAAATGTACGTGCATGACACAACGGATGGATGTATGGATTGTGATAAGAGTTGTACGAGCCCCCAATAAAATGATAAAAAAAAAAAAAGATTGCAGCCTTTGAACCCTTACAGGGCCATCTACTCTGCTCTCTAGGGTCGCTGCGAGTCACAGCTGACTGGGTCCCTATAGTTTGATGGACTAATAGCATTGAGCATTTTTCATGTGCTTCTCTTACAAACTTATTATTAATTGGGAGTTAATACATATAGCATATCATTCTACAGTTCAATCATGTCGAGCAGTATTGTGCAATTGCTACTGCAATCAGGTTCCAAACATTCTTTTTCTTCCTGGACTCCTTCCATCATCTCCCTTTTACCACCCACCCTCACCCAACCCCCATCTTGTGCTTCTGAACCTCTTAGGAGCCTGGTGGCCTAGAGGTTACATCTTGGGCTGCTAACCGCAAGGTCAGAAGTTGGAAACCACCCAGGGAGAAAGATTGTAAAGAGTTACAGTCTCAGAAACTCACAGGGACCGTTCTACCAACCCTGCCTAGAGGGTCAACATGGGTCAGAATTGACTTAATGACAGTGATTTTATGAACCATTAAAAATATCATTTTACTGGGGGCTCATACGACTCATCACAATCCATACATCCATCCATTGTGTCAAGCACATTTGAACATTTGTTGCCCTCATCATTCTCAAAACGTTTTCTTTCTACTTGAGCCCTTGGTATCAACTCCTCATTTTTCCCCTCCCTCCCCGCTCCCCTTTCCCTCATGAACCCTTGATAATTTATAAATTATTATTTTGTCATGCCTTTCACTGTCTGACATCTCCCTTCACCCACTTTTCTGTTGTCTGTCCCCCAGGGAAGGGATTATATGTAGATCCTTGTAATCTGTTCCCCCTTTTTACCCCACCTCCTGCCACCCTCTTGGTATCGCCACTCTCACCCCTGGTCCTGAAGGGATCATCTGTCCTGGGTTCCCTGTGTTTCCAGTTCCTGTCTGCACCAGTGTCCATCCTCTGGTCTAGCCAGATTTGTGAGGTGGAATTGGGATCATGGCCTTCTTCAGAAGCCCCCTATCCCCAGCTGCCAATTTCGCTCCATTCAGGTCTGTCTGTGCTCTGTAAACATTCTAAGGAGGTTTTCTGCCACAGACTTGCCCAATCAATGTTCATGGAAAGCAGCAGTCAAGAAAGGAAATGTAGTCTATTCTGTTGGGCCACTCGATTGCACCAGTGTTAAAGGGGGAAGATGTCCCTTTGAGGACTAAGATGGGTCCGACCCAAGCCAAGTCACCTCGTATACATTCCACAGCTAGACAAAGGACAAGGAAGACTACAGACTGGACACCTTTCAGGATGGTGTTGGCAACGGATGTTGAAAACACTGGTCTGACAAAAGAACGAACAATCTCTCGGAGGAAGCATAGTCCCAATGCTTCTTAGAAGCGAGGACGGCGAGACGTCATCTCATCGTACTTTGGGCTCCATGGAAACGGACATCGTGCTTGGTAAAGTAGAGGGTAAGGACGTGAGTGAATAAGTGAATGAATGAAACAAGGAAGGCCCTCGGTGAGATGAATGGACAGTGGCTGCCACAAGATGAGGAGGGCATAGGATGAGGCCGTGTTTCATTCTGTTGCATAGAATATCGCTTCGGGTCGGAACCAACTCAACGGCACCTGACAACAAAGGACAGAGTCTTGAGGATCTTAAGCGCTGGTTTTTGAAGACGTCCTGTGGTTAAGACGCTGCCTTCCGATGCCAGACAGCCTGGGCTCAAAGCTGAAGTCCGCCACATGCTGTCCATATGCTCCCCTCCGCTTCACCGTCCACATCGTAAGATGGGGATAACAGACGCTCTGCGGTAAATGGTTATTGTGAGAATTGAGTAATACTTGTCAAGTGCTTAGAACAAAGTCTGGCATGTCGTAAACAGCTATAAATGGTAGCTATTACTATTAAAGCAAAGGAAAGAGGAGTCGAAGGGGAAAGTCATAAATGCCAGAGACAGCCTCAAGATCAGTTACAAAAATAAGAATGAGGAGAAGAAAAACCCAAACCAAAAACCTGTGCAGGAACTTTGAAACCAGCTTTATTTATTGAAGTCAGAAACTGGAGAGAAACAACCCAGATGCTCTTCAGTGTGTGTGTGTGTGTTTTAAACATTTGATGATAATCCACATCGTAGTGTGGTTAGTTCAACAACAAAGGAGAACACGTGTTTATACACCCAACAACCTGGATGACTCTCACACAAATCATGCTAAGTGAAAATGCTCCTTCCAAAGCCCGACACATTGTTTGATTTCCTTTCTGTAATATCCTTTAAATGATGGGCTGGAGAAATGGAAAACTGATTGGTGGTTGCCAGGCGCTAGGGAGCCCCGTCATCGTGATGGAACTACTCCCTAGCTTAACGCTGTCCAAGCCAACATCCTGGTCGTGGTGCTGCGATGTGCTCTTTGGAGGATGCTGGGTAACGGGCCTGTTTCTGACAACAGCAGGGGGATCTACAATGACCTCAAATTGAAAGTGTGCTTTAACAGTGGGAACACTGGTTTCGCCCCCATTTCCTTCCTTGCCTACTTTTGTGCATGGGTGTGTGTTTAGTGTGTAGCACGTGCCCACGTTGTAGTGTCGATCCTCCCATCGTGGCTGATTCCAGCTGTCACTGGCGACCAGGAAACCTGACCCGGGAGGAAAGTGCATAGGAGTGCTCACAAGCCCGTGCAGACCAGCAAAGCTGTGTGCCCCATTAGTCTGGCCCAAGTTAGAAAGGTTGGCAATGTCGTGTGTTGGGATGGTCGGGGGGAAGAGCTTGGGGGCCTTGCCTTGGGGGCCCGGGTGTGTTGTTTTGCTCTTTGGGGAGGGCAACACCACCTGTGTTGTTAAAAATGGTAGAAGCTATGCCTTTGCACCCAGCTTCAAATTTCGGTGGATCCCACGTTACAGAAATACTCGTGCAAGCACCTTAACCAGCTGCTGTCACGTCTGTTCCTACAGGGACAGAGCTGAAATACTTCACAGGGTTTCTGACCCTGTAAATCTTTGTCAGAAAAGAGTGCCTCCTCTTCTCGCCCAGAGGCTGGTGGTTTTGAATCAACGAACTCTTGGTTGGCAGCTTCATGCTCAACCCGCTGCACCTCCAGGGTTCCTTTGGTGAAAGATGCAAAAGTTGCTACCTATTGCAGCCGTTATTTGAAGCATCGGGAGGGCAAGTCATCAAGTATTCCTAAAGATCAGAGAAACCTTATTAAACAAATACATCAAAATGTGAAGTGATTGTTTCTCAACATATCTTCTATGTAGGTCTGTATACTTCTGACGGCAGTGTTTCCATCTTGCCAACTCGCCCTCAAAGAATCCCGTACTCTTCCACTGACACCAGGTCCAACAGCAGGCTTCACATCCGACAGGGGCTCCAGTTGTGCTCTTTTTCAATGTTCAGAGGTTGGGGAGCAAATCCAAATATGAAGGGGCAAGCTCAGAGCTGCAGAGTGGAGAGTTTAAAGCTTCCCAAGGACGTGCTCATAGGTCAGCCCTTGCCACCCTCAACAAACAAATGCGTGCATTGCTGTTATGGACAAAATGTTCTTCAGCACTAGTTTGCCATTGTAGTCTCTCATCTCCTCAGAACACTGCCCCAATAAGCCACTGTGATTGTCCTGTACCTTTCTAGAAAATCGATCAAGTTTTACCCTTTGGGAATCTTCCTCTAAAATAAGTCACCATAACTTGAGTTGACCTGTACATCTTGAAATTAACTGGCCCAACAGAGCCCCTCGGAAGCCACTGCTCTGACTGTTAGGTCGAGTTGGCACATGGGGACCGTGTGTTCAACAGAAGGAAACACTCCCTAGTCCTCTGCCGTCTTCACAATTGTTGCTATGCTTGAACCTTGTGGTTGCGGCCATGGTGTCAATCCATCTCTTCAATATGCAGCTGACACGCCCCTCCTTGCTGCAAGTAAGGAGAACGTGAAGCGCTTGCTGATACAGATCAAGGAGTGCAGACCTTCAGTCTGGAGGACGACTCAATGGAAAGCTAACAGAAGTCATACCAACTCGATTGCTACGGATTTACACCCTTGGATCCACCACTAGCACTCTTGGGAGCAGCAGTCAAAAGAGCAACTGACACGTTGCATTGGGTAAATCTGGTGCACAAGATATCATTAAAGTGCTGAGGAGTAAGGGTGTCGCTGGGAGAACTAGGGTGTCCTTGACCCGAGCGAAGGCGCTTTCAATCACCACACTGTCAAAGTTGGACACTGAATGAGGGAGCCCGAGGAAGAGCCAACGCATGTGAATTGCGGTGCTGGTGAACTATACGGAAGGTGCTGGCCACAGAGCTATGCTGAAACCTGTCTTATTTGGAATACGCCCAGACAGACATGAGCTGGAACCTTAGCAGCAATGCTTTTTGACTTACTCTCCTATTGAAAAAGAGTAGACTTTTCATTGACAAGAGAATGGTTACAGAGTTGATGATGTATCTGAGCTGTGGAATGCTATTAATCAATTAAAACAAAGTGCACACAGGGAGGGAGAGCCAAGCTATCTGAATGCAAAAAGTCTGCTGGCACACTGTGTGTAACAAGAGTCTATTAAGCAATAACTACTACAAAATACCTTTTGCATGTGGACAAGAAATACAGAGAGACACCCTTCCCAAATAAGGTAAATAAAAGTTAAAAACCAAATGCATTACCATTGACGATGTTGGTTGTGGGAGTTACATAATCTGTTGCTAATTTGAGACTTAAGAGTGAAGGGGTGGAGTTTAGCCTGTCACTCAGGTCCCAGCTTGATGACTTCATTTGGAGGCACAAAGGAGATAAATAGTTCGCTGGAGACACTCCCTGCGAGACATTACTGAGGATGAGCCTGATGGAGCTACGCTGATGCAGCCAGAGCCCTGGGAGCTGGAGAAGCCACATGGAGACCCCTGTCAGTGCTGAGATGCTTCCATGGCCACTGGATCCCCAAGACTTTTCCCCCACTGGCCTGTGATCTTCCTGCATTCGGCATTATTGCATGGCTGCGTGAGTCTAAAGAGGAATTTATGGATGAGTATTGGGCATGTGGGCTAATATTGGGCTTATGAACTTGATTTGGACTTGGCTGGGATGTTTTGTTAAGGTACATTTACTCTTCATATAAATTACTCTTTCCTAAACACATGAGTGTCTATGAATTTGTTTCTCCAGTCTACCCAGACGAACACACTGGTTCATCCAGGTCTGATAAGACAGAACAGAACCGTGCTGGAGGGTTCCCAAAGCTGTAAGTTTGCAGGGTATTGTCAGGTTTTTCTCCCATGAATGCACTGGTGGGTTCTAAGTGTTGATCTTCTGTTTAGCAGACAAACCCCTAACTACTACACTCCTAAGCCAAATTCACATTCACTGAGTCAATTCTGACTCGTAGAAGCCCCATAGGAAGGAGCAGAACTGCCCCAGTGGATTCCCGGGTACAAACCTGTCGGGAGCAGAAAGCCTTCTCTTTCTCCCTCAAAGCAGTTGGTGCGTTGCATTGCTCACAATCACCAGCTCTAAGAGAAATGCAAATTAAAACAACAACAAAATGCCACCTCACACTGAGACTGGTGGTAAAATTCAAACAAACGGAACATAACGAATGTTGGAGTGATTAGAACCCTCATACACTGCTGGTGGGGTTGCAGAACTGTGCAGCCACTGTGGAAAGCAATATGGAGCTTCCTTAAACAAATGTGAATAAAAATACGATATGATCCAACCATCTCTCTACTCAGTACATACCCCCCCAAAAATCAAGAACAAACCCACAAACAGATCTATGCGTCCCCCTGTTCACTGCAGCAGCATCCATAGTAGCAAAGGGTAGAAACAGCCACAGTGCTGCCTGTGGAGGAATGGCTGGAGAAAGCCTGGTTTGTGCATATTGATATGCACACACGAGAATACACCGTGCATCCCTACAGAACAACGAGGAAGCTCTCAAACACCTCATGCCGTGGACACATTTGGAAGACACGCTCAACGAAGTTTGGTCAACCTCATAAGGAACAATATTCTATGAGACCACTACGATTAAAGAACGCAAAACCAAGGGGGATGACTTTCACACCAAAGAAAGGGACTTCGATGGTTAAAGGAGGCTGGTGGTATGGGGGCGGTGCAGGAAGAGAGGGGAGGCGAGAGAAAAGAAATAAACAAGTTTAAAATTGAAAGGAGTATTGCTTATAAATTTTCTAAAACTAATGATTGGGCCCAGGCAGGACTGAACAAAGACCATTTCGCAATCTTCAGAAGGTGGAGGGTGTATCTAGCTCTAAAAAGAGGGAGGGCTGGTCGTTAACAAAGTCTGAGGCTCAGATCATAAATCGTCTCAGTGAGAAGGGAGAACTAGGTGTTGGGAAAAACAAAGGGGGCTGCAGAGACAAGTTCTTTGAACTGGGGTGTTCTCAAGTCTGGCTCCCCTAGGCCCTCCCATGGGCCTGCTTTCCCTGAGATCACGATTGGGGTTTGAGACAAAGTTTACAGAGCAAGTTAGATTGCTTTTCCGTGAACAGCATATCGACGTTTGGTTCCATAGCCATTCCCGCGTTATCACAGCCTCTGCCCACCGCTCCCTGGGCGCCTGTTTCTGTGTCCGCCGGCCCTGCTGCCTCTGCGTTTGGGGACAGGTGCTGCGCTTTCGGTCTGTGTCAGGGGTGGGACCAATCAGCACCAGCTAGCATCACACGCCTCAGCAAACAAGCAGTTCCGGCCATCATGTAAGGGATGCGTTCATTACGTCTTTTGACCACATATAGCAGGTTAATGCTTAAGTTGGTGATCTCGTATGGCACTCCCATGATGTCACATGTCTGCAAATGGCCCCTGCAGAAACCGAATCCCCCATTCGTGGTGTGCACGGTTGATTATTCTAAGGAGCACGTTCCTCACAAGGATTTTCCGGCTCACTTTGTAGGCCTGTCATTTGTGAGTTCTTGTTTTTAAAACAGCTTTATTGAGCGACCTATCATTCACACAACATAAGATTCACCCCCTGAAAACGTACGGTTCTGTGGGTTCGCATCTTGGCAGTTTCAAAAGCACCAGCAAGAAAGAAAGTTGAGAACATTTCCACCACCGCAGCTAGAGGCAGCTAGAAGCTCTGCACTGTTGGCTGCCGCCTCGTCCCTCACCCCGGCCCCAGGAACCATTCATCTATCCGTAGATGTGCCTTTTCCGCTCATTTCACACAAATGGAAGCATGCAGTGGGGGCCTTCCATGTCTGACTGCTTTCATTCAGCAAAGCGTTGTCAAACTTCATCCATACTGTGGCATGTACCAGTACTTCTCTCTTCTATCTTAATAATTTTCCATTGTATAAATGCACCACATTTTGTTTGTCCATCTTGGACCATTTCCATTTTCTGATTGTTATGAATAATGCTTCAAAGTGTACAAGGTTTTGTGTGAACATATATTTCAGTTCTTTGGGGGAATACCAAAAATTGCTATTTGATTGGGAGAAGGGACACCTGGCCTTTCAGACTGAAGACTTTTCTCAGATATCTAGTGAACCTTACCTAACTGACTCAACTCACCGTGACCCTACAGGACAGGGTAGAACCACCCCTGTGGGTTTCTGAGACTGTAACTTTTTTTGTAATAAATCATTTTATTGGGACTCCTACAACTCTCATCACAATCCATACATACATCAATTGAGTAAAGCACCCTTATACATTCATTGCCCTCGTCATTCTCAAAATTCGCCTTCCATTTGGGTTCCTGGAGTCAGCTCATTTTCCTTTTTTCCCTCCCCCTCCCTCCCCAATCCCCCCTCCCTCATGAACCCTTAATAATTTATAAATTATTATTTTATCTTATCTTACACTGCTTGGCGTCTCCCCTCACCCACCTTCCTGTTGCCCATCTCCCAGAGAGGAGGTTACATGTAGATCTCTGAGATCGGTTCTCCCTTTCTACACCCCCTTCCTTCCCTGTGTCGCCACTCCCACCGCTGGTCCTGAGGGGTTCACCGTCCTAGATTCCCTGTGTTTCCAGATCCCTACTGCAACGCTGTGCATCCTCTTGTCTAACCAGGTCTGCAAGGCAGAATTGGGATCATGATAATTGGTGGGGAGGGGGGAGGGAGGACGCGTTCAAGAACTAGAGGAAGGTTTTGCATTTCATTGTTGCTACACTGAACCCTGACTGACTCATCTCCTCCCCACGACCCCTCTGCAAGGGATGTCCACCTGTCTACAGATGGGCATTGGGTACCCATCACGCACTCCCCTCATTCACGGTGATGTGATTTTTTTCCCCACGCCTTTGTTGTCCCCTCGACCCTTCATGATCACACATGTTGGTTTGCTGCTTCCATGTGGGCTTTGTTGCTTCTGGGTTAGATGGCCGCTTGTTTACTTTCAAGCCTTTAAGTCCCCAGATGCTATATCTCTCAATAGCTGGGCACCATCAACTTTCTTCACCATGTTTGCTTATGCACACGTCTGTCTTCAGTGATCATGTCTGGAAGGTGGGTATCACGGAATGACCTTTTAGCTGAGCAAGGTGCTATTGTATTGAGGGAGTGTGTGCGAGGAGGCCCAATGTCCACCTGCTACCCTACTACTGAACCTATAAATAGATGCACATAGGTCTATTTCCCCCATAATCATAAATATATTTACATATGTACATGTCTGTATTTAGGCTTCTATGTATGCCCTACTCCTTTCCTCTATTTCCTTACGCTTTCCCCCTGTCCCACTACCATGTTCAGCCTTCATTCTGGTTTCAATTATTCCTCTCAGTTACCTTGCCCTTGGTCACTCCCTACCAGTCCTCAATCCCCTCCCTGGCACTGGTTTTGAACCACTCACTTTTCCCTTGTCCTGTGTTGGCCAACACCTCCTCCCTTCCCCTACCTCCCACGCTTTCATGTCCCTCCTGGCCCGTTGGTCCTGCTATTTTCTTCTCACATTGTTTGTCCAGCCTATCTTATCTAGGTGGACCTGCAGATATAGTAATATGTGCATACAAATGCAGATGGCCGTGACAGCACCCAAGTGGCACCTAAGAACATGGCATCAGCAGCAGCAGCAACACCGACACGCTGACAGACAAAAAAGCCACTGACATACAAAATTTACAAGAGAAAAAAACAAAACAAAACAAAAAGACAGCAAAAAAAAATTCTGTTAGTAGTTCGAGGTCTGTTTGTTGGCCTTTAGGAGTGTTTTCCAGATGAGTCTGGTAGGGTGCCACGTCCTGGCCCCAAAGTCCATCCTTTATACTCCCTCAGGATCTCCTTGCTCTGCTTCCGCTCCATTGCACAACCCCAGTGTTTGCCTCAGTGTGGTGGGGTCAGCTGGGTCGCACATCCCACACTGTGAGGCTGTAACTCTTTAGGAGAGTAGAAAGCTTCATCTTTTGAACTGCTCACCTTTTGGTTAGCTGCCCAGGACATAACTCACTAAGCCACCAGGGCTCCTGTTTATATTTAACTTCTCCAATTTCCTTTTGTTCCCCCTTTTCTTAAAACAGTTTGATTAGCATCCAGTTCACATACCATATGCTTCAATGGTTTGAATATATTAAAAAGAATTGTGCATAAATTCTCAAATTTTATATCCTCACTCCCTATACCAGTCTTTCAAGATGCCTCAAGATTAAAAGATTTTTTTTGGCATGATGAGTTGAAGACAGTTTTGCTCCATCATAAAAAGTCCCCATATACAGCATAAAACTTAATTACAGGAGGAAAAATTATATGTTGCCAAGTGTCTGAGTGGAGTCCAACTCATAAACATCTCTGCCCTACGGTTGCTTGCAACTCATAGCAAGTGCAAGTGCTCCACGGGTCTACTCAGGCTGGGTGTTCCCACGGCACGCTGACCGGGCTGTCTCCCGGGGAGTGGCTGGTGGGCCTAAACCCTTAGGAATCTTCCTCTTGGGAAAAATGAGGAGCTGATACCAAGGGCTCAAGTAGAAAGCAAATGGTTGAAAATGATGATGGCAACAAATGTACAAATGTGCTTGACACAATGGATGGATGGATGGATTGTGATAAGAGTTGTATGAGCCCCAATAAAATGATTTTTAAAAAATCTTCCTTTTTTCATGGGCCAAACTTGCACAAAGTACAAGATGACGTCTCACCATCTTCATTTTTTTGGAGGTAGAATTTCCATATTATTTTCTTCCTGGTTTATTATTTTTTAAAATTATTTTATTGGGGCCTCATACAACTCTTATCACAATCCATACATCCATCCATTGTGTCAAACACATTTGTACATTTGTTGCCATCATCGTTCTCAAAACATTTGCTTTCTATTCGAGCCCTTGGAATCAGCTCATTTTCCCCCTCCCTCCCCACTCCCCTTTCCCTCATGAACCCTTGATAATTTATAAATTATTATTTTGTCATCTTTTACACTGTCTGATGTCTCCCTTCACCCAATTTTTTGTTTTCTACCCCCCAGGGAGGAGGTTATATGTAGATCCTTATAATCGGTTCCCTCTTTCCCCCCCCCACCTTCCCTCCACTCTCCTGGTATTGCCACTCTCACCACTGGTGGTCCTGAGGGGTTCTTCTGTCCCAGACGCCCTGTGTTTCCAGTTGCTATCTGTACCAGTGTACATCCTCTGGTCTAGCCAGATTTGTAAGGTAAAATTGGGATCATGATAGTGGTGGGGGGGTGGTGTAGGAAGCATTTAAGAACTAGAGGAAAGCTGTATGTTTCACCGGTCCTACACTGCACCCTGACTGGCTCGTCTCTTCCCTGCGACCCTTCTGTAAGGGGATGTCCAGTTGCTTACCAACGGGCTTTGCTTTAGGTCCCCACTCCGCACTCCCCCTCATTCACAATGATATGATTTTTTTGTTCTTTGATGCCTGACCAGCTTCTAATCTTTAACTGAGCTTTGGAGGAGGTGGGGCTCTTTGGTTCCTCTGGGTTTCATGGGACCGGTTTCTGACCACCTTGTCGAGTGAGTACAACTTACACAACATAAGAGTTTCATGTAACTCCTGGGAAGCATGCATACGCCAAAGACAAACGCTTGGGAAATGTTCCTACTAGGTTTCAAATTACAAGCTTGTTAATGGCCTTGTCTCCAGGCATGCACTGGGCTCCGTTCCTGCCATCCTCGGGAAGCACGCAGCCACAGACTCTTGGCAAGTCCGTTTTTCCTCCTTTTCTCTGTTATCTTGAAAAGGAGGGTGTGAGACGCAAGAATACCACCTTCGCCTCTGAGGTGCTTCCTGGTTATACTTCTTCAAGGCATATTTGTTCGTGCTTCTGGTCGCCCATGGCGTACTGCATATTCATCACCAACAGCATACTCAAGCACATCAGTTGTTCTTACTCACTGCCCACCTTTAATGTGCAGAGAAGGCAGTGAAAAATACCATGGCCGGACCAGGGCACCTAGGGCCTCAAAGTGACATCTTTGCTTTTGAACGCTCTTCAGAGGTCGTTTGCAGTCGATTTGCCCAATGCAACACGTCATTTGATTTCTGGATGGCTGCTCCAATAGAGACATTGCTTTTGCCATTTCAGTGACACTGAGTTGATTCTGACTCAGAGGAACACCACGTGCCACAGGAAAATACATTGCCTGGTGCTGTGCCACCCTCACGACCGAGGCCATGGTCGCAGCCACTGTGTCAGGCCATCTCCCTGAGCTCTTCCTTTCCCTTGCGGTCTCTAGCTCACACAGCAGGATTTCCGGGACCCCCTCCCTCCTGAAAGCATGTCCAAATGTGCGGTGAAATCTCACCGTCCTGGCTTCTAAGGAGCAATCTGGCTCTACGTCTTCTGAGACAATCTACATAATTATGTATAGACTAAATGATTTATGTGTACATTACATACATAATTATATATAATATGCAAGGAGTCCTGGTTGTACTGTGGGTTAAGCATTAGGTGCTAATTAGCAGGTAGGCTATTGGATGAGGCAATCTGCTTCCATAAATAATTACAACTTTGCTCCTCTTCCCAGATGAATTTACTTCAAAGGACGACATTGAATCTGCAGCTCCTGGAGGGGGACATATGTGATCAGAGCACACAGTAGCAGATGAAGGGGGAGGAGGAGAGAGTGGAGCACATCCTGGCCCACCAGGCCACGATGTTCCCAATTAGAGCAGCCAGTCTACAGAGAGGACCACATGGCCAGCCCCACTATGAGACATGACACCCCTCACTGACCCTTAGCCCTGCAAGGGACAACACAGGAGACACAGTGTGGGAATTGCACCCGATCTAATCCCGCCACACCAAGGCAAAATACTAAGGAGGTGCAACAGAACAGCGAGGGAATGGAACAGCGAGGTCCCCAGGGAATGCTGAAGGTGGACTTTGGGGTCAGGGTTTGGTGCCCCAACAGACTGGACTGGAAAACACTCCTAAAGGCCAACAAAAGATCCCCGAACTAACTACAAGCTTTTCTTTCTTGTGCTTTGTTTTGTTCTTTGTCAATGGTTTGTTGTTGTTGTTGTATATTGTTTCTTGGTTTTGCTCTGTCTTGTTTTTGTGCATGTTATTATCTCGGCAGGTCTGTCTAAATAAGATAGGCTGGATGAACAATTGGAGGAGAAAACAACGGGACCAACAGTTCCAGGGGGACATGGGAGAGGGGGAGGTGGGGGGAAAGGTAGTGGTGTTAACAAACCCAGGGACAAGGGAACAACAAGTGATCCAAATCGGTGATGAGGAGGGTGTGGGAGGCCTGACAGGGCATGATCAAGGGTGATGTAACCAAGAGGAATTGCTGAAACCCTTGTGGGGACTGAGCATGATAGTGGGACAGGAGGAATTCAACGGAAATAGTGAAAAGAGCTTGGAGGCAAAGGGCATTTATAGAGGTCTAGATAAAGACATGCAAATATGTAAATATATTTATATACAAGTGTGGGAAAACAGATCTATGTGCCTATATTTATAGGTTTAGTATTAAGGTAACAGAAGGACATTGGGCCTCTATTCAAGCACTTACTCAATGCAAGTACACGTTGTTTTATTAAATTGGCATTCCAGGATGCACACCTTCCCGACATGATTGCTGAAGAAAAATATGTGCATAAGCAAATATGATGAAGGCTGACGGTGCCCAGCTATCAAAAGATATAGCATTTGGGGTCTTAAAGGCTTGAAGATAAATAAGCAGCCATCTGGCTGAGAAGCATCAAAGTCCACATAGAAGAAGTACACCAGCCTGTCTGACCACGAGGTGCCGAAGGGACCAGTTATCAGACATCAAAGAACTAAAAATCATATCAGTTGGTGCCCACCTTCCTGATACGATCAATGAAGACAAACGTGTTCATAAACAAATGTGCTGAAGAAAGCGGATGGTGCCTGGCTATCAAAAGATATAGCATCTGGGGTATTAAAGGCTTGAAGATAAACAAGTGACCATCTAGTTCAGAAGCAACAAAGCTCACATGAAAGACGCACACCAGCCTGTGTGACCATGATCTGCTGAAAGGAGCAGATATCAAGCTTCAAGGAACAAAAAAATCATATCATTGTAAATGTGGATGAGTGCAGAGTGCATACTCAAAGACCCTCGATAGCCAACCAGACATCTCTTATGGAAGGGTTGTGGGGAGGAGATGAGTTAGTCAGGGTGCAGGTAGCAACAACGTAACATATAACCTTCCTCTAGTTCTTATATGCTTCCTCCCCCATTATCATGATCCCAATTCTACCTTACAAATCTGGCTAGACCAGAGGATGCACACTGGTACAGATAGGAATTGGAAGCACAAGGAATCCAGGACAGATGACTCTTCAGAACCAGTGGTGAGAGTGGTGATACCTGGAGGGTGCAGGGAATGTGGGGTAGAAAGGGGGAACTGATTACAGGAATCTTCGTATAGCCTCCTTCCCTGGGGGAGGGACAGCAGAGAGGAGGGCAGAGGGGGCCAGGAGACCTCAGACAATGTAACATATGACAAAATAATAATTTATGAATTATGAAGGGTTCATGAGGTAGGGAGGAGTGGGAAGGGAGGGGGAAAATGAGCAGCTGCTATTAAGGGCTCAAGAGGAAGGCAAATATTTTGAGATTGATGATGGCAACAAGTGTACATATGTTCTTTAAAAAATTTTTTTGGGTACATATGTTCTTGACACAATGGATGCACGTACAATCGTGATAAGAATTGTACAAGCCCCCAATAAAATGATTTAAAAAGAAATTAAAAACAATGTTGAATAAAAAAAAATTACAGTCTCAGAAACCCACCAAGGCAGTTCTACTCTGCCCTATGGGGTCACCATGAGTCAGAATCGACTAGATGGCAGTGAGTTTTTTGGAGTCTCCTAAGCCATGAGAAAATCGATTTCTATTTGTTATAGCAGCACTAGATAACTAAGATACTTTCTAAGTTAAAAGGACACATAGAAGCAGAGACTTAGAGACAAGTCAGGCAATTCTGACATGCTTCCTGCCAAGAGTGTAGTGGAGAGGCATTTCTCTTCTGAGTCAGGGTGAACTGGAGCCAACCTGTATATCTTTAGACAAAGGTCACTGAGGTGAGGCTTGAAGCAAACAGAGTATAAGAAAAGGTTAGACTTTTAAAACATACAAGGTCCCCCCTGCCCCACATGGAATTGTGCTGGATGGAACAGCGCTTTGTATTCCCCACCCACCACCCACTAGCCGAGATGCTCAACTCACTCTGAGTTAGGGCACCCAGTGGCATTGCCTGGAAAGATTCTCTCTGGTCACAGTGAATTTTTTTCATGGAAGCAATTTTGCTTGAACCTTGTTTTTTATGATGGCCAATTTAAGAGAATAGTGAGCGACTGTGAAATTTTATTTTCTGCTCGGGAAAAATGCAACAGAAACTATTGCGATGTTGAACACAACTTATGAGGGGGACAGTGCTGTGGGTAAAACTCAAGGGCATTCTCATTTCAAAGAAGGTGAAATGGCAATTGATGATAAACCTCCTTCTGGATGTTTGTCAACTTTCCAAATGGATGAAAATGTTGACTCCTAGTGCATTTGGAGTTCGTTCCACCAGGTCTGACTGTTGATCAAGTTTTTATTTATAGGTTCTGAAAAGATTGAGTAATAGTATTTGACAAAAAAGACCTGACTTGTGGCAGATGGGGGACTGGTTTTGCCACCTTGACAATGCACCTGCTCACACAGCCATCTCTGTGCACCAGTTTTTGGCAAATAAACAGCATGCCTCTCTTACCCCATGCACCTGACTCACCTGAACTCATTCCATGTGACTTCTTTTTGTTTCCACAAAAGAGGGATATGAAATGACAGAGATTTGATGATGTAAAAGAGGTGAAGGAAAAGAAGATGGAGGTGCTATTAGCCACCCAAACAGATGATTTTGAAAAATGTTTCCAAGAGTGGAATCACAGATTTGACAAATGTATTAAGTGTAATAGAGAGTACTTTGAAGGTAATGAGGTTTATTTTATAAAAAAACACATTTAAATACATAGCTTTGGGAAAAATTCAGTTTTTTTGGAGAGGTATGCCCCTTGTATAAAACATAAAATATTAACAAAATCTATCTAACAACCCAGTGAAAAATAATGACATATCCTGACTTAGTAGAGTTTGTTTTAGGACTTAAAGGTTAGTTAAGGAAATTTATCAATATCATTCATCAGATTAAAGAAAAATGATGATTTCAATGAAAGCAGAAAGAAAATTTGCTAACAGTTCACAGAAACTCATGAAAAGAATATAAAAAATTCATATTGTTGTTATTGTTGGGTTGAGTTGGTTCTGACTCACAGGGACCCTGTGTACAGGAGAACGAAACACCACCCAGCCCTGCCCCATCCTCACAATTGTTCTCATGTTTGAACTCACTGTTGTAGCCAGTATGCCCGTTCATCTTGCCAAGGGTTTTCCTCCTTTCGCTGGCCCTCTCCTCGACCGAGCACACTGTCCTTTTCCAGGGATTGGTCTCTCTTGCTAGCATATCCATATTATATGAGACAGTCTCTCCATCCTTGCTTCTAAGGAGCATCCTGACTGTGCATCTTCCAAGACAGATTTGTTTGTTCTTCTGGCAGTCCTGGGTACTTTCAGTAGTCTCCACCAGCCCCATAACTCAAAGGCATGGATTCTTCTCCGATCTTCTTTATTCAATGTCCAACTTAAAAACTTGTAGTAACGGGCAAAGACTGTACAGATGTGCTTTATACAATTGATGTATGTATATATATGAACTGTGAAAAGAATTGTATGAGCCCCAATAAATTGTTAAAATTAAAAAAAAAAAACTTGTAGTAACATGGTGTGTTAGGCCAGGTTGACTAGAGAAACAAATCCAGAGACACTCATCTATGTATAAGAAAGAGCTTTATATCAAGAAGTAATTGGGTATCAATAAAACATCCCAGCCCAGTCCAACTCAAGTCCATAAGTCTGATACTGGTCCATAAGTCCCTCTTCAGACCCATGCAGCCACAGGCAATGATGCACAATGCAGGAAGGTCACAGACCGGTGGGTGCAGAGTTGTGTGGATCCAATGGTGGTGGCCCCATCACAGGGCTTGCGCAGGTCTCAGCGTGGCTCAACAGGTGGGTGAAGTCAGAGGGAGAAGGGACCGCCCCCCAGAAGGCCGTTTATCTCAGTCACACCTCCAAAGGAGGTCATCAAGCTGCGACCTGATTGACAGGCTGTGTTGGCACAAAACCCCTAACTATCCTACATGGAAATAGAAAAGAGTTTCTGAGGTAGAGCTAGTGCCTGCATGGGCTCGAACCCCACTCTCAGTACCAAAATGTGTTAGACAGGGTTCTCTAGAGAGATAAAATCAGATTGCCGATAATTTTATATATGTATTTATCAAGATAGATAGATATATAACACAAGAAATGAACTGTTAAATTAATACAGATAGATTGATATATAATACAAGAAATGAACAGTTAAATTATAAAGCAGTACAAATGACTCAGTGCGACTCACTCCCGTGAGAGAGTTGTGAGACACTGGCAGTCCTTCAAGTCTTGAGGGCCGCCAGGCAGTCCTCTGTAGAGAGATCCAGGCTATCCTGGCATAGGCAGCAAACAGCGAGACAGGTCACCAAGCGTCAGCCAGGTCACCAACAGTCAGTCCCCAACTCCAGAGATGTAAACTCCAATTCTCTGGTGAGGCAGGTCTTAAAGGGGCCTCAAATTACAATGACACAGTCCATTGGTTAGATGTCCCACAGGGAGTGTAGCTTGCAAATTGAGGCACAGAACAAGTAAGGCAGCCGCACACTGGTCCAATGATCAAAGAACGAGAGACAAGAAAGACAAGGCTTGCCGAGCCATTTATCTCTCCGCCCTTCAATTAATCCCACATGTGTTTATTGGCCAGCTGCCACAATAAACTATCTCAGTTTCTTTAATATGGTAAAACGTATTCACCAAAATCCTACAATAAATATTAAATAGATAGTTGTTGTTGAATGGACTTCAATTCATGGCAACCTTATGTAAAGCAGAAGGCAAAATTACCTGGTCCTGTCTCATCCTCACAATCTCCAACAAGTTCAAGCTCATCATTGAAGCTACTGTGTCAGGCCATCTCACGAGGGTCTTCTCCACCCTCACTGATCCTTTAATGACCAAACATAAATTCCCCGAGAATTGATCCCTCCTGATGTTGTGTTCAAAGCAAGCAAGTCAAATCATGTTTTGCTGCGACCCATACGGTTTTCAATGGCTAATTTTCACAAGTATTATAACCAGGCCTTTCTTCCTAATCTATCATGCTCTGGACGTTCCACCACAGGTATGTGTTAGTCTGAGTTGACTAGAGAAACAAATTCATAAACACTCATATGTGTGTAACAGACAACTTTATATCAAAGAGCAATTGTACATTAAGAAAATATCCCGGTCCAGTCCTGATCAAGTTCATAAGTCCAATATTACCCCCCATATATTGATACTAACCCATAAATTCCTCTTTAGACTCACACAGCCATGCAATGATGCTGAATGCAGAAAGATCACAGGCCAGTGAGTGGAAAAGTCTTCTGGATCCAGTGGTGGTGGGAGCATCTCAACGCTGGCATGGGTCTCCCATGGCACCTCCAGCTCCAGGCCTCTATCAGCGTAGCTCCATGTGCCTTGTCAATGGAATATCTCACATGGAATGAGTGTGTGTCTGCCCTCCAGTGAGCTATTTATCTCTGTTGTGCCTCTGCATGAGGTCATCAAGCTGCAACCTGATTGACAGGCTAGACTCCACCCCTTCACTCCTAATAGTCCCAAGTTGGCACTAGATTATGTAACTACCACAAGTACTTCTTTTAGTATATGTGCTGCCGAAGCGAGCACACCACAAGTACTTCTGCTGGTATTTGAAATGTTATTGGTATATCTTCATAGAAACACACACAGTGAATTATTTAATGTGGCTATTCTAGCCAAAGTCTTTTCCTGCATGGGTTAGGCTAAGAGAGTAGGGGGAGACATTGATAGGATTTACCTGTAATTGTTAACAGGATTCATTGTGATTGCTGTCCTGCTGGGTATAAAAAATGAGCCCTCTGAGAAGCAGGAAGTAGGGGGAGGTTGTGTAGAGATTTCACTACCATCAAGGACCAAGAGTGAAGCATGTCCTCTCAACCCTGAGATTCCTGCACAGTGAACGTCTTTGATCCAGAATACAGCTGCAACATCTGAGGTGTGACGTTGTAGCAGCAGCAGTGGAATCAGGAACCAGAGCATGAGACACAATGGTGGATTACCCTTCCCACAGAGCAAGTGAAGCTGAGTGCTGTTGGCCAGGAGGCTGTTTTGTGGAGTTGGATACCCCTAGGTACTTAATTGGAGGAGGTAGGTTTGCTGATGCACAGAGCTTGAGCTGAATGTCTCTGGGTTGAGGCTTAGGGCAGAGTAGCATCGCCTCTAGAGGGTCTTTATCATTGGCCCTGAAAGAATTTTGTAACATGTCCTGACTGAACAACTGTATCTTGACCATTTCTCACTTTCATTGTAATCTGTTGAGTTCCACAATAAACCCTGTCATCTAGAGCAGCGGTTCTCAACCTGTGGGTTGAGACCCCTTTGGGAGTCGAACTACCCTTTCACAGGGGTCTACTAAGACCATCAGAAAACACATATTTCCGATGGTTTTAGGAACCAAAACACTGCTCCTCTATCTGTCTCCAGGTAGGTATGCCCACATGCAGATATTCCCACATACAAGTACCCAGTGTGAAGACTGTTACCCATGCTACACCATGCCTTAAAATAGCATTTCATTTATTTGTTATTAGAAATAAATATTTCACAATATAGAATTACATATTATTTTTGTGATTAATCGCTATGCTTTAATTATGTTCAATTTGTAACAATGAAAATGCACCCTGCTTATCAGATATTTACATAACAATTCATAACAACAAAATGAGTTATAAAGTAGCAACAAAAACAATTTTATAGTTGGGTGTCACCACAACATGAGGAACGTATTAAAGGGTCGCAGCATTAGGAAGGTTGAGAACCACTGCCTTAGAGCATTGGTGGTGAGTTCTCTGTGGCCTGTGCAGTTTCATTTATAAAAAGAATTTTTAAAAATACTTTAATAAGGGGCTCTTACATCTCTTATTGTGGGGAAAAAGGCTCGCCCCCCACAACTAATTGTGGGTTCGATGAGCACAATTGTATGGTTAAAATATATGTAAATATTATAATAAAGTCATAGAGAGCATGAGAGATAAAAGAGGGATTGAAATCATGGAGTCAGACACATTTCATAGTAGCATGCTTACCTCAGCCCTACTTGGAGATGGGAGGACAGGAGAGAGGGGGAGAGGAAGGAGGACAAGGGGAAAGGGAACAGGGAAGCAGAGGACAGGGAGAGAGGATGGGAGAGTGGAGAGAGGCCAAAGAGGGATCTTTATTGCAAACCAAGGCTTATGTATCTTTGGGGGGTGTGCAAACCCATTAATTTACAGGTAAAGACATACATCACAGGAAGGGGTTGCACTATAGGTTATACAGCAATGAGAGGGAGACAATCTAGGGATATACACACAATAGGAGGAGGAGGAATTAGGGTTATACTTGTAACAAGATGGGCAGATCCTTGATTCAGAATGGCAGCCTAACTTTGGATGTCACTGAGCAGGTTTGACCTGTTCTCTGAATATCCATAGAAACCATTATAAGTAGGGTGTAAACCCCACCTACAGGGACCAGACTGAAGGCTGCAAGCCTTTAGGGAGAAGGAGCCCATTGTCCTTAGCAGCAAGGAGTGGGCCTACCTGTGGTGGGACCAGACAGTAGTCTGGTAACTGACTGCCTTCAGGAAGGTAACTTGACAATCATTTACCATTAGCTGCGAGCAGTGTCCTAAGTCTAACATATATTTCAGGAGATGACTTGGGAGAAATCTTCTGCTTCCCACATCTTATCACAATCTGTACATTCCTGCAATGTGTCAAGCACATTTGCACATATGCCACAATCATCATTTTCAAAGCATTCTCTTCCCACTTGAGCCCAATTTATAAAAATTTTAAAGTATATTATTCAGATAATGGTGGTTTCACTTGTTTGTAAATATATGTTTATGGTTTTCGGATAATTTTTAAATTGTTGTGGGAGACAAGTTTGTCTCGTTGGTCTCAAAAGTTTGTCAACCTCTGGTCTAGGTTGAAATTAGACAAAGAAAGGAGACATTTGCAGGCACAATTTTCTTCAGTATATAAATCTCAGGGTTCATTACCATTTGTCCAAAGTTAAAGGTGAGAGGACCCTTTCCCCCACATCCCTGCCTGCAGTTACTCTTCTTCTCTGCCTGACATAGTCAGATGTGTTCCCTTCTTGTTTCTTTAAGGGGCATTTCCTGGATGACTTGAAAATGTGGGCATCTTTTCATGCTTATTAGCAGAGGATTTTGCTACCCTGTGCACTGTCTAGTGATATAATTTGCCAATTCTTCTATTGGATTGCCCACCTTTGTCAGTTTCTAAGAGTGCTTCTTATATCATGGATATTCACTCTTTGGTGGTCTATCTGAATATTTATTCTCCTTTATGTACTTCAGCATCATTATTACCTAATTCAAAAACTCAAATTACTTTTGGATTCTACTTTAAATGACATTAAATGTGCATATTAGTGTTGTGTAAATTAATATTTTATTATATAAAATGAATTCCTTAGACGTGATATATGTCACAAAAGAACTGAGTAATAAATTTAATGATATCAAAGTACGAATCAAGACACCATTAAAAAGTAAATTTTAAAGGGGGAATTGATCATAATGATCGACACATTAACACACACACACACACACACACCTCACCCCATTCCAATCAGGAAGACAAACAGCAGAAACCATGGGGGAAGGGAGACAGAAGTCAGTGTAGATATGAAAATAATAATAATTTATAATTCATCAAGGGGTCATGAGAGTGGGGGGAAGGAAGCAAAAAAGAGGAGCTGATACCAAGGGCTCAATAGAGAGTAAATGTTTAGAAATAATGGCAACATATATACAGATATGAGTGATACAATTCATGTATGGATTGGTATGAGAGCTGTAAGAGCCCCCAATAAGACGATCTTTTAATAAAAAAAAGTAAAATTATAGTTCAAACTCCCTGCCATTGTGTCAACACTGACTCAAAGCGACCAGCACAGGATAGAACTGCCTCGGTGAGTTTCTGAAACTAACTCTTTATGGGAGTAGAAAGCCCGGTTTGCCCTGGTGATGCAGTAGTTATCTGTTGGGCTGTGTGTGATCTGCATGGTCTGCGTTTTGAAGCCACCAGTAGCTCCACAGGAGACAGACTGGGCTTTATACTCCTTCAACAACTACCGTTTCAGAGACCCACGGGGCCACTGT
Organism: Tenrec ecaudatus; assembly: GCF_050624435.1. Lineage (NCBI taxonomy): Eukaryota > Metazoa > Chordata > Mammalia > Afrosoricida > Tenrecidae > Tenrec > Tenrec ecaudatus. Next base: position 160,336,584 of record NC_134530.1, read on the forward strand.
GAGTCAGCACTGACACGATGGCAGTGAGTTTGGCTTTTTGGTTTTCTCCAGAGAAGGGCAGCCCAACAATGAATCACTACGCCACCAGAGCTTCTAAAATTAAAGTCCACCGACCATGAAACAGTTCACCAAAGGACCAGAATTGAGAATGCATTTGAAGCACTGACAAATTAGTAGGAAGGCATAATAATAGGAGTGGCAGGACAGAGGGGAGGTGTGTATGGACTCAACACTTTCTGCATATTTTTTTCTGTAAACCTAAAACTTCTATAAAATAATTGATTAAACTAGAAAAATATAACCAATCCTAGGGAAAGGAGCAAGTAATTTATGAGGAGATTTCACAAATTTTATGGGAAAATGGAATTAAATGTTAAAAATAAAAAATATAAGCCTCCTTTCTCTACATAAACTCCATTCAGGTGCAGACACTTGAAAGTGATGATACTTGCTAGTTAGTCCATCCCTAAAGGACTTGATTTTCTAATGGAACATGAGCTATCCCAATGTGACATACTTGAGCTGGCTGAGTCAGCTTTCTGGTTTTCTGAGAGGGAAATGAAGATTTCTTTGTGATGCAATTCTGATGTAATTTCACAAAATAAAGGACAAAAATATGGGGCGGGGAAGAAAGAAAGAAAAAGAACTTGGTCCTGAAAATGTTATCATGTCAATGCAGTTGTTTTGTTTTACTTTATTAATGTGGACAACATGTGCCCTTTAAAGACCTTTTTAAGGACTAGGGGAACAAGACAAAGCAGGAGGAGTCAAACTAGGACCATATTGTTAATGCCTCATGATTTCCCACGGAAAAACTTGTAAAACTGCCCTTATTCGATGAGAGGGAGGATGGCCAGGAGCACTGTAATAGTCAATTCTCAAGTGAAGTTTTCTCTGACGTTTTTCTGCTTAAGTTTTGGCTGGCATTCTCAAAACATTTTCATAATAAGGAGTTGATGTTCTCATTCTTTGACCTCATAGAAAGTCAACAAATTCTGCCCCCCAAAACAACTGTCATTGTAACCTTTGCTTCCGACTGGCCCACTTTTGCTTTGGCAAGAGCATGTCCGCCTCTTAGTAGCTATTGCTTTGATTATGTTTGGTCTTCCAGATCATACTGGCAAAGCCATGTTTCATCTTCTGTCAAAATTCTCCAAAGAAATGCTTCAGGTTCTTGATCCTACTTGTTTAGAATGTCTGTTGAAAGCTCTATTCTTCTCAGCAGCTCATCTAGGTCCAATAGTTTGGGCACCCACGGAGCGGAAAGTTTGCTCAACTTTAATTTTTCAGTCAGAATTTTGTAAGCTGAACCCCTTGAGATGTTCTGTGGTATTGGCTATTGCTCATGGCAATAGCCATCAATTTTCTTCAGGTAGGACCCCAACCAGTTTAACCGATTCCTCTCAAATTGATGTGAATGATCCACCACTGCAGGTTTCGTCTTCAATACTTCCTCCTTCATCCTTGAGATAAGTCCACTTGTAAACCGCTGATTTCTTCAGGCCCACTGTCCTCATAAGCTTTTTGTAAAGCATCAATGATTTCACCATCCCTCCACCCAAGCCTTGCTGGTCTAGCTTCCATTTGAGCAGAATTCATGTTGCTCAGATAGGGACTCTTTTCAACCTGATGTCTTCTTGGACCCTCAAACTAGAACCTGTTCAGACTTGTTTGTATGAGTTTATTGTGTTGCAAATAGATTTTGAAATCCATTCAAAGTTTTGCTGTAATATGCATTTTACATGAACTATTGAAAACCCCTCGAGTACTGTAATATGGGAATGCCATCCCATATTAACAACAGCAATTTATAAAAAAAGAAAATCGTTTACATTTGACCATTACAAATATAAAAGATTCCCACTTCACTAAAAAATGCAAATCATCAAAATTTTACAGCAAGTTTATGAAAATGCAATCCCATTTAAAATTTCAGTTTTCAGATAGATAACGCATTTGACAACAGGTCAGGGAGACCTCAAAGATTCACCAAGAGAAGGAAGACCATGAACCTAGATGAACCCAGAAATTATAGCTGAAAGACAGATAATACTGGTAGAAGAAGACCATTTAAATACAATTGGTGCCATACCTGTTGATTTGGGGATCTCACATCATTTGTCATTTTAAATTTTATTTATGTTTTAAAAAATATTTTATTAGGGGCTCATATAACTCTTATTACAATCCATACATACATCAATTGTGTAAAGCACATTTGTACATTTGTTACCCTCATCATTCTCAAAATATTTGCTCTCCACTTAAGCCCCTGGCATCATGTCCTCATTTTCCCCTCCCCCCACTCCCCCTTCCCTCATGAACCTTTGATAATTTATAAATTATTATTTTTTCATTTCTTACTCTGTCCCATGTCTCCCTTCCCCAACTTTTCTGTTGTCTTCCCCCAGGGAGGCAGTCACATCTAGATCCTTGAAATAGGTCCCCACTTTCCAGCCCACCCTCGCTATACCCTCCCAGTATGGCCACTCACACCACTGGTCCTGAGGGGAAAATCCGCCCTGGATTCCCTGTGTTTCCAGATCCCATCTGTACCAGTGTACATCCTCTGGTCTTGCCAGACTTGCAAGGTAGAATTCGGATCATGACACTGGGCTGGGGGTGGGGGTGGGAAGGGGGGAGATTTAGGAACCAGAAGAAAGTTGTATGTTTCATCATTGCTATATCACACCCTGACTAGCTCGTCTCCTCCCCAAGATCCTTCTGTAAGGGGATGTCCAGTGGCCTACAAATGGGCTTTGGGTCTCCACTTTGCACTGCTCCCCTCATTCACTGTGGTAAGATTTTTTTGTTCTGATGATGCCTGATACCTGATCCCTTCAGCAGCTCATGATCGCACAGGCTGGTGTGTTTCTTCCATGTGGGTTTTGTTGCTTCTGAGCTAGATGGCCGCTTGTTTATCTTCAAGCCTTTAAGACTCCAGACCCTGTATCTTTTGATAGCTGGGCACCATCTGCTTTCTTCACCACATTTGCTTATGCACCCATTTGTCTTCAGCAGTCATATCAAGGAGGTGAGCACAAAATGATATGATTTTTGCTTTTGATGCCTCATAACTGATCCCTTCAGCCCCTCGTGATCACACAGGCTGGTGTGTTCTTCCATGTGGGCTTTATTGCTTCTGAGCCAGATGGCCACTTGTTTACCTTCAAGCCTTCAAGACCCAAGATGCTATATCTTTTGATAGCCGGGCACCATCAGTTTTCTTCACCACATTTGGTTGTTCACCCTCTTTGTCTTCAGTGGTTGTGTCTAGAAGATGAGCATCATAGAATGCCAATTTAATAGAAGAAAGTATTCTTGCATTGAAGGAGTACTTGAGTGGAGGCCCAATGTCTTTCTGCTACCTTAATACTGAACCTATAAATATATGCACATAGATCTATTTCCCCATCCTCATATATAAATATATTTGCATATGTGCTTGTCTTTATCTAGACCTCTATAAATTCCCTTTGTCTCCCAGCTCTTTCCTCTATTTCCTTTGATTCCCTCCTGTCCCACTATCATGCTCAGTCCCCACCAGGGTTTCAGCAATTCCTCTTGGTTACATTACCCTTGATCATATCCAACCAGGCCTCCCACACACTCCTCACCACTGATTTGGATCATTTGTTGTTCTCTTGTCCCTGGATTTATTAACACCACTACCTTTCCTCCCCTTCCCCATGTCCCCCTGGAACTGTCGGTCCTGTTGTTTTCTCCTCCAATTGTTCATCCAGCCTATCTTATTTAGACAGACCTGTGGAGATAATAACATGCACAAAAACAAGACAGAGCAAAATCAAGCAACAATATATGGCAAAACAACAGCAACAAACCAATGACAAAAAAATAACACCCCCCCAAAAAAAACAACAAGAAAGAAAAGCTTGTAGTTAGTTCAAGGATCTTTTGTTGGCTTTTAGGAGTGTTTTCCAGTCCAGTCTGTTCGGGCACCATGCCCTGGCCCCAAAGTCTACCTTCAGCATTCCCTAGAGAATTCACCGCTCCATTTCCTTACTGTTCTGTTGCACCTCCTTAATGTTCTGCCTCGGTGTGGCGGGATCCGATCGGGTGCAATTCCCACACTGTGTCTCTGGTGTTGTGCCCTATAGGGCTATGGGCCAATGAGGGGCGTCATGTCTCATAGTGGGCCGGCCATGTGGTCCTCTATGTCGACTGGCTGCTCTAATTGGGAACATCGTCCTCATGACCTGGCGGGCTGCACTCTCCACTCTCTCCTCCTCCCCCTTTATCTGCTCCCATGTGCTCCGATCAGATATGTCCCTCTCCCGAAGCTGTAGATTCAGTACCATCCTTTGAAATAAATTCTTCTGAGGGGAGGGGCAGGTGTCCACTTAGAAGTGTGGTTGGGGCTGACCCCCAGACCTTCCAATTGGTTCCCTTCTCCATGCTGGTAGGTTGCATTCACAGCTTGGAGCACTGAGTTGAAGTCTGATCCCTATTTCCCTGTGGAGATATAAACAATACCCTCCCCTTGTGTGGGTTAGTGCCCTGTGCCCCTGCTGCCCTTTTCTTCTTTATTATTTCTTTTCTTCTCCCCACCTCCTTTTTAGTTGTCTACCATATGTATCCCTGCATTTGGTCTGGTCCCTGACATATTACCTGGTCCTCACCCCAGAAATGTTTGTATACCTTACCTTTTTCCCTATGCCCTTTTGCATCTTTTTAAAAGCGTACCTCAGCAGCCTTTGAATTCTTTCCATCTTTAAGTCAATGCTATCTTGAGGTCTGTTTTCTCTCATATGTCCTCTAGGTGAGGTTGTTCTATGTGGCGGTCTCTTATTTATGCTTAGTGAGTGTTGTTCTTCTGCCCATACTGGGTAGGCAAGGATCTTTTGTAGGGCTGGGTTTCTTCTAACATATTCTTTGACTTTTTCCTTGTCTGGGAAGACTCTTACTTTTCCATCTATCTTGAATGATAATTTGGCTGGGTAGAGTATTCTTGGGTTTGCATTGCTTTCCTTCAATTTTTAGAATATGCTACTCCACTCTCTCCTCTTCTTTATATTTTCTACTGATAGGTCTGAGCATATTCTTATTTAGGAAACATTATATTGCTTGTTTTTCCCTAGCGTGTGATTGCTTGTTTTTCCCTAGCTGCTCTCATGATTTTCTCCTTTTCCTCAAAGTTGGATAATTTAACTATTTTGTGCCTTGGTTACTTCTTCTTGGGATTTAGTCTAGCTGGTGTTCTTTTAGTCTCCTGAATGGTTGCCTGGTTTTCATTCATTAAGCTGGGGAAGTTTTCCTCCAAGAATTCTCTCACTATTGTTGCAGATGACTACTTTGTTGTGTCTTCCTCCGGTAAGCCAATAATTCTAATCTTGTTCCGCTTCATAGCATCAGACATAGCTCGTAAATTTTCTTCAGCTTCTCTGATGATCTTACTAGATTTTTGTTCGCGTTTGTTAAAGTCTCCATGGCTGTCCTCCAAGTCATTGATGCAGTTCTCTGCTTCCTCCAGTTGATTCTCGAGGTCCGTGTTTCTGCTACTGTTTTTTTTTTAATCTCCTCCCTAAGCTTCTGTAGTTTCCTTTGGTTTATGGCTTTTATCTCTATCATTTCATCCTTTTTCTGTATTGTTTCCCTCATATCCTGTATGACTCCAAGTAGCATTCTGAAAATTTCTTTCTGTGGCAGCTCAATGTCTGCTTCTTCTATGCCATTGCCTTTTGTTTCTCCTGGTTTTTTTTTGTTGTTGTTGAGGTCACTGGGGCTGATGGCTGTGTGCGTTGTGTAGTTTTAGCTGGAGCCAGGTGCCATTTTCCAGGGAGTCGAAGAGCATTGGCTCTCTCTGGGAGACTTGTAGGAATGCTTCTTCAAACTGCCTACAGCTTATTTCACTATGGAATTAACCTACCACTTTATCCTCCTGTGGTTTCCCTCTCAGGGGAGTGACCCAGAAGGCTGGTGGGTTTCCTGCTTTGGTGTTGCATAGGTTGGGCAGAGGTTCCTGCAGCAGCTGGGAACATTGAGGGGCGTTGGCCGCTACCTTAAGACCCCAGGCACACAGGCAGGAATTCCCCTGTAAGATGTTGAGCTGAGTATCCCCTCATGGAGGTCAGCAGGTCTTTCCCAGCCTTGGGCTAACTACACAGGGTGGAGCTCACCTAGCTGGGTGTGGCACAGACGTAAATGCCCTAGGCTAATGGGAGTGGTCTGGAGGTTATCAATAGTGTGTGAGAGACCAAGAAAGAGACAAGGAGGAGAAAAATAAATTAAAAAGCAAGCCCCCTGAGCCTGTGTGTGTGTGGGGGAAGTGTGGGATATAGTGAAGAGATGGAAACAAAGCAACAATGTAACTGAGTCGGGATCCCCGCCAGTGGAGCTGCAAGGATTTAGTCCCTGCTCAGAGGAGGCAGCGGCAAGCTGTGGCTGCATTGAGAAAAAGTCCCTGCGCAGCCCTCCAAGACTGAGGGGTGGACAGAGAGGAGATGGAAACAAGAGCAACAATGCAGCTGAACCCTGATCCCTTTCCGTGAAGCTGCAAGGGTCCAGAGTCTGCCCCGTGGTGGGTGGTGGCAAATTGCAGCTGTGTTGAGTCCAAGCCACCCTACAGGCTCCAAATGGTCCCAGCTCCAGCAGACACAGTGGTGAGGCCAAGGTCAAGCCCCAGCTGGCCTCCACTGAGGTAAGCCAAAAGTCCCCAACCCTTCAAAACCCCATGGAACTGTGCCTACTTATCTTTATGATGCTCCTCCTGCATTCCAGCAGTGTTGAATTTCCCTCTAAGCAACTCTCCTGGGCTGAATTCTGTGGAGTCCCTCTGGTATGTGTTACTCTGTTGCTAGCTTCCTGGAAGTTCATTTTCAATTTTAGGTAACCATGTTGGCCTAAATAAACCTTTGGCTAGATGGTTGCCAAAAGTGTTGCACAAAAAACAAATAGCTCAAATTGTTGATCTTTCCATTGATTTTCTAAGGTGATCGTAACCAGTTTGGGGAATTCCACAGGGTTAATCTTTTTTTTTTTATTTTTATTTTAACAATTTATTGGGGCTGATACAATTCTTTTCACAGTTCATACATATACATACATCAATTGTATAAAGCACATCTGTACAGTCTTTGCCCTAATCATTTTTTTCTCTTTTCTTCTTTTACATTTTATTAGGGACTCAAACAACTCTTACCACAATCCATACATATACATACATCAATTGTATAAAGCTCATCCATACATTCCCTGCCCCAATCATTCTCAAGGCATTTGCTCTCCACTTAAGCCCCTTGCATCAGGTCCTCTTTTTTTTTCTCCCCCTCCCTCCCCATTCCCCCCTCCCTCATATGCCCTTGGTAATTTATACCTTGTTATTTTGTCATATCTTGCCCTATCCGGAGTCTCCCTTCCCCCCTTCTCTGCTGTCCCTCTCCCAGGGAAGAGGTCACATGTGAATCCTTGTAATCAGTTCCCCCTTTCCAACCCACTCACCCTCCACTCTCCCAGCATCGTCCCTCACACCCTTGGTCCTGAAGGTATCATCCACCCTGGATTCCCTGTACCTCCAACCCTCATATGTACCAGTGTGCAGCCTCTGTCCTATCCAGCCCTGCAAGGTAGAATTCGGATCATGGTAGTTGGGGGGAGGAAGCGTCCAGGATCTGAGGGAAAGCTGTGTTCTTCATCGATACTACCTCACAACCTAAATAACCCATCTCCTCTCCTAAACCCCTCTATGAGGGGATCTCCATTGGCCGACACTTGGGCCTTGGGTCTCCACTCTGCACTTCCCCCTTTATTTAATATGATATATATATATACATATATACACATACATATATACACATACATACACACACTTATATCTCTTTTTTTTGCATGATGCCTTATATCTGGTCCCTTGGGCACCTCGTGATCGCACTGGCCGGTGTGCTTCTTCCATGTGGGCTTTTTTGCTTCTGAGCTAGATGGCCGCTTGTTCACCTTCAAGCCTTTAAGACCCCAGACACTATCTCTTTTGATAGCCAGGCACCATCAGCTTTCTTCACCACATTTGCTTATGCACCCATTTGTCTTCAGCGATCCTATCATGGAGGTGTGCAGTCAATGATATGATTTTTTGTTCTTTGATGCCTGGTAACTGATCCCTTTGGGACCACTCGATCACACAGGCTGGTGTGTTCTTCCATGTGGACTTTGTTGCTTCTGAGCTAGATGGCCGCTTGTTTATCTTCAAGACTTTAAGACCCCAGTCACTATATCTTTTGATAGCCGGGCACCATCAGCTTTCTTCACCACATTTACTTGTTCACCCATCCACAGGGTTAATCTTGATAGATTTCTCAAAGGACATGAAATCACAAGGGTTTATTCGGAAGAAAATTTAAGAATGTTGAAAACTACATGGATGAGAAAAAGACCCGGAAAAATGTGCTAAGGAATATTTTTCCATCATGACAATTCACCTGCTCATTGGACAAGGGTAACAAGGATTGTCTGTCCATTAGGAATTTTATTGGGAAATCTTACCCTATCCACCCCACAGGCCTGATCTTGCCCTGTCAAACTTCTTGTCCCCTAAACTCAAAGAACATTGAAAACAAAATTTATTTGAATCTTTGGAGGATGCCAGGACTGCCATTTTGTCGTGTTGTGAGTCAAAGAGCACAGGATTCACTGGGGGCAGGGTGAAAAGAGACTGAAACACTATTTTTAGAAAGTGGAGGATATGTTGAGAAACAAATAGCTTCACATTTTGATATTTTTGCTAATACCTTTCTATGATTTTGTAACAGTCCTTTTGGACTGTGTCTGTTGATAGTGAGTTTCATATAATTTTATTCGTTAACTTTCTGGGGAAAAATCCAAGAAACTTTTCAAATTCCCAGCAATGAAATATTAACCAAAGTTGCTGTTAGAAAAAGAATGAACATAAGAAGGACGGTTTGCTGGGGAGACAGGAGTAACTTCATCCCTGGAGAAGGAAATGGGATGGAAAGAGTTTATAATGGGATTTTAGCTTTACTATAATTATATCCACAGCCACAGCTGTCAAGTCAATGCTGATTTATAGTGACTCTGTAAGACAGAGGAGAGCTGGACCCATGGGTTTTCCAAGACTGTAATTTTTTTTACTATGTAACAATTTATTTTTAAGACCTTTAAAGATATAAACAGGTATATGGATATCCAATCTGGGTAAAATAATAAAAATTTTAAAATAATAAATGGAATATTGGTTAGGTTTATTTTTAATTGTTACATTGGCTCCATAAACTATTTATTAGTCAAATATAGTATGCTGCAACACCCCCCCCCCCACAAAAAAACACCTATCATTTACATGACATTTCTTCTGTTGTTGGTAGGACAAAATGAAATGCCTAAATATTCCAACTATTCCTTAAATGATGAAGCTTGAAAATCATGGAAAAATTTCAGTATTTTTAATTCCACTTTTCCCACAGCTTAAAAAAACGTATTGTGAATTAGGAGGGGATCTACATTTCAGATAATCATTTTTATATTAATAATTTATATAAATTATGAAACCTTCCAATAACTTGTGTCCTCCCCCCACACCCTGCTTTTTCCCCTCGTCTTTATCTTTTTTTTCCCCCAATCATTTTATTGGGGGCTCATACAACTCTTATCACAATCCAACCATCCATCCATTGTGTCAAGTACATTTGTTGCCATCATCATTTTTAAAACATTTGTTTTCTACTTGAGCCCTTGGTATCAGCTCCTGATTTTCCCCCTCCCTCTCTCATGAAACCTTAGTAATTTATAAAGTATTATTACTTTGTCATGTCTCACACTGTCTAATGTCTCCCTTCACCCACTTTTCTGTTATCTGTCCCCCCAGGGAGGGGGTTATATGTAGATCCTTGTGATCCATTCCCCCTTTTTGCCCCACCTTCCCTCAACTCTCCTGGTATCTCCAGTCTTACTGCTGGTCCTGAGGGGTTCATCTGTCCTGGATTCCCTGTGTTTTCAGTTCGTATCTGTACAGTGTACATTCTCTGGTCTAGCCAGTTTGTAAGGTAGAATTGGGATCATGATAGTGGGAGGAGCAGGGAAGGAAGCATTTAAAAAGTAGAGGAAACAAGGATGTAATTCTTTTTTTTTAATGCCATAATTACTATTTTTGTATTTGGGGTTTTAAAAATCATTTTATTAGGGGCTCATACAACTCTTATCACAATCCATACATACATCAATTGTGTAAAGCACATTTGTACATTCATTGCCTTCATCAGTCTCAAAACATTTGCTCTCCACTTAAGCCCCTGGCATCAGCTCCTCATTTTTTCCTGTCCCTTCCCTCTCCCCCCTCCCTCATGAACCCTTGGTAATTTATAAATTATTATTTTGTCATATCTGGCCCTGTCCGACGTCTCCCTTCACCCACTTTTCTGTTGTCCGTCCCTCAGGGAGGAGGTCACATGTAGATCCTTGTAATCAGTTCCCCCTTTCCAATCCACCCTCCCTCTACCCTCCCAGTATTGCCACTCACACCACTGGTCCTGAAGGGATCATCCATCCAGGATTCCCTGTGTTTCCAGTTCCTATCTGTACCAGTGTAAATCCTCTGATATAACAAGACTTGCAAGGGAGAATTGGGATCATGATAGTGTGTGTGTGTGTGTATGGGGGGGGGGAGCATTTATGAACTAAAGGAAAGTTGTATTTTTCCATCGTTGCTACATCGCAAGACCCTTCTGTAAGGGGAAATTCAGTGCCCTACAAATGGGCTTTGGGTCTCCTCTCCGCACTCCTCCCCTCATTCACTATGGTAAGACTAAGATTTTTTGTTCTGATGATGCCTGATACCTGATCCCTTCGACACCTTGTGATCACACAGGCTGATGTGCTTCTTTCATGTGGGTTTTGTTGCTTCTGAGCTAGATGGCCGCTTGTTTATTTTCAATGAAAGTAGGTAGGAGGTTATTCTCCTTAAGTGTATCAGCCATCTAGAGCAACCAGACTGTATCGTCTGACTCACCCCAAGTAGGGCCCCCTCCCTTCTGACATTGTTCTCGAAGGCAAGCTTGGGGCCACTCAAGGATGACTAATGTTAGGCTACTATATTGATTCTAGGGTCTGCCCATCTTGCCACATATGTACTCCAATTTTCTCCCTTTACTATTGTGAGTACTCCCCTAGGACATCCCCTCCTATTGCTTGTATTGCCTATGTTCCAACCTCTTCCTATGACGTAAATTGCTATCTGTAATCAGAGGGCTTACATGCCCCCAACGATATATAAGCTTTAGTTAGAACTAAAACCTTAAGAGAACTCTCCCTTGCCCTCTCTGTCTGTGCTGTGCGTGGACCTGGCTGGTGAGATCATGGCTGTCCGTGAGGTTATCATGCTACCATGAAATGTGTCTGACTTCTTCATTTTACTCTCTCCTCTATCTCTCTTATTCTCTATGACTTTACTATAAACTTTATATATCTTAACTGTACAATTGTGCTTACTCGACCCATGATAGTGTAGGGTCTGGCTACCCCTACAAATGGCACCCAACGTGGGACAGTAGGAAAATAACTCTTTTGAGTTATACCTTGTGTAACAATTGTATGGCCCCACTGGAATATAGAGTGAATCGGGGAAATTGTGAAGTGAAGTGAGGATCCGGTTGTGGGAATAGCAGATAAATAAAGAGGACAATGGGGCAAGGTAAAAAAATAAACTTATGTTTCTATGCTCATCCACTTATTGAAAAGGCAGGGCATAAAAGTAACAAAGAAAAAGATATACAATGTTTTCTAAAAGTAGTAAAAAAGTATAATCAATTGTTCCCAGAGGAAGGAACTTAAATTTAGAGACCTGGGATAAGGTCATTGTAAAATTAAAGAAAGCATACAGATATGGGGAGAATATCTCCATGGAGACAGGATATCTGTGGGCTCAAGTTAAGATAGTCTTAGAACCTTTGCAGGAGAAAGAGAAAGAAGATTATCAGTCTAGTGTGAAGTCTTGTAAACTATCCAAATCTAGAAAAGCAAGCAAAGTCTCTTTGAATGAGTGACTTAGGTGATGAAATTTTAGAAAAAAACTGAAGAAGCAGGGACTGATTTGTTATCTAAAGCCTCTGATTCTAACAAAACCTTATCCTCATAGGTGATAAAGCACTCAAGGAAGTGAATTCCAAAACCCAAAGCAAGGCTATTAAACAATACCAGGAAGCTCCCTTCCCTTCAAAGGTAGAGGAATCAAAGAAACAAAACCTGTGGAGTAGTGAGACATCTCTGAGATACCCAAACTTAAATCAGGTGAAAGACAAGCAGAATGGGTATCAGACAGATGTAAAGGTTTTTGAGAAAGCTGGGAAAACTAAGCCTGAATTAGAAGGGGAAATGATAGTAAAAGCTTCTGCTCCCCTGCTGGAATTTAGTGTAGAAAAAAACAGAGGTTGTAAAACAATCAAGCAAGCCAGTGCTGGAGGTAGAAAAGAAGAGATTAGCTCCAAAGAAATCAAACTAAGAGAGCTAACAGAGAAGATAAGGTTTGGGAAGTGGAGTTTCAAGATACACCAGTTGAGAAGACCAGCACAGAAAAATAAAAGCAAAGAGGCAAAGTAGAGAAAAACACCTTTACTTTCAAGAGTAGAAAGAGGGATGGGAGAAGGAGACTTAGAGACTAGAATGTCTTATCTCATCCGAGTTATTAACAGACAGTCCAGGAAACACCCACAAGGAATTCACAGCACCTTCTCCTTTGAGTTGCTAAAAGATGTCAAGCAGGTGGTCACTGTGGCCCAGACACTCATTTTGTAATTAGTATGTTAAGATCTCAGGCAGAATCTGAGATCTGGATCCCTGCTGATGGGAGAGATTTGGCAAAAGTATGTCTTCATCCTTCAGAACTTTTACAATATGCTATCTGGTGGGATGAAACAGCACATGGACAAGCTTGTAAAAATACTGATAATGGGATAGATATAGGAATTCATCAGTTTCCAAGGGATGAGAATTATATCACAGTTGAGTCACAACTACAGTTTACTGAACAGACATTTGGACAGGTATGTGAGGTTTGTCTAAGGGCCTGGGAAAAGATAATATCATCAGGAGAAACAAGGCCAAGTTACGCTATAAAACAGTGGAATGATGAATCCTATATAGACTTTGCGTCCTGATTAGAAAATTCAGTGTCGAAATGTGTAAGAAATATGCAGGCAGTGAAATATCTAGTTTACGTTATTGTATGATTTCTCTAATGAACAATGTAATGTAATAGCCTAAGTAAAGCCATTTATACTAAGCAAACATTCTGCACCAGTCCTAAAATGCAGCCACAGGCCTTATAGAATTCTCAAAAAAACCCTAAAAAACCCCCCAAATAGCCCCTTCTTAAAATCAGCAAAAGACTATCCTGGACCAGGAAATTGTGCAACCACAAAATCTGCTTCTGTACCAGCTTGCTCAGCTGCGCTGCTTAACAGCAAGTTCTGCTTCTGTACCAGCTTGCTTGCACAGCTCAGCAGTTTAATGAAACCTTATAAAAACCCAAGTCTGTAAGCAGGGGGATCCGGACAGCCAAGCTTTTTTTTTTTTCCTTTCAGGCTGCTGGTCCCTGCACAGGTTCTTCTTCTTCTTTTTTGTTAGTAAACTTTTCTATTTCTTTCAATCTCACGTCTCAGTTGTTCTTGTCTGGCTCATGTACAACACTTTGGAGGTTCCACCAAGATCCTTGGTGACCAGGTTATGCATCAGCGGGACAAGCGAGACCTTGGGAACAGGTGATCTCCTGAGCCAGTGCCGCAACTAGGGGAAGGCCTCGGAGAGATGTTCCTCCACCCCAGTTGCTGGGCCCGGTTCTGAGCGCTATAGAAATTGGTGTGCACATCCTGAATTGGGAGAATAGGTTTGGTTGGACGCAACATTCGGACACTCCCAGAGGACCAGGGAGACGTCCCTGTGTTCTCCTGTTCCTGTAAGTTAATGCCCTGGTGGTCTTATTTTGTTATTTGTCTTGTATGTCTAGGATTGTTGTTCCTTGTTTATTGGTGTTTTCGTCCTTGTGTGGCTTGCTCTTGTTCCCGCTTGTTACCCATTATTATTTTATTTCCAGCAGCTGGAGTAAAGGTCATGGGACAACAGCAGTCAACTCCGCTCCAGTGCCTCTTAAATAATATTTCTGATTTTTCTAAAAGGTCTATGTCAAACTACGGGTTGAAAAGTAAGGCATTCTGCCTCAGGTCCTCTTGTGAGATGGATTGAGTTGTGGAAGTACCCGACTGGCCTTCAGAGGGCACCTTTTTCCTGCCCCTCCTATATCAAGTTCAAAAGTTTGTCTATGGAAAACCAGGTCACCCGGACCAAATCCTGTACATTGATGTGTGGGTTAATATAGCCCCTAACCCTCCTCCATATATTCGAAAGTTTCTTCCCCCTAAGCAGGTCCTGGTGGCAATGGAGAAGGAAACCCAAGCTAAAAACAGGAAGCCTCAGAAACCTTATCCAGTCCTGCAGAGTGCCGAAGAAGAACTTGAAATTCGGCTGCTGCTGCAGCAAGCCCCCCTTGAAGCAGCCTGGCTGGCCCCTGCTCCGTACACGACGGCCGAGATGGGTCCAGCGCCCGCCCCTGCAATGTCTGAGCCTTTCAATCATCCCCATACCTGGCGGGGGGTGGGGGGGCAGGGGACAACAATATATGTAAACACTAAGAGTGAGCAAAAGAAGCCGACGAGGCTCCAGTCGGCATTTTCCCATTAAGACAAACTGTTCCACCCCCAGGAGCAGATCAGGCAGTCCCTTTTATGGTTTATGTTCCTTTCTCTACTAGTGATCTTTACAAGTGGAAGCAACAAAACCCATCTTTTGCTGATAAGCCCCAGGGTTTAATCTCTTTATTGAAAACTCTCTTCCACGCCCATCAACCTACCTGGAATGTTTGTCAGTGAACTCTTGTTCACTGCAGAGGAATGGGAAAGAATTCAGCAGGAAGCCCATAGGATCCTGCTCGGGGCTGACAGACAGCCAGTAACTGTCCCCCATCTGCGAGAAGCCTGGTTTCCACCTCAGCGTCCTGCATGGGACCCCAATGATGCACAGAGCAGGGAAGCCCTGACCAGGTACCACCAATATCTGTTGCAGGGCCTCCGGGGCGGCTGCTAGGAAGCCCATTAACTTGTCTAAGGTAAGTGAGACAGTGCAGAGAGCTCCGGGTGAAACAGCTGCTTTCCTTGGACGCCTAATGGAGGCGTATAGGCTGTACACTCCAATCGACCCTGAGGACCCTGAAAATCAGCAGGCCACAAATATAGCGCTTGTAGCACAATCAGCCCCAAATATCTGCAAAAATCTGCAAAAGTTTGAGGGTTTTGAAGGTAAAAATCTTAGTGAGTTAATGAAAATAGCCCAGAAAGTTTACAATAACAGGGAGGACCCACCTGTAACCTCCACAAGGCAAATGGCAAAAGTCATGGTGGCTGCCCTGCGGGAAGAAAAAGACCAAAAGCCCTGGGAAAGAAAGAAAAAGGCCCAACTACGTGTCACAACAGCCACATATGTGGGTTACCAGCTCCAGGCAGGCAAAGAAAGCTATCTACCGGCAGGATCAATGCGGTCTTGCAGAAACCTTTTCCAGAGACAAAGCGCAAGGTACGTGAATTCCTGGGCGCAGTGGGGTACTGCCGTCTGTGAATCATTGGTTTTGCAGAAATCGCCAAGCTACTGTATGAAAGCAAAAAGGAAGAGGGACAGGAAGTCCTGAAAACTCCTGAGCAAGAAGCTGCCTTTAAACAACTAAAGAGGGCCCTTCTGTCGGCCCCGGCCCTGGCTCTTGCAAATCTGCAAAACCCATTTAAACTGTTTGTAGCAGAAGGTAAGGGGTCACCAAAAGGGTTCTTACGCAGCACCTGGGACCGTGGAGAAGACCCGTGGCCAACCTATTAAAAAGCTGGACCCAGTAGCCGCTGGCTGGCCGGGATGCATGCGGGCCATAGCAGCTCCTGCAATGTTGGTAAAGGAAGCGTCAAAGCTCATGCTGGGCCAGGACATTACTGTCACGGAGGACACTCGGTGCAAAGCCTGCTAAGAAGCTCACCTGACTGCTGGATAACAAATGCCCGCGTGCTCCAATACCAGGTACTGTTGCTAAACCCACCCAGTGTCCAGTTTTCCAACACAGCCACTCTCAACCCTGCAACCCTGTGGCCCGACAAGCTGGCCGAGGAGCCAATCCATAACTGTGTGGAAACCCAAGGAAACTCAAAAGCAATTAAAGAAAAAAACCTGGCTGACCACGCAGCCAAGGAAGCAGCCGTGGGTGTTCAAACTCTGGGAGTGACAGTGGCCCTAGTCAAAGGTAAGAAGCCGCCTACTCTGCACCAACCTAAATTGCCTGTTCGCCCTGTCTAGTCTGAATTTGAACTTAAGTTAGCCCAATGGCTCGCGGAAAAGGCAGCCCAGCTGGCCTGCGTCAAAGACCCAGATGGATGGCTGATCCTGCCCGACCACCGCAGACTAGTCTCAGAAGTAGTTGGGCAAGAACTAGTGGACCTTCTTCATAAAACCACTCATTTGGGGAGAACCAAGCTGTACCAATATCTGTCTACAAGGTACAAAGCTCCGAACCTCCAAAAGTGGACTCAAGCAGCTGCTGGAAAGTGCATCACTTGTGCCCAAGTAAACCCCCCACCAGGTTCCCCCACCACCTCAGCATCGAGAGCGAGGCCACTCCCCGGCCAGTACTGGGAGGTGGACTACACTGAGGTAAAACCAGGACTGTATGGCTATAAATCTCTGCTAGTCTTTGTTGCCACCTTTTCAGGATGGACAGAAGCATTCCTGACCAAGGCAGAGACAGCCTCCGTGGTATACAAACTGCCTTTAACTGAGATCCTCCCCAGGTTTGCCATTCCCTTACAAATTGGCTCTGATAATGGCCCGGCCTTTGTAGCTCAAATTTCTAAAATTATTAGAAAAGCATTATGCATTAATTGGAAACTACACTGTGCCTGCCGGCCTCAAAGCTCAGGACAGGTAGGGAGAATAAATAGAACTTTAAAAGAAGCTTTAATTAATTATGCGCAGAGACGGGCGAAAACTGGGCCAGACTTTTGCCTTTTACCTTGTTGCGTGC
Source organism: Tenrec ecaudatus (assembly GCF_050624435.1). Classification (NCBI taxonomy): domain Eukaryota; kingdom Metazoa; phylum Chordata; class Mammalia; order Afrosoricida; family Tenrecidae; genus Tenrec; species Tenrec ecaudatus. The sequence continues at coordinate 160,353,652 of NC_134530.1, forward strand.
GCGGTGTATTCCTTACTTCAAAAATCCAATACCATTTGAAATTCTATATGGCCGGCCACCTTCTCTCTTACCAACCATAGGTATAAACCAGTTAACCTGTCTTACTAACGCTGAACTTTTAAAATCTAGACAGGCAGTCCAAGAAATCCACAGCACCAACAACGCCTTAGTGGAAAGCCATCACCACCTTCCAGGAGGGACTGGACTCCATCTGGCCAATAGGCCAGACCTGGCTGGAAAGCCTGGACCTCTCTGTATTGGGTCTGGGTCAAAGGTGGACTGGACCTTACCAGGATTAATGAATTTTTGGACATAAGTGCATTATTGAGAGGAAAACAAGTCACATCATTGTTGAAGCCATTTCTGCTTATTTTATTTTATTTGCAATTTATGATTTGATTTGAATACAGTAATGGGGGAGCTGTGATTGCTGGAGAAGATAATGATGACTTAATTGATAACTTAAAAGAAGCTCAGTATATCCGCACGGAAAGAGTGGAACAAGCCTTCAGAGCCATTGACCATGGAGATTATTATTTGGAAGGGTATAGAGACAGTGCTTACAAAGGCTTGGCCTAGAAGCATGGCAACATCACTTAGCAGCCCCATGCATTTATTCTGAAGTTATGGAAGCATTGCAACTTCAACCAGGATTGTCTTTTCTTAACCTGGGAAGTGGAACCGGACATTTAAGTACAATGATGGGCTTGATTTTAGGTAATTTTATCTTTGTAAAATTTTATTTTCAAGTAGATTAAGCTGTTTATATTTCTGTATATGATTTATAGGGTATGTTGTTTTGCATGTCTTTAAGTGTGTGTATTCACAAAGTAACCTTTCTTAAATGTGGAAACACAAGGTAATATTCTTCTCATCCCAGCCCTAATTTTGGTAGTTATACTTAGGTTCTGCAGACCACCCGAAACTTACAGCAGTATGCGCCAATAGAGAGAGGCTGGAAAACAATCTACCTTTACCCTAAAAAGCTTACAAGGGGAAAGGCACTGTTACCAAGGATCCCCAGGAGCCCACCAGTATAGTCAGTATTGTGCTACTGTCTCCATAATCCCCTCCTTAACAGACCCTTATGTAGTGGTTGTGCCTGCAGGCATGTGGTTTGCCTGCTCCATTAGAATCACTCCCTGTTTGTTCTCCCTAACCTTGTGTGCCTCTAAACAGTCTGAATTGTGCATATTGGTACATCTTTTACCCCAAGTGTACTTGTACTCCGGGGAAGCTGGATGGCAGCATTTCAATACTTACTCACGGGTTTTTTAAAAAGCACCCATCCTAGTTCCCCTGCTCGTGGGTTTAGAAATTGCTGGGTCCACCTCAATGAGCACAGCTGCCCTAATACAAGGAAATAAAAACTATAAAATGTCCCGTCCCGCGGGACATCAACAACATGGGTACCTGAAAGAGGGACTGGGAATGAAGATGGGCAAGGGCGCGAGAAATGGAGGCAAGACAGGAATCTGATCAAGCCTCATTTATTGAGCTGAGAGCAGAGGTTTAAATAGCCAGCGAAGGGCGGGCACCATTACGTCACATGTAAAATAAGGTACAACTGAGGTAGCCAATAGTCGTGCATCTCCAAATAAGGAAGAAATGGCGGGCAACTGATCAAACAGGTAAGTATGCTAATGAAGCATACCTTACGCCTGGGGGGAGATGCCACCAGTCATGTATTGACCAATGAACATAGCAGCTGCTAGTGAAAGAGCACCAGTCCTAGCAAGGGTCAAGGCAGCCACCCTCTGGCGGGAAATGAAACAAAGGGCAGTAAAATCACAGGGCAGTTTGTATGGCAGGAAACTGAGAGTAAATTCATAAAGGTCGTATGTCACGCGCGACCCTCCCACGGTGGAAGATAAGAGGATGAACGCGACACACGACGAGACAAATTGACCAGGATCCTTCTGATAGCGTGATAAGCGGAGTTTATTGAGAGCTGCCTCTAGATCCGAGGTCAGCTATGGAAGACCCCGGGCAGGCTAAAAACCCTGGCTTATATATGCTTCGGGGTGACGGGGCTCTCTCAGATAGGCACAAAGCTCTCCTGCGTCAAAGTCCAGACTGAGCGCATGCGTGGCATAACTTGTTATCACTAACCCTGAAGATAAGGGCGTGGTCCAGCGCCATCTTGTAATGGCGTCCACATCTCCTCCCTTTTTATATAATAAGATTTTGGAATCCCGCCTGTTAGGTGACCTAGCATGCCACATGGTCCTTACCCGTCATCGGAACTCCTGCCCTCTAGCGGCAGGCTCCTGTCTTAGGTTGGTACCATGTCCCACTGGTCTTTCCCGTCTTTGGCTGCGGACTCAGCTTGCGCATGGTCTAGCGCTTGAGGAGGGAAAGCCAAATCTCTGGCTGCTCGCCCTTTTCAAGAGCCATGAGGGCTTGTAATATCACACGCTTTTCGCTAGCCTGATTGCGCTTGAGCTTGCAAATCATCCAGAGAAGAATTATGCCACCGAAGCAGATTAAGCCCAAAAATAAAAATGTTCCCACCCACTCCTTGAAATAGGAAAAAGCAGAGGACAACCAAGAGGTGTAATCTCCAAGCGTGATAGGCTTAGTACGTGTGCCATTCAATTTCAAAATCTTCAACAACATCTGGTCCTGTATCGCTTCCAGCTCTTCACTCCATTGGCCTGTCAAAAAATCTGAAATGTTTTTAATAATGCTGCTTGATTCATTATATACAATAGGGGTGACACAAACCGCAGGTGTTGATAATACACAGCTCAGTTGTACCAAGCTGGTAAGTTGCTCAATTTCTTGTTGCAATAAATCCGTTTTTTGATTCAACAAAATTATTCCCACCGCTAAATGAGCTTGGGCATTGCGGGCTTCCATTAGTGCATCCGCGGTTTTTTCCACAACTTCATTTATAACTTTAGCTGTCTGCACTTGATTGGCCATAGCGATACCCGCAGTTACGGCCGCTGTTGCTGATATCGCTATTGCTGTAACAATTGCAGCTGTTATGCCAAAATCTCTTTTATGTCTCAATAGAGTAGTAATGGGGAATTGATTCGGATCCGCTTCCACAGGTATAGGAACTAAGGTGGGAATGCGAATGACCATAGCATTATGCGTTCGGTTTCCAGACCAACACTCTCTAATTTTACATCTACATTTACTACTATTGCAACTAACAACATCATTTATAATACATGTATCATTAAAAACTAAAAATAAAAAAGGACTGTTTACGCAAACTGGATTATAATCATAAATATAATTATGGCTATAACTCAAGCCTTCACTAACGTTTGCCATATTTCCCACAATAACTACATTAGCTCTTTTGAGACGTATGACGCTTCCCAACAAGCCAGCAAAAGGGGACATAATAGTGGCAGCATTCAATCTGTTATTTAGAATCCACTGATGCCACGGCCATGTATTCTTGCTCACATTCTGGGTGCTGTTATATAATTTTGGGGAAAAATTGAGGTTTAGTTTAGATAAATACAATTTATCCTGTACCCCTGGGTCACAGTTTTCAAACTCTGGTGGAAATCTTTCTCTAGGACGACAGGGAGGGAATACCCTCACTCTTTCCAGAGTACCATTGCATCGAGTTCTTTCCTCATGTTCTTCGCCCGTCTCTACTGGTGCCAGCAATTCTTCTTGCCAGACATATGTCTCGACACGCGTCACCGGCGGAGTTGCTGGTGTCGACCATTCGCCTAGTTGCGGGGCTGGGGGCGAGCCACTAAAAATCATCTCGCCTTCTTGATCGACCTCTACCTTGACAGTCGACCCTGGGGTAACTTCAGGATCAAGCCATGTTATAACATTTATCTTTCTCAAATTTATGCACTGATTACTGGAAGAATTTTTTATGATATGGAAACATAAGCTATTAACTAAAGTAAAATTTGTGACATTATAAAATTTTGATACTTTACTCACAGCAGGACTACAAGGGACTCCCAATCTATCACATTTTTGAGCAAAAAATACTGGGAGAACTGGGGCTTGTCTATTTACTGGATGGGGTATAGGCCAGGTTCTCACCACTCCCCACAATTTTTCCTGCTGCTTCTAGCATTCTAGCCACAAAATCTGAAAATGGCTCCGTAGGGCCTTGTATTATTTTTGTAAGGTTCCCTCTTACTTCTCCCCTATTGGGCAGCGCTTTCCAGGCCTTTCCGGCGGCTAAATTAATTTGTTGGTATACATCTATAGGGTAACCTGTCTGATTGTTTACCCATTGACCATTTCCTGTTAGCATCTCATATGTCCAAGCCTGCTGAGGCATGCCCCTGGCTGCATTTTGTCTTGCTTGGGTCATGCTGTTTTCCATCCACATAGACTTCCACTCTAGGTACTGTCCTGTGGTTAGGACCGCCTTGGTGACTGAACACCAGTCAGTAGGAGTCATACAATGCACACAGACACGATCTATTAAAGATTGTGTGTAATTAGCATTGACTCCGTAAGATCTTACTGCCTCGGCCAATTCCTTGACAATTTTATAATCTAAAGGTTCATGATATCGCTGTTGGTTGGCATTTTCAAAAACCGGGAACATCTGACTAAGCATCCGTTGGCTCTTCGGCGTCAAAAGAGAATAATTTTGTCCCCCTGAGCTATAGGGGGGAGGTATCTGAGGTGCCGGAGGTATAGACTTAATAGCAGCAAACTCATCGTACCTCCCTCTGTCATATGCAGCCGCCGCCTCCTCCAATTCCTCCTCATCACTTTCGGTAAGGCCTAAAGCCCCTAATTCCTTCCAGGGATAAATACTTCCTGGCACTTTGGGTTTGTCTTTAAGCTTAATCTCAGTAGGGGCTTCCTGCCGTGCCCGCGCGGCAGCCCCCCTCTCTCTTGTGGTCCCTCCTGTTTTTGGCTGTTTTGTCTCCGTTTCCTCTCCGGTCTCTGATTCCGAGCCGGTCACGGAGGTTTCCTCTGACTCCGTATTTGTCTCCAATTTTGAGCTCCTGTGTTTTTTCCTTTTAGATCGATCTATTCCCGGATCGTCCTTTTCGGACGTCCCGTTTCCTCGGGTGTGTTCCTGTCCTGCTTCTGACATGCTGTCTTGAAAGTCAATCCACTCACGCTGCCCCTGACGTATCACTTCTGCACAAGCTTCGTCCACTAAGCAACTTCTAACTAGTTTCCAGACCGGTCTCGTGCCCGGTCTTATCTGTCCCTCTTCTTTTGCTCGATCAATGTCTCTTCCCAACTTGTCCCAACATGGGACAGTCAGAGAGCCCGTTGTTAGAAACCATGGTGCAATCTGGTCTATTTCCCTCACAAATTTGCTAAGCGTGCCTTCTGATATCTTCAGTTTACGAGCTAGCAAGATTTGCTGCAAAGTTTTAACCATCTGTTTTATTGGAACATTTCCCATGTCGCCCGTTTATCTACACAGGACTTAAGCACAGGATTTTCTTCTCGGTCTAAACCGAAAGCAGAAGCAGCACTCTCTCCCACACTCAGCCAAGGCCGCCGCAGCCGTAACGGATAAACATTCACACAGCAGTGGCCTTGCAGAACTCACCCTCTCCGCAGCGCTGATCAGTTCTGAATCCTCCCTTTCGGGGGTCTCCACTCAACCGTCTCGTCGCCTTGTTAAGGACTCGAAATCCCGGGTTTTCGGCACCAGCTGTCACGCGCGACCCTCCCACGGTGGAAGATAAGAGGATGAACGCGACACACGACGAGACAAATTGACCAGGATCCTTCTGATAGCGTGATAAGCGGAGTTTATTGAGAGCTGCCTCTAGATCCGAGGTCAGCTATGGAAGACCCCGGGCAGGCTAAAAACCCTGGCTTATATATGCTTCGGGGTGACGGGGCTCTCTCAGATAGGCACAAAGCTCTCCTGCGTCAAAGTCCAGACTGAGCGCATGCGTGGCATAACTTGTTATCACTAACCCTGAAGATAAGGGCGCGGTCCAGCGCCATCTTGTAATGGCGTCCACAGTCGTACACGGCTTAAATCCAGGGTGGGGAGACACATAGTTCCCTACAACAAAATACTTAGCCATCAAATTGATAATGACTTACAAGACTTAGAAAACTGTCAGCCATTTAAAAAAATTGCTTAACTCTTTAGCTAAAGTAGTACCGCAAAATAGGCGGGGTCTTGACCTATTCCTAAAGCAAGGGGCTTTATGTACGGCCCTGGGAGAAACTTGTTGTTTTTATGCCAATCATTCAGGAATAATTAAAAATAGTCTAACCCTAGTCAGAAAAAGACAATGAGCGGAAAGAAAGTTAAAAAGGTCAAGAAGGATGGTTTCAACAAATGTTCAACTGGTCACCCTGGCTCACCACCTTCGTGTCCAGCCTAGCTGGCCTGCTACTCTTGCTTTTACTAGGACTGCCCCGCGGGCCGCTCATTATCAACAAGCTAGTCCAGTTTGTGCAGGACCGAATACAATCTGCTAAGTTGTTAGAGCTAAGCAAACCATATGAGCAACTAACCCAGAGTGAGCACCGCCACAGTCACATGAAGGCACACACCTGGAAGATTCACAGGTGTAACAAAAACAGGGGGAGATGTAATCGTTAGCCTACGTAAAGCCATTTATACTGAGCAAACATTCGCACCAGTCCTAAAATGCAGCCACAGGCCTTATAGCATTCTCCAAAAAAACCCCAAATAGCACCCTCGTTCTTAAAATCAGCAAAAGACTATCCTGGACCAGGAAATTGTGCAACCACAAAGTGCTGCTTCTGTACCAGTTTGCTCAGCTGCGCTGCTTAACAGCAAGTTCTGCTTCTGTACCAGCTTGCTTGCACAGCTCAGCAGTTTAATGAAACCTTATAAAAACCCAAGTCTGTAAGCAAGGGGGTCCGGCCAGCCAAGCTTTTTTTTTTTTCCTTTCAGGCTGCTGGTCCCTACACAGGTTCTTCTTCTTCTTTTTGTTAATAAACGTTTCTATTTCTTTCAATCTCACGTCTCAGTTGTTCTTGTCCGGCTCATGTACAACAGTAAAAAACGCCTTGCGTCTTTACAGGAAGCAGGGTACCCTTTTAGATTATCTCAGAATATGCAGGAATGTAGGAACAGATGAGTACAGGGCTAGCCACTGCTTTATCAAATCACACAAGGTATTAAGGAAAATGCTTTAGTTGTGGAAAGAGATCATCTTCAAAGAGTGCAGAGAGCACAGGCCAATCAGCCCGGCCACAAAAAGCTTTCTGTGGCCTGTGACAGAGCATGGGCCAGAACCACTGAATTTGGGTTTAAAAGTATCCGGACACACCCCCCCCCGCCCGCCACCCCCCCCCCCCCCCCCCCCCGCTGTAGGAAGGGAACTCATTGGAAGAGTCAATGTCGCTCAAGATTCAGGAATGTGGGCTTTCCATTAGCAAACTCTTCCCAGCAGGTAAATAGAGAAAGGAGCACCATCCTAGCCCCGCCCAACAGAGTGCAGAAGGAACAGCCTGGCCGAGCAAAGAAAATCTTAGAGGGAAAGTGCAGGTGTCACTCAGCCACACAGCAGGAGACCAGAACTAACCAAGCTCAAGAAAACCCAGCCTGTCTTCTCGAGGCAGAGTTTGACTAACCAAAAAAAGGCTCAGAAGTCCCTGTAGCAGCCTGTTGATACCAAAAGGCAGGAGCCTCTTACTGAAAGAGCAGTACAGATGTTATCAGGAAAATTTGACCTAAGTGCTCAAGGCATTCAAATTGATAATGGAGTTACTCAAAGTTGTGAGGGAAAGCTAAAAGCTGTAATTAAACCAGAAATTATTAAGAACGGTACTTGGGGTATACTACCTAAAAGATCTATAGGACATTTATTAGGAAAGTCCAACCTAAATTCTCCAAGTGTCCAGGTTGTTGCTGGAATTATTGATCAGGATTATGAAGAAGACATTAGGGCAGTGATTAAATCTGATATGCCATGGTTTATAAGGTAGAAAGCTTAAGCCAATTTTTGCTTCCTTGCATTTCTAGAGTAAAAAATTATACCTATCAGGAAAGAGTACTTGAGAAGTCTGACCACCCTATATTAAATCAAAGGGTCATTTGGAGTGCTGTTGAGCTCCCCAAATGGAATTAGAAATTGGAGGAAAAAGGTTTTTCAAATTTGGATATGGATTCATTCAGGAGGGCCTAAGACCCGCCCACTAACTTCCCCTAAATCTAGCAAGGAGGGAACATAAGAAGTTAACCAAGACAGAATATTGCAAGATGATAAAATCCTACAGTGTTAAAAACCTGAACGGTAATGTGGCTTAAATGAGCCCGTAAGCTTACTGGTAAACTTAGAGAAAAAAATGTCTGTCAAGTTAGTTCAAAAACAGCTGGACAAATTTATTAAGAATTTTTTCAGTCTTTCAAATCATCCTGAGTGTGGTAAGAAGTTCTTACAATTAGTCAGCTCTCTGGATTCTCTGATAGCTGGGATCCAAAATTTACATACTAATGAAGTCTATCTAACTCGTTATACTGGTCCAAAACCAAGCCAGTTAACTGACATTGCTAGAAATGCCTCAAAATCTGCATTGTTAAAACAGAAGGGGGAGAAGAGGAATCCTATGTGTGAGAAACTTCATTTAGTCATTTTAACTAAAAAAATGTTTCTCCTTACTAAAAACTTGTAACAAAATTAGGTCAGATGAACACGTTTTCACTTCTACAGAAAAAGCTGGTCCTGAGAAGTCCCAGGAAGACAGGAATCATGTTTGGGCTCCAGGTCCATTTATCACCTGGAGAAAGGATTATACATTTATGTTTTTGCAGAATAAAGCTGATGGACTCCCCTTAGAAGGACGCAACCATGTTTGGAGAAAGATGGACAAGGAAGAGATGGGTAAACCACCCAATCTTAACCATGATTCTGTTTCCAGGTTGCTGACACCCCAAAGGGAGGGGCTACTTGCTTATGTTTTCACAGGCAAAGGAGATATAGGTGGATTTCTCTTCAGCCAGCAAGTCCCAGAAGAAAGGAGGGAAGCTGATGCTGTGACCTGATCCTATACTATTACTGAAGTTACCCGAAACAACAAGACCGACCACCTCACAGATTCCTGAGAATGGCGATTGCTGCCTGCTGAGACATTTCTTCCATTGTTGATGCTGTCTAAGGGACTCTATCAAAACTGAACATTTTATGCAACAGTGACTGGACTATGACAACAGACTGTTCTTCTACCAGAAGACCAAGATTTTGGGTTCATCAATTAGTGCTAAAATGTGATTGGAATGCAACTGATTTCTGTGTAACCCCTTACGTATATAATGTCACCGTACTTAATTGTCATTTGATTAGAAAACACTTGCAAGGGTTTAAGGGAAACACTCTGTCAGATGTCAATAAACTTAGAAAGGATATTTTCTACACATTCAAAGACAGACTCAAGGTGTCTCCAAGCTCTGATATGATTAAACAATTGGTGGACGGCATGGAAGGACTGGACCCTCGTGCTTGGGTTCAAAGTATTTCTCATAGCCTGGGTTCCAGCCTAACAGTGCTGCTCATTATCACAATTTTTGTCCTGGCTGTCACGTGTTGCTTTTATAGAAAGCTAAGGTATGTGAAGGAAAATCATACGGCCTCTATGGCTCTTTAGCGTCTCATGCATAAAGCAAACACTGTCGGGAGCAGAGGGTGTTTAAGGATGAGTCCTTTATCCTCATGCTAAGGAACCTGGCAGGCTGGGTTTCTGGGGGTGGAGGGAGGCCTTCACCCTTGTGAGTTGGAGGTAAATCCCAATCACATTCTCATGATATTGTTCCCCACTTTCCCCTCCTGCATGATACTGACTTGACGTCATCTCTTACAAGCACATAGCTGGTTGCTGTGTGGCTGGCAGCTTTAACTACAGAAGCAGACACTCCCGTTTGCTCTCTCTCTTCCCACCATGGCATCCAACCGCTCCCATACCTCCCCCCACTAGTAGATGGGCATAGGTTGCTTGATCCCCTGACCCTGCTTTGCCATAAGCCTGAGTCTTTGACGTGGCTACTTTAACATTGTCATCAATTTTGTCTTGACAGCTTTCAATGTCTAGAAAACAACCATGCAGCCCCTGTAGCTCTTTTGAATCTAATATATAAAACAAAAGGGGGAATTGTATGATACAGAAAAGATTTCTCCCAAGTTATCTCCCCAAAATATATGCCAAACCCAAGATGCTGCTTCCTACACGTGGTAAATGACTGCACACTAGGAGGTCAATGAAAGTAGGTAGGAGGTTCTTCTCCTTAAGGTATCGGCCTTCTAGAGCAACCAGACTGTATCGTCTGACTCACCCCAAGTAGGGCCCCCTCCCTTCTGACATTGTTCCCTTGAAGGAGTGCCCGAAGGCAAGCCTGGGACCACTCAAGGATGACTAAGTTTAGGCTACTATATTGAGTCTAGGGTCTGCCCATCTTGCGACATATGCACCCCAATTCTCTTCCTTTACTATTGTGTGTACTCACCTAGGTCATCCCCCTCCTATTGCTTGTATTCTCTATGTTACAATATCTTTCTATGATGTAGGTTGTTATCTTTAATCAGGGGGCTTGCATGCCCCCAAAGATATGTAAGTTTTGGTTATAAATAAAACAAGGATCTACATATAACCTCTTCCCTGGGGGATGGACAACAGAAAAGTGGGTGAAGGGAGACCAGACAGTGTAAGATATGACAAAATAAAAATTTATAAATTCTCTAGGGTTCATGAGGAAGGGGGAAGTGGGGAGGGAGGGAAAAATGAGGAGCTGATACCAGGGCTTAAGTGGAGAGCAAATGCTTTGAAAATGATGAGGGGAATGAATGTACAAACGTGCTTTACACAGTGTATGTATGGATTGTGATAAGAGTTGTATGAGCCCCTAATAAAATGAATTTTAAAAAAGGATGATACGTGGCATAGTTCAGTCAATACAGTTCATTAACATTTCCTATGATTTACCAAAAAAGAAAAAGAAATAAAACCACAAGAGAACTCTCCTGTCCTTTCTGCCCGTGCTGTGCACGGACCTGGCTGGTAAGATCATGGCTGTCTAGGAGGTGAGCATGCTACCATGAACTGTGTCAGACTCCTTCATTTTACCCTCTCTCCTATCTCTCTTATTCTCTATGACTTTACTACAATCTTTATATATTTTAATCATTCATTGCGCTCACTGGACCTGTGACAGTGTGAGGGACTGGCTACCCCGTACTGTCTCTTGAGGAAGGCTTCTCTCTGTATTAGCTCTGGGGGACGGTCCTTGTCTCTTTGGCTTCTATGCCTTGACCCTTGATGATTTTCATATGGCCTTGCATCTATCTTCCCCTATCTCCACTTGCGTTTCTATGCCTAGTTGCCTCATATGCCTCTGAACATTGGATGTCGAATAAGGAAGGCCAAAGGACAATCAGTATGTTTGGATTATGGTGCTGGCAGATAATATTGCAAAGTTCATGGACCACCAGAAGAATGAACAAGTCTGTCTTGAAAGAAGTACAGCCAGAATGCTCCTTGGAGGCAAGAATGATGAGACTCAGTCTCACATACTTTAGACACACATTGTCAGGAGAGACCAGTCCCTGGAGAAGGACTTCATGTTTGGTAATGTGGTCGCTGTGGTTGTGAGGTGCCATCGAGTCGGTTCCGACCCATAACAACCCAATACACAACCACCTAAGACATTTCCTGAAACGGGTAAAGTGGCCAAGCAGAGGGGCAGCGAAAAAGAGGCAGGCCCTCGACGAGATGGCTGGGCACGGTGGCTGCCCCAGTGGGCTCGAACATGAGACCACTCGTGAGGAGATGCCGGACTGGGCAGTGTTTCCTTCTGTTGTGCATAGGATCCAACACGGAGCACCTGACAACAACCATCTGCTCTTCGTATGTCAAATCAGACTGATGTAAGACACAGCCTACACGCCTACTGTCTGCTCACTGCTACAAATAACGAACTCCCCGAGAAGATTACAATCCCAGGTACAGGGGTTAGGGTCTACACAACATACTTTGGGAGAGCACGATTCAATGCAGAGCAGGAGGGGTGGGGAGAAAATATCTCAGTTGCAGTAAGCAGACAAGCGTTCTCCATCTGGGAGGAATGAGGAGGCTGGGCATGGCATTTCTCTACCCATTCCTGAACTTGGAGTTATGCATTCCAGTGAACACCTGAAGATGGACAAGTGGTGAGCTAGAAAGCACAGGCTGGATGTGTAAACAGTGTGTTTTCCTCCTGGGCACTCTTGGTATGCTCTTTCCCAGCATGAGAGGGGCTCAGAAGGGTGGCGTCAGGTCAAGTGGTGCAGAGGAGAACCTGCCTTACAAACACCTCCTTCCCCTTTTAAACCTTCCAATTGCAGTCACGTCTGTTCCAACCCATCGAGCCTACAGGACAGAGTAGAACTGCCTATCGGGCTTCCAAACCTGTACCTTTACAGACGCAGCTGCACTTTCTTCTGAGGAGTGTTGGAAATGAAGTGTCAGCCTTTCAGCTGGCGCCTCAGGGAGCTGCATCACGTGAGCTAATTTAATCGCATCCCTTCAGACTGCAGGAAACAAACCCCAAACCAGGCTGCACACACTGATCTTTTATCTGCCACCTTGTTAAGTTCTTATAGCTTTTAGTCTCTTAGAATTTTCAGAAATAAAATCCAATCTCTGTATTAAAATATTTCTTTCTGCTTTTCACATATTTATGCCACTTTTTCCATTTTCTTGTCTCATTGCTGTAAATGTCAGCTCCTCGAAGGCGAGCATTTTCCTCATGAATATACTCGTGTCTAAAACAGTCACTCAACAGCTCAAAAAAATTCACTGCCATCAATCAATACTGAGGCATAGCAACCCTGTAGGCCAGGGTCGAACTGCCCCTGTGAGTTTCCAAGATCGTAACACTATGGGAGTAGGAATCCCGTCTTTCTCCTGCCGAGTTGCTGGTGGTTTCGAACTGTCAGCCTTGGGGATCACAGCGCAACTCTTACCCACTGTGTCACGAGGGCTCCTCAAGCAGTCCCTCGTTCATAGCAATTACTCTGTAAGCATTTGTTGGGTGAGCAAGTCAGCAAACATCTTCAAAATAATGTTAGATATTTATGGTGATAGTGTGTTTCCTTGTCTATGAAATGGCTGCTGAATCCCATCTAATGCTTTTTAAAAATTGCGTAGCGGATGACATCTACTAATACAATCACAGGGGCTCTCCCCCTTACTTTATGGATACAGTGATTATGTCAACAAAATGATTAAAGATCTATATGAGGAAAAAGATGAAATTTTGTTTTAACCTCCCTGGCGGTAATTCCAAGTGTGGCTCAGAGTAAATGTTGACTGTGTATTAAAGTTTATCACATCTGGAATGTCTACCAGAGAGATTAAAATGAGTAATTTCTTAAGAATTACAGGCCTACAATATAAAGCAACAAATTTCATGCAAAACAATTTACTGCTTTGGGTACAAAATTACTGACATAATTAGACCACCAAGGAGGTTAAGAGACATAATTTAAAATTATTAAAAAATTAGTATATAGATAGATAAATCATGTTCTTGGATGGGAAAACATTATCAAAAATGTCAATCCTTCTCAAATTAATTAATAATTGTTTTAAATTAAGAATTCCAATGGGGCCAAAAAAATGATAATAAAAAAAAGAATTCCAATGGGAGCAGCACTGTTTACAATAGCAAGAAGACAGACACATGCCCATCAGTGGAAGAATGGAGAAAGGAGCACTGTGTACACGCAGAGAAGTCCTCTGCCTCACTAAGAAACCGTGATGACACTGTGAAGCACCCCAAGACACGGATGAGCCTGGAGAACCCTATGCTGAGTGAAAGTCGTTAATCACAAAAGGGCTATGAGACCACCGTTATAAAGAAAGCAAAAATCAAGACAAAGGTTTTCATACCAAAGGAAACAGACTTCGATGGTTCCCAAAGAGGAGAGGGTAAGGGAGGGAAGACCAAGCCATAGGTAGACCGGTGTTAACGGGTGAAGAGGAAGATAGTAAATCATTAGGGGGAGAAGGGAAATCATTGGGGTGGGGTGAGGTGGGGCAAGGCATTGGGGAGGCTTAGTCAGTAGTTTAAATTGTTGAATACAAAATTGGTGATCTGAAATGTAAACCCACACCTAATCCGCAGTTAAAAATATATTTTCTAAAAATGCCAGTGGATATGGAGGAATGAAAAAATATTTCAATGTCCCCATGGAAGAATGGTGTGAGGTGCCATTGAGTGGGCCCTGCCTGGCATCAACCCTATGCACGACAGAACAAAACCCTGCTCCATCCTGTGCCGTCTCATAGTCCGGCTGTGCTTGAGCACACAGCGACAGGCACTGTGCCAATCCATCTGGAGGGTCTTCCCCTTTTCTCGGACCCTCGCTGCAAGGAAATTGACAAGAAGCTGCTCCAAAATAGGAGTTGGGCCACTTCCTTATATGTTGTTAAAAACTTATTATAAAGGAACTGTGCAACAGTAGAAGGCAGTCTGCAAGCAGATTTCAAGTGCATAGCAGGACGTCTTATTTGGCAAAGGAGAGCAAAAGACAAGGCGGTTTGGTTACTATGTGGGGCTGGAATAACAATGTATTGAGCTGGAAGAACATTAAGTGAGGCATGGAAGAAAATTAAGTTGAATGATGCTCACCCTCCCGACACAACTGCTGAAGCCAAAGCGGGTGAACAAGTAAATGTGGTGAAGAAAGCTGATGGTGCCCGGCTATCAAAAGAGATAGTGTCTGGGGTCTTAAAGTCTTGAAGATAAACAAGCAGCCATCTAGCTCGGAAGCAACAAAGCCCACATGGAAGAACACACCAGCCTGTGCAATCGCGTGGTCCCGAAGGGATCAGTTATCAGGCATCAAAGAACAAAAAATCATATCACTGGTTGCACACCTCCATGATACGATCGCCAAGGACAAACGGGTGCATAGGCAAATGTGGTGAAGAAAGCTGATGGTGCCCAGCTATCAAAAGAGATAGTGTCTGGGGTCTTAAAGGCTTGAAGGTGAACAAGCGGCCATCTAGCTCAGAAGCAATAAAGCCCACATGGAAGAAGCACACCAGTCAGTGCGATCACGAGGTGCCAAAGGGACCAGGTATAAGGCATCATGCAAAAAAAAAAGAATATGTATATATATATGTGTGTGTGTATATATGTGTATGTATGTATATATATGTATGTATATATACCATAGTGAATGAAGGGGGAAGTGCAGAGTGGAGACCCGAGGCCCAAGTGTCGACCACTGGAGATCCCCTCATAGAGGGGTATAGGAGAGGAGATAGGTCAGTCAGGGTGTGATGTAGTACCGATGAAGAACACAGCTTTCCCCCAGATCCTGGATGCTTCCTCCCCCCAACTACCATGATCCGAATTCTACCTTGCAGGACTGGATAGGGCAGAGGTTGTACACTGGTGCATATGGGAGCTGGAGGCACAGGGAATCCATGGTGGATGATACCTTCAGGACCAGCGGTGTGAGGGGTGACGCTGGGAGAGTGGAGGGTGAGTGGGTTGAAAGGGGGAACCGATTACAAGGATCCACATGTGACCTCCTCCCTGGGAGATGGACGGCAGAGAAGGGGGGAAAGGGAGACTCCGGATAGGGCAAGATATGACAAAATAACAATCTGTGGATTATCAAGCACTCATGAGAGAGGGGGGAACGGGGAGGGAGGGGGGAAAAAAAGAGGACCTGATGCAAAGGGCTTAAGTGGAGAGCAAATGCTTTGAGAGTGATTAGGGCAAAGAATGTACAGATGTGCTTTATACAATTGATGTATGTATATGTGTGGATTGTGATAAGAGTTGTATGAGCCCCTAATACAATGTTTTAAAAAAAAAGAAAATTAAGTTGAATTCATTATCACAAACCATATGAGAAAATATAACCTGAAGAATAAAAACCTAAATTTGATGAAGTAATTTTTTTAAACAAAGTTCAAAAGACTATGAAGAAGCAATTCACGGAAGAGGAGCTTGGAATATAACTCACTCTTCACTGATACCATGGAAATCAAAATAACAAAGGAAGACGTTTCCCTACGAGATCCACAAAAATGAAGATGGATCAGATCGAATGGTTTTCAGCATGGAGGGCAAGTGTTGGGCTTCATCCTATACAATTTTTGAAGGCGTACGTTTGATACAGTTTTTCTGAAAGATCACCCTGTAGCATTTATTAAAATGAAAAATGCGTACCTCTACTTATTCAGTGGAGCCCCTGTGTGGTGCTTCATGGCAAGTTGAAAGGTAGGCAGCTGAAACCCTCCTAGAGGCACTCGGAAGACAGGTGGGGTGATCCGCATCCAAAGGTCAAAACCTTGACAACTCTCTGGAGCAGTTTCTGGTCTGTACACACAAGATCTCCATGAGTCAGAATTGACCCAGAGTAACAAAAACATTTACATAGTGGCATAATACCACACAGAGAAGAGAGAAAGGGAGGGGGGGAACCCCTCTACTGTTAATACACAGATTCATTGATGAATCCATGAGACCTAAAAGGAGAAAAAGCCAGACATAAAAGACTTTACACTGAATGATTTTGTTCAGTTCAAGAAATGGCAAACCTGTGTGACCATGAGGTGGAGAAGGAACCAGGTATCAGGCATCACAGAGCAAAACATCATATCAGTGGGTGCCCACCTTCCCAATATGATCACTGAAGACAAATGTGTGCTTAAGCAAATGTGGTAAAGAAAGCTGATGGTTCCCGGCTATCAAAAAATATAGCGTGCGCGGTCTTAAAGGCTTGAAGGTGATCAAGTGGCCATCTAGCTCAGAAGCCACAAAGCCCACATGGAAGAAGCATGTGTGACCACAAGGTGTCGAAGGGATCAGGTACCAGGCATCAAAGAACAAAAAATCATATCATTTTAAATGAGGGGGAGTGCAGAGTGGGGACCTAAAGCCCATCTGTAGGTAACTGGAAACCCCATCACAGAAGGGTCATGGGAGGAATGAGCCAATCAGGGTGCAGGGTAGCAACGAGGAAACGTACAACTAAAAAAAAGAAGAAGAAACGTACAACTTTCCTCTAGTTCTTAAATGCTGCCCCCCTCCCCCCCACTATCATGATCCCAATTGTACCTTACAAATCTGGCTAGACCAGAGGATGTACACTGGTACAGATAGGAACTGGAAACACAGGGAATCCAGGACAGATGATCCCTTCAGCATCAGTGGTGAGAGTGGCATTACCAGGAGGGTGGGGTAGAAAGAGGGAACCAATTACAAGGATCTACATATAACCTCCTTCCTGGGGGACAGACAACAGAAAAGTGGGTGAAGGGAGACGTCGGACAGTGTAAGACATGACAAAATAATAATAATTTATAAATTATCAAGGGTTAATGGGGGGGGGAGGAGAAATGAGGAGCTGATTCCAAGGGCTCAAGTAGAAAGTAAATGTTGGGGGAAGTGGAGAGGGAGGGGGGAAAAAGAGGACCTGGTTCAAAGGGCTTAAGTGGAGAGCAAATGCTTTGAAAATGATGAGGGCAAAGAATGTACAGATGTGCTTTATACAATTGATGTATGTATGGATTGTGATAAGAGTTGTATGAGCCCCTAATAAAATGTTTTTAAAAAATAGAAAATGTCTTGGGGCAGGGAATGTATGGATGTGCTTTATACAATTGATGTATGTATATGTATGGATTGTGGTAAGAGCTGTTGGAGTCCCTAATAAAATGTAAAAGAAGAAAAGAGAAAAAAATGATTAGGCCAAAGACTGTACAGATGTGCTTTATACAATTGATGTATGTATATGTATGAACTGTGAAAAGAATTGTATCAGCCCCAATAAATTGTTAAAAAAAAAAAAAAGATACCGTAAAAAAAAAAGAAAATGTTTTGAGAATGATGATGGCAGCAAATGTACAAATGTGCTTGACACAATGGATGGATGGATGGATTGTGATAAGAATTGTAAGAACCCCCAATGAAATGATTAAAAACAAAAAAGAGCCTCAATGTAACAAAAGAAGAAGAAGAAGAACTGGCAAACCGACTCTAAGCTGATAGACCTGGTTTCCTTTGCTGAAGTTTCACTTGGAAGGATTGTTGACTTGGAAGAGGCATCGGGGAAGTTTCTGGGGTTCTGGAAAAGTCTTTATTTTTTGGTCTTAATCTGGTCACATGGATTCGTGCATATATAAGCTTGGGGGCGGTGGGGGGGGGGAGATACTGGGCTTTCTACCGCTAGGGTATAGTGACAGCATTACTAAGGACAGCCGCAGACATTTCTTATTCTGCCCATCTTCCCACTTGATTAAGTGACATCCGCTCGCCAAAGCTGGGGCCCAGCCCATTGGAGTGATCGACACCAACCAGAAGATGAGAGGGAACCGTCCCATCTGAAGGAGTTAGAGACATCCCAAAGACCTAAGTACCCACTGCCAGCCTTTGTTCAATCTCTTACCGCTCTCTTGATTCTGCTGTGAGAAAAGGCAGGTCTGCCCATCTGTCTGTCTGTCTCTCAATTCCTTTCTCCTCTTCTCTCTGCCACTCCTTCTTTTCTCACCCGCTGGTTCTCTGCCATAAAGTTGCTCTCGGCAGTAAAAATGGCAGCCAGGGACTGCAGCCAGGGACAACCCCACTAACCCCTTCCTCGCCAGGCCCTGCTGTACTTTGTTAGACTCTTCCTTTATGTAATAGCGGTTCTTGGGGACTTTATACCTGTTAAGTTAGTTAGTTCTCTGGCTGTGGACAAAGGGCCAGCTCTAACCTGTCTCTGCTTGGCTTTCTTAAACTCCTTTCACTTAATTTCCTTTGGTTTCCTGTTCCCTACAAATTTCACCTCCCTCAGTCAATTGATTAAAGGTCTCGCTCTGACCTGACTCTACTCCCATGAACAGTCTGTTGGGAAAGGCCTAGGGGCAATTGGCCCATCCTGGAGTGTCCCGACCTGCGGGAACTTCAACGCGGACCCTGGAGGAGGGAGTGGGAATTGGGGGGACAAGAGACACGAGAAATGGAGACAAGACTGTAGCCTGATCAAGTCTCATTTGTTGAGTAAAAGGCTACAGCTTATATAGGCCGCCAGGGAAAGGGAAACAAGCCGCAGGTGTTTCCCTGAGAATAAATGGGGGAAGCAAGCCGCAGGAGTTTCCCTGAGAACAATGACCACAGACAAAACAGTTGCTGTGGAAAGTTACAGAGCTCAGGCAATAAAGATCAAGACAACGGCCGGGCCTCATGGCTCCCGACACTGGAGGAGAGCTGCGAGTGGGAACCAGCCACTGGAAGGCAGCGGGTCTGGGATTTGGCTTCCGTTTCGAGTGCTCCTTCTCAGATTTATGCATCATACTGTCTGTATGATCCTGCCACGGGGAAATTTGAAAGCATTATCATTTCCTCTAGAGCAGTGGTTCTCAACCTTCCTAATGCTGCAACCTTTCAGACAGTTCCTCATGTGGTGGTGACTCCCCAACCATCAAATGATTTCCATTGCTACTTCATCACTATCATTTTGCTACTGTTATGAATGGGTGACCCCTGTGAAAGGGTCGTTCGACCCCCCAAAGGGGTCACGACCCACGGGTTGAGCACTGCTGGTCTAGAAATTCTACTTTAGGGAATTGAGTCTGTATAGAAGCAAAATCACTCCGACACAGCCACAAAAGTAAAAGAATGTATAGTAGCAATGCATGCTGTAAAAACAAACAAACATCTTTCAAGATGTAAAACTCTAAAACTCACAACCATCGGGTTGACTCTGACTCGCAGTAACACTGTAGGAGTGGGCGGAACTGCCTGCCCCTGTGGGTCCCAGGCTGTCACTCTTGACAAGAGCAAAACGCCTCCTCTTTCTCAGGAGAAGCAGCCAGTTGCTGACCTGGCCGTTAGCAGCCCAATGTTTAACCCATTACACCACCAGGCTCCTGAACCGTAAATTACAGAATAAATTGCATTGTATTTATGGTTTTTTATGCTGTAGTTTCTTTGTTCTCCACCTTAGTGTCTTTGGGATTTCATGGGGGTAACAATCTGTATTTCTCAGAGGCAGACCCGTTGGATGCAGATGTCTCCTGGAAGGGCAAGACAACCTTGAGAATCCTCTCGTATTTCCCTCATCTGACTGTTAGTGACCTAGAAGCTACTTCCTGCTATCTGGTTAGTCAACAAGGACATCCTGAGATTCTCCTAAGATCTGAGGAAAGGTATTGTTCTGTCTGCCTGCTATTCAAAAGTGGCATCCTGTGATTACTCCTAACCTGGCTCTCTGTATGTGGCTCCCTTGGGGCGTGAAGGCCAATGTAAACAGTATATAGTGACCCCAGTAAGCTAGGTTAAAGTAAGGAGAGATGTGCACTATGATTCAAATGTATTGAGTCTTCTTCAGTCTTCCTTATTCAGTGTCTGACTCTCACATGCTTCTGAGATTGAAGATACCATGGTGGCCCTGCATGGAGCTGCTAAGGCACAGAGAGGCCTGTAAGGTCGACAATGGCTGCAGTGCTGTCCCCTTGCTGGAGCATACCGCAACAGAGGACAATAACGGGGACACACAGCAGGAGTGAGTCCGGTCTGAACACCCCACAGGGGGAAAACCAAGAAGGGAACATAACAGATCAGCAATGGGGGCAAAGCCAAGCCACAAAGCCCCCGAGGGAGCCCCCAAATAGACTTCAGCCTAGGAGGGCAGTTCCCAGAACTCCTCAAGACTGGTGGGGAGACCGTCATAAAGGTCATCGGACAGATTGTAGGCTTTTTCTTTAAACAAAAAATTTTAAATCATTTTACTGGGGGCTCACACAACTCTTATCACAATCCATAATACACTTTTTTGATTTGTTTATTCATTCTTTTCTTTTTGTTTTGTTTTGTCTCCTTTATTGTGGGTGTGCCTACCTATATAAGATAGGCACGAGAAGCAAGCTTGAAGAGAAAGTGAGACCGAGAGTTCTGGAGGGACTTGGGAGAAGGAGGGAGAGGGGTAAGGAAGGGGTGACAAACAATGCCACAGACAGGGGGAAAATCTCAGGAATTAAAATGAACAACGCGGAGGACGTAGAGATCCTGGGGATATTGGAGCAACAGCAGTCTAGCCGAGAAGTATTAAGAGGCAGAAGAAGGGTGAGTGTGATGGTGGGGCAGGAGGAAGGCAAAAGGAAGCAGGAAAGACCTAGGAAGCAAAGCTATGGATAGAGGTATACACATAGATTTGTAAATATGTAAATATATCCATTCATAAAAATAGAAGCATTGGCATATGTTCATATATTTATATGGCAATACATTGAGGTAATGGATGGACTTTGGGCCTCTGCTTAAGCCCTGCCTCAATGCAAGAAGACTTTGTTCTAACACCCTGGTATTCTGTGATGCTGACCCTCCCCACACGATCGCTAAAGACAAACTAGGTGCACAAGCAACAGTGGTAAAGAAAGCTAATGGTGCCTGGCTATCAAAAGATAAAGTGTCTGGGGTCTTAAAGGCTTGAAGTTAAACAAGTGACCATCTATCAGAGAAGCAAAAACCCACATGGAAGCACACTAGCCTGTGTAATCGTGAGGTGTTGACAGGATGGGATAATAGGTATCAGAAGACCCCAAACAAACCAATAATAAAACAACCTCATATTGTTGAGAACAAGGGGGGTCAAAGCAGAGACCCCAAGCCCATCTGTAAACAAGGAGACATCTCCTCACAGAAGGGTCACAAGGAAGTCAACGAGGGTGCAGTGTAGCACTGATGAAACACAATATTCCTCTGGTTCCCTGAGACTTCCTCACGTCCCACTATCATGACCCCAGTCCCGCCTTCCACTTTGGGTTAGACCAGGCCTGTACACTGATACAGGTAAGAGCTCTGGACACACAGAATCCAGGAGTAGCGATACCAGGCGGGTAGGGGCAACGTAGGAAGAAGAGAGGAGGAAGGGGGAACCTATCACAATGATCAACACATAACCACCAGCCCCTAGGAGGATGAACAACAGACACCACGGGGAAGGGAGACAGTGGTTGGTATTAGAGAGGAAAAGAAAATAATGATCATTTATAATTTATCAAGGGGCCACAGAGGGGCAGGGGAGAAGGAGGGAAAAAAGAGGAGTTGGGACCAAGGGCTCAAATAGAAAGTAAATGTTTAGAAAAAAATGATGGCAACCTATGTACAAATATGCTTGATACAATTGATGTGTGGATGTTATAGGAACATAGGAGCCCCCAATAAGATGGTCTTTAAAAAAGGAAAGGAAAAAAAAACATCTGGAGCTGATAGAATTGATGACTTTATAACCCCACTGGAGGGATGGAACAGAATGGCCTGTGAATGGATACATTACAGAGGAGGGAAAGGGTTCCTGGGTGGTAGGGTGGGGGCGGCTAGCGAGGGGCTTAAGGGGAGCTGATATCAAAGAGTTCAAGACAAAAGAAAATGTTTCCATACTGAGTGTGGTAGCAAGTATACAATGATGTGAATGAACTATGGAATGTTATGATATCTGTAAGAACTTCCAATAAAATGATTTTTTTAAAAGAAAAAGAAAATACCATGGCCGGGTCAAACTGATCCCAAGTCCTTGGTTTTTGACTGCTGCTTCCATGAGCATCAGTTGTGGGTCCGAGCAAGATGAAGTCCTCGACAACTTCCACCTTTTCTTTGTTTATCATGATTTTATTTACAGGTCCGTTTGTGACGATTTGGGTGTTTTGGCCTTCTTTACATTGAGTTGCGATCATCAGCAAGTCTTCCTGTCCTCCTCACTTTAACGAGCAGGGTCGTGTCATCGAATATTACAGGTCGTTAATAAGCGTCTCTCCAATCCTGATGCCAAGTTCTTCTTCATACAGACCATTTTCTCAGATTATTTGCTCAACATGCAGATAGTACGAGTGTGGTGAAAGGATACAACCCTGTTCTTCCACTGATTTAGTCTTTGAAAATCTTTCCCAGCAATGTCTCATTGCTTTCAATGTACACGTCTTTTACCTCACTGGCTACGTTTAGTTCTGGTTCATTTTCATTCCTTTAGGTGCAATTGTTCTCTTAGCTTCCCTTCCAGACTGTTCTTTGCTGCTGTAGAGAAACCCCACTGAGTTTTGCGTGCTGCTCTTCTATCCTACAACTTGCTCTTTTCAGTTAATGATAACTTTGTTTTGGGATTTGTGGAGGTTTTGTATATATGCATTATTTATTTTTGAGTTATTAAATTGGCCTTTTTCCTTTTATAATCATTTTATTGGGCGCTCGTACAATTCTTATCACAATTCATACATCAATTGAATCAGGCATGTTTGTACATATGTTGCTCTCATTCTGTTCTAGACATTCACTTTCGCTTTTTTTAAATCGTTTTATTTGGGGGCTCATACAACTCTTATCACAATCCATACATGCATCAATTATATAAAGCACATTTGTACATTCGCTACCCTCATCATTCTCAAAACATTTGCTCTCCACGACGATGCTTCTTTTTAAAAATATCTATTCTGCCACTCTGTGGCTTTTTTTTTTAAGCACATTTGTACATTCATTGCCCTCATCATTCTCAAAACATCCAAGCACCTGGCATCAGCTCCTCATTTTTCTTCCTCCCTCCATGCTCCCGCTCCCTCATGAGCCCTCGATAATTTACAAATTATTATTTTGTCCTATCTTGCCCTGTCCGACGTCTAGTTGACCCCCTTTTCTGTCGCCGTCCCCCAGGGAGCAGGTTCAGAGTAGATTAGCTCAGGGTCATGACCTCCCCCGGGGCGGGGGGGAAGGCGGCGGCAGCCGGCAGGAAGAAGTAAGGCGGGGCTTCGGAGACCCACTTCCGCTTCCGCCGGTGCAGTGCTTCCCGTTCCTCTGGCGCCGTGACTAAGATGGAAGCGTTCTCGGAGCCGCGGTCCGGGCTTTGGGCCGGCGGGCCGGCCCCGGGGCAGTTCTACCGCTTGCCCTCCACTGCCGGCCCCTGCGGGGCGCCGACCACGCGGACCCAGTAAGCGCTCGGCGCCCCGCTTCCCGAGGGAGGGCCGCGCGGCCTGGTGCGGCGGCCGGTGCGGGACGAGCGGGGGAAAGCGACGCGGGGCTCGGGCGGCCCGGCGCGGAGTCCCCGAGAGCACGCAAGGGCTGGAAGGAGCCACGGGCAGCCAGGATGGGGACTTGGTCCTCGGGATGTCGTGGGCGCAGGCTTTTCTCCGCGCCGCCGCTCAGCAGACCCTTCTCTCCCCAGGAACCCCATGGTGACCGGGACCTCAGTCCTTGGGGTCAAGTTCGAGGGCGGAGTAGTGATTGCCGCAGACATGCTGGGCTCGTACGGCTCCTTGGCTCGTTTCCGCAACATCTCTCGCATAATGCGAGTTAACGACAGCACCATGCTGGGTGCCTCTGGAGACTACGCGGATTTCCAGTATTTGAAACAAGTTCTCGGCCAGATGGTGTAAGTCATCTCCCAAGTGGGGAGGGAAAGCACTTTTTAAAAATCCCTTCGACTCGGTGGCAGCGAGGGGGCAAGGTGCCTTTGAAGCTGCTGGGGACGAGGTTGAATAGCCGGGGGTGCAAGGAATGAATGTGAGTGCAGACTCAGCGTTCAACATTACGGATACATTGGAGGCGAGTGTGGATGTTTCTTTTGAGCGTGAGCCGGGCTGCAGACTTCTGTTTCTTCTAAGGATTGACGAGGAGCTCTTGGGAGACGGGCACAGCTACAGCCCTCGAGCGGTTCATTCCTGGCTGACCAGGGCCATGTACAGCCGCCGCTCCAAGATGAACCCGCTCTGGAACACTGTGGTCATCGGAGGCTTCGCTGATGGAGAGAGGTTGGTGTGACTGCCCAGCTACTGCCTGTGTAGTCTCTTACCCACAAATGACTCCCATGAGTAACTCAGACCATTATCCCAGCTTTGAGCTACATAGTTGAAGATGATATGAGGTGGGGTATTTTTTGTCCCATTGTATCCTGTTAGTTTCCTCGGTTATGTGGACATGCTTGGTGTTGCCTATGAAGCTCCTTCGCTGGCCACTGGTTATGGTGCATACTTGGCTCAGGTAAGTAGTCTGATGAGAGAAGGGAGGGGAAGGGGAGACACAGCACTGGGTGAGGTAGGGGGAGGTTAGTGGTGGTTTTGGAGTTCTGACAAGAGGAGTAAGTTCGCCTTCGTACAGGACAGGATCGTTTCCTTTACATTCTGAGCCTTATGTTGGCACTTGGCATTGCAATGACAAGGTGGTGGGTGGCATGTAAAGGTGGTGAGATACCCTAGAACGCCTCTAAGTGGACCACTGCAGACTGCAGGTGGCCTGTCACCTTTCACTCCTTTACGTGCTGAAACACACAAAAGTTTTGAGACAAACCACCTGGTTTCCATCCCAATGTGTGCCGCATGTTTTTTCTCCCCATCTTCCTAGCCTCTGTTGCGAGATGTTCTGGAGAAGCAGCCAGTGCTGAGCCAGACGGAGGCCCGGGAGCTCGTGGAACGCTGCATGCGAGTGCTGTATTACCGAGATGCCCGTTCCTATAATCGAGTGAGTATGGGTGTGTGGAATGACGCTCAAACTGCTCTCCGAGTCTCGTGCTTTGAAGCCCACTTCTGGCTCTTTTAGCTAGAGCAAAGACCATCTGCTTGACTCCGCTGGGGCAAGAATTTTACTTGTGATTTGCTTTCAGTTTCAAGTGGCCACTGTAACAGAAAAAGGTGTTGAAATAGAAGGACCACTGTCTGCCGAGACCAACTGGGATATTGCCCATATGATCAGGTAATTGAAAATGGCAATAAAGATAGGTGGTAGAATTGTTGAGACACCTTGAATTGTTCTAAGCTGGACTCTTTTCGGAGGTTTGAGCTAGGAGAATTCTCTGGGTGGGTAGGATTTGGAGGGTAGAGCCGCTTTTAGAAACGGATCCCTAGGTCTTCACAATTGTCTGTTCTTCCTTTTCAGTGGCTTTGAGTGAATACAGATGCATTATCCAGCACTGAAGTCTACCCTTCAGATTAGCTTTGAATTTAGCTGGCTCACAGGGGTAAATTTTTCTTTTGTAAAATAAATCAATCAATCCTTTGAAATGCTTCCTGAGTGATTTCATTCTGACTTGTCAGACCAGTGAACCTGCTAGCTATTGTCTTCCCATCAGCCCTGTGGTCTGAAAACCCGTAGGCTCTTTCGCAGGGAATACCGCTACAGAACTGCCACTGCCTTCTCTTGGGCCTCTAGTGTTTGTGTAGAGAACAGGTGTTGATCTTGGCATGATGCCTTGATTTCCATGTGTTCTCCCACTACACTAGACTTAGAATGGTCTTTTCCAGTTAATGTTGGCTCAAGTGGATTTTAGCCAAAGTATCGTGTCCAAGATTAGCATCTGCTTGAACTGTTCTGTGTAAGGCCATCCCCCAAGCTAGAACTGGCAGCCTCAATTTCTCACCCACCTGACCACCTCACCCTCCTTAGGGGGAATAGTGCATCAAGCACAAAATGTAAACATTATCAGCCTATTAAAAGTATATATAGTCACCTAAGAATCCTAAGTGCAGTTATGAGAAGTGATTGGCATGGTTTATAGCGATTAATCAGGTGAGTTCCTTCTAAATGGTGCTAAAATGAAGATTCTCCCAATTCCAAGAAGCTAAACCCCAAAAATTACAGGAACTGAGGGAGGGATCGAAACACTCCTCCATTTGTCAACCGTTGATGACCGACTAGAACATGAAGCAGCAGCAGCAAAAGAACACCATTTTCAGTCTGAATCTACACATTTAGTCTCAACACACAAAGTAGTCAATAAATACTTGGTTTATTGATTAAACTGAATTATAAAAAAACAAACAAAAGAAAACAAAACTTCTACTACTAAGCCATGCAGGCAGAGTCCACAAAGGTAACTTCCTGGCCCAAACCCAGGGGATTCACTGTTGGCATTAAGGTCTTGAACAAAAACCCTGCCTGTCATAAAAGTCTGTGTGCAGAGGCCAGGAACCCAACTCTGCTAGGCTGTGGCTGCCGTGAAGACTACCAACGTGATTAGGTCCTTGTTGGAGTTGACCAATCAATAGTTCTTGAACTTGCCTCAAGAGCTACAGGCTGACTTGAAAGTCCATATTCTGTCAAAACAATGGCATCTGGCAAGAGCTGGGCAGAAAGCCCAGGCTGATGGTCAGTTGTTTAAAGATGCCCCGGATTCAGAGTTGGCCCAGCTGTGTCTGGGAGGGTCACTCAGGTCACTATATTATAGTGTGCTGAGTTAAAAAAAAAAAAATAGGTGGCAACAAATGTCACCCCTGGACCACTAGGCCTATCGCATCTTGAAACATCTCCCAGTCTGAGAGCCTGCTATCCAGGGTCACCTAGAAAAAAACAACAGTTTATAAATCCATTTCTCCTCATTTTATTAAATGTTCCACTTATGTACATTTTAAAGACGAACCATTTACAAGCCTGTGCAGGTTGTCCCCCTCGGCTCACAGGAGGAACGTGGAAAGCCTCAGGACGGACAGAGGAGTGGGGCAGCCACGGGAGAGGTGCACTTGATCTGCTTTTCTATCACAGTACACTTCAGTATATAGCCGTAAGTACATACAATGAAAAAAAAAGTCCCTTACATGCAGATTGTAGAAAAAGATTTTCTTTCCTTGAAGCTGGCAGTGAAAAATAAAGATTCATGTCTTTCTATGCACACCCCCGGGTGTTTCTTCATTCAGTCTCCTCTAAGCTCTAAGACCGGAAACCACAGAGTAATAGCAGGACTCTTAACAAGGAGCTTGTCTTGGAAGTTCGGCACAGCCCCTTGCACAGTGAGCTCCTGGCTAGAGGAAAGATGATCTCCTGTACAACATGCTGCCCCCTGAACAGGATGGGGTCCAACACAGCAGGAATTAGCTCTGCGAGCTGGCAGGACGAAGACCCATTAATTGGGGATGGCTTCCACCTAACCCTCGTGAGCACCTCAGCACTTCCTTCTTGTTGAAGACACGGTTATGATCCTGTGTCCAGAGTGACGGTGTGAGAACAGGGCAAGGGGACAAGGACTGCATTGTGTTGGAGGGAGGAGGGTGGTGAGGAAAGACAAATCTATTCGTCATTCTGGATGATTATAACGGTGGTTTCATGCATCTTCAAAGCCACAATTTTATATTTCGAGTTGTAGAAGTCAACATCTCTGGAGAGGGAAGGAGGAAAGAAAAGGAGAAGGAAAAGAGAGTTCGGTGGGATTTTTTTTTTCCATTTTCATTTTTATATAAAAGTGTTAAGACCACAATGAAAAAAGTTTTTTACCCATATATATAATAAACCAGTTTGTGAGCTACATCATCTTTCCCATCTTCAGAAATGTTCTCACCCTGACAATGGTTAGACAGAATCATGCCCAAAGACATTGGCCACACAATGAAACAAACAAACAAACAAAACCCGGAAGTACTATGATACAATTGAGGTAATAGGGGGAACTCAAACTTTAACATTCACCCACAAAGGATTTTTTTTCCTTTTTCTTGATTTTGTCAGAAAAATACCAAACACAGTGATTTGATTTTATTTTTTAAAAAAGTCACAAAAATGGGCCAGTTCCTCGGCTCAGACGTAATCACTATTGGTTTTTCTAATAATCCACAAATCCACAGGGAAGCGTTTAAGTCAACATCAGGGGTGGCGGCGGCATATATTTAAAATATAAATCAAATACCCTATACCTCGCAAACCCCGCCTCCCCATGTCTCTCTACCCTCCCTCACACTTTCCTACCCAACTCCACCCCCGGGAGGGCACCACACTCAAATCTCCATCACATCTAGGTCAGCTTCTTCAAAGCCATAGAAAGACTCGGTTTCGCTTTCACCCTCAAAGAGCTGGTGAAGGCTTTCCGGCTCGATCGTCTCTGCTGGAGACGACCTCGGGCCAGGAGTGGAGGCCGAGGGCTCCTCAGACTGTTCCCCACTCAGCTTCAGCTGCTCTTCCAGGGAGGCAATGAGCTCTTCTTGCATGTCAGCATTTCTGGTGGGTGAGTTCATGTTGCCGTCGGGGCCAGGCAGAACACTGGCCACCAGGAAGGAGCGCTGAACTAGCTCCGGGCAGTCCCCAATGACGCCCAGC
Organism: Tenrec ecaudatus; assembly: GCF_050624435.1. Classification (NCBI taxonomy): domain Eukaryota; kingdom Metazoa; phylum Chordata; class Mammalia; order Afrosoricida; family Tenrecidae; genus Tenrec; species Tenrec ecaudatus. Next base: position 160,382,591 of record NC_134530.1, read on the forward strand.
ACCTCGCCCAGCCAGAGCAGCAGCAGCTGGAGCAGGACATCAGAATCACATGCCGTGTCTGCCATTTCCCGCGCTTGCTCCTTCCACTTTCTGTGTAGGAAGTTCTTGACAGTTCGTTTGATACAGACGTCTAATGGCTGGATTTTGGAACTACAGCCTGCTGGGACGACTGCAGGCAACGTGCTAGAGGCACTCAGCATCCCAAGGACCTCTTCTGACAAGTGAGTGCGATGACAGTCCATCACAAGCATGCCTTTGCTGCGCTGGCAGGCGGTGTGCTTCTGCCACACCCGGGCTGACCAGAGCTCCATGATCTCGTCATCACTGTAGCCGCTCTCCTTTGCCTCTAGCAATATAGAGTCGGGCAGGTTAGCAGGCTGATCTAGCTGACCCCTGTAGAAAACCAGCGTAGGAAGGACAGTGCCATCTGCCAGAATGGCCAGCACCACATCACACCAGGGCTCCCCTGTGCCCACAGTCTGCAGGGCATTCTCCTTGCGGTCATCACTGCTCAGCACTTCTGTATCCAGGAATAGGGAGATCTCATCAATAGCCACAATCATTGACAAGGCTAAGTCCTGGTTGTGAATCTGCCGTTGCACAAATTCGATGAAGAGTCCCGCATTCTCTGCCACATCCTTGGGGAGGGTGTGGGCCACTGCTCGCCGGGCATGGGGAGTCAGGTGGTGCCGGAGCATGAAACGCACAGCCCACTCGTAAGAGATCTTAAAGCCCCCCTCCAAAGAACGACCGATTTTGGTGGCCTTCTGAAACAAGGTCTCTTCATTTACAGGTAGCTGTTGTTCACGCTGGGTCAGCACCCACTCAGCCAGTTTCTCTTCTGCCTCCAAGCTCAAGTATTTGCCTTCTAGATTCTCCCCCTGGGAGGCCTGGAAGCGCCGAAGCCAACGCCGAATCCGTCGCTGGGGGTTTCGGAAGTGCTCGGCCGCCTGCTCTGTATTGCAGCATAGGGCAAACAGTACGACTCGTAGCTTCTTTACAGACAGCTGCTCCTTTTTGCCAACTCCACTGCCACTACCCCCACCTGATGCTGGCTCAGCTTCCTGGGTGACTGGGCTCCCTGCATCCTGGTCACCAACATTCAGACAACCGGCCTCCTCGGCAGCCAGTGGAGGAAGGGCTAAAGGCTGGGGCTCAGTTGGGGTGGGAGGTGCAGTTGCAGTTGAGGCTGGGGATGGGAGTGCCTGGGCCACAGAAGCTGGGAGCTCTTCAGGCTCAGCTTCAACTGGGGTGATCTCTGCAGGTTTCACAGTGGCAGCTTTGTTGGGTGGGGTGGAAGGGGGCAGGTACATATTCTTCAAGTTCCGGTCATGGACTCGGTCACGGGCCTGGCTTTGCCTAAAAGGGTAAAAGAACCAAGAGAGGAGGAGAACTTGTAATTAAAGTAGGAAAGTAAAACAGAACCAATACAGACAAAACACACTGCAAAACAGAAAGGGAATCATGAAGTGAGAGTTTTTACCTTGAGTGAGCTATCCAAGTGAGTCCTATGGAAAAGGAGACACCCCCCCCCCAAAAAAAAGAGTTAGCGTTCACTGGAAAAACAAGCAACACAGACAAGTGCCCTGGGGTCTCAATCAAAACCACCGACCTGATGCAAACATGCAGCCTCACCCAATGACCAGCCTTCCAGTTACCCATGCAGTCTGGTGGCATGTACCCTGGCCAGGGCTGAGTTACGTCAGACCCCTGGCTTACTCAGGGCGGCGGGCCTCTCTCTTCCCACTCACCTCGCGGCAGGATGCTGCTGGACCTGTGCGAGGGGTTGAACACCAGATGCTTGGCCATGGCATCTCCCACCGAAGTCACGAAGGTACAGGAAGTGCAGGCCAGCTTGAGTCCGCTGAAAAAGAAGGCCCGGAGCATGTCCACCAGCGCAGGGACACGGGAGGGCTTTGAGATTCATACAGGAAGGAATGCACACCAACCCCCGCCTTCTTTCTCCTTTCCCTCAAGTTAACCCACATACCCATGCTCCAAAATATCTAAAAGCATCTAATATAAAAAGAACCGACGAGATAACCAATAAGCTTGCTCTTACCTCACAGAATTTTTAAACAAAGCCAAATATTTGGGGCTCTTTCTTGGAACATGATTGCTGAGGAAGGCAAAGGAGATGTGTTAACGTTACAGCGAAACTAGAGGTCAACAGCCGAGGTCCCCAACTAAAGAGATAATTCTGCAACCCACCCTAAGCTTACACTTAATATTTGCACAAGCTATTGGGGAGCTATTAAAATGCACATGGATACTATAGGCCTGGTGGGTCTGAGGATTTGTATTTGGTCCCTGAAACACAATGGCATGGCAAAGTCTTACCAATTCTAGAGCACAGACCACCGGAGCCCAAGGACCATGGGTTTGGCCTTGAACTCCAACAGGAGAGACAAACCACTCTGAAAGCTGAAGGAGGAACCCTAATAGGAGTGGGGAGGGAATGAAAGCAATTCTGGAGAACCTGACGTCCCTTGTAGAGAACGATCGGTGTGGTAAAGAACGTACTTGATCATGTGGTTGGCATAAGCCCGCGAGCAGCAGGTGCTGTAGCGACAGAGAGAGCAGTGGACGTAAGTGGGGAAGTGGTTGGGAAAGTCTGGGATCTCAAAGCTGCATTCCAGACATGTCTGCCGGCCCATGGCACTCCTGTTGAGAAAGAAGGGGCACTCTCATTACTGCCTCCAGGCTCCCCAAAGAGAAGGGTCCCAGATTGGCTGCCACCCCACCCCGCCCCACCCCACCCCGCCCAGCCCAGCCCCGAGAAGAAGGCGCTGACATTTTCCTAACAGATCGCTTTTGGACGCTGCGCTGCACAGGGGGGTAAAGGAAGACGGGCAGAGGGTCCGTTGAGGAGGTCAGTGGCGCCGCCTCCTGCAAGGCGCTGGGAGGTGCATCGTTAGAAGACACAGGAATGGTGCGTGGCTGCCCTCGGGAAGCCCGGATTGTCACCTGTGAGTCAAGCAGAAGGGTACATCCAATGAGACGTGCCCCACCCTAAACCCCTGAACACTAAGCACCTCTGTATGCCCCTCTCCTGGATCTGTAATCATCATTTAAAAGTCTCGACAAATCCTTTACCTTGGTGCCTGGCTTCAAGCCCTCCAGCTGCTTGGGCTTACGAAAAGTTTTATGGTGCTGAAGCTTGTGTTCGATTTTGTCCTTGGCAAAGAGAAACTGTAGCCGGCACTTGTTGCAGTGGTAAACACTCCTCTTCTGAGGGGAAAAGGGTGAGACAGAATCCCATAAACACACCCAGTGAAGGTTCTCTTAATGCTCGGTCTTCTTACAACGGTTATGTCGATCATTTCAGAGAATCATCACCTCCTATGGGCCTCAAAGTAAGTAAGGTGGGTGCCAGGCCATGACGACTTAGGTCCAAGACCCTCTCCTGCCGTGCTCAGACAACGGGCTGTAAGGCTCAGACCTCTCACTGGTCCCCACACCTTGTCTCTGGACTGCAGATACTGCTCCCTATACTCAGACACTCATGACTGTTTAGTCTTTATTATTAAGTACTTTTATTGGGGCTCTTCCAACTCTGTATCACAGCCCATACGGTCATCCAGGGGTCATGCAAATTTTCAGATATGCTGCCATCATTTTTGAAGCATTCTTTTCCCTCTTGAGATCGTTATCAGCTCCCCACTTCTTACCTCTCTCCCCCCCGCCCTCCCTCCCTCACAAACCCTTGATAAGTTATGGATTACTACTTTTATAACTCATGATTTTTATAAGGTAATAAAATATAGCTGTGTATGTATACACATAAGTATATATAATGTTGTATTCTCTTATCTTGTGCTTTGGTCTGCATTGCCAACCACAGTCCCTTCCACAGAAATCCTCTTGTGAGCGGTTGCCTGGGTCTTGTCTCTTCCTGCAGAGTCCAGGCCTGTCACGCACGGATTTCACCAACAGCCCCACCGGTCGGATGGCTCTGCATCTGGCTTTATCTCCCCCTAACGCATCAACGCATGCACACAGGGGCCTTCCTATTGTGAGAGGTCAGACTGCTCAGTGTTGAATTTTTCAACACAGGGCCTAGGTCTGTGGCTTTCTTCAGAGACTAACAATTTCTGCAGTCTCTGGCTAAGTTACAAGTGATACTCTCCACTCCCCTATCTGGAAACACGTTTGTGGTGGATCATCAGGGAAAGCGGGCCGTTGTAGAGGGAACTGGGCAAGCATGTTTGTGCACACGTATGTGAACATGGGAGCACAGGCACCTCGCTGTGCTCTCCATTTTTGAACTCTCACGGAAGTACGCGGAGTTTTTCTCTGCACCCCCGTTGCAGCACTATAAACCATGGTCTCGCTGTTCCGTCTGAAACAGGAGGGACAACACAAGCAGTCACCGAAGCGCCTCTGGGGTTCCCTTACCTCCCTGTCTAGCCTGGCACCCCGTCCCCCCGTTGTACACAGGCTATCTCTTGTTCACTGATCCTGCTGAAACTGACTTACTTCCATGCTACCATCAACGCCATGACGTTCAAAGGTCTGAAGACTCCAAGTTTCTAGCTTGCGGACCTCCCTGTCACACAGGCATTTAACCATGCTCACTTCTTACACGTTCCTGGCCTTTACTTCCTTCACATTAGGGTTAGGGACATTCCTTATATACCAATCTCTAGGACACACATCAGACTGTCACATGAACAAAAGCTATGTGTTTAGTAGAAATCAACTGATCTAAAAGCCACGTAAACATACACTATTATCCTATAAGTAAAACTATGTGATACTCTATATTTAAATACATTTTATAATATTTACCATCACGCGCCATTTGAGATCTTGGGTTCAACACACCGTCAGGGTCACCGGGGTAGGTCAATCTGACAATTTCTGCTGACGACTTTCTACAGAACCTTTGACTACATTTGTATTTATTACTGAAGTAATGCTTTCATGAGTGAAATAGGCTTACTGGGATTAATCGACTTAAAATCACATCAAATTGACGCGTATTCCTAAAGATAGGCATACCACACAGAATTTAAGATAAGGCTTATTTGAAGAAAATTAATTTTTGCCTCATTAACTGTTTTAGAGTCAGCATAAATGGTAGGAGGAACATGTAAACCATTTGGCATTTTGGAAGAGGTAATAAAAATGAAGCAACCTGTAGACCTAGTGTTAACTTCAAGACTCTTTTGGGTTTCCTCCTAGTGTTCTAGGGCTGACTTTGGGGTCGGACTTCAGGAATCCTTACTCTCAAGTGGGCAATGGGGCCAACACTTATCTTTTCTCCAGCCAGCCTTCTTCTCAGGCTGCAGGTCTGTAGAGTCAACCACATACTTAGCGCACAGCCACCTTAGATGTCCACAGACCCAACAAACCCTAGACCACACAAACGTCAAACTCTTCCTTCTAAATTGTTCCTTTCTTGAGAGCCCCAACTTCACAACTAAGACCTGTCAACCATCCACCGACAATCTTTTTTTAAAATAATTTTATTGGGGGCTCAAACAACTCTTACCACAATCCATACATACATCAAGGTGTCAAGCACATTTGTACATTTGCTGCCATCATCATTCTCAAGACATCTGCTCTCCACCCAAGCCCCTGGCATTAGCTCCTTTCTCTCCCTCCCTCCCCAGTTGAACCTTTGATAATTTATAAATTATTTTGTCCTATCTTACACTGTCCGACGTCTCCCTTCACCTACTTTTCTGTTGCCCGTCCCCCAGAGAGGAGGTTATATGTAGATCCTTGTAATCGGTTTCCCCTTTCTACCCCACCCTCCCTCCACCTTCCCGGTATCGCCACTCACCACTGATCGTGAAGGGATCATCCACCCTGGATTCCCTGTGTTTCCAGTTCCTATCTCTACCAGTGTACATCCTCTGGTCTAGCCAGATTTGTAATTAGTAAGGTATAATTGGGATCATGATAATGGGAGTGGTGGTGGTGGGGGGGAACTTTAGAAACTAGAGGAAAGTTATATGTTTCATCGTTACTACACTGCACCCTGACTGGCTCGTCTCCTCCCCACAACCCTTCCATAAGGGGATATCCAGTGGCCTACAGATGGGCTTTGGGTCGCCACTCCACATTCCCACTCATTCACAATGGTATGATTTTTTGTTCTGATGATGCCTGATACCTGATCCCTCCGACACCTTGGGATCACACAGGCTGGTGTGCTTCTTCCATATGGGCTTTATTGCTTCTGAGCTAGATGGCCGCTTGCTTATCTTCAAGCCTTTAAGAACCCAGACACTAGATTGATAGCCGGGCACCATCAGCTTTCTTCACCACATTTGCTTATGCTCTCCTGCTTTGTCTGCAGTGATTGTGTAGGGAAGGTGAGCATCGTGGAATGCCAGTTTAATAGAAGAAATTATTCTTGCAGTGAGGGAGTACTTGAGTGGAGGCCCAATGTCCATCTGCTACCTTAAAACTAAACCTATATATATGCACATAGATCTATTTCCACATCCTCATATATATTTGCATATGTACATGCCTTTTTTTAGACCTCTATAAATGCCCTTTGCCTCCTAGCTCTTTCCTCTATTTCCTTTGACTTTCCTCCTTTCCCACTTTCATGTTCAGTCTTCATTTAGGTTTCAGTTAACTCCTCTCAGTTACATTATCCTTGGTCATGTCCTACCAGGTCTCCTACACCCTCCTCACCACCGATTTGGATCAATTGTTTGTTCCTTTGCCCCTGGGTTTGTTAACACCACTTCCTTTCCCCCACATCTCCCTCTCTCCCATGTCCCCCTCCTCCGCCCCGAACTGTCGGTCTGGTTGTTTTCTCCTTTCATCCAGCCTATCTTATTTAGAGAGATCTGCGGAGATAATAACATGCACAAAAACAAGACAGAGTAAAACCAAGCAACCAAAGAAAACAAAACAACATCCACTGACAATCTTAGGCACTATTATTTCTGCACTAGTTAACCTCTTGCTACTTTCACTGAATCCATCTCCAAATCATAAATGTTATTAAAGTTCTCAATTCTCTCACCTCTATCCTCATTTGCTTCCTTTCAAAAACCAATACTCTAGTCTACCAAAACTACGAACATCCTCAGTGTGGACTCTCTCCTTCAACCTGTTCTCTTCGGGGCAGTCAGTCTAACATTAAATGCACATCTGGACACATTATTCTATAGCTTACACATCTTTTAATGGTTGCCCAGTGGCTGAGGCTAACGTTAAACCTTTTCCACAGCATACAGGATCCTCCAGGACCTCTTCCTTGCCTGACTTCCAACCAGCTCCTTGCATGAGGCATTGCAAACAGTGAACATCTTTCAATTTCCTCATCTTCCTCCTGCCCTGGGGCTCACTCTGCCTCAAGCCCTCTAGTCTTCTCTCTAGAAGCTCCACGTGGCTCCTGGAGGAAGTCTAGGCTTTTCTAGACCCGTTCTTCATCTAGCAACACTTCCCACACACTCGCCCATTGAGCCACACCGTCTTCCTGACCACTGAGTCCCTAGCACAGTACAGGGTATGTCAAAGAAACCCAGTGCGTGTTTGCAAACCAATGTGCATTATCTTCTCCGCTACAATCATGTGCCAAGCTCAGCCCTTGCCCCAGCATCCATGGAGAAAAGAACCCCCGGTGAGTGAGGCATGGCGCCTGGTACCTGGTGTCTCATGTAATGCTGCTGGAACGCATTGCCGTTTTTGAAGACCTTCAGGCAGTAAGGGCAGAGCAGATGCCGAGTGTCCTCATGGATCATCCGAAAGTGAACATCAACCTCAGAGTACAGTGAGGAGCGGTACTGACACACCTGAGTCACATAAGAGGGAAAACAAGACTGAGCGAGGTAAACAACTAAGGCCTTTAAAGAGAAACAAAAACAGGAAAATAGGAAAAGAAAATTAGATTTCCTAAACTGTACAGAAGCCAAATTGTTTTGTAACACAGGGTCCTGTCTGTGATAAATTGAGTTGTGACTTAAAAATGGGGACGGACAGGAAAGTCTGAGTACAATCCATACACTGTGACTAGAAAGAGTGAAGTTCTCGCTGCCCACCTCTAAAGGACAAGTTCAGGAGACAGACAATTCCAGACAATTCCCTTGTACATGCATACGTTCGCTGGCTGGATATGTGTTTGTTTGCTTGTTTTTAAATGTTTTTCTCCTACATGGAAAAATCCAAAAGACAGAAACTGCTTACTGATTCTTCTGCGCCTCCTCAGAATACCTAAAACTAAGTATATTCAGTAGGTGCTGACCAAGGTTGGTGTCCAGCCTAAGAGGAAAACGGCTAAGGCTCCCTGGAGAAAAAGGCAATACCTGGCAAACATAAGGCATCTCTCCAGGCTTATGAGTATCCTTCATATGCTGGAGAAATAGTGGCTCACTCTCAAATGCCCACTCACAGATCTTGCACTTGGCTGTAAGAAGAAAAATAATCAATATATACACCTGGAAATAATACCACAGTCCTGCTGACTCAATCTTTCATTTTCTCTGATGTCTTCATTTTCAATAATCAGGAAATCATTGGGTTCCTTCTACTTTTTCCTTAAGATGCTTCCATCTTAATATCTCTGTGGCTGGTAATAATGAATCAAAGGCCCAGGTCCAAATTTTGAACTACCTGCAGGACATTTAAATAGGATTTTCCTAACTTTATTCAGCATCTGCTGATGTTGTGTCCCATCTGTTTCCCTTCTCAGCTCTTCCATCGCCTCCTGAACTAAAAACTTAGACACTATCTGACTCCAAATCCTGTATGTTTTCATTTTTTCCTACGATGTTTCTAAGGAATTGTCATTTCTCCACTCCGACAGACAAAATCTGTGTAGACGTTCCTATTACTTCCCACAGACAATCAACTGGCTTTTCATACTTATTTCTCTCCAGTGACCAATAAACAATGCATGATACACGGAGAAAAGACTGAAGTTGGCAAGGATTTCATTTTACTTGGATCCGAAATCAATACACAGGGGAACATCAGTTTAAACCAAACAACATATTGCATTGTGCAAATCTGTGGACAAGAACTCTTTGAAGTGTCAAAACAAAGATGCCATTTTGAGGGTTAAGGGGTGCCTGACCTGACCAAGTTCTTTCCACTCCCTTATGTTAGTTTCAGATGCACCCGAACACTGAACAGTAACAAAGACCTGGGAAGAAGTGCTTCAATGAATCATACTGTTGGTGAGTAACACAGGAATACAGGAATTGCCATGGACTGCCAGAGTAAGAAACAAATCTGCGTTAGTGGTAGCACAGACAGAATGCTTCTCAGAAGTGTGGAGAGACTCTGTCTAAAGTACTTTGGAGGAGTGACTAGTCCCTGGAAAGTGACCCGTCACAAAGATAAAGACCTTCCTGGAGATGGACAGACAGTGTTGCAACAATAGGCTGAAGCTGAGCAACAATGGGGAGGACGGCACAGGATCGGGCAGTGTTTTGTTTTATGAGTCTGCACCAACTCACTGCATCTAACAGCAGCAGCAATCTGTCCAGTAAGAGCCCTGGGGGCCTGCTCTTCAGGGAAGAGGTGAGGCCAACTGTTCCTGTCATGATTTCGTGTCTCAGAAGCACTCTATAGGAACTTTGAGTCAAAATACATGGTGTACCCCCAAAATAAACCACCCAAAAGCTCTGCTGGGCGGAGTTTTAGTACTATGCATTTTTCCCACTGGGCGAGCATCCAGCAACTGGCTCTGAGTTAGTGCACCCAGTGGCATTGCCTGGGAAGGTTCTCTCTGGGCACGGTGAATTTTTGGGGGGTGAAATTTTGTTTCCTGCTCAGGAAAAATGCCGTAGAAACTGTTGTGATCTTGAACACAGCAGCTTGTAAGGACAGCACTATTGGAAAAACTGAAGTGTACAAGTGGCCTTCTCGTTTCAAAAAAGGTGAAATGTCGTTCTGGAAGTTCGTTAACTTTCCAAGTGGATGAAAATGCAAACAAGTCATGCACTTGCCCTTGAAGACCAACAACCGGCCACTGAAGAGAGGGGTAGTTATCTGGACCATCTTGGAGCTCAGTTCCGTGAATTTTAATGGAAGATTTTGAAATGAGAAGGGTCACTGAGAAATGTGTGCCTCAGGTTCTGACTGACCAGGAAAAAGAGCATCGAGTAGACACATGCCGTGCTTTGAGAAAACAGCCCTGAAGCGACGTAGACTTTTTTCCCAAAGTCATTACTGATGAGGAGACAGTGCTGCTCTTATGACCCCGATAGCCAACATCATTTAGGCCAGTGGAAGATGCCCTGTCACCTCAAGTCCCAAAAGCTCGTTAAGTGAAGTCAAAGATCAAGACAATGCTCTTTTATTTTTTAATGTAACGGGGATAGTGCATTTGGAGTTTGTTCCACCAGGTCAGACTGATCATCAAGCTTTCTATTTAGAGGTTCTGAAAAGATTGCTAACAGTGTGGGACAAGAAAGGCATGGTTAGTGGCAGAAGAGGGACTGGTTTTCCCACCACGACAATGGACCTGCTCACACAGCCATTTCAGTGTGCTCGTTTTTGGGCAAAAAATCCCCCAAAAAACCAGTATGCCTCTCCTCACCTGACCTCACTCTGCGTGACTTCTTTATTGTTTCCTAGAATGCAGAGGGACATGAAAGGGCAGTGAAAGTTGAAGAAGTGAAGCAAAAAAACGAGGGAAGTGCTGTCAGCTGTCCCAACATATGAGTTTGAAAATGTTTCCAAGAATGGAATCATAGATTTGGCAAGTGTATTAAGTGTAATACAGAGTACTTTGAAGGTGATAAGGTTGTTTTGTAAAAAATTTAAATACATAGCTTTGAAACAATTCCAGGTTATTTTAAGATATCCCCGTGTATAGCCAATGACAGTGGGTTTGTTTGGCTTATCTGCCCAATAAATATATCCATTATAGACCGTTGTCTAAAAAATTGTTTAAAAATATTAATGCATTACTTCATTCCTCTGCTCAAGGACAGACAGTAATTACTTCAAATGATTTCAACAGATGTGCTAAATGAGTACAAATAAGAATATGCCTCCAAAGGGCTCAAAGTCAAACGAAACGTGAGTTCTTACCTTGTTGTAAGAGTTGCCAAGCTTTTCTGTGACTACTAATAAATCCAAGATAATCGGGCTATTGTGACAAGTTTATGAGGTTGTTATTCTAAGTTTTTGGTTAAAACATTTATAACTACTCCAAATTATCCGTTAACCTGGAAAAACAGTTCATTGTATTTCTCTTACATACATTAGAATTACTCTCAAACTATAAATTTAAGGTTTTAGGCATCTTCTAAGACAATGTCTAATCCCCCTAAAAAAAGGAGTAAGTCAAGTTGAAGTAACTCTTTAAAGAATAACCAGCAAAACCCGGAGTCTCAGGGGAACAGGGCTTAATCTGGGCCCTGGACAGGCCTCATGGAACCCTGGCATGGCCAATATTTGCAGAAGAGTAAGCCATGCGTGTTTGTGGGCAGGAGGCTCTTGGTCTGTGTGCTTATTCTCCCAGGGGACTGAAACCTCATTTAGAACCATTGCCTAGACAAGGGCTACAGGAGAGAAAACGTGTGTGCTGCATCTTGTAAGAGGAGTAAGGGTTTGCCAGACAGCGGCGCCGAGAGAACAGAGGCAGCAAAGACAGGGAGGTAGGAAACAGATGACGGACTTGGGAGACAGTAAGAGCACTGCACAACATACTTTCCCCGCTGCTCAACGTCTCTACACCAGATCTCCGTTTTGATGTGGCTTTTCTTATCTTGTGCGTTTTCCCTGGGAAGTTGCATTCACCTCAAAGGCTGACCCTACAATCGACGCCACCTCTGCTGTCCCCAGCGCCAACAGCAGCTCTATCGTTAAGCAATTTCCAATGCTCAAATAACATACTATGGTTTTTTTGCATTAATCCCCTAGCAAGGAAATTGTGAAGAGTTTTAGCAAGGAAATTGTGAAGAGAAGCTTGGTGATCAAACATCTAATCTAACTTCAGAGATTGAGAAACCACTCACTAAAACCTCATGGAGCCCAGCTCTTTTCTGACACATTTGGGGGTGCCATAAGACAGCGTCCACTAGACACCAACCTTGGACACCTGCCTATGAAAGACCCAGTGTGATAGAGGGAGAATTCAGTGGATTTCCATAGTAGCTATCCTATTAATTATTTTCCCCAAAACTAAAGTTCCTCCCACTGTCACCACCCTCACTTCTGTGACATGTACACAGCCTTATGCTTTGAGAGAACAGATTCCTGCATGTTTTCCAAATTATGGAAGGATAGATCCCTATTCTTCTTTTAGGCTCATCAACCTCATCATTCCATGTGTTTTAAGACTCGGACAATCAATGAGTCTTCCCTCTCTTGAACCCTTTCATCCACAATGGTACATCCTCAATACCTGAACATGATTAAGTCCCTCCCCTAAGAAATTCTTTCTTCAACTTCTTCCTTGGGGTACTGTTCTTCTACGTTCACCAGAACAGCAGACAGGTGATCCAACAATGCATTACAATGACTTGGAGAAATCTGCTGCATAAGACCTCTTTAAAGTACTAAAAAGCACAGGGTTAATCTGAGGACTCAAGTGCACCTGACTCAAGCCATGGCATTGTTAATGGCCTCATATGCATGTGAAAGCTGGACTTTGAATAAGGAAGAAGAACTGATACACTGGGATTATGGTGTTGGTGAAGAATATCCAAATTACCACAGACTGCCAAAAAGAACCAAACAAACCTGTCTTTGGAACAAAGTTCCTGTCTTTATAACCAGAGTGTTCCTTAGGGGCAAGGAAGGTGAGAATTTATCTCATGGACTTTGGGCATGTTGTCAGGAGAGACCAATCTCTGGAGAAGGACATCGTGTTTGCTAAAGCAACAGAGGAGAGGAAGACCTTTGACATGGTGGATGGACACAGTGGCGGCAACAGTGGGCTCAAAGATAAGAACAACTGTGAGGATGGCCCAGGACCAGGCAGATTTCGTTTTGCTGTGCACAGGGCTACTATAATCGGAACCGACTCAGTAGCACCTAAAAACACGAGACACAGATGACACGATGATGGAACAGAAACAGTAACAGAAGCCCCTGTGAGGAAAAGCCCCAGAGCCACTCAAGCTCCTTGAAGGCACTGTCCTCACACAGGATGAGAGAAAGGTGATGCTGTGAAGACTACACTGGAACCACCATGAAATACAATGACCCGCTGATGTTTTGGGGAATTGTGAAAATGCCTGGGTATAAGGTGATGATAGGTGGGATAAACAACCTGGAGGAGAAAACAATGGGACCAATGGTTCCAGGGAGAAATGGGAGAGGGGGAGGCTGGGGAAAGGAAGGGAGGTGTCAACCAACCCAGGGACAAAGGAACCACCAGAGATCTAAAATCAATGGCAAGGAGGATATAGGTGAGGAGGTGGGGCTTAATCAAGGGTAATGTGGCCAAGAGGAATTACTGAAACCCAAATGAAGGCAGAACATGATAGTGGGATAAGAGGAAAGTGAAAGTAAACAGAGGAAAGAACTGGGAAGCAAAGGACATTTATAGAGTCTAAATACAGGCATGTGCATATGTAAATATACTTATATATGACGGTGGGGAAATAGATGTATGTGCATATATTTATATGCTAAGTATTAAGGTAGCAGACAGACACTGGGCCTCTATTCAAGTACTCCCTCAATGCGCAAGAACACTTTGTTCGAATAACCTGGCATTCCGTGATGCACACCCTCCCGATGAAACTGCTAAAGACAAAATGGGTGCATAGCAAATGTGGTGAAGAAAGCTGATAGTGCCTGACTATCAAAAGATATAGCATCTGGGGTCTTAAGGCTTGAAGATAAACAAGCAGCCAACTAGATGAGAAGCAACAAATTCCACATGGAAGAAGCACACCAGCCTATGTGATCATGAGGTGTCGATGGGATCAGGTATCAGGCATCAAAGACCCAGAACAAAAATCCCAATCGATGTAAATGAGGGGGGTAGGTGCAGGATGGAGACCCAAAGCCCATTTGTAGACAAATGGCCATCCCCTTACTAAAGGGTCACAAGGAAGAGACAAGACAGTCAGGGTGCAGTGTAGCACAGATGAAACATACAACTTTCCTCTAGTTTTTGAATGCTTCCTCCCCCCACTACCATGACCCCAATTCTACCTTACAAATCCGGCTAGATCAGAGTATGTACACTGGTACAGATCAGAGCTGAAAACAGAGGGAATCCAGTCAGGTCCAATAATGAGAGTAGAGCTACCAAGAATGTAAGGGGAGCGTGGGGGGAGAAAGGGGACACTGATCTACATGTAACCCCCTCCCAGGGGTACGGACAACAGAACAGTAAGTAAAGGCAGACATTGGTCAGTGTAAGACCTGAAAAAATAATACTAATTTATAAACTACCAAGGTTTCATGTCAGAGGATAGAGGAGGGAAGGGAAAAAAAAGGAGGAGCTGATACCAAGGGCTCAAGTAGAAAGAAAATATTTTGAAAATGATGATGGTCCCCCAATAAAATGATTTTTAAAAGATAAATAAAAAGTAAACGATGGTAACGTGAACAAATGTGCTTGACACAAGGAATGGATGTATGGATTGTGATGAGAGCTGTCCGAGCCCCCAATGGGATGATTAAAAGAAAAAGGATTAACAGTTCACTCTGTCAGGTCCTGACATGTATAGTGGGGCATATATAGGAAAATGGCCTATGTTCCTGAGACACACGCTGACGTAAACAGGAGTAAAATGTCAGCATGCCTGTAATTTAAAAGAAAAACAAGTAACAAAATAAATGGGAAAAAAAAGTTAAACCTAGATGCTGGACATTTTATGCCAAGGGAGTGGTCATCCTGATATTATCTTTAAGACATTCTTGTGTTGAAAAATTCTCAAAATTAAAAGAGCAATTAGTCTCAAAACAGTAGGATTAAAAAATAAACTACTTCATGCAGAAGTTGTCAAGAACGTGTTTAAACCATGGAATTATGATATGTATATTAATAAAAATAAAAACCATGAAAGTTGTCATGAGTTAGACACACACACACACACACACACACACACACACGAGCTTAAGAATGTAAGTGATAAACACCAAAGAAAGACACTCACTTGTCTAAGGCAACAATTATTACCAGTGTAAATTTTACACGATGAGGCACTAAATTTTTTTTTAACAAAGATAAAAGTGGGAAGCAAAGACAAACAGCAGCGAGGTCTTACATGGTCTCTCCGTGAGGAAAAAGTTATCTTCCCTGTATAGATTTGCTATGGAAATGGAGTAACTAAATCCTCCCACAGGATTCTGTGTAGAATGTCCTCAATGTGGGGTACAGATGAGTTTATTCTGGTGAACAATTCTGGGGCCTAACCTAGATCAAATTGTCCACTGTGCCATTACATGGCAGTGCCATGAACTGATACTTTGTCAATTCTACTCCCAAATAATTAGTTCAAGGCTATGCTGTCCAGTGTGTGGCTCCTGAACACTCAGTGTGGTAAGCCCAAAGTAAGAGGTGCTAAGTACACTATATACACCAGATTTTTAACTGTCTGTATTTTGCAAACAAACAAAATATATCAATGAAATTTTGCATTTTGGTTATATGTCGACATGATTCTATTGTGGCTAGGGAGTTAACTAAAACATACTAGTAAAAGCCGTTTCACCTGTTCCTTCTAGCCCTATTTAAAAAGGCTACTAAGGAACATTAAATTAATGTGGCTTACATTACATATATGTACTGATCATAGCTGGTCTAAACCAATGAGAAGAATTCTATTCTCGGCACTGACTTATTTAAGAATGAGTCCATGACCCCATTGCTGCCAAGGAAACATAAGGGGAAACCTGTCACCACCAGTGAGAAAACAGATTCTTGTTAGAAGCAGGAAGATCCAGTCTCTTCTTCCTCTGGACAATTGTGTGTCTGCATGGAATGCCTTAGATTAGCGGTTCTCAACCTGTGTGTAGCGACCCTTTTAGGGTGTCAAACGACCCTTTCTCAGGGGTTGCCTGATTCATAACAGTAGCAAAATTACAGTGATGAAGTAGCAATGAAAATAATGTTATGGTTGGGGGGGTCACCACAACATGAACTGTATTAAAGGGTTACGGCATTATAGGAAGGTTGAGAACCACTACCTTAGACTAAAATAATTCTTGCTATGAGTCAGATAAAAAGGATTGTTGAAAAGCTGAAATCATGGGGTTGAAGCCTATTCTACTTATAGATTAAATGGTAATAGATGTCCTTACTGTTTAACTAATTTTCAGTCCTTTTAATCAAGGTTTTAAATTTGCAGCAAAATCATCCAGTTTTCTTCATACTGTTTTCTATCAGCTTTTCTTACTATTTTCCATCCATCCACATCTTTCTTGCATTTAAAAGACCCAATTTGCTTCACTTCTCTGTGAAACGTGGCTCTAAGGATCTTTTCCCTTCTCTGAATGCATCACACAATATTGGTATTTATAATAATACAGTTTGTGGAAAAGATAATGGAACTTGTCCACAAAATTTGTAAAGCCCCCTCTTACACTGTCTTGTTTGCACATCTTCCTGTTTGTCTCCAAAACAAAACTGGTAATATCTGGCCTTTCCTGCTATGAGCCATCTCAGACAGAGAATCAAAAGAACACATTCCACATCTGTCTGAAGTGGCGGAGACCCTGACCAGAGGAGTCAGAGACTGTGGCACAGAGACAATGGGACAGAGCAAGAGAAGTAGCACCAAGATTATGGGGCTATGAGACGCCAGATCCGTGTGTTGGCTTCCTGGTCCATGGAGGAGAGGCCAAGGGACCATGTGGCTGAAATGCTAAGGACCAGAGAGAGAAGTGGCTGCTGGCTGAGGAGAGGTTTGGCTGTGGACCAGTGACCGTACCCTTCCTGTTCACTGACCCTGACTTGTGGCCAGGATCTATGAATTTTTCTAATAAGCCACTGCAGTTATGGAAAGCTTAACAAAAGTGACCCCTAAGGGGACAATCCAGTCAACAAGCATACAGTTGATGCTCAGCCTCCTCGTACAGTGAGTAGTGATGGGTCTTACAAGCAGCTTGTAGTCTCTGCCTTGTCTCTATTTGTCCAGAAAAAAAGAGACAGAAGCAAGCCCAACATCGGAGAAAGAACTGGACACAGGCCTAACTGGCTCCATGAACCACTACCTCTGCTTCCTTGAGACCACCAGTAGTGGAGGGGACCCAGCTACCACTCCCCAAGGCTCTCCTCAAGGGCACAAGAAACAGATGCCAACAGAGAAGAAGAAAAATGTGAAGATCTTCAAATTCTGAAAAGCAGTCAGACTTACTGGCTCTACTATGACTGGAGGAGGCTCTGAGATTATTATTTTTATTCTTTACATCTGAGATCAAAATTATACCCTGAAATCACTTTTAAACTAAGTAACAGATTAGCTCCAAGAGTAGAGATGATCACTTTTGAATATGTTTGTGTGTGTTTTTAAAATCTCTACAAGACTACATGGACAACAGCAATTTTAAAGCACAGACAACAAGGTTGGAAGATAGGAAGTTTAGGTCAATGGGAGTGAAACAATTAGAACAGAAGTGACAAGGATGTTGACACATGTAAGGAATATAATCAGTATCACTGATTGCTATGTATAGAAACCGAATGAAAGTGGGTTTTGCTGTGTACTATTTTCACCAAAAGTAAAAGTAAAACCTCAGAGTAATAAAAAATTAAAAATAAACCACCACCACCACACGTTAAGACCCCTTAAAGGAATCAGAAATAGTCTAGAAGATGGAGCACAAACCCTCACTTTGATCACATTTCACTAATTGTTTGCTCTTAAGCAAATGATGTCACTTCTCTCAGCTTGTGGCTTCCTCAGCTGTGTAAGATGTACACTGTAGGTAACATTGGACCTCACCTGACATGTCATCAAAATCAAGTAACTGATATGCAAAGCACCTTCTTGGTGGCAAAGTTCTCCATCATCAAATTATCTTTATTCTCCATAAAGCCAATCAGGGTGCCATCTAAAGTGGGGGTCCACATACAGATGTCTGCTCCTTCTACAAAAGGATCAAAGGCTCCAGGTGATGAGTCTATTTTTCTCTCTGTACAGTAGTCCTCAACCAAAGTCTCTAATCACTCAGGCTCAATCCATGCTTGAACAGAAATCAAGCTTGTCAGATACAAAGACGTAAAATAAGGAATTGGCTACTAATATGGAAAGTACTACACTGTTACTCACAGATAAATCAATGTAATGCCTCCCAGGCTCCTACTAAGACTATTGAATTCAGGGTGAAAAGCAAGATACACGCCTAGAGTTTGAGAGTTTCCAAACTTACTAGTTGATTCATAGGGACTATGAACATTTTCCAAGTGGCACTGAAGCTGGAACGGTGTAGAAAACTGGCGATAACAGTGTTGGCAGATGGTGTGCCCGTCCACCTCACCATTCTGCTGATCCAGTTCTACATGGTGCTTCATATGGTTCATGAATCTGTATAGCATGGCACAAACACAAAGTACAAAACACATTAAAATCGCCAGTCTTTGATACCGACAACGGTAGAACCACAGAACAGATTCTCTGCCCTTCTGCCTCTCCACCTCTCAGCCCAGAACAGTTGGGTGCTGAGGCTAGAAAAATACCACCACAAACAACAAACTCACTGTCATCCAGGCGACAATGCAGGACAGGGTAGACCTGCCCTTGTGGGTTTCTGGGACTGCAACTCCTGACAGGAGTAGAAAGCCCTATCTTTCTACCAAGAAGCAGCTGGTGGTTTTGAATCGCTGACCTCACGGTTAGCAGCCCAACACATAACCACCATGCCACCATGGTTCCAAAAAAACCCAACAGGTTCCTCTTAAAAATAGTAGGAGTTCTATGACAGCTGACGAACTGATCTCCTCACTCAACCCCCCAAAGTTGCTGCTGGCAGCCATTCAGTCCAGTGTGACCCCACGTGATGGTGTGTGACAGAGCGGGGCTCGCCCGTAGTGTTTTCTAGGGAAACAGATCACCACGGGCTTCCTCCTTCCACCGAGCCCCTGGGTAGGGCTGAACCACTACAAATGGTTAGTGTTTAACCTCTCTGTAGCATCAAGAGTCCGTAACCCAAAGTTATCTTTTATATATTACCACCATACGCTTAGGAGTAGTTATTAATAACGTCTTCCCCAACACAACACTGGTCAAGAGCATTCTCCACAGAGAAAGACTTGTTAAATAACAAGAGTTCTGCCTTCTCTTGTCCAAGGTAACAAGCAGCCTCCCAGGATGTTCACTGGCACTTACCGAATGTTGTTTTTCAGCCTTTTGGTACAGTGTGGGCATCGGAAAGATGTGGCGACCTTAGGGAAATTTGTGAGCTGGGCTACTTTGCCACTATCCCGCCCATAGTAGAAGTCATCAACCAGCATAATGAGCTTGGTCTGGACGGCATCACCCACATTTTCACTTGGCTCTGGTGCTTTGGTAGGCGGTGACAGAGTAGGAACAGGAGTAGAAGATGGCGTAGAAGCAACAGGAGCAGTTTTATCAGGGGATGGAGGCTTTGCTGCTGATGGGACACTGGGTTCTGAGTCCAGAGGCTTTCCTTTCTTCAAGTATTCAACCATTTCTGGGCAACAGTACTACAAAGAAAGAAGACATTTGATCAATTTGGGAGCTAGGTGCTGCAAACTTCCCAACTTCACTAATGTCCTTTGGCAACAGTTGGGCTTCCGGTTTTCCTAGCCGGTTGTCTCCCATTCGTTGTCTACAGTGGATCTAAGGGTCACTCCTCTGCTAGCAAGCCCCTGACCTTGTACTTCATCCTACCTGTCTTAGAATCCATTAACTACTCACTCACATCATTTGGGTCTGGACTTCCTAGTAAGAGGAATGTATAATCCTTTTTTTTTTTTAATGTATAATCTTTACATCTCTACTAACACCAAAAATCTTTTCAAAGCTAGGGAATGAGTAAGCAGCTCCTGATTATTGAGCAACAGGATAAACAGAAAGGTAACGGAGGCCAATTTGCTTGAGTTCTTCGTACCCACCACCCCCAACACCTGTCCTCTTGTGAAGTTTCAAAATCTACAACTAAGGAAGGACACACATCTTTACGTGTGCTCCCCCACATCCCAAACCAACTAATTCCTCTCTAGCAGGCCCAAAGAGATAAGCCTTGGAAAAGTGTCCATGTCACTTCAGAGCTCCGCCTCACAAGCCCCTAGCGCAGAGGCAGAGTACAGAAGTCACATAAGCTGGATCCTCGGCCCAGGTGCTATCACTTACACACATATGACCTCTCAGCGCTTCAGTGATACGGAACTGAGTTTTACACCGTGGACAGGCTTTCCGTCCACCGTCTTGGAGATCGAACACTGGAATGGGAGAGGTCACTAAAAGAAGTGAGAAGCATTAATTAATGAGACAACAGTGGAAAAGGTAACTGCCTTAACTGGAAAATGATTACACACTTCCTGTCAGGTCTATCAAGAGATACATGTAGCATATCAAGGTAGAAGCACTAGAGTTCGCCATGTTTAAGGTACATTCCTTTACCCATCTTTTAACTGGAGGCCAGGGATGGGCAAGGCACAGCATGAAGGCCTCATCTAGCCAGTCATCTGTTTTTGTATTATTAAGAGTAGTTTTCGTATTTTTAAATAACTGCAATAAACTCAAAAGATTAAAATTTGGGGACACATGTAAGTTATAAAAGAAAAGGAATACTTCAGAGCCCACTAACAGCGCCGTTCTGGTGGAGGACAGCCATCAGGGCAGAGCTGAAGAGTTGTAACAGACCCTTCATCCACAAAGCCTCAAATATGCCCTTGTGCTTTAGAGAAAAAAGTGTGTCGACCTGCTCTTGACCACTGAAAATCTTCATGCTCCCAGTGTTCTCCAGCTGAAAGCTTCTCTATCAAACCCTCCTTTAAACCGTGTTCAAAAAAGCCACCTCCTCCATGAAGCATCCTTGATTATCCCTCCCATCAAGGATTAATCCCCAAAGCACAATTACACTGTAATTTTGTAGCTGATTTGCTTAAGCTTTTCACAAGTGGTTGTCCCCTTTAGTACACTACAATCTCCTGTAAAAGTAGACAGGAGCAACTCTATTTTTGACAACAAATACTTTATTGTTTCTGAATGACTGCCTGCTCAGTCTTCCAAGTACCTTTCATTGAGGACTCAGGTCCACTGGTTCTTTGAGAGGCATGAGCTGGGCTGCTGTTGGATATCACCATTGGCCCAGGACTCTGGCCCAGGGAAGGGATGGTGTTAAGTGTATTCACCAGTTTGGCTACTTCATTGCTATTTTCACCTGTAACCCCAGGTCGCTTGACAGTGACAAAGCTGGCAATGCTCACTGCAGGTGGAGAGGGGAAGGAGGGAGCTATGTTGACCAAGTGATAATCATCCGTTCTCTCCCCACCACCCATCCCAGCTATGCCATCTCCCATCCCAAACCTCACCTAGCTTGGGATTCGGGGTCTGGTTGGACTGGCCTGGAGGCTGAACAGCTAGCTGTCCCAGGGAGGTTGGCTGGGTGGCAGTGGGAGTGGTGGAGGTGCTGGGGGTGGACTTGGTCTGCTGGGATTGGGACTGTGGGACGGTGCTTCGAATGGTGAGTGTGGCTGGGATGACGGTGGTGAAGGTATTGGTGGTAGGGCGCACAGGCATTGTGGAGCCTGGCCTCACTGGAGTCATCTGAGAGAACACTTGTGGGACTCCAACTGTCGGCTTAACAAACTGGGTACCTGGGGCTTCAAAAGAAAGACAAAGAAAAGTACCAAAGCTTGGTCAATGAGCTCAGCTACAATAGATATGTCCTCTCACTTTACTGGAAATACTGAAACAGGAAAAGTCCCCTTCCCCAATCTGGGGATGACCAGAGGTTACGAAGAATAGTACAGATTCTGAAGTCCTAACAAGCGATGTGACTAAGCAGATAAATTTACACTGACTCATGAATCGGCTCGAAAAGTATCAAAATTCAAGAAGATTCCTCATTCTTTCTCAAACACCTTACCCACACTGCCTATTCTAGTCTAAGAATACAATCAAGAGTCTCTTGACCTTGGTATTAAAAGAGAAAGTTGGCACAGGTTGGGGGGGCAAAGGGCAGATGTTGTTCTAAAAAAGAAACCCTTCTTTTTCGGCATACTAAAGCTGCATCCCATTCTCTCTAACATAAACCCACACTGACCATGCATCCTATTAGCATGTCCCAAAGGACAACATCTCCTGGCTCGCCCAAACGTAATTCCACTGAGAAAGATTTAAGAAATATTAGAACTCAGTAGAGTAGCTTATATCAGAATAAAGGTCAAAAAAAGCCCTGTGAACACTGACAACAACAAAAAAAAATCAGAAGAATGAGTTACAAAAGTATCTTATTGCATAGAGAGTCCTGCTTGCACTGCAACTGTAGTAAATTCAGATACAAAATAAAGAACTGAAAAGTATAAAACATTTTTATAGTTTGACTCATGTCTTAAAAAAAATAACCCATAGAAACAAAAACAAAAACCATCATTAATCGGCAACATCCACAAAGTTTATCATTTGGTTAATTATCACATATAAAATCTAAGATGTAAAATTTAAGCAAAATAAAAGTTTCTAATCCCACGATTCAAATGGGTAATATGAAATTAAGAAATTTAGGAGGTTTGTAATAACATTCCTGAAGGGAAACTAATTTCATACCTGACTGAAACACCAGTCACAGAAAAATGACTAGAGAGCCCTGATTCATTATCCCAGGAAGGATAATGGGAAGTTTAAAATAATAATTGATAAAATCCCAATGCTGGCCAATGGTTAGAGACTTTTGAAAAATTTCAGCTTAAGTTGGTAAGATTTTTATATGTCTAGATTACTTACATATGTTTAGATTAATGACATTTTTCAAAAAGACCTAAAATACTTTGAAACAAACTCAAACTTCTGGCTGCTGTTTTATGACAAATGGATAGACAGTTCTCCTTACCTGGAACTAGAGTAATTGGTCTAACCGTTTGGCCTTGCTGTACGTTCAGCACAATCCCCACCTGATTCATTGCATTTTGCACAGGCCGGACATTCCTCACGGGAAACCCCTGCATGGAAAAGCAAAATGATCTTTAACATGGACACCAGCTAACGCTAGTAGAAACTGCAGTATGACGCATTCTTTGTTACAACTTCTAGAGGGCTGAGATTAAGATTTTTTTAAAAAATGTTATTCTTAGTGACAGAATATTTCAAAAATCTAATGCCTCATCCTGCACTTGGCCATGCTGTGCTTAGATGACGAGAATATGTGAGGCCAAGGCTCGCTAGCTACCCCTCGGAGTCCCATGAGCATCCACTCTGACAGTGACTATTTCCACAGGAGCAGGGACAAAGCAAAGATAACTTCCCTTCGGACTGGCCTCACCCAGTCCTTCCTTCCATTATTCGTTGTCACATAGGACAAACGAGAGTGTTTCAAAAAGTTGGTGGGAAATTGAATAAAAGGATAATGAATATTTTGCATTAACTTCTTGAACCCCCTCATATCCTAAGAAAAATTTACCTGCGATTTATCTGTCACTGTGGCCTTCGCAGCTGATGCTGCTGAAGGAATGACACCTCAACAGAAACCCTTGCAAAAGCTGTTTTACAGAATGGAATGCAAAATGACCAGGCTGACTCCCTCATAGCTCAGCCAGCCAGGAGTCCGTGACTGCTAATGCTTCTTGTTTTTCATGGACAAACTCTTCAAAAGGCCACCTGAGTTATGTAACGCATCCCTCCCTCCATTATCATACTTCTTTGATATTTTTATTTGGTTTCCTGGATCTGGAATATGTTTTCCTACTAGCCAACCTACTACTTTCAATCATTGTGATTGTTATTACATAAAAGTGAAAAAAAAACAACAACCAAAAACATTGCTTCAAAAAGCCCGTAGTTAAGCTGAGTCCTGCTCATGGCAGCCCTGTACAGGGTTCCTGAGGCTGCACATCTTTATGGGGCAGTCTCATCTTTTTCCTGGGGAGCCAATGGTGGTTTTGAATGACGGGTCTCACAGCGAGCAGGGCAATGTTCCACTGGGCTGGTTAAGTGTACTATGTGTTCTGTTCTCCTTGCTGCAGCCAACACTGGAGACATCTAATTGTGTAAAGAAACATGCATTTAAAGAGAACTAATTTTGCTGAGAATGAATAGTTCTGGGATCAGATCTTTAGGAATGCCAAGCTGGTCCTCTAATGTAGCCCTGTTTTTCTTAATCATTTTATTAGGGGCTCATACAACTCTTTTCACAATCCATACATACATCAACTGTATAAAGCACATTTGTACATTCATTACCCTCGTCATTCTCAAAACATTTGCTCTCCACTTAAGCCCCTGGCATCAGCTCATTTTTTCCCACTCCCCCCTCCTCATGAACCCTTGATAATTTATAAATTATTATTTTATCCTATCTTACACTGTCTTGACGTCTCCCGTCACCCACTTTTCTGATGTCCATCCCCCAGGGAGGAGGTCACATGTAGATCCTTGTAATCGGTTCCCCCTTTCTACCCCACCTTCCCTCCACCCTCCCAGTATCACCATTCTCACCACTGGTCCTGAAAGGATCATCCGTCCTGGATTCCGTGTTTCCAGTTTCTATCTGTACCAGTGTACATCCTCTGGTCTAGCCAGATGTGTAAGGTAGAATTGGGATCATGATAGTGGGTAGAGAGGAAGCATTTAGAAACTAGAGGAAAGTTCTATGTTTCATCGTTGTGTAGCCCTGTTTTTCTTTTAAAGGAGAAAATTAAATTTTTATTTTGGTGATTTTAGCTACTGAATCCACACCCATCCTGTCCTGGTTGTTTTGGGGTTTTTTTTGAGAGCCATAAATATATTTTTTCAAACAAATGAAATCACCATTGCCTGAATAATAGTCTTTCAAATTTTTCAATTTTACTTCAGAGCCACACGTATGTACCCAAAGAGCTGCAGTTTGCTAGACCCTGGTCTAGACACGTGATTCTCAAACTTGGACTCCAAAGAGCTGACCAAAACACAAATTCCTGGTTTCCCCCCTAAAGTTTTTACGTCAGCTGATCAGTAGTCCTGTTTTTCAAACCCTTCCCCAATGAGAGCCAACCGTCTCACCATGAAGATGAGGTCGGAAAGTACAGCAGGGTCTGGTGCCTGGTCGCCTATAAGAACAGAGTTTTAAAATTGAAATAGAGATTCTCTGATCCTCCTTGGACAACAGGCAGCAGCAGCCCTCCAAGCTACATCCCTGAGACACAATGGTGAAGGTCAGAGTAAACAGACTGGGCCACTCTGGGCACTTAAGTCACCAGGGCTGCATTCACCTCTTGTCAAGTGGATGCTGTTGTCATCAATGACTCCCTCATTAACTTGGATTAGTCTATATGCTCCAGTACAATTCCACCCATGGCAAGTTCAATGGCACTGCCAAGGCTAAGAATGGGAAGCTTGTCATTAATGGGAAGTCCACCTCCATCTTCCAGGGGCAAGATCCCACCAATATCAAGTGGGGTGAAGCTGGTGCCTGAGCACATCGTAGAGTCCACTGGTGTCTTCACAACCACAGAGCAGGCTGGGCTCACGTGAAGGGCAGCACGGAAAGGCTGGTCATCTCTGCCCCTGTGTTTGTGATGGTCGTGAGTCACGAGAAGGGATTGCCAGCAATGCCTCCTGCACCACCACCTGTGTGGGCCCCCTGGCCAAGGTCATCCAGGACAACTTTGGCATCGTAGAGGCACTCATGCCCACAGTCCACGCCATCACTGCCACCCAGACAAGGTGTTGAAAAACAGGGCAACATTAGAGGACCAGTTTGGCATTCCCAAAGATCTGATCTCAGAACTATTCATTCTCAGCAAAATTAGTTCTCTTTAAATGCATGTTTCTTTACACAATTAGATGTCTCCAGTGTTGACTGCAGCAAAGCAGAACAGAACACAGAACGGCCCCTCTGGGACACTTTGGTGGGATAGCCATGGGCCTGCCTAGAACTTCATATCTGCATCTACTGGCATTGCTAAGGTTATCCTGGAGCTGAATGGGAAACTCATTGGCATGGCTCTGTGTCCCCACCCCACCGTTTGGAGCAAGCTGCCAAGTACAATGACATCAAGAAGGTGGTGAAACAGGTGTCAGGTGGTCCCCTAACAGGTATCCTGTGCTACACTGAAGACCAGGTGGTCTCCTGTGACTTCAACTGTGACACCCACTCTTGTCAAGCTCATTTCCTGGTCTGACAATGAATTTGGCTACAGCAGCCTCATTCATGGTCCACATGGCCTCCAAGGAAGGAGACCCCCCTGCCCCCCCAGCCCCCCAGCAACAGCACTAGAGGAAGAGCAAGGCCCTCAGCTGCTGGGCAGTCTTGGCCCCAATTTGATTCCCCCAACTCACTGAGAATATCCTATTATCCAGAGTTTCCACCCAGACCCCCTGAAGAAGGGGAGGGGCTTAGAGAGCCCAACCTTGTCATGTACCGTCAATAAATGACACTGTACCAGGAAAACAAACAAACCTTCAAACAGAGAAGCCATTCTCCAAATAAATCCTTTCAGAAGATGGTCTGGCTCTGCTGTGGGTGATATGCACCTCTTACTAGTGGCCTGATCAAAAAGGGCAAATGTGTAAGCGCCCTGCAAATGGAGGTACCTGGCCTAACTACAGTGGCTGCTCAACATCCAAATTAAACTCCATTTTACATCAAACTGCATCTTGAAATAAAATCTCTGCTTCTCTAAAGAGACCATTCTATTTCTTTTAAGTTTAACTGTTTGCATTCTCAAACGGTCAAGGAACAATATTTTAGTTTGTGCAAGGAACTGTTTGTTAAGAGATATGTACTGAATTTGTGCAGCTTCATCCAAGAAGAATGACTTGGCCAACCTGCTCCGGGAGGTTAGGAAATAAAAATCACCTTGTTACGAAGTACTGTGATTTCACAATCCCTCGTAGTTTTTGTCCTGCACTCCCCCCTTTGTAGTCCTTGTTTACCCCACCTAATAAAACTGCCTACTTCTTGCTATTCAGAAGGCGATAGTACCCTGCCTGGGTGCTAATGGGTTTCCCAAGATTCATCAATCTCTCCTCTACTCTTTTAATAAAAACTCTGCTTTCACTTTCTAAAAAGGGGGCGGGGAAGACTTGGAGTGATTCAACATATAAAATAAGAAATGATTTCCAAAGCCTACTTCAAAAGCCATACATAAACTTCTGGCAGATTTACAACTGAATAATTCGTAAATCATGAGACCACAGCAAAGTGAAGCACTTGCTTTTATATTCCACATTCATAAGGAAGCTTTCCATTTACCACATTAAATATCAAAGACTGCCTTCTCTCTTCCAAAGCGCTCCACTAATGACATCAAGTAGATGCTGATTCACAGTGACCCTACAGGACAGAGACGATCTGCCCCTGTGGGTTTCCAAGACTGTAAGTAAATACTGATGGGAGTAGAAAGCCTCATCTTTTTCCCAGATACCCACACGTTATCAATTTCATACATATACCTCCAACCAACTCACCCTGTATTAAGAAAACCAGCAAAGGGTTGACATGGGAAAGGCTTCCTAGTCCCAGCTTTCCCACTAATGCATGCCCCGGCCTCAATGAAATCACTGCCCAGCCCTCCTCAGAGGTTGGAAGGAGGCATGACCCTGTCGTGATGCTATGCTGGGCTTTCTACAGACATCAGCTTCAAATTACAAAACTGCACACCAGAAAACCAGGTCAAAAAGACAGGACTTCAAGCGATTTCGAATGATGCCAAAGACCCTGTCTCTATCACAGCCTCCAAAGGTTTACATAGCTTTCCTCCTCCTCCTCCTCCTCCTCCTCTAGCAAACCCAAATTCCTCTCCAGTCCTAACTCACCTGTGTAGTGATGAATATTGGTTGTGAGGCCACAGAGGAACTAGTCACATGATTGGCATTCTGCATGACCTGGACAGGCCTCAATACTGGCTGAGTAACCATTGTTCCCAGACCCGGGGCTGGGTTCTGGGTCAGTATGAGCGGCTGTCCACCTTGCTGGACCAAAGGATTGCCAGCTAAAGGATAAAAGGAAGAAGAAAATAAAAAAGAGTGTAAGAGAAAATGTTAAATTCACATTTCATAAGAAGCATTCTGGTCTTAGAAAAGAACTGGTGTTCCAGGTAACTAAATAGCCAAGATTGTCACTCACCTCAGGCTTGACGCCACCAAACTCACCAAAATTTTAAGCTTTACCCTATCTACAACTAACAGAAAAAGCAGAGGCAGGGAAGGTCCACTAAGCTCTCACCCATGTCTTATTAAATAGGGATGAAGCAAACATCCAAACTTGTACATGGCTATCACCTTGCCCCTTGATGACTGAAGTGGCTACAGAGGATAAAAGTACAGTACTTTTTCCATTTTAGGAAGGTCTACTTTGTCAGTGTAGTTTGTTGTTAGCTAATTCATCTTAACCTTTGCAAAAAAGTATTATTGGTGAATACCAATGCACATCAACTCAGCAAGTACACATAATCTCAAGAACAGCAACCCTTCCCAGTGAGCCAAATCTGAGAAGAGCAACCCCAGGTGGTCTTTGTGAAGGTTTGGGATTACCGTACCTTTATGTCACTGGGCCTGCTAACGCTAACGCATACCAAGTGAACATAGTGTGACTGCAGATGATGATTTACAAAGAAGTAAACATAAATACGGTGGGCTAACGATTACTGAAATCATTTAAGGTCTGATGTTAAAAATTCTATAAATATAGTTATTTTTTACAATTCATTCGGTTAAAAGTCATCATTAGTACCAAATTCCTTGATTTACAAAGACTCAAAACCAGATAGGAATTCTCTGAAAGCCAACATTATCTCACTTTTTACCCCAAATCACCAGAATGGGGTGGGTACAATCAGTTGATAAGTTAGAGAGTCACAATGCAGTTACTACAAAAGTAGATGACCAAGCAAAAGCGAAATCCACTATCTTCAAGTCAATTCCCACTCAGAAACCTGGGCTGTCAATCTTCACAGGAGCAGAGAGCTTCTTCTTTCCCCTTGGGAGCAGCAGCAGGTTTGAACTGCCAACTTTGAACGAAGTTTCTTAGGCTACTAATGACAGACGTAGGTGCTTATTAATGAGCCAACAGTGGGCAGCCCCCACGCCCATGGAAAATGAAGTTTATAAGGTGGCTAGAGCCTCAGTTACTGACACTGACAGACAACAAGTCCTATCTCTCTCTAGTAATTAGACAGGCAATTTGACGGCTCTACATTTTTTAAAAAGTGTTTTATTATATAGTTCAAACGTGTGTGAAAACAGAATTTAATGAAACCCCATATACTCATCACCTGCTTCAAAATCAACAACTTATGGCCAAACTTGTTTCATTCCTTTGCCCCCACCCGTATTATTTTGAAACAAGTTC
Source organism: Tenrec ecaudatus (assembly GCF_050624435.1). Lineage (NCBI taxonomy): Eukaryota > Metazoa > Chordata > Mammalia > Afrosoricida > Tenrecidae > Tenrec > Tenrec ecaudatus. Next base: position 160,411,937 of record NC_134530.1, read on the forward strand.
CAAGTCAGATAATTTCATCTGCAAATCTACTTCAAAATGTAGCTCTAACAGATTAAGTAGCAAACCCAACAAAATGCCCAAATCGTCTCCACCATTAGAGGGCAAAAGAAATAATCACAATTATGTAACCAATGGAGGCTCCGCCTCTCGGCTTCCTCTCAAATTCAGTAGCTGGGGATGCAGCTAGAAACTGATCTGAAACCAGGAGGGTGCAGCAGCTGCGCTCACAGCTCGAGAGGCTTTAACTTGTTCTACATTCTTTTAAGTTTACTAAAAAACAGACAAGTCACCCACTCAACTCATACATCACTTGCCCTGGATGGATCCTGAGGTCTTGCACTGACCCCTCAGTGCAGCTCTAACGCTGCAACCCTTTCAGACAGTTAGTTCCTCCTGTGGTGGTGACCCCAAACTTAACATTATTTTTGTTGCTACTTTATAACTGTAATTTTGCTACTGTTATGAATCATAATGTAAATATCTGATATGCAGGATATCTTTTCATTGTTACAAATTGAACATAATTAAAGCATAGTGATTAATCGCAAAACAACATGGAATTATATATTGTGAAATATTTATTTCTAATTACAAATAAATGAAAATTTGTCTTGAAAAAAAAAAAAGATAAGTCAGTTGCCTTCCAGTGGATTCTGACTTACAGCAACTTGTTTTCATAGGCTGTAAACTTTTAGAAACAGACCACCAAGTCCTTCTTTTGAGCTGCCTGGTACATTCCCTCGGAACCCAAAGATGGGAGCGCATAATAGGAGTTGCAAATCCCACTTAGTAATAAGAAATGTACATTAAATTTACATGGTCTGCAGCTCAGAAACAAACACATGGAGTGTGTGCATGTCACTCTCTGTTTTTCTAGTGTAAAAATCTGTAAATGCTGAATCCCCATAGGGTCACCCTCAGTTGCAATCAATCATAATAAGCTTTGTCAATGAATTGAGTTGTGGATATGAAGGACGTAACACAGTTTCAATACTTTATTCCTGAAACTTTCTGAAAAGCAAAACAAAAAATGATAAGTTGCAGATAGATTATCCCTCAAGAGGATTTTGTTTTGTTTTTAAGTGAACAACACAAGGCTTGGCAACCATCACCACTGCTTTATCGCCCTCAAGATAAACCCTGTACCCATTAACACTAAAGTCCCACGCCCCTTGGCAATCGATATTACTATTTCTGGTTTTGCCTATTCTGTGCGTTTCATATAAATGAAATGACATGTTCTGTGGCCCTTTGTGACTTTGTTTATATAACATGATGTCTTTAAGGGTGATATTATGTCTCAGTATCTCGTTCCCTTCTAATCATGGTAGTATATAACAACATATTAGACATTTCAATAATTTTCACCCACAATCCAGTCACGGATTCCATTTATCAGGTGCAGCCATCACCACTACCCTTTTCTAAGTGGTCTGACTACCACGCACAGAAACTCAGTGCTCCCTCCGTGGTCACTCCCATTTGCCTCCCTTAGCCATGAAATTTTGGTCTCTCTCTATACATTTGCCTAATACTTATTAAGTGGAATCATCCAGTGTCCTTTTGTGACTGACTCAAGGTTCATCCATGGTGTAGCATGTACCAGTATTTAATTTCTCTTTACGGCTGAGTAACAGTGTATGGTATATTTGTACATTTTATTTCCCCATTCATCTATTGCTCCTACCTTTTTCCTGTTGTGTGTGCTGCTGTAGTGAACAGCGGTGGACAGTTCCTTTTGAAACCCTGTTTTCAGTTGTCTGGAGCACACACCGGGGCTCGGGACTGCTGGGTTCTGAGCAGCTCTGTGCTGAGCTTTTGGAGGAAGCATCAAGCTGTGATACATTTTGCATTCCCAGCAGCAGTGGGTAAGGGTGCCAATTTCCCCACATCCTTGCAAACATTAAAAAAAAATAGTGTTCTTGGCATGTAATTCGCCAATAATAGTTCAATCATATGTACATGGTTTCAATCTTAGCTATCTTACAGGGTGTGAAGTAGTGTCTCATTGCAGGTTGTGCTTCCTCTCTCTCTAACGACTATCAAAGGAACTCTGGTGACCTTGTCGGGCAAGTAACTGAACTGCTGTGAGGCTGGAACTTCAAATTCAACAGCAGCTCCAAGGGAGAGGGATGAGGCCGTCTGCTCCCGTGAAGATTGGCAGTCTTGAAAATACTATACAGGGTCACTATAAAACACTCTGAGCCAGAATCAATTCACTAGCAGTTGGTAACAACTTCTGACAAGAAGTCCTGGTGGCGCTGTTGGGCATGTGTTCTCTACTAACAATAAGGTTGGTGGTTCAAATCTACCAGCAATTCTGTGGAAGGATTGAGATATCTGCTCCCATAAAGATTTACAGCCCTCGAAACACTAAACTGGGTCACTATTAGTCTGAGTAGACTTGATGGCAGTGGGTTTGTTTTTTATAACGTCTACAGGAAAGGATTTCATATTTTCATCATCATCCTTCATGTAATAATGTAGGGCAAAATTGTGTTCTTCCCCTCTCCCATTCATCCTTCATTTTAATTGTATTTTAGCTTTTGATTCATAGGAAATGTTACATAGTCTCTTTGGGACACACGTTTACCTAGTGCGTCCCTAAGTGGATGCCACCCCCTAGAGGACGCTGGAATGATGCAGGAAGGATTCAAAACCAGATAGCTACACTTTCTCCTGTAGTATGGGCTGTAGCACAGAAGCTTCTAATTGCCAGAGGGGTGGCTAAATTATTTCTTTTCTGAAAAGGGGGCAGTAAAACAAGTAAGTAAATAAGTTTGGGAAACCTATGCGGTCCTCCGAGTCCGAAGTAAGTGGATATGACTGTATAGAGCTAACCGCCTCTGTGAACAACTGCATACTTTGCCAAAAGACCAGAACTGGGTGGTACCCAGCCAGCCACCAATGCTGAATATTCTGATCTAAGGTTCTATAGAGGAGTTGTTTACAGGGGGGGGGGGGTGTGAGAGAGAAGGAATGTAAAGCAAGATTTCAAGGTTTCATAGGCTCAAGGATTCTTAAGAGAACCATGCTGGTTGCTGAACCCCTGAAACTACTGCCAAGACAATATTTAAACTGTAAACCAAAAAATATCCCCAAAAGTCTTCCTAAAATTCAAGTTTAATTTATGTTGTAAAAAAAAGTCTGCCTTGAGTACTGGATCTACAAGGTGTCAAACTGGCAACTCCAAAGATCAGATGGGAGCATTAGGGGCAATGAGTTTATGTTAATGGAGAAGGAACAACTCATGAAGGAAGATGAGCAGGGTTACGTAATTAAAAATGTGATTAACTTCACTAAATGGTACACGTGGAAACTGCTGGATTGGGATATGTTTTGTTCTGTGCATCCTCAACAAGGCAAAATACATATAAAAAGTAAAATACAATATAAATTTAAGTTGAAAATATAATGATAATGAACATGCCTGAATTCACTACTTAGCTTATAAATAGAAAATATAAATAGTATTGTTAATGGTCCGTCTCCTTGTCTCACACCCAGACGTAGTCGCTTCCTTTAATTTGTGATTTAATTCTCCTGTGGAATTTCTGAGGCTGTAAATCTTTACAGAAGCAGAAAGCCTCATCTTTTTCATGTGGAACAGCTGGTGGGCTCAAACTGCTGACTCTGTGGTTAGCAGCCAAGCGCATAACAAACATATATTTAAAATAAACATTGACTCTAAGATCCATCCGTGTGTCTGTGTGTAGCTGCAATCTGCTCAATTTCAGTTATGTAATACCTTATTCACAACATAATGTACTCTACCGACAGGTCACGAAGGTTGTTTGTCACATACCTCCTCAGACAAATCCAAAGAATTTTCTAGGTTTTAACAGAGTAATTGCCTTTGTATAGTTAATACAAAATCACTCCCCAAAGTGGAAAAAATCAGAATCAACACCCTCTCCCCACACTTGAAGTGGCCTATTTCTTTATTTTTGCCAAATCTCAAAAGAAACTCAAGCAACCCTATAGGACAAGGTAGAACTGCCCTGGTGAATTTCCCAGGTTGTCATTTTTTACCACAGCAGAAAGCCTCATCTTTCTCCCATGGAGTGGCTGGTGGGATTGAACCACCAACCTTGTGGTTAACAGCCTAACATGTAACCCACTAAACCAAAAGAGCACTCAAACAAACAAACAAAAGCCCAAACCCCATGCTATTGAGTCACCTCCGACGGATAGCAACCCTGCAGGACAAAGTAGAAACTGCCCCTGTGGGTTTCTACTATTGGAACTCCAGTATTAGCGCTTCACAGGAGTAGAAAGACTCCCCTTTCTCCCACAGTGTGGCTGGTGGATTTGAACGGTTGCTTTTGCACCAGTCCAATGCGTAGCCCACTACACCACCAGAGCGCTCCAGTAGCTATAAAATGGCGTCTCATTGTAACACGAATGTGCACTTCCCTGAGTCCTAATACAGCTGTGCGCCTTTGTTCTCTCACGATGATTACTGCCCGTACACGCGTCCTCCAGTGGAATTCCTGCTCCGGTCTTTTGTCCTTTTCTCTCCATTGCTTACCAGTGTGAGTACTAATACCACTGCAAAATGTCTTCTACCAATTTGTCTTTTGTCGCTCTACAACTATGTCTTTAATGCAGTGCTATGTGTCTTGTGGGGAGCTTCCAGATCTGTTTGAAGCCTCCTCATATGAATATTATTCCTATGGCTAGCTCTTTTATATACTTGATTTGAGAAATCTTTCCTATTCTAAGATCATGAAAGTCTTCTCCTATTTTCTTCTAAAATTTTTGAAGTTTTTGCCTTGTATCCACCATTGGGAATTCACTTTGGTCTACATGGGCACCATTTCTCTCCCTCTGAGTAGTGTCCCAGCACCATGTGCATACTTACCTTCCTTTCCCCTGGGGTTTGTGACACCATCTTTATCATACACCAAGTTCCCACGGGTGTGTGCACATTTTAGGACTTACCATTTGTCTACTCTTATTTTGACAAAAGACATCAATTTCACACTGTCTTAAACACATATGTTTCATAAGGCTTGCTATCTGAAAGGCCAGAAACCGATACTACTTCCCACTGCATGGCACTGCCTGGCTCAAAGATGTGTGCCGCACAGAGAGGGATTCTTAGTAAGAGTCTAAGCTTTTTGAAAGTTAAGTACCATGTTGTATACTTGTTACATCATTATAAGACCTACGATAAAAGCACCGGGTATGGATGTAAAAAACATGAACTAGAATTGAAAAGAAAACCCTTTATCCTTCCTTCACAGAACAAACCTGCAAGTTACACACTGTAGTGTTCTAATAGTTACCCTGACATTTCAAACCATGTTCCAGCTATTCCTTGATCTTCTTTACTTATATAATACAGGATAAACAGGTATTAAAAGGAAAAAGGTCACATGTCATCATGACATGGATCAGGAACCATGAAGTTTCAAAGTAAAGCTATTTTAAAATATTCAATGAGAATAAAAAGAATCGTGGTAAGGTTTTTAAAAAAATCTGACCCAGTAATCCTCTAAGACTTTATCCTGTAAATATAATGTCCAAGGATGTTCTTCACAGTACCTTTAATCTTAAAATGTCAGTGCCCTAAAGAACGAAGCATCCATGCACAGTAACCTCCAAAAACATGAACACACACTTCTAATGGAAGGAGCATACCATTTCTGGATGGCCATTTAACAATATTGGTCAAAATCTTTAAAGTCTGCAATGTCTCTGATCCAACCAGAGGACTTTTAAAGATGCACTGTCAGAGCTAATTAAGGATATGAGACTTCTCAGAATTAAGGATGCAGAAACACTCATTGAAGCTCTTTCAATTAGCAAAACACTTTTGCAATTTACAGTTAACCAAGTAACAGGAAATAAAGCCCATCATCAAATATGTTAAACGTGTTTATTAAAATAGGACGACAGTCACTGTAACATATTAAGGAAAAAGCAGGCAAAAAGTAAAGTCAATACAATCTCATGTTTATAAATAGTAATTTACTACAGAGTACAAAGATGTATATGAAAGTATATGTATGTAACAAAACCTGCAAAAGCTGGGACCCACGTGGGTATGGCAGAAAGGAAAACATCCTGGGAGAAGGAAAACTCAAATATTTCCCACTAAAATCATGACTGGCGCCCTGGTGACGTAGTGGTTACATGTTGTGCTGAGATTCCACAGGGTTAGTCTCGGAAACTCACGGACAGTTCTATCCTGTCCTATAGGGTCACTGTGAGTCAACTTTGACTTGATGGAAAGTGGCAAAGAGCTCATTAAAATCAGTGATAGAAAAGTGCTAAGGCTGACTTGGGAGACCGGTAAGTTCTGGCTCTCACAGGTTTCACTCTATGAACAGAATAAAACCCAACGCAGTGCAATCAGATGGATTCTGCCTTACAGCCACCCTGTATGGGGTTTCTGAGAGTGTTAACCTTGACGGCCAGGAACACCTTTGAGGATGGGGTAGGACCAGGCAGTGACTCGTTATGCTGTGCGGACGGTCACTATGGGTCGTACTCAACTCTTTACGAGAGGAATCAGTCTTTGCTTTCTCCCGCAGAGTGGCTAGCGGGGCCCAAGCACAGACCACGCGATTAGCAGTCCAATGGCCACCCAACAGTGCGACCACAGAATGAGTGTTAGCACCACGAAGGAGAGCCAGAACTCACACGGCCTGCCTTATTTCCCCAAGTTACATGGTGGGCAGTCATCCTTCTTTGCTACCACTATGAAGAAAACTACCTAAAAAATGCCCAGGAAATGTTTCTTTTTGGTTTTTATAAGACTGGAAACGAAACCACATAATTTTTCATGATGTGCATGTTTATTCAAATTAGTGTACAGATAAGTGCATTTATTATTCAAAGATATAGATAAAATTCCCTTTAATAAAAACGTCTAACGGCACGGTTTGTTTTGTTTTGGTTTTTTGATGAGATTATTGAAACAAATTTCTAAGTCTGTAGCCTTATTAAAAAACTCTTGTTTTTCATTAACTTTTCCAAATTCCTTCAAAGCTTTTATATAGCTAAGTATTTGTGTTTGACTTAAGGGCTCCGGCTCTTCTAGTGGTCCGTCTGCATCATCCTCATCGTCATCATCTTTAGCCTGCAAGTCCACGATTTCCTTCAGGTTTATATTGTCCATTTCTGTGGCAATTTCTTTGTCGATATCAATGTAAGACGAGGCACTGACCCCGTCTTCTGGAACATCACCATAAATGTCATTTATTGCATCCTGAATCTGCATGATGTTATCAGTCTCAAGAACCGCTTCGTCCGGCAGACTGCTGCCACTGCCAAATACGAAGCCGCAGCTTCTAAAGCATCTTCTGACAGTTTCTTCCTTAATCATTCTGATGGATTTTTTAAGAAATGAAATTGCATCCAGGACATCAATGTCCCCTGACACCTCCGATGTCATCTTGTGCATCTCAATGTTGGCAATCACTCTTTGAAGCAGCAGCTTCCTGTAGTTTACTTTAATATTTCGGATAATGCCACTCTCCAGAGGTTGTAGGACCACGGTCACGGAGGGTGGGAAAAAAATCAATTTAATATTGGACAGGGGCAGTGGCCGATGACAAGTAGCATTGTCAATGAACAAAAGAATGCTTCGGTTTTGCTTTTTCATGCTATTGTTGAATTTATTTAAAAACTCTTCGTAAATGCCTCCTGTCATCCAAGCATTTCTATTCCACTTCCATTCTACAGAGAGCTGGTTAATTCCGATGTTCTTGAAGCACCGTGGCTTCTCATTCTTTCCTATAACCCAAGGTTTCTCAAATGTCCCGTCTGCAAAAGTGGTCAGGAGGACGGTGAGGCGCTCTTTCGAAAACCGGCCCCCTGAACATTTTTCCCCCTGCATTTTCAGGGTCATGTCGGGAAGGGCCCTGTAAAACAGAGCCGTCTCATTGGCATTTGCAATGTCCTTAGGCTCGTATCCCCTGATGATCTCTTGCAATTTTGTGAACCAGTTTTCAATGGCGTCTTTGTTGACCTCAGTTGTCTCCCCACAAGCAACGGAGCAAGTGATCCCATGCTTTTTCTTGAAGCTCTGAAGCCACCCGTTGGACGCGGAGAAGCCCTCGACGTTCAAAAGCTTCGCCGTCTCCTTCGCCGTGGCTTGCAGAACAGGCCCTGAGACAGGGACCTTTTTGGCCGAGGCTTGAAGAAACCACTCAAAAACAGTTTTGTTGATTTCAGCATAATTTCCTTCCCTTCCTTTCTTGACATTTATGTTGGTGCTGCTCATGTATTTTTCAATTATTTTATCCTTTCCTTTCATGATTGAGTAAATTTGCGTTTTGCCACACTTGAACTTAATTACAGCTTCCTTGACAGTCTTTTTCTCTTCGGTTATCATTTTGACAACGTCAAACTTTTCTTTCAGAGATAAATTTCTCACTCGCTTGTCCGTGGCTGTGAAGGAATAAGCTTTTTTAAAAAAGGAAACAGAAAAGGAAGTAAGTTCTTATAAAAATTAAGGAATTCACGATCTTATCTTCTTGAAAACGTGAATATCTCAAGGAGGAAAAAAAAAGAAAACCATCAACATCGCTATATGGTAAGTTATCACACTCCAATAAAATACTAAAGGGAAAAACCGTGTGGGAAGCCGGTCGCACTTTTGTACATACACTGCATGCGTTAAGTGAAGAGATGCTGCTTGTTTTATGAGCAAAGTGAGGTATCTTGAAGGTAAGAATGCCAAGCAAATGAAGGAGAGATTCTGAAAAATCATAGTAACATGTATCAAAATTACAAATAGCTAAAGGACGGACTAAACTTAAAGATAAAAGTAAAACCTCTCAAAACAAGGAAAAAAGTGTTTTGCTATATATCTTAATGAAAATAAAACAACAAAAAACTGGAAGACTGTATTAGTCTTTCTTACCTTCTTTCAAACTTTTGGATGTTGATCTTTATTGGGAAAAAAATTTACATGAAAAACTAGCACAGATGTAAAGTACAGACACAGAGAAAGCAGCAGTGCCCAGTAACAACGCACACAGAGCGGAAGACTGGGCTGCCAAGGCTGACTCCAGGACTTGTTGGAACTATTTCCAGCTTTCACATCTGCGCTTCCTGGTACCCGGGCGGCAATACCCACGGTTTTCTGATTCTGTCCAGCTTTCAGAGAGTATTTATCAGGCTAAAGGAATAGTTTTAGTGGAAAATATTTTGAGTTTTCCTTCTCTGACAGGATTCTTCTGCCTTACATAGGTTCCAGCCTTTGTGGGTTTTGTTGTAGTTTATCTCCAAGTGGTGGGATTGTGCTTGCTGGCTTATCTACAATGTATCGTTCTTGTATTCATCAAGCTATTTTAATTTAAAAGGAAATAAAACCACAAATTAAAGGACATAAACTCCCTTGCAGCAATGTCACAGTTCTACGAAGGTGCCTGCTCTAGTGAAGAGTTCTGAGACATAACTTGCCAATTAATTCATCTTCAGAGGTACAAAATCAGAAATTAAATAGAAACCAATTTAAGATACAGTCTTTCTGGTCAGTAAATACACTAGTGACACGAGGACTACTCCCTCCACTTCCTTCTGAGGCCAACAAGCCTAGCCTGTCTTCCACAAGCCAGGAACCAATAACCAGATGAATCTGCCCGAGAAAAGAACGAGCAAAGCTACCCTGAGAAAATTCCCACCAAACTAGCAAGGCTTTTCTAATGGAAACAAAAGCATGCCTATTAATCGGCTAGAGTTTTGATGTCCACTTTTCCTCCTAGAAAGCATGAGGTCAGAATCTGCTGCCGTCAGACTTGAGCCACAAGCATCTAATTCATCACTAACTCAGAAGGAACAGCACTACCTACTGAGGCACGACGCTATCAGAGAATCATTACGAAAACCACACTACCCAACTCGTAGAGACCACACGGGAATCTAACTAATAATGGGTACTCTTGGCCCTAAAAGAAAACATGTTCTCATCCCTCTGTCCCAGGAAGAATTTACCAATAATCCCACTTACCATTGTTGTTGGCAATTAGTGTAACAAGAGTCTTCTTGGCACTGTCGCTGTTCTGTGCCCCGCTGCTACTAACGGTGGTGGATGTGGAGAGGTGCCCAGCCACAGAAGCATGGGCAGCGATGGGCACTGGAGCCGAGACTGGCTGCTGGCTCACAGAAACTGTGGGGAAGGGGAGGCACAGTCACTTGGGAGACAGGGACAGACGGTGCTAAAAGGATCCTGCTCTCATCTCTCCTTTCCATCGCGTTGTGAGTCTCATTAGCCAACATTTCCTGTTTTATTCCTGAGTCCAACTGTTCATCTGGCTTCTACTCCTACCTGCCCCTCACTCCACCAATTAGACGCAATCCCTTCTTTGTCTCCTGGATGAGTTAAAACACAAGACCATTGAACCAGGATTTTTAAGTTTTGCTTATACAGCACCAGCAAACATCTAGGACTCAGAGGTTTATTACTCTCATCACCACAACTGGTATGCATAACCATATACATTAAACCATCCACACACCTTGCACTGTGTCCTGCTTCAGCCTAAACCAATGCCATCTTCGGGTCTCAAGGCAGGGAAAATAAAAAGACAGAGAAAGCAGCTGGCACAATTTGGTGGAGGGGCTACTACCCACTTTCTGCATTCAGGGAAATCTAGAATTTGACCTGGCAACATCACCTTTAAGAAAGAGAAGCTAAACTGTCCAGAAGGCAAGCACAAAACAATTTCCGTTCCACTCACAGAGGAAACCAAGTTCACACTTGAAAAAGAAAAAAACACAACAAAAAGCCTATAGGAAGTGTGTTTGACCAAGTACATAAATAATGAGTGCTGACACACACTGCCACTGTGCAGTCGTGCTCATGCATCCTGGGCTAAGAGCGTGCTAGGTGTTTAATAAACACTGGCCAATGCAACTTGTCGATGTTTCCACAAGTTAAAGATGCTGTTTCTGGCTTTGTGGATATGGAAACTGAGGCATTTATAGGCTAGAGCATGGAAAAGAAGGTGGCACCAGTAAAAATGCGGCATCTTGGAATTTTTTTAAGTTAAAATCATGGGACATTTATTAGTGATGTTTCTTTATGTCTTAAATTCTTAAAGTACTTCTCTGCCTCATACGTTCTTAACCAAAAGGCCTTCAGATCAATTTAAGCATGGTAGAGGTTTACAGAACCAAAAAAAGCTTGTTACCTGTAGGAGCTTTATCCACGGAATTGTAATCTTCAACTACAGAGTCCTCGATGACATCACTGATCTTCTGCCACGGTTCTAACTCCTCCTCCTCACATTCCATAAACAAGTCGGTGTCCGCCATGCTACAAGAAAAAGTAAGCTATTGATCCAGGAAAGGGGAATCTATTTTATGCAAAAACAAGAATCAGATACTTGAATCCATTAGTAACTTAGCTCTTTTCTGTTCCCTCATCCAACACCTAACCATTTTCCCTGTTCTCCCTTTCTAGGGGTACAAAATTACAACTTTTATTCTTGAATATTAGAATCCTTTCCATAAAAATACTCTTCCATAATTAGGGCTATTAAAGCTTACTTTATAATCCCTAAGGCTGCATTAGGGTGAGGTGAATCTTGCAATTCCAGTCAGCTGGTGTTGATTCAAAATGACTGTTTTGTTCATCATGATGCTTTAAAGTGAACCGTTATCTTTCTTAAATACTACATGGAAGTAATACCTTGATGGAGCCTTTCCATGCTCCTGAGATGAAGGCCTCCACTTGCCGCACCCCATGATCAGCCCTATACTTGGACTCGAAAAAATTAGTGGGAACACATCATCATTTGAGTCTTCCTTTAATTTGAAAACACTGCCTAAATCAAATGCCTTTTTGAAAAATGAAACCTACCTCTTTGCAAATGAAAACAGTTATTGCTATTCTGCCATTCCATATTCGTTGACTATGGGTCAGTTTCTTTGTCTTAGAATGACGGTACCATTATTGCTCAATGGTCAAATATCTAATGCAAAAGATTTCAGGTTCTAAGTTAATTTTTTATTGCGGCTAATACCAAAAACTATTATTCTGTTCATTAAAAAGTCAACCCACACTAATCAACCAACCCTTGCCACTCAGTCAATTCTGATTCATTAAGCCCTTACTGAACAGGGTAGAGCTGCCCTGCCCTAAAGTATTTCCAACACTAAATTTTAAAGGAACTGACTGCCAACATCTATTTCCCAGGGAGCAGCTGGGCTGTGTAACTAATTACATAGCTACCAGGGCTCCCAATGAGTAGGTTGGGCCCGGACAACTTGACAGTAGTAGTCTGCACAATGTCCAACAGATGGTGCTATTTCCCCTAAAAAGTGAAACTATCCTGCAGCACCCCAGTTTGCTAACTACAACCAGGTGCACAGTTTACGAATCACAGTTTTAATTAAGTACAGTGTTTCCCTTAATTCTAATCACTTTCTAATCTCCCATTCTAATTTAGTCTGTCTTTCCAAACCAAAAACATAGAGGAAGGAGCAATGAGTAAAGACGAAAAAAAGGGAGCAATTTAAATTCTTCATTTCATATTTAATTTCTAAACACACACTAGAAACAAAATTTCAAAACAAAATCCTTTATCAGAGGCATTCTTTTGAGCTCCTAACTATTCAACACAACACCTCTGCATTTTCCAGTCTAGTTCATCTAAAAGATGACACTAAGCATTTTTCTATTAATTGGAGTCATCGTTCCTGCCATTGTATCTTTCTTAGAGCTTAGAGTCAATAGATAGTTAATGGGTAAAGAACACCAGAGTGTGGAACACACTGTTGGTAACATCTGCAGATGGTTTTTCAAGGACCCTCTTTTAACCCTGAACATATGCTGAGCATTATGGGGACAACTCTCTGAATGCAAATTGTGGTTTTCAATGTCAAGCCTGTGGATAGTTTAATAGCACATCTAAAAAGTTGGTGTTTGCAGTGCAATGAGTTCTTTTTAATTCCATTATCATAAATTCCAATTTTCCACAAACTTTTTGAAGGCTCCTAGTATATGGCTGACCCTAAATTTGGTCTAATTTTTTAGCACACCTTGTAGGCACTGGCCATTTTATTATGCAACTAGATTGGCAGTGTCAATTACTAAGCAAACTACGTGATTTACACCTACTAAGGCAGTTGCTCAGTTCTCAAGGACTGATGGGATTGGCCATAATTTGCAATTGACAAGAGGTAAAACCAATCCCAGAGGTTGAGGGGGACACACACCTCACTACCAACCGGAGTTTGGAGCACAGTGAAGCACTTGGACCTGGGACTCCTGCAGTGTGAACCTCATAGACACAGAAGGCATCTAACACTGGAGATGGTGTGACACAGTGAAAAAGGTGAAACTACAGCTGAGACCTGCAGCAGCAAAACAGTGGCTGCAGTGGCAGGAACCGGGAGATTACAGGAGGGGCTGCAGTGGGCTTGGGGTGCCCACGGAGTGACAGAGCTTTAACACTTGCCCCTGGGAGAGCAGAGGCCAAGAGAAGGGTCTCCTGCCAGCAGGCACAGCTGAGAAAAAAGCAAGAGCTGTCTTGGTTGGAAACAGTCCTGACTGAGGATTTTTATCCTGTCTCCTGAGTTGCACCTTGTTACTCCCAAATTGAGACACTTATTACTTCCCTAATAAACCCATAATCTCGAGTACTGTCGGAGCTGTGTAGCCATTGCAATGAATTATGAACCCAACTGAGAAGTAGCGTGCTGTGGGCAGCTGGTGTCAGAAATGTGAAAAATTTGGAGAGCGGAGGCAGTGGTGGGATTCAGTCAGTTTGAACCAGGTTCAGCAGAACTGATACTTAATTATTTTTGTTATGTTCAGCAAACCAGTTGTTAAAATAGCACTTGTAATCAGGGTTCTAAGAGGGGTGTCTGGACATCTACCCAATGTGAAAGTAAAAAACTGACATTTCTTACACTTTTTTTTTAAATGTTCATGTGCACAAAAACAACAGCGGATTCTAAGCACCCAGGAGTAATGTTCATTCCATCCATAGGAATACAAAATTAGATGAAACTGTGCTTGTAATGTTTATTCATTCATTTCATAAAACTTATTATTCTATTGATAAAATACTGCTTTTTATTCCCTTGCATTCGTTACTTCAGTAAATGTAATGTAAACAGAAAAGTACCAAACAACCAGAGGCTGACATGGTGTCATTCACTTCAAGTTTTGTTAAACCCTAAGCTCCCAAAGATATTATGAGTGAATTATGTGAGTCCTTAAAGTGTTCAAAGAGCTAAAACTGTCGTCAGAAGAAATGCTGGAAGAAGTCTGACCCAGCAAACACAATGACTTGCCTAGTGGCCTCAAGGAACCAGAGGCTCCTGCTAAGTGAAAAGAAGGTCAGGGAGAAGCACCCAGATGCTGGTGTGCTGCTGAAAGCCAAGAACACTGCAAGTGAGGATGCCAATCAAGACACAGTATGGAAAGATTTAAAATGAGTCTTATTGGATTTTTTACCAGCTAGTAAATATTTTTCATTACTATTTTAAAACTAACAATCTAGTTTTATGTACATATTTTATTGTACTTATTTAAGTGTAACTATGAAATAGTAAACTACCTTTCAGAATACCATCATCATTAGGACAATGAGCCATTTGGTTAATTAAATACAAACAAGTAAATAAATAATTTGAGTCCCACCACTGAGTGGAAGTCTGTCTGACCAGTAGCCTGTATCCGTTTTGTACTGAAGGTGATTCTCCTCAGAATCTAGATGGCTTACAGACTTACACCCAAACTTCTCTGGAAGACAAGGAAACCAAGTTTTCAAATGCATAGTGCTCCATTCTGACCTAGACTGTTAGCTCAGACGTGATCGTTCTTTTCCAAAGCAATACCAAGAGCACACCACAGCTTCCCGGCCAAGAGGCTCAGGAACAGTGTAGGCTGCCTCAGGCACTTATGTGGGGTGGGGGCGAAGAGCTAGGTTTGCCAACCCAAGCACTGAAAGAGCTGAGCATCTTTAGGGTGAGACTTATTTTATGGTAGAGTGGAAGGCCTTCTGGCCAATACGAGTAGCACTAGAGAATTCTGTGACACCAATCAGGGCCGAAGTTAAGGGGCCAAGTGGCTGAGAGGCGAAGGACCAAAGATAAGCATGCCCGTGGGCATGGCTAAGAAAATGCACTCTGGACTGGAGAACTGTATCCTGAACATTCCTGGTCATGAATTGTAACCTGTTAACTTTCCTAACACACCCTATGGTCATGAGTTTTGCCTGAGCTCTGTGAACCCAGTGGAGTGTGATGGGAGGGATGGTTGCTATTAGAGTTGAAAAGCAAGGGTGGAAGGTAAAGGGATGTCTGACCTCTGCCTCAAAGGAACAGACTTTCGGCTGATGCCAAGTCTGAAAACTCAGCTCAGCTCCTGTAGCTTCCTATAGTCCAGTCACCACTGATTGCACATACTCATGATACTTAACACGCTCCTCTAGTCTTGATATTAAGCTTGATTATACATAGGGTTAACTTTTTTCTTTCTTTCTTTTAAAACTTTTTTCTTTCAAGATTGCTTCTTAAGGCATGTTCTTCCATCAGAGGCATGCTCAGATGCCTGAATCCAGCAATCCATTAGAAATGATATTATGCTAAGCAAAGTAAGCCAAGCACAAAAGGACAAACACAACAAGATAAGCAAAAATAAAAATGAAAAGGGGGCATATGGGAAAAGCTACTATATATATATATACATTCCAGGGATGAGGTCCAGGTACTACAGCAGGGGCCAAACCCAAGCCAGGAATACATATGGCAGCCAACTAAAAAGGAGAGAGGAAAAAGAGAGGGGGGGGTAGCAGGAAGGACAGGGCACTAACCCACCCAAGGTGAGGGTGTTGTTTATATCTCCACAGGAGAGGGAGAGGAACCAGACTTCAACCCAGCACATCAAGACATGAATGAATGCAGCATACAGGCATGAAGCAGGGAACCAAGAGGGGTCTGTGGGGCCGGCCCTCACTACCCTGTACCCCTCACCCCAGAGGCATGCACTTAAGAGGACAGGGCTGAAATTGCAGCTCAGGAGGAGGGGAGCGTCTGATCAGGAGCAAACGAAGAGGGAAGGAGAGAGAGTGGAACACACCCTGGCCCATCAAGCCCTGAGGACAATATTCCGGCTCAGATTAGCCAATGCACAGAGGATCACAGGGTCGGCCCCACGAGACTCGACGTCCCTCACTGTCACAGAGCAGTAAGGGGGACAGCACTGGGGACACGGTGCGGGAGATGTGCCTGATCAGATCCCATCACACGGGGTGAAACACCAAGGGCATACAGCGGAGCAGCAAGAGGAAGAAAGCTCTGAAGGCCCCAAGGAATGCCAAAGGTGGAGTTTGGGGCCAGGGCATGGCACCCCATCAGACTCAAAAACACTCATAAAGGTCAATGGACAGACCTGGAACTGTTGGAGGGCTTTTCAATTTTTGCTTTTACTTATTTATTTTTGTTTTGCTGTATTAGCTGTTATCGATTTATTTTTTGTATTCTTTTTTTGGTTATATTCTGCTTTTCTTTGTTTTTACATGTGTTATTGTCTATGCATGTCTACCTGGACAAGATAGACAGGATGAACAATCCAGAGGAGAGAACAATGGGACCAACGGTTCCAGGGGCACACGGGAGATGGGGAGGTGGGGGAAAAGGTAGGGGGTATCAAACTCAGGGTAAAGGGAAGAATAAGTGATCTAAAATTGATGGTGTGGAGGACACAGGATGCTTGGTGATGGGTGAGTGTTTTGATCAAGGGCAATGTAGCCGAGGAGAATTACTAAAACCCAAATGAAGGTTGACCAGGATAGTGGGACAGGTGGAAATTAAAAGGAAATAGAGGAAAGAACTGGGAGGCAAAGGACATTTATAGAGGTCTAAATATAGGCATGAATATACGTAAATACATTTATATATGATAGAGGAATAGATCTATGTACATATATTTATAAAGTATTACAGCAGCAGATGGACATTGAGTCTCCACTCAAGTACTCCCTCAATGCAAGAACAATTTGTTCTACTAACAGTGATGCTTACCTTCAGACACAATCACTGAAAACAAAATGGGTGCATAAGCAAATGTGGTGAAGAAAGCTGATGATGCCCGGCTGTCAAAAGAGATAGTGTCTGGGGTCTTAAAGGCTTAAAATAAACAAGCAGCCATCTAGCTGAAACCCACATGGAAGCACACCAGCCTGTGTGATCATGAGGTATTGATGGGATCAGGGATCAGGGATCAGCCATCAAAGACCAAAAATAAAACATAAAAAATCCTATCAATGGAAATAAGGGGGAAGGCAGAGTGGAAACCCAAATGCTACAGTAGTCAATTGGGCACCCTCTGCAAGAAGGGCCACAAGGAAGAGACAAGCCAGTCAGGGTGCAGTATAGCTAGCACCAATGAAACACACAACCTTCCTCTAGTTCTTTAATGCTTCTCCCTATTATGACATCAATTCTATCTTACAAAGCTGGCGAGACCAGAACATGTATAATGGTACACATTAAGAGCTCACAACACAGAGAATCCAGAACAGATAAACCCCTCAGGACCAATAAGGGGAGCAGTGATACTAAGAGGAGAGAGTAAGGGGGAGCCGATCATAGTAGTCAATGTATGCACCCCCCTCCCAGGGGGACGAACAGCAGAAAAGTAGGTGAAAGGAGACAGCGGTCAGTGTAAGACATGGGGGAAAAAATAATTTATAAATTATCAAGGGGACATGGGGGAGGGAGGAAAAATGAGGAGCTGATACCAAGGGCTCATGTAGAAAGAAAATGTGAAAATGATGATGGCAACATATGTACAAATGTGCTTGATACAATGCATGTCTGTATGGATTGTGAAAAGCTATACGAGCTCCAATAAAATGATTAAAAAAGAAATGAAAAAGTGAAACTCTCTTCATTCCGTCTTCATTAGCTGGACCAGTTGTATAAGAAACAAAACAAATACCACACCTGACAACTTCCCCTATCTCCTGCTCTATGGCATTGGAGCACACTTACCAGATGGTGCAATTAATATAGAAAGTCAGTTTACTGTGCTTTGATTCTTTCTACACTGCCCGATTCCTTCCCTTTATTCACTAGTTTTCAAAATGAGCTGATTCAATTAAAAAACAAAAACCTCACTGCCACTGAGTGTTGACTCACTCATGACAGCATTCCACAAAGTAGCCAATTATCGTTATTTTAAACTTTCATGAAGACATCGCAGATATAAACACATTTGACGTATTTAATTCACTGTCCTTATCTTTACTGATACTCAAAGATCTACTTTCTGAGTCCTTTCCATACCCTGGTAGTGCTTGATAAAAGTCCTTGAGCTCTGATATGCAAGAGGTGAGGCTCAACGCCTACATTCTCCGCCCCAGGCCTAGCATCAGCCGTTTCCCCAAGAAATCCTGCTCTTCTGTGTGCTGGAGAAAGGCATTTCAAGGCCATTATCTACAAGCAAGGGACCTTTCTAATCATTGTAAATATAAAACTGCTTCTGTATCAACCCACAACTATTATAAAAGCTCTGCTCCTGCATTATTGACAGGGGGCCAAAAATAAAGAAGACCTACAACCACAAACAGCATGTCTAAGAAATTTCTATTTCTTAAACATGAGAAGTTCAAGGTCAATATAAAGAGAAAATCATAGATCAGCAAAAAGAACACATTTAATCAAACCTTTCATTATAATTTTGGGGTGCAGGTGTGTAGATTTCGACTTGAATAACACACACTACTATAAAAAACTGTCGGTACTGATCTTACACATCTAAATTTATCACCGTCTTTTCTTGATTGTCAAGATACAGACAGATCACCTCAAAGACCTCAACATTCTTAAGTATCCCCAACAACAATTTACCTAGAGTAAGTACATAGCAGATGACGATCACTTTCAAGCTAGTTAGTGATGGGGAAGCCCTGCTAGTGTAGTTCGTGTTTATGAATCAAGCTCCTAACTGCCCAGTTAGCAGTTTGAAATCACCAGCAGCTCCCAGTGAAAAAGTGAGGCGCTCTACTCCTAGAAGGAGTGACATTATAGTCTCAGAACCCCACAGGGATTCAGTTCTACCCTGTCCCTCCAGGGATGCTAGGAGTTAGCATCAATTCGAGGGCAGTGTGATTGAGGTGATTATCAGTAGTACTGTCTGATAAAAGATCATGGTGGAATTCTCCCAAATTATTTTGTCTAATCCCCATTCCTAATAATGTCTAGTTGTGGCCTCTATAATTCTCCTTCATACTGCTTTTCCAACAAGTATCAGCTCTTGACCCATTTTCTCAGAAGGCAGTAAATCAAAATGACCTTGTAAAAACAAACTTATATGTTCTTTCTCAGTCTTTTTGTTATGCTTGACATTAAAAGTTATAGTTCTATATCTCAAATCCAAAGATGATGATAAGTTTAAACCGAAAAAGATTCCTCAATAACCCAAACTCTGCCTTTATCAATGGTCTGGCTTGTTCTTTTGTATAACACACAAGGGCTACTTATGAACTGTTATAGACAAACACATTTAGCCCAAATCTAACTTACGTATATACTCGAGTATCAGCTGAGACACCTCATTTTTAAAAATCATTTTATTGGGGGCTCATACACTTCTCACAATCCATACATACATCAATTGTGTCAAGCATATCTGTACATTCTTTGCCCTCATCATTCTCAAAACATTTGCTCTCCACTTAAGCCCCTGGCATCAACTCCTCATTTTTCCCTCTTCCTTCTCGCTGTCCCCTCCCTAATGAACCCTTGATAATTTATAAATTATTATTTTGTCATATCTTACACTGTCCGACATCTCCCTTCACCCACTTTTCTGTTGTCCATCCCCCAGGGAAGAGGTTATATGTAGATCCCTGTAATCGGTTCCCCCTTTCCACCCCACCCTCCTGGTATCGCCATTCTCACCACTGGTCCTGAAGGGATCATCTGCCGTGGATTCCCTGTTTCCAGTTCCTATCTGTACCAGTGTACATCCTCTGGTCTAGCCAGATTTGTAAGGTAGAATTGGGATCATGATAGTGAGGGAGGAGAAAGCATTTAGGAACTAGAGGAAAGTTGTATGTTTCATTGTTACTACACTGCCACCTGACTTCGACCCTCCGTAAGGGGATGTTCAATTGCCTTCAGATGGGCTTTGGGTCTCCACTCCACACTCCCCCGCATTCACGATATGACTTTTGTTCTGATGATGCCCGATACCTGATCCCTTCAACACCTCGTGATCGCACAGACCGGTGTGCTTCTTCCATGGGGGCTTTGTTGCTTCTGAGCTACATGGCTGCTTGTTCACCTTCAAGCCTTTAAGACTCCAAACTTTATATCCTTTGATAGGCGGGCACCATCAGCTTTCTTCATCACATTTGCTTATGCACCCATTTGTCTTCAGCAATTATGTCGGGAAGGTGAGCATCGTAGAATGCCAGGTTAATAGAACAAAGTATTCTTGCATTAAGGGAGTACTTGAGTGAAGGCCCAATGTCCATGTGCTACCTTAATCCTAAACCTATACATATATGCATATAGATATATTTCCCCATCATCATAAATATATTTACTTATGTACATGCCTTTATTTAGACCTCTATAAATGCCCTTTACCTCCTAGCTCTTTCCTCTATTTCCTTTGACTTTCCTCTTGTCCCACTATCATGCTCAGTCTTCATTTGGATTTCAGTAATTACCCTTGGTCACGCCCTACCAGGCCTCCTACACCCTCCTCACCACCGATTTGGATCACTTGTTGTTCCCTTGTCCCTGGGTTTGTTAACACCACTTCCTTTCCTCCTGCCCCTCTCCCATATCCCCCCACCTCCAGAACTGTCGGTCTGGTTGTTTTCTCCTCCAGATTGTACATCCAACCTATCTTATGTAGACAGACCTGCAGAGATAATAACATGCACAAAAACAAGACAGCAAAACTAAGCAACAAAATAAGCCAATGACAAAAAAACACAACAAGAAAGAAAAGCTTGGGGGGGAAGGGAGACTCCGGATAGGGCAAGATATGACAAAATAACGATGTATAAATTACCAAGGGCATATGAGGGAGGGGGGAATGGGGAGGGAGGGGGGAAAAAAAAAGAGGACCTGACGCAAGGGGCTTAAGTGGAGAGCAAATGCCTTGAGAATGATTGGGGCAGGGAATGTATGGATGTGCTTTATACAATTGATGTATGTATATGTATGGATTGTGGTAAGAGTTGTATGAGTCCCTAATAAAATGTAAAAGAAGAAAAGAGAAAAAAATGAAGAAGAAAAAAAAAGAAAGAAAAGCTTGTAGTCAGTTCAAGGACTGTTTGTTGGCCTTTAGGAGTGTTTTCCGGTCGAGTTTGATGGGGCACCAAGTCCTGGCCCCAAAGTCTATTTTTGGTATTTCTTGGGGACTTCGTTGCTCTGTTCCCCTTGCTGTTTTGTTGCACGTCCATAGTGTTTTGCCTTGGTGTGATGGGATCAGATGGGGCAGAATTCACACACTCTGTCTCCAGTGTTCCCTGTAGGGCTATGGGTCAGTGACGGATGTCGTGTCTCATAGTGGGGCCGGCCATATGGTCTTCTCTGTGGATTGGCTGCTCTGAGCGGGAATCTCGTCCTCAAGGCTCGGTGGGCCAGCATGTGCTCCACTCTCTTCCTCCCCCTTCATTTGCTCCCATGGAGACACCTAATTTTACCACAAAAACTGCACACAAAAAAATGTGCTGAAAAACTCAGCTTATATTCAGCTATATATGGTAACTTCTAGTTTATAGGAAATATAGCTGATAGCAGACTAAGATAAATACTCTCACAAGGAAACGATGAGATAAATCCAGAAGGTGGGACATTCTACAATGAAATAATCAGACAGATGCAGAATATGGAACATTCTATAAAAACTAGCATAATGTGGTAGTTACATAATCTGTCAACTTGAGGATATTAAGAGTGAAGGGGCAGAGTTTAGCCTGTCAATCAGGGCACATCTTGATGACCTCATTTGGAAGCACCAGGGAAATAAATAGCTCACTGGAAGCAGGACCCTCTCTCTCTCTCTCTGCCTTGCCTTTCCTGCTGTTGATATACCTAGAGCTGGAGGAGTCACATGGAGATAAGCTCCAGCATCGCGATACTTCCACCACCACTGGATCCACAAGGCTTCGTACCCACCGGCCTGTGATCTTCCGGCATGCAGCATCATTGCGTGTGATGCGTGAATCTAAAGAGGAATGTATGGACTAGTATCAGACATATGGGCTAATATCGGAATTATGGGCTTGATCTAGACTGGGCTGGGATGTTTCCTCAATATATAATTGCTCTTTGATAAAGTTCTTTTACACACACTAGTATTTCTGGATTTGTTTCTTTTTCAACCTGGACTAACACATAGTCTCATTAAAAGTGTCTCTCTCTCACACACTCATACTCCCAGGCAGGCACACACAGAATGTTTAAGAAAGAAAAAGTAGATAAAACAAGATTAACATGTGTACTTTTATTGAATCCTAGTTCACACACACAAAAAAAACCACCACTATAAAAGACATTTTAAGAAGTGGGATATTTGAATATAAACTAGATTCCAGATGATAATTGTTTTTATTTTTAAAGAAGGAATAACAATGTTATAGTTAGGTAGTAGGACATATTTTAACAAACACATGAAATATTTGGTGGAAGTTTCATGACTGTGATTCTCAAGTGTTTTGGCAGATATACAGCCATGTTGGGGTATTTCATACATATGAATGTATGCCAACATTGTTTTATTTGGCACATACCAAAGTGTTACTTACTTATATATTGCTTTATATCCCTCTATTTATTTATGCAAGTATTTTGAGCATTTACTAAATCAAAACTGTAGCCTTGTTGATGGAATCTATTTTTTTGTTTGTCAACTCTTCT
Organism: Tenrec ecaudatus; assembly: GCF_050624435.1. Lineage (NCBI taxonomy): Eukaryota > Metazoa > Chordata > Mammalia > Afrosoricida > Tenrecidae > Tenrec > Tenrec ecaudatus. The sequence continues at coordinate 160,434,794 of NC_134530.1, forward strand.
GACATGTTTTTTTCAAACAAATAATTTTCATATACACACACACACACACACAGTTGTCAAGCAGCAGCCACAGGGGATTGGCTCCAGAATGATACACACACACTCATGTTCTCTCACAAATATAAAAATCTAGATGCTTAAGTCCTTTATATAGCCAATATTTGTATATACTCGAGTATAAGCTGACCTGAGTATCAGCCGAGGCACCTAATTTTACCACAAAAATTGCATTAAAAATGTAAGGGCACATGAGGGAGGGGGGAGCGGGGAGGGAGGGGAAAAAAAAAGAGGACCTGATGCAAAGGGCTTAAGTGGAGAGCAAATGCCTTGAGAATGATTGGGGCAGGGAATGTATGGATGTGCTTTATACAATTGATGTATGTATATATATGGATGGTGATGGGAGTTGTATGAGTCCCTAATAAAATGTAAAAAAAGAAAAGAGGAGAAAAAAATGATTAGGGCAAAGACTGTACAGATGTGCTTTATACAACTGATGTATGTATATGTATGAACTGTGATAAGAATTGTAATGAGCCCCAATAAATTGTTTTAAAAAATTGCATTAAAAATGTGCTGAAAAACTCAGCTTATATACAAGCACACATGATAATCTAGTGACATCATAGCACCCCTACGTTGGTTACCATGGCTGTCAATCTATAAAGCAGACAGCCTATCTTTCTCCCACTGAACAGTTAGTTCATGGGTTTGAACAAGCGAGCAGTAGTCCAACACTTACTCAACAGTGCCACCAGGGCTCCCAAGTACCAGATACTGCTTTCCTCACCTAAATGTTCCCTCTCGATCCCCAAATATTTTCCGTCTGCCATTGGGTGAATCCACCAGATTCAGAACCTGAAGAGGCTCCAAACTGTGTGTCCTTATATGCAAGGAGGTGTCAAAAAGTTAATAGGAAAATGGAACCTTTCCATAAACTTTCTGAGGCTCCATGTATACATATACATATATATACATACATATGAAAGCTATTTCACACAAAAGTACAAGGTTTTCATGCATGCTAACATAAGCTGCAGCAACAACTTCACAAAGTTTCATTTTTGTCCTTGCCCCCATGATGGTCTTCACGTTAGACTCATTATCTTGACATTGCAGGCACCCACAACTACAGACCTCAACTCAGGGAACACACCAAGCAAGTCAACTTTTTCTTGCAGGATTATGACTTTGTTCCTCTAGAGAACTTCCAGCATCACCGGTGGCACCTCATATGGATCCTGGGGTTATTACTCAGTGTTTACAGTATTAAAACATGATGAAAAACAAGTTAGAAGAACAAGATATGACTATTTGCTGAGATATGCAATGAACTGGAGAGGAATGCTCATGTAGACATAATCACTGTCACATAGATTTTTTTTAATCTGTGTATGTAAGTGGGCCTGCGTTATTTCACACCCATGTTGTTCAAGCATCAACTGCACGTGTATGTATGTGAGTATATATATACATATACATACATCATACATAACACAAAGGATCAACTGTATTATCTATATTAGCATACATATACATAAAGAACACAATAATCAAACAATGAAAAATAAAAGACGGGTCTCAGGTAAGTTATAAAGATTACCAAGAAGGTACTATGAAATGAAAACTGTTTTTCAATAATTCAATTAATTCCCTGACATTTTGGTAATCTAGTTGGTTTCTGTATTTTATTGTAGTAATTGTATGGGTAATATATTTTCTATGCACAACTCTTAATATATTTAAACAACTGAATTGTTCTATGTGAATTATGTCAATACAAAACGTAAAATTAAACATAATACACATATGTACCATATATACTTAAGTATAAGCTGAGTTTTTCAGCACTTTATGCAGTTTTTGTGGTAAAATTAGGTGCTTTGGCAGGTATTCGGGTCGGCTTATACTAGAGGATACACGGTATGCTATTTCCTCTCCTGTGCATCCAGTAAGCTTCATGGAACTTTACAGTTCACGCAGGACTATGACATCAATCCTTGATCTAGACCAGTGGTTTTCAGCCTCCCTAATGCCAAGACCCTTTAATACAGTTCCTCATGTTGTGGTGACTTATTGTCGTTGCTACTTCATTACTGTAATTTTGCCACTGTTGTGAATGGGACAACCCCTGTGAAAGGGTCGCTTGACCCCCAAAAGGGTCAGGACCCACAGGCTGAGAACCACTGATCTAGACAATGGGGGTATCAGGTACTGTCTTTGAATGAGGGGATAGTATCGTAAATTCTGAAAAATATGGTAGTAGTTGCTGTTGAATCCATTCACATCATCGGCAACCAGCTGTGACCTTTCAGGAGCTCCCCAGGCCTATCTTCTGAGGTGCGTCTGAGTAGCTTCCAAATACCAACCTTCTGGCTAATAGGTAGGCATTTAGCGGTTTGCATCACCCAGGGATACTGGCTTATATGGTAGTCCACTGTAAACATCAGGAGCCCAGGGATGCTAGTGGATTACAACAGGCAAGTAACTGACAAGTTGGTGGTTCGAACTCACTGGTGGCTCCACAAAGACAGGCCTGGCAATCTGTTCCTGTTATGACCATACACAAGAAAACCCTATGGAGTCTCCTCAGTAACGCATGAGATAGATCATCGTGAGCTGGGGCGACTTAAGGGAGCTAACAACTTCAAACTTGGGTCCTATAAAATCAGCCCATCAGCAAAGGTCTGTATAATTGTTAAAGGCAATACACTGTGAACTAGACCCTTTATAATCTACTATTTAAAAGCTGCGAAAATAATCTTATGGATACCCCAGTTTACTTTTGAGGTATTAAGTGGGGAGCAAATATTTACCTAGCTTAATTTCAAATACAATTAGGAAAACGTCTGTTTTCTACCAAACTCGCCCTCTGACAAATTTGACGCTTGAAGCATTAAATTCCTTCAATCTATGTGTTGTTTTTCGTAGCTGTACATTCCAGGAATGAAGAATCCGGTACTCCAATTCACTGCTGGTACCTGAAATAAATCATGGCTAAGAAACATTTGGAACAGGAAGAATGTAATCTAAAAAAAAAAATCTCAAGACTATCTCTTTTCACATCATTCTTGTCTTAAAAAGGGAGTAATTCCAGGGGAGGGAGGGGAAAAAGAGGAGCTGATGCCAACGGCTCAAGTAGAAAGAAGATGTTTTGAAAATAATGATGGCAACATATGTACAAATGTGCTTGATACAACTAATGTATGGATTGTTTTAAGAGCTCCAAGAGTCCCCAATTAAATGATTTATTTAAAAAGAGAGAAAAAAAGGAGTAATTCCAGAGAACCTATAAGGTGAGTAATTTGGCTATTAAAATAAATTTGATTCATAACAAGAAGCTTGATTTATTCAGCCTTCCCAAGGACATTTTGCAACTCACAAGATCCAACCACTGCGTTATCATATATTTATTGTCAGACTGCACTTTGAAACGGTTTTATTAATCTGATATTCCCAAATATAAAATGCTTGCCACTTGTCTGGCAGCAAATCCTGTATCCATAAACACTGTACATGTGTGGTCAAACTGACTTTGATAAGGGTGTCAAGTCCAAGCAATGGGGAAAGAATAGCCTCTTCAATAAACAGTGCAGGGATAACTGGCTTGTACACGCAAACAATGAAGCTCAAGTCATACCTCACACCATATACAAAATTCAATTCAAAACAGATCAAAGAACTGAAACTCTTAGCAGGAAACATAGGAGTAATGCTTCAGGACCTAGTTTTCAACAATGAATCTTTAAATATGACTTAAAAAGAAAATTTTAAATTTGACTTCATCAGAATTAAGACTTTTGTGCATCAAATGACAACAAAGCACACGTGCACACGCACATACGCACACACACACAAAGCAACAACTTACGCGATAGAAGACAATATTTGGGAACCAAGTATCTGGTAAGGGTTTAACTCCCAGGATACATATAGAACTCCTTTATCAACAAAAATGAAACAAGCAGACATTTCACCAAAAGAAGATATGCAAATGTAGTTTTCTGTGTATGAAATCCAGGACAGGTAATCTAGAGACAGTACCTGGATTAATAATGACCGAGGGGTGTGGCAGGGTAGGTCTGTGGGAAATGGGGAGCTAACAGTGACTACTAGAAAAAAAATGTTCTGAAATGAGTGTGCTGATGATTGTACAACTCTCCCTAATAGGACTGAGCAATTACATTCTAAGATACGTGAGTTACATGCCAATACAACACATTTTTAAGTATAAAAATGGCCAACAAGCACACGAAAAGATGCTCGACAGGCTTAATCATTACAAAAGTTGCCTCTAAGTTGATTCTGACCCATGGCAGCCCTCTATCTATCAGGGAACTGTCCCATAGGACTTCCAGTGGCGGCTTTTTCAGCAGACCACCAGACTTTTCTTGCAAGACACCTATGTGGACTCTCCCAACCCTTCAATTTGCCACACCAGGAACCCCCATTAGTCATTAAGCTACTGAACCAAGAAGTCAGTGCCTGTAAGCAAGCCTGTAAGCAAGCCTGTAAGACAGAATAGAACGGCCCCTCTGGGTTTGGATGGCTGAGAATCTTTGTGGTTAGCAGCCCCGTGTGTACCTTTCATTACTAGAGAAACACAAGTCAATATCACCAGGAGGTGATGCCCACTAGGCTCCTACTATCAGAAACACAGATTAACATTAAAGGGGGTGAGGACGTAGAGAAATTAGAGCCCTCGTCCATTATTGGTGCGACTGAAATACTGCAGCCACCTTGGAAGATAATGCAGCAGAGATTCTGTTAAAAATTGAAGCATAGCATTACCATAGGATACAGCAATTTCACTCCAAAATTGATGCCCAAAAGACTCAAAAGTAGGGACTTAGATACCTGTCCACCAAAGCTCAATAAAACATTAATTACAATAGCCAAATGGTGAAAAGAGTTAAAGTGGCCATCAACAGATGACCACATCAAGCAAATGTGGGCCACATACACTCCCAATGGGATACATGGCAAGAAAGAGAAAGGAAGTTCTGATACATGGATGACCCTTTGAAAACATGTTGAGTGAAGTAAGTCACACATAAAACAAGTTATTGTATGATTTTACTTACATTAAAAATAGCTAAAACAGACAAGTGCACACAGGTCAAGGTTATTAGTGGTACCAGAGGCAGGTAGGAGGAGAAAATGGGGAGGTACAGTGAATTTTTGGTGATAGAAAAATTTGGAAACAAATAATACTATTGGTTAGACAAGATGGTCAATGTCACTCATATCCCTGAACGGTACATGTAAAAGTGATTTCATGTGTTTAAAGGTTGAATTGGAAATATTTTGTCGTATAATTTCATTACAATCAAAAACTTTTTTAAAAATTTAAAGCACCCAAATATTAGTTCACAATCACTATGGTTAATCAGTAATTCACTTCGTAAGAGTTCTATAGGAAGAAGCTCCTATCTCAAGAAAATGGCTTTCCATGGAAGTTTTTCTGAATTCAGTTGTACCCTGCCTAAATTCCACTTCTACTCACTGTATTTCCTTTAAGGCTGCTAAATCCTAGCAACAGACAATCTGCTGGGGTGAGGACACTCGAGTGGTTCCTCAGGAGCGACTCTGCGATTATGGATAATATTAAAGACAGACAGTGGGGCATAGGGGCTCCTCCTCCCCCCATGTCAGGACTGAATGTATTTTCCAATGGGTATGTGCAATGGGGCTTACAGGTCTTTCGTAAGTCCTGTACATCATGCAGCTAACAAATGACATAGTTTACAGGTACTATTATAAACAGGTAACATAACCAGCAATGAGGTGAGTCACTGTCTTGACCTAGTGCTAGTGCTCGAACCCCCCTGAGCAACCAGGGGACTGCTACATTGATGGTGGGCTGGCTATAGAACCTAATTACTTTTATCTACAGATAACCTTTAGGCATTGTCAAGTAGCCAGACACAAAAATGATTCATCTTATATGGTAGCTCCTTTATGACATTTCTTTTATTGAGGGTGTTATTGAGGGACTGTGTCCAATCATGAGAATGTATATTAAGATTTACTTGTATCTCATAACCATCAGTCTGCCCCACCAGATCCGGCTTTCCAGACCCCTAAGTACAAGCATGGATGGTTTAGCAGCATTTCATTCACATCCAGTCCCTCAGTTTACCACACAGTCCCTTTCCTCTCCCCGCTCCCTGTGGGTGCATATAGAATAAGCGCATTCTCATGGCTATGACTTATTCTCACGGCTATGACTTATTCTCACAAACAGCATATCAAAGAGTCCGCCGCGTCTTACCAGAGTCTAATAACATGACAGGTACCAGTCGGCTTTAGGATTTTTCATTTTATATCAAGAATCTCCACTTTCTGCAAAAATTATTTTAAAGGGGCAAATATGGAGAATAAAGACAGAAGCATAACATAGAAATATTTTATTTTACTGTTGATAGTTGTTGGTATGTACTTCAAATATTTATTACCTCAATAAATTCTCACAAAAACACTGAGCCCTCAGTACAATACTTCCATTTCAGAGAGGAGGTGAAACCTGAGGTTTAGCAGATTAAGTAACTCACTCCAGGTGGCTGTTTACCTACTGCCAAGTCTCAACTGAGGTCAGCCCCATGGACAGTTGGACAAAATGCTGCCAGGGCCTGTGCCATCCCCGTCGTCAGTTGTGGTTTGGACCTGGCGTGCTCCACAGGGTTTTCATCCGCTGATTTTTAAGTACATCACCAGGCCTTTCTTCCTACTCCGCTTAGTCTGAAAACTCTGCTAAAATCTCCACACACTTTCTTCTACTGACAGACGTGGTAGCTGGGCGTGAGAACAATATCCAGGTGACCAGCAATGACGGTGAAAATTCTACCAGTGAACCACTACTACTCCCATGAAGGATACATTGAGAGCCCAGCAGAATTCAAACCAAGCCTTTGCACCCTAGAATTTACACTTTTTCCCAAAGCCATAGCCTCTTCCAGTATTAATTCCAAGTAACATCTGGAAATACTCCCAACTGTCCAAAACGCAGGCAGATTTAGATTACCTACACAGCAGACACCAGGGGAGCAAGCTCTACTCTGTCCTCTAAGGTGACAATGGATTGCAATCCATTCAATGGCATGAGTTTAGTTTGGTCTGGTCCGTGATCTAAACGTTTTATCATTGTTATGGACATGTAAAACCATGGTTAAATGTTCCAGAAATTTATATCCTGACTGATGTGTTTTAATTAATTTGACTTAGCTCACTTAGGAGAATAAATTCATTAACGCTTGGTTTTTAAAGGGAAAACGAATAAAATAAAAAAGCAGATGCACAGAGGCTCAAAAGTTACCTCTAAGATAGCTCTCAAAGTGTTTTTGATCTCGCACCCTTTGACCCTCTGACTCCAAAGAGCTCTAAGTTACATCGGTTAAGTTACATTTTACTTATTAATCCATAAAAATAGAATAAGCCCATTGCATGTTAACATAAACTTTTTTTTCATTTAGAAAGTAGCAGTTTTGCATTTCTGTGACTCTGTGCCTATTTGTTTCTGCATTCAGTCTGACCTCTATGTTGTTTGTTTTGCTTTTAAGAAAAGGAAAACTCTGGGGGCGCAGCATGTAGGTGCTTCACAGAGAATCAGAAGGCGGCCATGCAGACCAACCTGCAGCTCTTGGAGAGGGAGGTGTGGCAGTGCTCTGGTACAGATTTACAGCCCTGGAGACCCGTGGCGTGGCGTGGCGTGGCAGCTCTACTCTCCTAAAGGTAGCTATGAATCACAATAGACTCAATAGCAACGGTTTAGTTTTTTGGCTTTAAATGAAGAAACTATGATCTCAAATTTGTGAGTAGTAAAAGTCGTATTTTAATAAGCCTTTAAAGGTAACTGTAGGCAGTCTTAGCGACCCTATAGAACAGGGTAGAACTGCCCCTCTGAGTTTCTGAGACCAACTCTTTACTGGAAAAGAAACCCCATCTTTCTCCAGAGGAGCAGCTGGCGGTTTTGAAAAGGTGACCTTGTGGCTTGCAGCCCAACTTGTAACCTTCAGGCTCTTAGTCTTTAATACTAAACTTACTAATTTACTAAAGGAGACACTGAGGAATCTGAAAGCCTATCAATCAGTTTTACCTGGTAGTACACTGAAATCCATTAGTCGATCTGCATTTTGAAAGGATCTTTACCCAGGTGCGATTTATAACATTATGCACGGGTTCTTTGGAAAATTCAGATTGACTAAAGTACACCAAACTTGATCTTGAAAATATTGACATGCACTTACAATTGACGAAAAGAAATAACAGTGTCCCTGGTCACTGACATTATCAGGAAAATTTTTTAAGTATTCGGAAGCTGTCAAAATTTAAGCAATCATTTTAAACTGTAGTTTTCACTGGAATTTCCTCATTGGTAGCAAATACTGTCAACTGTTTTTCTAGTGACAGGCACGCTTCATTTTCCATAAAATATCTGCCAAATACTCAAGTCTGACAAACCATAGTTTGTCAGTGGGTCTTTTAAAAAAAAAAGCTGTTCCATGAAACAAGCAGCTAGTTCAGCTCACACCTAAACCTGACTTTTCCTTGGAACAATGACCAGGCCTTGGAAAGCACCATAATGCTTCCTTCCTGTGTTAACCCTATTACACGAAAATTATAGGGGGGGGAAGGACCTATACTAAGATTTCATAAAATCAGTAATTTTTACTGCTTCATCTAGAGCATTCTAAGTGCAGTAGAATGGAACCATTGCCTTGCTTGAAAGGAGTCTGTTGGCTGAATGAGTTAATGTGTCGGGCAACAGTTCAAAGCCAGCAGTCATCGGCTGAGGGAGAAAGATGAGGTGTTCTTTCTTGCCTTGGAAACCTACAGGGCAGTTCTACTCAGTCCTACAGGGTCACTCGGAGCTGGAATCGATGCAGCAAGAGCAGCTGAGTTTTGAACCTGGCTTTGTCCTTAGTACTTTTACCCATCATGGCTTTGGGAACATCAGCAAATAGTTTGACTGATTGGTTCCCCTGAAAGGGCCTGAAATCCCCCAGTTCAGCAGACCATACTTTGAGACCTGCATTCCTAGATTACATCACTGGTTCAAAGGTAGAGTTTGAGTCTCGTCCAAATCCAAGTCATTCATTCAAGTTTTATGTTGAGAGATATATTTTGTTGTCTTCCCCCCCACCCCTACCCCGTTTTCCTTCTCTTGGGATATACCAACAGCACAGAGCAGGAAAAAGGCACAGATTGCCAGGGAGGGCCTTTATGCCAGCCAATGCAGTAGTTACCTTGAACCAAGTCATTTGCGGGGCTGCCAGTTAGTAATTATGGGCAGGAAGGCACTCCGGCTCCATCCATCCCAATAAGCCCCCCTAAATTTGCGCATTTAGCAACCCCAGGTGTCCTTTTTTTGATGCACCCCAAAGTTAAAACAACTGTGCTAAACATAGTTCCGATTCAGAGCAAAGGGGCTCCAAACCCATTGTTACTCAGCAAGAACTGCCCTCCCTCCCTCTAGTTGGGAACGTACTTTAGCAGGGAGCCCCCACTGCTGCGGGATTTTGAGAGGCGGTGCAGTGTCTCAGAAGGCCTAGTGCAGGCCACAGTGCCTCAAAACAAGGCTGTGCTGAGCTACGCCAGTACAATTGCATCTCAATTTCAATCTCGAAAATGAGCCTGGACTAAATGATTTACGAGGCCCGTTTTCATCGCTACCTTTCTCTGAGCTGAGACTGCCCAGGAGAAGTGCGCAGAGAAACTTTCCGTTTCCTGAACAGTTCAAGGATAACCCACGACAGGTGGGGAAAGAACCGGGACGTCTCCCGGAAAGGATGGGAAGCAGGTGGTTACCAACGTTACTCCTTTTCGGTCAATGCTAAGAACCTAGAGAAAATAGTCCCTGAGATAAACATGGCGCCCACCGCGGCAGGATATAATTATCAGCATAATAACGCCCCATCTCATTTTATAAATCACGGCGCCACCCCCAAAAAGAGATTTCGGGGCCAAAGGAGAGGACTTTGCAAACTAACCCGAGCGTGCTACAGCTTACGAGGCACTGTCAGACCGAGACAAGATTGCCTAACGCAAGGGTCGACTAAGCGAACGCCCGTTTTCCACCCCTCCCTCGAAAAGTGCGCCCCACTCTCGCCCGCAGCAAAGGGCCAGGCGCCCCGCCCCCCCGCCCCGGGGAACGCGGCCGCCGCGCTCCCAGACCCGGCGCGCCCCCCGCAGCGCCCCGCCGCCGCCCGCCCCTTCCCCAGCGGGGCCCCACGCGCGCGCGCGCCCGCCCACTCCTCCGAGACGCCCGGCGCCGGCGTGCGTGTGGACGTCGGGCTGTGTGGGGCCGTGGGGCGCGGGCGCGCGCGCGCCGCGGCGGGCACCGGGGGCTGGGGGCGGCCGGCCGGCGGAGGCCTCCGTCTCCCGGCCCCGCGCGCGGCTCCTCCGGCCCCAGGGCGCACCCGCGCGCGCGCCGTACCCCACGGCCGCCACAGCCGCGGGCCGCGCCGCCACTCACGGTGGGCGGGGGCGCGCGCCACGGCCCCTGCCCCCCCGCGCGTCCACGCCCCATCCCCCTCTCATTGTCTCGCTCGGAACGCGCCGCCGGGCGAAAAGATAACGGAACCCCCGGGAGAAGGGGGTGGGGAGGGAGGCTGGCTCGCTCGCTCGCTCACTCACCTCCCGTGGTCGCCGCCGCCGCCGGTAGTCTGACCCGAGGAAGGCGCCGTCGCCTTAAAGGGACCTTGCACCCGACGCCGGGAGAAGGGGGTGGGAGCAAGGGAGGGGACGGGGCTCGGGGGGAGGCGAAGCAGCAGCAACCCCTGAGAGCTCGTCTCCCTGAGGGTGAAAGGAAACCTCCCTCGGGTTCAAGTGAATTGAGGTGGATTTTTTTTCACGAGGGGGGCGGGGGGCCCCCGAGGGAGGGGGTGGGGGGGCCAAGGAATGCGGCTCCGTCTACGGGAGCTGGCGCGGGGGACAGAAGCGCCGACTCCCCCCACCGGCCCTCTCGCTCCGCGGAGGGATTCTGCTCGTCACTTCCGCCCTCCCCCTTTCGGGCCCTCTCATTGGCTGGAGCCCCTGGCACGTCAGGGTCTCAGCCTACCCCGTGACCGGGCTTCTTTCTTTCTAGTCAAGTTTGTCTGGGCCCGCAAATAAATAAATAAAATAAGAGCATTATTATTATTATTAATAGAAAAATAATTGGCTTCAGATGGAGTAACCAATTTTTTTGTGAAGAAAATGGATTTCACAAAGAAAAGACCTCCCCAATTAACTTGCCCAATACTTTGCAGGGAAATTTAGGGGGTCTCCCCCCCACATCCCATGCAAGACTTCAACCGAGTCAAGAAGGGAACTTCATGCTGCAGGCCAGATGGTGAGGCCCAGTAACATCAACAACTGTTATTGGAACAAAGACATCAAAATGGCACTCACTCTTCCTCTAGAGACAGCCAAGTAGCCTTGTGACAAATTAGCCTTGTGTAAGTATAGAACTTTCAAAAGCCGATTTTGCCCTCTGAATTCTGAAAGAGTCCAGATCTTCAAAAACTCTGTGAAGCAAAACATTATGAATTGACTCAGTGGAGATCCCAATTCTAAAAGCCATACTTTGGTTCCACAAATGAGATCGGTTGGTTCAAAGAAAATGATTACATCCATTCAATACCATACACTTGTCATTTTTCTCAAAACAAAAACTAACCTCTTTTCCAAGTAGCCAATAAATTTTGGTCTTTTGTTGTTGCTTAAAGGATGACACAATTTCAGTTTTTTTCCCTTGAATTTCTGAGACTATTGATACCCTTCAGGCAATACTCAAGTGCTCGCTCTGAACCAAATGCTAAATCAAGGTACTTGGTGCAATATTAGAGAAATTCAGATCACACTTTACTTCTTACTTCAAACCACCATATTAATAAAAGCAGGCAGTAGGAGCAGCTTTTTCTAATCATAAGATGTGCACACATACGAAGGCACGTCAACAAGTATTGGTACAAAATCACAGAAAACTTTATTGAACTATGAACCTACTGTCTCTCAACATATCTTCCATCTAGGTGCTGTTTCCATCTCTCTAACCCTTTCCCAAATGATTCTGTGCTCTTCGTTTTATGCCATGCCTACATGAGGTTTTTTTTTCTTTAAATCATTTTATTGAGGGCTCTTACAGCTCTTAAAACAATCCATGCATCAATTGTGTCAATCACATCCGTGCATATGCTGCCCTCATCAGTTTCAAAGCATTTTCTTTCCACTTGAGCCCTTAGTATCAACTCCTCTTTTTCCCCTCCTACCTCACCCTTCCACCCTGGTGAATCCTTGATAAATTATAAATAATTGTTATTTTCATATTTTACACCGTCTGCTGTCTCCCTTCACCCATGTTTCTATAATTGGGGTGGGGGGTATACCTTGACCATTGTGATCAGTTCCCCTTTCTCCCCCTTCTCCTCTGCCTTCATGACAGTTTTAACATCCTCCAAGGACTCATACTGTGTTTCTTTTTTAGTGTTGAATTTGGGAGAGAAAACAAAGTCCAAGAGGGCAATCCTGAAGCTGCATGGTGGATGGGTTAAGGTTTACAATGAAATTCCATAAGATAACTCTTGCTACCTTCAAAGAATAAGTAGGTGAATTGTCTGTCATGATAGAGGAGAAAAAGGAATCCTCAACGCTATTTTCCAGACCTATTTCTCACTAACGCAATTTTCAATTCTCTTAAAACTTCATCCTATCAGCCCCTGTGATCATCCTGTGTCCTTAGAGAAGATCTGTCAAGATGACCCCTTCGGGATCCCACAACACAGTCCACATAACCTTCTGAGCTGACCACTCTGCATTAAATTAGATGCCCTGAGAAGCCACTGTTTAGAAAAGACTATACTTTCTGGATAGTGTTGGTAAATTCAAACCTTTTCTTCACTTATGCTTCACTCCATAAAATTGTCTTCATTAACTTCAGTCTTACTCTAAAAAGGGATGGAAAGACCAGCTCTTTGAGCTAGTTTATCTTCACACAAAGCTTGTGAAATCCATCAAGCCCAAAACTTGCTGAGACCAAGATGTTCCCTTAAAATTGCAAATGCTGAACCATGTGAGACCCCAGCTACAGTAGCTATAGCATGAATGTACCCTCTTCCTCCAGCAGTTTCTGGACATTAGCCACAGTTTCTTCATTTATTCTTCATTGATGGTCCTCCTTCTCGTGGCTCATCTTTGAGGTCTCCCCACTTTTCCTTGAAACCCTCAATCTATCTAAAAAGCCAGGTTTGAGTTCTCTAGACAAATAGACCACGTAAAAACTAGTCGACATGATCCTGAGGCCAGAACTAGATGGTACCTGGCTACCATTTACCAACTGCCCTGTAAGTCATCAGATCTTGGATACACTAGGTTAAAAATATGAAAACAAAACTCAAGACCAGGATTACTGAACAGATAGAAACAGGTGAAATCCCCAAGATTATGGTTCTTTATCACTCCGGTAATGAACTTACTCTGGTGGCTCAATTTTCAGCCAAAAAATAGATAGGTCTTTAAGAGGAATAATAACACTAGTGAGATGTCAGCAGTGTGGTTCATTTGAGACCAAAAAGCAGCATTTAGTCAAGGATAAAGTTCAGAATGTTTAGAAAGATGAAGGAATGGAAACAGAAGTGAGATCAATTGATGTTACAAAGTGTGGATTGCAGTCAATAACATGATGTGTTAGTCTGGGATGACTAGAGAAATCCAGAGACATTCATATGTGTATAAGAAAGAGCTTTATATACAAGAGCAATTGATTATTGAGAAAACCCAGCCCAGTAAAAATCAAGTCCGTAAGTCCAATATTAGCCCATATGTCCGATATCAGTCTATAAGTGCCTCTTCAACACTCATGCAACGCATGCAACACATGCAATGACACTGAGTGCAGGAAGATCACAGGCCAATGGGTGGAAAGTCTTGGGGCTCCAGTGGCAGTGGAAGCAACTCAGCAGTGGCAGGGGTGTCCATGTGGCTCCTCCAGCTCCCAGGGCTCTGGCCCATCATTGGGTCTCCATTAGCTAGCTGTCAGTGTGGGGCACGGGTGTGCAACTGCTAGAATCAGCAGAGTAAAAGTTAAAACGGGCTGTATGAAAGCCAAAGTTTGAGGTAGGCCTAAGTGTCGGTTTCAGGTTCCTGGTCACTGATGCAACACATCGCCTCACATCACCTGATCCAACCTAACCAATGGGACACATCGCCTGATGCCGCCTTAGCCAATAGCGTTCGAGTGACAGCCCACCAGTGACCGACCAATCAGGAAAACACACGCAAACCTACTCACCAATCACCGCTGGACAATGCTGGCGCCAGAAGTTTTCTCCAATAAGTTTAAAGAACAGCAACCCTGGACTGCCCCCTTGTCCCTGGCCCTATAAAAGCCCAGGGAACTAAGAGTTCTGGGCAATTCCCTTGGGACTCTGGGTCCCTACTGCACTAGCAAATAAGCTCCTTTTACCGCTTTTGCATCTCAACTGGTTGTAATTCTTCCGTGGGCCCAAGGTGAGCTCAACTTCCTTTCCCAATGTCTCACCGCAGGGAGTGAGTGTGTGTCCTGCCTCCAACAAGCTATTTATCTGCTTAGCACCTCCAAATGAGGTCATCAAGCTGCAACCAGATTGACAAGCTAAACTCTACCCCTTCACTCTATTTTTTTTTTTTTGGTTGAACTTTTTTAATCATCGGGGTCTCTTACAACTCTTATCACAATCCATACATACATCCATTGTGTCAAGCACATATGTACATTTGTTGCCATCATCATTCTCAAAACATTTGCCTTCTACTTGGCTACTCATTTCCCCCGTCCCTCCCCCACCTCTTCACTCTTAAATCTCAAATCGACAACAGATTATGTAACTACCACACATGGGATAAAAGGTGTATGGATTGGTAAATGGAAAACTCTGTGGGCCTTCACCCAGTTAATACTACACAAAAGGTTTTAAATACTAGTAATAAAGTTACCTCTTATTGGAAAAAAATTAAGACTATAGTTTTATATGATACAGCATTGCTGTAAATCTGTTGCAATGCTTCAATAATTTAAGAAGATGTCCACAAGAGTTTAGCTAAAATTCTAATATTAGCCCTGACCTAAAAAATTGTGGGTTTTTTTTCCCATAGCACAAAAAGTATCTTTTTTTATACCCTCTCAAGACCAAAATGAGACACCTTGGTGGCATAGTGGTTACATGTTGGGCTGCTAACTGCAACATCAGTAACTCAGAACCACCAGCTGCTCCTTGGGAGAAAGAGCACTTTCCACCAGTCTTGGAAACCCGCAGGGGAAATCTTCCCCCTTCCATAAGGGTCCTTAGGAGTTAGCTTAGGCTTGATGGCTGTGAGTCGTCTCCGCTTTTTTTTTCAGACCAAAACAAGTGTGATATTAAGAGAACTTGCCTGGCTTGACACAATGGATGGATGTGTGGATTATGATAAGAGCCGTAAGAGCCCCCAATAAAATGATTAATAATAATAACAACAGTGAGTCCAAGAAGATAATGTTCTAAATTTGATGTGGTGGTGGTTATGCAACTCTTCTGGCTGTGATTGACTATTGAATTGTATGGCATGTGGGAGAATTTTACAAAGAGAGAAAGCGGAACTTGTCTGCAGCCATCCAGTGACCTTTGGTTTGGAATAAACCTGCTCATGTCTGAACTGTAACCTAATAGCAAGCCTTTGTTCCTTTCTCTCTCTCTCTCTCTCTCTCTCTCTCTCTCTCTCTCTCTCTCTCTCTCTCTCTCTCCCTCCCTCCCTCCCCACCTTTTCCCATCCCACTTCATTGCATTTTATTCCACAAACAGCAATTTGAACTCATCCTTCCTAGGAAGGGCCCCCATTGTGTGTAATGTGGGAATCTTTCATTGGTGCTAGGGAGGGAGGAGGGATCTTACACTTCTGTGCTGTGCAGGTGGTCCGGAAAGGCCTTGACATGACGATGACTTTCCAGCAAAGAACTGAAGAAAGTGAAGCAAAACTCACATTTTCCTGAGTGACAGCGAAGTCGATGGAAGAGGTGGGGCCAGAGATCACTCTGGCTGCTCATGGAGGCGGAGAGGTGACTATGAGCTCCGTCCAGATAAGGGAGGAGGTGGCCCCGCGCAGGGAGGGGTGCTGTGCAGTTGTTTCAGCTGAGTGCGCTCCGTCTGGTAACGCTGACTCTTGGCATCTGTTTTTCTGCCATGCTGTTTGTGACCTGGGAGACCACCTGGACCAAAGAAGAATGGCTAGCAAGACGTGTGAGAATGATGGTGCTGTGGCTCACACACACACACACACACACACACACACACACACACACACACACACAAAACGAAAGAAAGGGAGACCATGGTGCTGACATTACAAAAGGGAGATTTGCAGGCAGGTGCTGGAGACAATGGCTGAGGAACTCGGGAGAACGATCAACAGCCCACCTACCCACCAAAGTTCACAACAGTGAGGGGGCAAATCACCCACACAGCAAACCATCAAGGAATAAACCAAAGGGGGTGCACACTACACAGGAGGTGGACTACCAATCGGCCTGAAGAGAGATGGGGTCCCGATGCAGGCGGCCATCCGAGGAACCTTGAAAATGTCATGCTGCGAGAGAGACACAAGCCACTTGCAAAAGGACACTTACTGCAGGAACTCATTTAAGTGAAAGAAGCCAAAGACGGTCAGTGGTTAGCAAGGATGGGAAGGAGCGGGGAAGGAAACTAGGCTTGGGGATAGGGGTAAGTTTACGTTAATGGTAGTGGACTGGTTTGGAAAGGGACAGTGAGAATGGGGTACACTTTGAAGGATGTAATTCACGTCAGTAGGAAGATTTGGAAAAATTATTGAGATGGCATATTGGAACCACAATAACAATAATCATTATTCAAGACTATCAGACAATTAGAGCATGTAGTAAGTCCTTTAACATGATAAAAGATACCCCCCAGTGCTCTGTACAGCACCCTGTCCTCCAGGCACACGCACGGTGGATGTCTTAGTTCTCTAGTGCAGCTACTAAAGAAATGCCACAAGTGCATGGCTCTACAAATTGAACTTCATTTTCTCACAAGTTAGGATGCTGGGAGTTCGAACGCAGGGTGCCAGCTCTGGGGATGGCGCGCTCTTCTGTTGGTTCTGGAGGAAGGGCCCTGTCTCTTTGAGAGTTTGCGTCTGAGCAGCCTTCATATGGTTTGGCATCTCTTTCTCTCTCATTTAATTCGCCTCGTTTGCACACCCAGATTGACTCAAAATACACCTAACCCTAACCTGGCTTTATTACCCTAACAATGACGATCCGTTCCCAAATGGATTATAACCCAAAGCAAAGGAATTAGGATTTACAAACTAAGTCCATGTGGTAGTTATATAATCTCAAGTCAAGTTGAAGATAACTAAGTATAGGGGTGGGTGGAGCCTAGCCTGTCAATCAGGTTCTAACCTGATGACGCCTCCTTGTGGGTGTGGCACTCTCGAGAAGATTCTGGGAACTTCCTCTCTTTCTCGCTGGAGGTGGGCCACACTCTCTCTCTGCTTCACCTTCTTGATCCTGAGACTTCAGAGAGCTGGAAGAGCCATGTGGAGACCCATACCAGCGCTGAGATGCTTCAAGTACCACTGGATCCACAAGACTTTACCCACCGTCCCTTGATCTTCCTACATTCGGTATCATTTTGAGTGGCTTCGTGAGTCTGAAGAGGAATTTATGGACTAGTATCCGCCATATGGTCTAATATCTGACTTATTGCTCTTTGATATAAAGCTCTCTCTCACACACATATGAGTGTCTCTGGCCTTGTTTCTCTAGTTTTTCTAGTCAACCCGGTCTAACATGGAAGAAGCACACCATCATCAGTTATCGAAGGAGGGAGTCGGAAGGCGATGGATGACAATGGGAGGCCAAGCTTCACATGTGGAACTGCATAGGAAATACGCCTCCGGGCAACTCCTCCTCTCTACAATTGAGGGAAGGGAGGAACGCGGTCACTAAACAGAGTGCTTGGCAGTGCGTGGGGAAGATCAAAGAAAGGCATATTGCTGACCTGAACACTTAAAACTTTGTCAGTAGATCCCCCCTAGGATTCAGGCTGGACTTGATCTGGTTTCCAAATTTTTCTGTATTTTTGGTTTGTGTTGTTTGGTTTGGATTTTGTTCATATGAAGGTGTATCTCAGAGGTGTTATGCCATTGGCGGTCACCCTCTCGAAGCTGTGTTGCATGCTTTTCCTTTTTTTTTTTTTATATATGAAACCTAGAATTGATAAACCTATAGAGACAGCAAGTAGAATAAGGGTTTGGCGGGGAGCGGGATAGTGGTGGTGGGGTAAAGGGAGATGATGTCAGGGAACCCACCTAGAAAGAGAATGTCTAGGAATTGATTATGGTCGCAATTGTACAATTCTGCTTGATGTGATTGAACTATGGAGTGATATGATATGTGTACTAAATCCCAATTAGTAATAACATTTCTAAAAGAATAATTTTTTTAGAAAAACTGTAACTCAAAAGTTGAGACTTTTTACCATTGGAACATTTCCAGCTTGGGAAAGATTGGCAGCTGATTAGGCGGAGCCTGGGAATCTGAGGAAATGGTTTGGGGACTCTGTCTGGCCTCCTCTTGCTTCACAAAAGAGACAGAGAAACCAAAGGCCACACCAGCCCAAGGCTGATTGCCACAGGGCAGAGGTCAGGTGCCTCCACCTGCCATCCTTCTTTAGCCTGTTCTGACGACAATTTTGGAGTCCAGGAATTAGAAACCACTAGCCACTCCTTGAGAGAAAGACGAGGCTTTCTGCTTCTCTAAAGAATTACAGTCTCGGAAACTCACATGGGGCAGTTAGTTCTACCTTCTCCTGTAGGGTTGTAGGATTGCTGAGTCAGAATTGACTCGATGGGAGTTAATGACACCAATCAGCCTCCCACCTCACTCTTCCGGCTACATTCCATGATTTGTTGCAATGGCCAAAGGTGATTAGGGCAGGGACCAGGGTGTCTATTGGGCGTGCTCAGAGGTTCAGCCTGAGACAGGAAGGGATGGTGCATCTAGGTGGGTGGTACACCTGGATGGGGCCCTCTGGGCCAGGTGGGCTTGATTCAGCCAATGGGGTCAACCAGTACTTTCGATCATGCCTCTCAACAGGGGCCCCTGAAAAGCCAAAGGTTTGCTCTGCGGAGTGGGTGGCACTGCCCCAGCGCCTCCTGCACAGTTCAGCTCAGCTGGTCCCACTGTGTTCAGTTTACTGTAACACCTGAAACGGTTTCTATCCTTAATAAAAGACCCACTTGGAACACAAACCAGGCTTCAGCATGAATTCTTTCTCGTGCGAAGCCAAGGACTGAGGTATTTCCCACTCGGTAAATCTAACAAATTCACAGACAATACTCAAAATGATGGGTAGGTAAGGGAAGCTAACAGGTTACAAAGAGGTGTCCTGGTGGCGTAGTGGTTATGCGTTGGGCTGCTATCCACAAGGTCAGAAATTCGGAACCACCAGCGGCTTCTGGAGAGAAAGACTGGGCTTTCTACTCCAGCAAACAGGTACCGTCTGAGAGCCTCACAGGGGCAGTTCTCCTCTGGAGTCAACCAAGAGTAGTAGACTGGATCGCCTGGCTGGTTATCAATGTTACAGATGCTTTTGTCCACACCTTCTCAGACACGGGCTTTGGCTTCTCAGCCTCATAGACCCTTGACCTCGGCCTTGTTCTGTGGCCTGGGAAGCCAAGCTCTGCCTCGCGGTTTCTGTGCTGCCCTCTGCACTGTCTCTGAGCTGAGCTGTGGCCGGTGCTTCCGCCGCTTCACACCTTCTTTCTTGATGGTAAGGAAATGGTGTCTTTCCAGTGCAATGGCAAAATTGACCACTCTCCTCAATTATTGTTTCACATACGGAACCCCCGTGGTCTCGCCCAGCGACTTGGTGCATCATACAAAGACATGGTTAGAGGAGCCACATTAAGCAATTGCACTTCACCACAGAGCCAAAGAAGCCAGCATGTACCGGTGGGAAGGAGGCTACTAGAATGTCTAACATGACAGAGGGGTTGTCACGAAATACAGAACAACTGAAAATCTGTTTGGCCAGTGTCAGCAAAGAGTGGGAAGCGGAGAGGGGGGCTGCTGGCTGGATTGTATCTAGGAATACTATTTGCTATCTCTTCACCCTTAGAGAAGCCTAGGACTTCCCTAGAGACCCTGGAGTAGCAGAGGACTTTTCAGACCGGCCTTGAAAAGGAGCAAACCGGTTACCAAAGGTTAGCTTGCAGAAACAATTGAAGGTCTCTTCAAAATGCGTTTCGTAAGAAATGCCGGCGCTGCTACGTCATCACCATCCAGACCTCCGTGTGAGTTGCTGCATGCTTTCATAGGAGAGAGCGCTTCCGTTAAACTTTGAACCAAGCTAATGGTTCACTGAGAAGCAAAGAGCCACAGTAGCTTCATCTAGACTCTTGCTACAGACGTGGACAGGTATGATCATAAAGTAATTAAATTGATTGCTAAAGTCTTGTGGCAAGATCAGCTAGATGATTGTATAGACTTGACCTGCCACTCGAGATGTGACGTGTTTATTATAATTGATTGTAAAGTGAAGTTTAATGCATGTTTTCATTTTCCCCTAGGATACATCCTTTAACCAATAAGCAGTGTTTGCATTTTACTATAAGCATGGATAATTTCCAGTATGCAACTGGAGACATGAAAGAACTTGCCAATTTCCTCCCTTGAAGAATACAAGGCTCTATGATTGTTCCGCAGAGGAGGGACCGAGGTGACCTGCAGAATCACGTTTCCCAGGTTTCTGGGACAGCTGCATGGCCATCTCTCTGTGGGTCTTCTCTGATTGTTGACTAGAGAGAGCTCAAGCAGTCCGTCTTCTACCACGACCTAAGATCTCTTTTTTTAATGCCTTGTTTACTGCCTACCACAGAGAGGTGATAAAACCTGAACACATGGAAGTGCCAAGAGTCATCAATTTAAAGCCATTTTCCAGGAGGAGAATGGTTCAACCTTCATCCGTCCAGGAAGCGGTTCTCATTTCTAGGTGCGCTGTGCATGCAGCAGTGCGTAAATACTGTGAAGCAGGTCTGAATGTGGCTTAGCTCCTTCCTACCCTCCTCGCAGCCACTGATGGCTGACTCCCCATCCACAGAGCTCGTCGTCTTTTTTTTCTTTCAGAGTTCTTATTCTTAGCTCAGAAATGGAATCATGAATGTTGCATTACAAACCCCTTGAAAACTGCATTATCTGCCCCAGAAAGATGCACATTGTAGGTACGTAGACACAGAATTTTGCAAGTATTCTCAGACTCGAAGTCCGTTTTTATAAAATGACTTTAAGTGTGAACCCTGGGGAAAGGGTGTCAGGCCTTAGGCCCCCTGGGCAAGATGCTTCATCCCCACATCTTGTGGAAAAGCAGCCCCACCACCAAAGCAATGGCTCATCTCTTAGCAATCACGGGAACTCACCCAAGGAACCAGAGTTGTTCTCGCTCTAACAAGGCCTCTGTACTATTGTTACTTTTTGTTTCTCTTTTATCTGTGTCAAGGTTACTCCTCAGCATCTAGAAGAGGCCAAGCATCTTAGGCCTTTGGACTTAGGATGACTCGCTAGATGACACGGCTACCCCGACGGGTTAAGGGAGCTCCTAGGGACAGACGAGGTTCTCTGCTTCTCCAGCCCTGCACATAGAGCAGCTTCCCTGCTTCATTGACTCCCCGGGGCTCGTTAACAATGTGTGCGCTCCCGACATTTCCCAGCCCCACCCTTACCGTTGGGAGAAGGTCTGGCAAACGGGAATGTGAGCGCAAGCGACAAGTTACATATATCCTGGGCTCTGCAAGGTTGGTGCACCTCCTGGTCAGTGAGGAGGAGAGCTCTATCTCTGACCATCCGGGGGAGGAGAGCTGGGCTTGACCTGGCCCATGGCCCATTAGATTTGGTGAGAGCACAAACATAAACGTTCTTTCGTGATACGTCACTGAAAATTTAAGATTGATTTGTTAACCCAACATGAATCTGTTAATTAACTCTTTGACTAATACGTTGGCAGCGTCAAGTTGAAGTAAAAGAATAAGAAATGACCTCAGCTGTACACTGGTACATATGAGGGCTGGAGGTACAGGGAATCCAGGGTGGATGATACCTTCAGGACCAAGGGTGTGAGGGACGATGCTGGGAGAGTGGAGGGTGAGTGGGTTGGAAAGGGGGAACTGATTACAAGGATCCACATGTGACCTCTTCCCTGGGAGAGGGACAGCAGAGAAGGGGGGAAGGGAGACTCCGGATAGGGCAAGATATGACAAAATAACGAGGTATAAATTACCAAGGGCACATGAGGGAGGGGGGAAAGGGGAGGGAGGGGGAAAAAAAAGAGGACCTGATGCAGGGGGCTTAGGTGGAGAGCAAATGCCTTGAGAATGATTGGGGCGGGGAATGTATGGATGTGCTTTATACAATTGATGTATGTATATGTATGGATGGTGATAAGAGTTGTATGAGTCCCTAATAAAATGTAAAAAAAGAAAAGCGGAGAAAAAAATGATTAGGGCAGGGACTGTACAGATGTGCTTTATACAATTGATGTGTGTATATGTATGAACTGTGATAAGAATTGTATGAGCCCCAATAAATTGTTAAAAAAAATGACCTCAGGATGCTTTTCTAGTTAAAGATGGAGGCGGCCTGGTAGACTGAAGAGAGCCTGATGTTATCTACCTCACAGGTTGTGTGAGAGATGGAGGACATGAAATGCCCACGGCTGTACGTGGCTCAGAGCAGTTAACTCCATGATTACAGCCTTCATCGTCATTTCTTGAACTATCCTAGATAGTATTTTCTGGGACATGATCAGATGGATGACAGGTCCCCTATTATTCTTTTCCAGATTTCTTATCCTAAGGAATCTCTTGTAAATCGTCTGGGTCTTGGGCCCAAGCATAAAAGAATGGAGTGTGGCCACATGAGGGAGAGGGAGAGAAGCATTCCAAATAGGCGGCCAGATGATGAAAATACGGAGCGAACGCACACAGGTTACATGAGATAAGAAGCTGAATCACACAAAGCCGTTGGAATTTGGGGTGGGGGGTTGGGTCAAAACAAACACCATCAATTCTGTATGCCTTTTGTAATAAAAGCTGCCTTTGTAGAGGGTTGCACTGCGCAGGTACCCAAACTAAAACCAAAACCAAAAAATAGTTGCCATGGCACGGAGATCCCCCCCCATCCCAGTTTCCAGAGTAGAACTGCTCTCTAAGGCGTGGGTGGCAGTCACCTTTACACAAGTTTTGTCTTTGCAAAGGGTATTTATAGAGGTCTAAATACAGGCATGTACATATGTAAATATATTTATATAGGATGGTGCGGAAATAAATCTACATGCATATATTTATAGGTCTAGTATTAAGGCAGCAGATGGACAATGGACCTCCACTCAAAGTACTCCCTCAATGCAAGAACCCTTTGTTCTATTAAATTGGCGTTCCATTATGCACACCTTCCCAACACGGTCTGGGATCCTAAAGGCTGGAAGATAAATAAGCGGCCATCTAGCTCAGAAGCAACGAAGCCCACATGGAAGAAGTACACCAGCCTGTGTGACCACAAGGTGTCAAAGGGATCAGGTACCAGGCATCAAAGAACAAAAAATCATATCATTGTAAATGAGGACGAGTGCAGAGTGGGGACCTAAAGCCCATCTGTAGGCAACTGGACACCCACTTACTGAAGGGTTACGGGGAGGAGACAAGCCAGTCAGGGTGCAGTGTTGCAACAATGAAACATACAACTTTCCTCTAGTTCTTAAATGCTTCCTCCCCCCACAATCATGATCCCAATTCTACCTTACAAATCTGGCTAGACCAGAGGATGTACACTGGTACAGATAGGAACTGGAAATAGGGGATCCAGGACAAATGATCCCTTCATGACCAGTGGTGAGAGTGGAGATACCTGGAGGGTGGAGGGACAGTGGGGTAGAAAGGGGGAACCAATTACAAGTATCTACACATAACCTCCTTCCTGGCAGGTAGACAACAGAAAAGTAGGTGAAGGGAGATGTCGGACAGTGTAAGATATGACAAAATATAATAAGTTATAAATTATGAAGGGTTCATGGTGGGGGAGTGGGGAGGGGGGGAAATGAGGAGCTGATATTAAGGGCTCAAGTAGAAAGCAAATATTTTGAGAATGATGATGGCAACAAATGTTTAAATGTGGTTAATACAATGTATGTATGTATGGATTGTGATAAGAATTGTATGAGTCCCCAATAAAATGTTTTTTTAAAAAGGGTTTGTCTTTGTTGTACGAGCCCTCAATAAAATTATATATATATATATATATATATATATATATATATATATATATATATATATATATATATATATATAGTCTTTCATGTGCCTCTGGGTGGGTTTGGACCCCATCTTTTCAGGCAGCAGCTGATCACCAACTGTGTGCACCACCCAAGTGTCCTTACTTAAATTTTTCGGTTTTTTTATTCAAACAAAACAAAGCAAAAACCTCACTGCCATCGAGTAGATTCTGACTCATTGTGACCCTACAGGACAGGGTAGACTGCCCCTTTGGGCTTCTGAGGGTCCAATTCTCTACTTGAGTAGAAAGCCTCATCTTGCTCTCTTGGGCAGCAGGTGGCCTTGAACAGTTGACCCTGAGGTTAGCAGCTCAATGTGTAGCCCACTAAGCCACCAGGGCTCCCACTGGCTCTCGGGACAAAAGGCATTCCATGCGCATGACCCTGGTGGCTCACAGCACCTCTTACTCTCTATAGTCCTTAAATAGCTCATAATCTCCTTTCAAGAATCATCGGAAGAAAGAAGAGGTGAGTCTCATCAAAGAATTGAAATGACCCCGTTAGTAACGCTCAGTTTTCTCAGCATTCTGGGATTTTCACTCCTTGCCCCAGGCTTTCTCTGAACTAGCAGTAGGTTGTGTTAGGCAAGCATGGCATATGCAGCTTGATTCCAAAGAACGAGCATCCGAGACCCCGGCATAGTGTCCTTGGCCTCCTCCAGCCTTGGGGGTGATTTCCTTTCTCCACCTGGCCACTGGTTGTCCTGCTGGTGGGTGCAGCAGACCCTCATGGTTCCAGACCTCGTGGAGGCACCTTGTTATCGGCCTACATGAGGATGTGCAGGCTCCGTGGTTCTCCCGCAGTCTCCTCTCAGCTCTCTGGCTCTCCAGTTCTCTCTTCTGCATGTCAGGGAGGCCCGTTTGGTCAGGGTGAAATGGTGGTAGACGGGGAACACAGCCTCCTGAGATTACCACTTCCTACACCAGCGGCAGTTCTTTTCTTTTGGTGGGTGGTGGTGCAAATCATTTTTAAGAGGGTGGTTGACGGAGTTTACAGAGACACAGACAAATCACACAGTGCTGTTGGCCTTGGATGCCATCCTGGGTCACACGTCCACACACTCCTTTGCAGCAGGTGCTGAGATGGCAGGGCCTTCATCTCGGCTTTATAGTTTCCCCTGACCCTGCATTGTCTGCAAAAGAAAGAAACACGCCATCTTGTCTCCAGGAGGACTTTCGTGGCAGCACCATCGCAGGATGCCCCTTCTTTCTGAACTCGGTGTGGCCAGCGCCACGCCACCCACACCAGCGGCGGGCAGTCTGCTCAGCCGGCCCTTGCTCCCCTTCACGCAGATGGTTTATAGATTTGGGACTCCTGTGTTCCCACCGGAAGACCCAGGGAAATCCGGAATTTTGCGCCCGTAGCCCCACCACCTCCTGAACACGTGAAGCGTAGGGCAGCTCTGGTCTGCCCTGTGAGGTTTGCTGCGAGTTGGAATCGACTTGAAGGCAAAGAGTGAGCATGTGATCAGCTCCTCATCTCCAGATAGAAGCCCGGCGAGGACCAATCAGAGCACACATCTGACCAGTTGGTCTTTCATCTCTCTCCTCTTCTTCCCATGGGCAGACTTCCAGGTCCGTATGGCATTGAGCAATAGGAAGCTTCACCTGGCGGGAGGAGCAAAAAGTCTAACTTCTCTTCCCTGGAAGGACTGCTTGAGGTGAATCCTCCAAGCTAGGCTCTTCAGGGATTTTTCCATTTTTAAGTGGAGAGCAAATGCTTTGAGAATGATGAGGGCAATGAATGTACAGATGTCCTTTACACAATTGAGTATGTATATGTACGGATTGTGATAAGAGTTGTATGAGCCCCTAATAAAACGTTAAAAAAAGAAAGTATAAAAAGTATACAAAGAATTTAGGAAATCTTTCAAACTGATAACCAAAAATAATCCTATTTTGAAGGTCAGAATTTTGATATCTTAGTGTTTGTTTTTTCCCCCTCCCTCTCTCCCATTGATTCTGAACAAAACAGGCATATATATACCAAGGGGCAATTTTAGATAAAGTCACTTATTCAGAATGGAAAAAGGAAAGCATATTGTTTTCTCCCAAAATAATATTTTCCCTTGCTAACCATAGCCTCCACTAGCCTGAGATCAGAAGAACTAGATGGTGCCCGGCTACCACTACCTACCACTCTGATGGCTCAGGATCACAATAAGAGGTCCTGGACAGAGTGAGAGAAAAATGTGGAATAAAACTCGAAATCAGGAAAATGATCAGACTTACTGACCTGATGGAGACTGGTGGAATCCTGAGACAAGGGCCTGTAGACACCTTTCAAATCTGTAACTGATTTGAATCAACTGTCAGTCAAACTACAGACAGGCCTCTAAAGTGAACACTGACCAGTGAGGGAAATACTACTCAGAACCATCAACCATACGAGACCAAAGGGCAACATTTGCCAGAACAAAGCTCAGAGGGTAGGAAGGGGCAGGAGAAGAGAAATGGACATGGGAACACTCGGAGTAAATGGTTAGAGTGCACATATATTGAGATTGCAACTAATATCACAAAATCAAATGTACGTCAGTTGTTGACTATAAACTAATTTTCTCTGTGCACTTTCAACCAAACCAAAATTACGTATACCTCCATAGTAATGTTCATAGATACATACAAGGGCGTACCCTCCCCCCCCCCAAATGGGGAAAAGCTCCACTGGGCAGAACTTTCGTAGGACAAATTTATCCCACCAGGTGAGCGTCGCACAATCCACTCTGAGTTAGAGCTCCCAGTAGCATCGCCTGGGATGATGCATCACCTCTCTGATCACAGTGAGTGTTTTCATAAAGCAGTTTTGCTCAAACCTCATTTTTTGTGATGGCCGATTAAGAGAAAAACATGTGGTTGTGAAATTTTGTTTCCTGCTGGGGGGAAAATGCCCAGAAACTGTTGTGATATTGAACACAGCTTACAAAAATAGCACTATGCGGAAAAACTCAAGTGTATGAGTGCTTTCCTCATTTCAAAATTGGCGAAATGTCGGTTGATGACAAACCTCCTTCTGGAAGTCCATCAACTTCCCAAATGGATGACAATGTTGACTTCTAGTGCATTTGGAGTTCGTTCCACCAGGCCAGACTGTTAATTAAGCTTTCTATTTAGATGTTCTGAAAAGATTGAGTAACAGTATGCCACAAAAAAAGGCTTAATTTGTGTGAGACAGGGGACTGGTTTTGCCACCACAACAATGCACCTACTCACATAGCCATCTCAATGTGCCAGTTTGGGGGAGAAAACAGCATGTCTCTCTTGTCTCATGCATCTTACTCACCTGACCTCCCTTTGTGCGACTTCAACTTCTATTTGTTTCCAAGAATGAAGAGGGACATGACAGCGATTTGAGGACCTAGAAGAGGTGAAGAAAAAAACGAGGGAGGTGCTGCCAGCCATCCAAACAGATAATTTGAAAAACATTTCCAAGAATGGAATCTCAGATTTGACAAATGTATTAAATTCAATGGAGAGTACTTTGAAGGTGAAAAGGTTGTTTTGTAAAAAAAAAAAAAAAATTAAACCGAAGGGATCAGTTATCAGGCATCAAAAAACAAAAAATCATATCATTGTTTGCTCACCTCCCTGATACAATAGCTGCAGACAAATGGGTGCATAAGCAAATAGGGCGAAGAAAGCTGATGGTGCCTGGCTATCAAAAGATAGAGTGTCTGGGATCTTAAAGGCTTGAAGGTAAACAAGCAGCCATCTAGCTCAGAAGCAACGAAGTCCACATGGAAGAAGCACACCATCCTGTGTGACCACAAGGTGTCGAAGGGATCGGGTACCAGGCATCAAAGAACAAAAAAATTATATCAATGTAAATGAGAATGAGAGCCCCAAAACCCATCTGTAGGCAACTGGACACCCCCTTACTGAAGGGTTGCGGGGAGGAGACGAGCCAGTCAGGGTGCAGGGTAGCAATGATGAAACCTATAACTTTTCTCTATTTCTTAAATGCTTCCTCCTCCCACAATCATGATCCCAGTTCTACCTTACAAATCTGGCTAGACCAGAGGATGTATACTGGTACAGATAGGAACTGGAAACAGGGAATCCAGAACATATGATCCCTTCAGGACCAGTGGTGAGAGTGGTGATACCTATAGGGTAGAGGGAAGGTGGGCTAGAAAGGGGGAACCGATTACAAGGATTTACATATAACCTCCTCCCTGGGGAATGGATAACAGAAAAGTGGATGAAGATAGATATCAGACAGTGTAAGATATGACAAAATAATAATTCTAAATTATCAAGGATTCATGAAGGAGGAGGGAACGGGGAGGGATGGGAAAAAATGAGGAGCTGATGCCAAGGGCTTAAGTGGAGAGCAAATGTTTTGAGAATGATGAGGGCAATGAATGTACAGATGTGCCTTACACAACTGATGTATGTATGGATTATGATAGAGTTGTATGAGCCCCTAATAAAATAATTTTTAAAATTTAAATACATAGCTTTGAAAAAAATCATGTGGGGTCTTTTTTGGTACCCCTTCCTATATACATAGATAATGTTGTTGTTGTTAGGTACCATAGAGCACAACAGAATGAAACACTGCTGCTCCTGCACCATCTCCACAATCGTTCCCGTGCCCGAGCCCATTGTTGGAGTCACTGTGTGGATCCCTCCATCTCCTTGAGGCATTCCTCTTTTCACTGCCCTGCTACTTACCAAGCATGGTGTCTGTTCTTCTCCAAGGACTGGCCTCTCCTGAAAACATTCTAAAAGCATGTCAGGCAAAATCTTGCAGTCTCTGCCTCTGAGAAGCATTCTGGTTGTACTTCTTCCAACACAAATGTGTGTGTCCTTTTGGCAGTCCACGGCACTTCCCATATTCTTCACCAGCAACACATTTTAGAAGCATCCGTTTTTCTTCCATTTTCTTACTCAGTGTCCAACTTTCGTATGCATATAAGGCAACTGAAAATGTCATGACATGGGTCAGGCACACCGTGGTCTTCACAGTAACCTCCTTGCTTCGCAATCTCTAAAGAGGTCGTGTGCGGCAGATTTACCCAGGGCAATGTGTCTTTTGACCTCTTGTCTTCTGCTTCCATGAGCATTGGTTGTGGATCCAAACAAGACAAAATCCTTGGCAACTTCAATTTTTCCTGGAGTTTGGTCTTCTTTACATTGAGTTGTAATCCATATGGAAGGTTATGATCCTTGACCTTCAACAAGTTGAAGTCCTCACTTTTAACAAGCAAAGTTGTGTCACCTGCACAGTGCATGTCGTTAATAAGCCTTCCTCCAATCCCGATGTCACACTCTTCTTCACATAATCAAGCTTCTGTGATTTTTATATACATATAGTATCTATTCTAATTATGCTAATGTTCTCCTCATCTCTGATTCCTCTTTTTCATAGATTTCCAACAAATTCCACATGTCAAACGCTAAGCTGTATTTTTGGTATTTACATTCAACATATTGAATGACCAATTGAATAGTATTGAATTAGGTTATTGTGCCAACCTGGCCATTAAACACATGTGGGGTTAATTGAAGGGTGGAGAGATAAATAGCTCAGTGAGCTTCACCTTACTAGTTCTCAGGCCTCTTGCTTTGTGATGGTCAGACCAGGCTGCAGCTGCCTTAGCCAGTTCCCTGATAGAGCTGGCAAGGCTCAGTTCCTTCAAGCCATCCCTGAGGTGAAGCCACATGGACCTACCCCAATGCAGCCCTGGGTGCTGGTGCAGCAGTGTGGAGACCCCTGCCGGCGCTGAGATACTTACACGCTCACTGATTCGGCTTTCCTCCTGCAGTCAGAGTCATAGTGTGTGTTTTGTGAGATGGAGGAGGACTTTGTGAATTGATGTCAGACAGGTGGGTTAATGTTGGACTTGTGGGCTTGGGCAGCACTGGGTTGGGATGTTTTCTTGATGTGCACTTACCCTTCATATAAAACTCTCTCTTACACATGAGTTTCTGTGGATTTGTTTCTCTAAAGTACCCAGACTGACACAAGTATCCTGACGCATGATGTGCATGCTGAATGAGGAAAGGAAACCAGTGAAAGGAGTTCTTTACAGTGTTCGCTCTCCCCTCTCCCACAACACATGTTTGCACAGAATTCTGAACCTTTTACCCAGACTGTGCTGAGAGTTGTGCTCCTCCCTCAGTGCGTGTTTCCAATTACCCTCTTCTGCCTGGGAGGAGCGCTCTGTGGAGTGTGTCTGGTGCACTTCAGATTCCAGTTAACAAGGCATGACTTCAAGGAACATGAAATATCATTTCTCACTGGTATTACATGTGCCGTTTAGTCAGAAGGTCCTTATTCAGGGAGCCAGTGAAGGAGAGCCTCAGCAGCAGCAGAGAGATCCCGTCAAGTCTATGATGCTGAGAGGCAGACTTAGGTTGAATCTTGTCTAAACCCCTAAGGAACACTTTCCTTAACCTCATCTAAGCCTCAGTTCCTTCAACTATGAGAGGGCTAGTAGGAGGACGCAGGGACCTAATGCATGTAAGATGCTTCGTGCAGAAGTGTTGAGCAAATATTAGATACTAATATAATCATTACTATGAGTGAGCCAGTACCCCAATATTGACAATATGGAATATTTCCTGAGCTTCAACACCCTTAATCCCACACATGTGCATGGACTTTCTGATCCAAATGCTCACAGGAGGAGAGAGCAGCACTGAAGTGTGTGTGTATGACAGGAGGGAAGGAGTAGGCAGATATTTTAGTCGCAGACTGAAGTCCTGGTGAGCCCCAAAGACAGCTTCTCCTATTTCCAGATCAAGTCTCACCCAAGACTGCAATCGTTCCTGCTACTTACCCAGGAAGGGCAGGTTTTTGTTTGCTTTTTAATAATGAGGGAATGAAAAAAATATTCAATTCCAAAATGAAACAGATCCCCAGGGGTAGTAGGTCACCTGACATTCCAGGACCCAGGTTTCTCAGGGATCACACTGGAGACAGCCTTTCTGGACACATGGGGGATGTGTCCCAAGCCTGGGGTGACAGGGTAGAGGGGGAGCGGCTGAGTACAAGGAACAGTAGCAAAATTGCCTGCCTACTGTACCTTGCAGTTCTCCTGAAAGAATAGCTATGAAGAGACAAATGATTCACAAATCATTGATAGCAGATGTTGAGATACTAGAAAGAAAGAGAAGACAGTAAACAACAAGCCCGTGAAGATTCTTTAAATGAAATCCTGTCTAAGCAGAGAGGAATAAATTAAAGGACTTTCAAGGCTAATGGAAGCATCCTAAGGTAATGCCTCTGTTCTTCTGCCATGTTTGACAGCAACTCACAGTAAGTCGTGTATTCTGTATCTGTACTGGGAACACACACACACACACACACACACACACTGTCGTAGCCTTTCGAGAAATACTGTCTGATATACTGACACCTACAATATATTTTCTTTCTTTTCATATTTTTTTAAGTTCCCATCTCTCTCTCCCCTAGTCAAACTGATTTGGGCAAGACAGTTTGAAAAATACAGGTCTAGCGGGTTTTCCTAATCTAAATATTTCCATTGGTTAGTTCACCTATTCAGAATATGAATAGATTTCAGAAAGCTGCCTGAAAGAGCAGTTTATAGGTTTGACTTTTGTCTCTGGGCTTTATGTTAAAAATCGTTTTCAGGGATTCTTGGTGTCCCTATACGGAAATACACACTTAGAGGCTCGGGCGGGTAAGCAGCCAGCAACACCAGAAGCAATAAAGAAGAACTGCTAAATTAAGCTCGGAGGACAAAAACCATTCCATGGAACCTACTTTATATCGATTTTTCAAAAATCTCCATCTTAAATATTCAGCATCATCGTGCACCTTGGACAATTATTCCAACAATAAAACATTCTGCCGGGGGGCGCAGTTTTTCATCTTCATGGACGAAAATCCATTAAAAATATAAAAAAGAATGTGTTCCCCTCCCCCCCATCGCGCAGGCCCTTCTCGGGGCCCGGGGAACTTTTCCCTCCAGTTCGGTGGAAGGTTACACTGGGAGAAAATAGTCCCTGGCGTCTAGAAACTTTTCTGGGGAGGAGAGGGCGCCGGGCGGGGGCGGCCCCGGCGGGGAGGGCAGGGGCGGGGCGGGGCGGGGGGAGGGAGCCCCAAGTCTGCCAGGGCCGCGTCTCCCCGGGGCGCCCGGAGGGAGCGCTGGGGGCTGGGGGCTTGAGGGTGTGTGAACGTTGCCGCGGGTTGAGTTTTGTAGAACCCCCTTTTTCATCGACAATTTGCATTTGTCATCGTGATCTCCTGGCCCGCAGACTGCGTTAAGGAAGCCATATTAAGAGTGCAGAAAATGAGGTTGGCTTGGAAGCAGGGGCAAAAGCGATTTAAATTTGTAGATGCTTTTCGTTCCCCCCACTTGCTTTCTCGCTCCCAGCCCGAGATGTAAATTGCGTTTCGATGGCCTCCCACCCCACGTCCCCTCCCCCACGATCAGACCCGAGGCTCGCATTTACCACTAGCGTCCAATTTTGGAGTCATGATAATTTTGCTCCATGGAGGCTGCTCCCCAAAGCCTCCCCCTGGTCAGTAATGAGCATGACTCGGGGTGATGACTGTGAAGGCTCGTCCGTGTTGGATTTATGCCTTTCCTCCAGTGAGGAAAACCAGCCCCGGCTCAGCCCAGGTGTAATTCAGATGATTTTAAAAATCTTACTGGTCGATTACAACCCACCGGCAGCGTGATTTATTCAGACTTACAACATTTTGCTTTATTGCTGCATGCATTTTAAGTATTTTCTC
Source organism: Tenrec ecaudatus (assembly GCF_050624435.1). Classification (NCBI taxonomy): domain Eukaryota; kingdom Metazoa; phylum Chordata; class Mammalia; order Afrosoricida; family Tenrecidae; genus Tenrec; species Tenrec ecaudatus. The sequence continues at coordinate 160,467,844 of NC_134530.1, forward strand.
CCTTGTTCTTAGAGGAGATAGAAAATGGCTCTCGTTACAGTGCTAGGTCGGCATTGTCAGCAAACATTTGGGGAGTACGTACTCAGTTCAAACACTGCTGGGGATCACGATTCCAGCCCCAAAGGGCTGTGTGTGTATCCCCAAGATATGTGTGTGTAGCAGCCCCAAGAGGGGTGTGTGTGTGGGGAGAGAGAGAGAGAGAAAGAGACAGAGAGTGTCTTGGTGGTGCCGTCGGTTTATACATTGGGCTTTTAACTGTAAGGTCAGTGGTTCAAAAGCACCAGCTGCTTCAAAGGAGAAAGATGAGCTTTCTACTCCTGTTCCAAGTGACAGTCTCAGAAACAGAGTCAGCTCTACTCTGTCCTTGTGGGGCCATAATGAATTGGAATCGCCTTGTTGGCAGTGATTTTTTTTTTAAATGTACTCCAAAGCTGCCACTGCCATAGTCGATTCCCACTCAAAGGGATCTTGTGAGATCCCGGGCTTTATAGATATGGAATCAGACCACCTCACGTTTCTCCACATTGACTCTGGGGTTTGGACCATCACACTGAGCAGTCGACAGTTAGCTTACCTAACAGTGCCGTGGGGCTCTGATCACACAAACGTACAGGAGTCCATGGGTAGTGCAAATGGTCAACTCGCCAGCTGTTACTGGAAGGGGCATCTTGGCTGAAAGGCCTGGCAACCTGCATCCCCCAAATCGGTCACCGAAACCCCATGGAGCACAACTCTCTACTCTGGACACATCAGAAGTGATTTGATAGCACTGGTTTTGTGTAACATAAACCCTTTAAAAACAATCTAACACACTTGTACCTTTTCACAAGAATTAATACTTAGGAGTTGGTGTACATGTATTCTGTGCCACTTTGGATACAGAAAATGTTTCCTTGTAGTGCTGTGCTGTCTACCCCTGTGCAGAGCTACGGTCTTGGAGACCCATGGGGCACTTCTACCCTGGCCTCTGCGGTCACTCTTGACTGGAAGGCAGTGAAGGTCTTTGTTTGTTTGTATGTTCTTTGGGGTATACTAGGTGGCATTCTCTATTACCCGAGTGTTGGGCTGCTCATTTGAAAGTGGGCGGTTCAAACCCATCAGCAGCTTCTTGGGACAAAGAGGCTGCCTGCTTCGTAAAGACTTAGTTTCAGAAGGCCTGTCTAGTGGGACTGACGACAGTGGGTGGGTGGGTAGGGTATAGTACAGACTTATTAAGTGATATCTAGAGTATTCGTATAACTTACCTCGATACCTTCCAAAATGCCCTAAACGTGACAACCAATAAATATTGCTTGGATGGAGGCGTGTGCCCTGTCCCATGTTGTGCACCTAAGGAAGATGCTGGGATGGGGGCCCACTAGCACAACGAGGCTTCGTGTGGAGGCCTCCACCCTTTTACCAGACACGGCTCTCTTGACACTGGAATGCGGACCACTTTTTTTTAAATTGTGGGGGAAATGTGTGTTTCATTAGCTAGTTGGACTTAAACTTTTCTCAGTATGGAACTTGAGAAGTTTGTCTAAATATGAAAAAGCTACGCTCACTTGATACAGATGGGGGGCGGGGGAAGGCTTCTTTCTCTATGCCTTGCTATTCAAGATATTCACGTCTAAAGAGATTAGTGGCCCCAGCTCCCATGACATCATTCATTAGGAGAATTTTCGCTGGGAGCTCTACAAGTCACATGGTTCCATGGCGGAATTGATTAAAATGGAATTTCCTTTGTGTTTCTGCCCTTCCCCATATTCGGTTTTCAGTACATTCGGGAATGACTGGAGCGGGACCTGGAGATGTAGTTCATTTTAACACCAAGGTTGCTAAACTGTAGAGACTTGTTGAAGAGGTTTAGTGAGCTGCTTCCTTAAAAGATGACAGTGAATTCCTTTCAAAGCTTCTGAGAAAGACAACACACCAGACCCCTGCTGCCTCATAAGCTTATACTCTCTCGCTGATAGGACCTGACAGCTGAGCCCAGGGCCCGGAAGGCTGCAGGGGAAGACGACAAGAGCCATGATGATTTGTGCAGAGACTCGCAGGTGTCTACACTGGACACCTAACTAGCCTAACAATGGAACTAGGCAGGTGCCTACCGCACTCTTCCCTCCCCCGCACCCTGCGTGCAGGTAGAAGCTCCAACTTTGACAAGGTGCTGAGCTATTTGGTGGAAATGAAGTCACAACTTCAGAAGAGAGTCACGCATGTGCACGTTTCATGTTGGAGGGGATGCTGTCAGAAGGCAAACCTTATGATAATATGCAAATCTTTTTATTTTTAATCATTTTATTGGGGGCTCGTACAATGCTTATCACATTCCACACTGACGTCCACAGTGTCAAGCACATTTGTACATTGGTTGTCATCATCATTCTCAACACATTTGCTTTCTGCTTGAGCCCTTAGTATCGGCTCCTTATTTCCCCCCTCCCTCTCTGCTCCCCCCTCCCTCATGAACCCTTGATGATTTATAAATTATTATTTTGTCATATCTTGCCCTGTCTGACATCTCCCTTCACCCACTTTTCTGTTGTCCATCTACCAGGGAGGAGGTTATATGTAGATCCTTGTCATCGGTTTCCCCTTTCTACCCCACCTCCCCTCCTCCCTCCGGGATCACCACTCTCACCACTGGTCCTGAAGGGATCATCCACCCTGGATTCCCTGTGTTTCCAGTTCCTATCTGTACCAGTGTACATCCTCTGGTCTAGCCAGATTTGTAAGGTAGAATTGGGATCATGATAGTGGTGGGGAGGAAGCATTTAGGAGCTAGAGGAAAGTTGTATGTTTCATTGTTGCTACACTGCACTCTGACTGGGGATGTGCAGTTGCCTACAGATGGGTCTTGGGCCCCCAATCTGCACTCCCGCTCTGTAGGGAACTGCGTGTCCCCCCACCCTGGATTTAAGCCATGTACGACCTTTATGAATTTACTCTCAGTTTCCTGCCATACAAACTGCCCTGAGGTTTTACTGCCCTTTGTTCCTTTCCCACCAGAGGGTGGCTGCCTTGACCCTTGCTGGGATTGGTGCTCTTTCACTAGCAGCTGCTATGCTCATTGGTCAATACATGACTGATGGCAGACCCCCCCCCCCAGGAACCAGGTATGCTTCTTTAGCATACTTACCTGTTTGCCTTAGTTGGAGATGAATGACTACTGGCTACCTCAGTTGTACCTTACTTTATGTGGGACATAATGGTGCCAGCCCCTCGCTGGCTATTTAAACCTCTGCTCTCAACTCAATAAATGAGGCTTGATCAGATTCCTGTCTTGCCTCCATTACTCGCGCCCTTGCCAGTCTTCATTCCCAGTCCCTCTTTCAGGTGTCCACGTTCTCGATGTCCTTCGGGACAGGACACCACTCATTCACAATGTTTTGATTTTTTGTTTTTTGATGCCTGATACCTGATCCCTTCGACACCTCGTGGTCACACAGGCTGGTGTGCTTCTTCCATGTGGGCTTTGCTGCTTCTGAGCTAGATGGCCACTATGCAAATTGTAAGATCATCTCACTTACCCAGCCCTATCTGTGCCAGTTTCCAGAGTGATTAAGTGAACTAAAAGCCAACTATGCTCACAAGAAGGCAGAAATATGGCTGGAATTACAGAGATACGTAGATGAATTACAAAATGGTTCTAAAAATGGGGCCAAATCCTGGGCCATGTTTGGGTCTAGCTAGTTGAGGAAGTACATTCTTTTTCATGGCAAAGTTGAACTAGAGGCTGAAAGCCATCACTGATGTGTGTGTGTTCATAAACTGCATGTACCCTGGTTGAATATAGTTTAGTTATTCATCCAACACATGCTTTATTGAGTGCCAGGCCCTGATGATGCCTCTGTACTTAAAGTTTAGAGCAACACTGTCCAATAGGAATAAAATGCAAGCCACATCTGTAATTTTTAAAAAAACGTTTTATTAGAGGCTCATACAACTCTTATCACAATCCATACATACATCAATTGTGTAAAGCACACCTATACATTCATTGCCCTCATCATTTTCAAAGCATTTGCTCTCTACTTAAGCCCTTGGCATCAGGTCCTCATTTTTCCCCTTCCTCCCCGCTCCCCTCTCCCTCATGAGCCCTTGATAATTTATAAATTATTATTTTGTCATATCTTGCCCTGTCTGACGTCTCCCTTCACCCCCTTTTCTGTTGTCTGTCCCCCAGGAAGGAGGTCACATGTAGATCCTTGTAATCGGTTCCCTCTTTCTAACCCACGCTTCCTCTACCCTCCCAGTATCGCCCCTCACACCCCTGGTCCTGAAGGTATCATCCGCCCTGGACTCCCTGTGCCTCCAGCTTCTATCTGCACCAGGGTACATCCTCTGCTCTATCCAGACTTGCAAGGTAGAATTCAGATCATGATAGCTGGGGGGAGGAAACATTTAGGATCTGGAGGAAAGCTGTATTCTTCATCAGTGCTACATCACACCCTGACTGACTCATCTCCTCCCCTAGACCCCTCTGCGAGGGGATCTCCAGTGGCCGACAAATGGGCTTTGGGTCTCCACTCTGCACTTCCCCCTTCATTCACATCTGTAATTTTAAGTTTCCGAGTAGCCATAGTGTGGGAGAAAGATGAGTTTCTTTGCTCCCATAAAGATTTACAGTTGATAAGAGTTGTACAAGCCCCAATAAAGTGGCTTTAAAAAAATAAAAAGGGTTTACAGTCTTGGAAATCCTAGGGAGCAGCTCCACTCCCCATTGGCTCCCTGAGTCGAAATGGACTCAATGGAAGTGGGGCTCCGTGACCATATTTTAAAAGTAAAAAGAAACCATTAACGATGCTTGTAGCAATATATTTTATTTAACCAAGTATTATCATTTTAGCATGTAGTCAATATCTAGATTATTAATAAAATAATTTACATCCCTTTCACCTTTGACATTTGCTGTGTATTTCACTCCTTATTAAGCCCACTGCCATCAGGTCAAGGCCAACTAGCCTAAAAGGTTTCCCGGGTTTTGTAAATCCTTCTGGGAACAGGCAGCCTCATCTTCCGACCTCGGAGCAGCTCATGGGTTTGAATCACGGACCTTGTGGTTAGTAGTCTAACTCTGACTCAACAGCACCACCACACTGTAACTGGCACTAGCTATGTTTCAAGGACTCTAAAGCATGTGACTAGTGACCCACCATACTGGGCAGTCTAGGTCTAGAGGGAAACACAAACCAGGCAATTGGTAACCTCATTCAACGTAATCTGTGGGAAACAGAACTGGGAAGAGAGTTTGTACGTGCAACCTCTCAAGGATAATACATTGAGACCTTCCCCTCCCGTGGGTTGGAGATGTGTTCCAGTCACATTCTCCTAAGTAAAAGTTATTCCCCACGATGTCCCCCCATAATAATGCCAGTCTTAGGGTGCTTACAAGTGCATACTTGCTACTGTGTACTCTTGACAGTCACATGCTTGAAGGCTTCTTGCCTGAAGGCTGCCTGCCATCAAAAGCAATCAGACCCTGTGGCCTGTCCCACCTTCTGTAGGATCCACTCCCTTCTGATAAGGATCATGGATTTTTTCCCCCTGGAGAAGAGCTCAGAGACACCTAAGGTCAAGCCAGCTCAGAGATGACCACAGTCAGGCCGCCATCTTGACTCTAGAACCCACCCATCGTGTAATGCATGGACCTTCCTGTCACATGAATGCCTCTGCCACCTTCCCTTCCTATTTCGCGTGTACCCCTAGCTTGTCCTCCTCATCCCCCCCTGTTAGGAGTACGCCTCTAATACAACCCCTTCCTGTTGTGTATGTGCTTGCCGTGGCTCGCATGCCTGAGATTATATAACGCTGTGAGAGAATCCATGATGGCCTCACTCTGCTTCCAGTCTCCAACAGAAGAGGTGAGCCCTTGCATGCCTTGTCTCATGTCTCTTTAATGCACCCTTCAGTTACACAACCACCTCCTTAGGACCCACCGGATGTGGGACTGGACCTCACAGTAATCAGTGACATACAATGGGAGCATGTAAAAGCCTTTTCCATTGTTCTTCGCCCCCCACTTCCCAAATCCCTTAATTGTGTCTGCCTTCTTTCCAGTTACCGCTTAATTCAAGCCAGCATCCTCTCTCTCCAGACTTCTAAGACAGCCTCCCAAACTACATACCAGGCCATCGATCTATTCTTCTCTTTGCAATTAGAGTGATCCTGTAAAAATGCACCCGTAGGAACTGCCAGATGACGCAGCAGTCTCAATCATGGGTACACACAAAAGAATTGAGAGCAGAAATACAAACAAAAATTTGTACACTAAAGCCACCAAAATGTTCGTCCACAGATCGATGGATAACCAAAATGTAATACATACATACAGTGAAATATTACTCAGTCATAAGGAAATCCTCACAACTGGATCAATAGGTAACATGATAAGCAGAAAAGATTAAAGTCGTCAAGGATTTTGTCCTGCTAGAACCCACAATCCATGCTCTTGGAAGCGGGAGTCAAGAGCTCAAACAACACATTGCATTGGGTAGCAGTCCCGCACAAGACTCCTTTAAAGTGTTGAAAATTAAAGGTGCTACTACTTTGAGGTCTAAGGTGTGCCTGACCCAAGCCATGGTATTTTCAGTCACCTCCGTAGGCATGTGAAAGTTGGGCAAAGAATGAGGAAGACTGAAGAAGAATTGATGCATTTGAATTATGGTGCAGGGAAAGAATATCGAAAGTACCATGGACTGCCAAAAGAACAAATAAATCTGTCTTGGAACAGATACAGGCAGAATGTTTCTTAGAAACAAGGATGGTGAGACTTTGTCTCACGTACTGTGGACATGTTTCAGAAGAGATCAGGCCCTGGAGAAGAACAGACATCTTGCCTACTAAAGTAGAGGGGCAGCGAAAAAGTGGAAGTCCCTCGACAAGATTGATGGACACAGCGGTGGCAACAATGGGCGCCAGCCTGCGAGCGATGGTGAGGATATGGTGCAAGAAGGGCACCGTTCCAGTCTACTGTACGTACGGGGCTCGGGGTTGGATCGCCCTAACAACAACGACAACAGCAACGGGAAGAAATCTCAGTGTACACAGGCTGTGGGTGAACCTTGAACACAGCATGCTGGGCCAAATAAATTGGTCACATCAGGACCAATTCTGTGCGCTCTCACTTAAGTGAAATAAGCAGATTTATAGAAAACAAAGCTTATTAGTGGTTCACCAGAGGTGGGAGGGAAGTGGGGAGGGGAAGTTATTGATAGGTGGTGGAATTCTATGGCAAAGGATAGAATGAGTGAATGAAATCAATGTCACTGAATTGCATCTATCATATATGAAAATTGTTGGACTGGGCAAATGTTTTATTCTGTATATTTTTATCATACGCAAACTTTTAGAAATGCAGAGAGAACATGAGTGGGGGGAGCACATCGGATCAGGTCAGTCTCCTAGTCTCCTGCTGAAAACCTTGACCCTTTGTCAGCATGTTGATCTCCACAGGGTTTCTGAGACTCAATGTATAGGGAAGCGGATCGCCACATTTCCAAGTGCAGCCCCACGCTTAACCCACAGGGCCATCACTTAAAACCGTAAGTATATGACAAATACACGTAGATAACCTAGTGCAGGGTCCTGCCCCTCCCCCTTTCACTCTCTTGTTTTTGCCCCTGTTTTCCTCTCTGGTCTGCTGCTCATCCATCCCGTATCACCTATCAATCGCATCATCGGATTTCTTTTCCAGTCTTTCTTGCTTTTTATTTTCTGTCCATTTTCATTTCTTCTTTCTCTCGTTCACTCTACTATAATATAGACTTAATTTTGTTCTACAGTGATCAACTTCAGTGTTCCAAGTTCTTCATTTAAAAATAAGAACTTTAACCTCTTATCAGGATTAAATGAAGGCTCATTTTACTTCATTGTGGTCTTCAAGTAATTTTTCTTGTGGTTAGAAAACTTCTATAGAAAAATGAGTCTCAGCTTCTCTTTGGGGGAGGAAAATAGTCCTTTCACGGTTTCACAGAGAAGTAAATAGTGCCGTTACTCCCACGGGGATCGTTTCGGGATTTGAAACAAGTCAAAAGAACTTATGCACAGCGGTACAGATGGGAACTGGAAACACAGGGAATCTAGCACAGATGAACCCCTCAGGACCAGTGGTGAGAGTGGCGACACCGGGAGGGAAGGGGGGGGGCGGTAGAAAGGGGGAACCGATCTCGGGGATCTACATGTAACCTCCTCTCTGGGGGATGAGCAACAGAAAATTGGGTGAAGGGAGATGCTTGGAAGTGTAAGATAAGATAAAATAATAATTTATAAATTATTAAGAGTTCATGAGGGAGGGGGGAGCAGGGAGGGAGGGGGAGGGAAAAAAGGAAAATGAGGAGCTGATTCCAGGAACCCAAGTGGAAGGCGAATTTTGAGAATGATGAGGGCAACGAATGTATAAGTGTGCTTTACACAATTGATGTATGTATGGATTATGATAAGAGTTGTATGAGGCCCAGTAAAATGATTTTTTTAAAAAAAGAACTTAGGCTCCTGCCCATGGCCACTCTCAAGTAGCTCCCTACAATGAGGCAAGTTAACTACTTAATGTTAATTACATAGTGTCTTAGGTAATCAATCAATAAACGAAATGCCTAATTAAATAAACCTTCAGCGTGGCTGAGAGCTGACAGTGCCCTTCACTTTGCACGCTTTCTTCATTGTCCGGCAGAACAGTCAACCCAGGCACATGTGCTGTTTCCTTTTCGGTGTGAGTTCAGTGTGTTTATGGTCCTTTGCAAACTCAGCATTCTGGATGTCGCAGGTATAGACAACTCTGCCAGTTGCCAAAACTCTTACCTCCATTGAAAGCAAGGAGAGATTCTAAACTCCAAAAGGAAAAGCAAAGTCATAATTCAAGAAGGATTTGCTGCTGTCAAGACACAGTAGACACTAGCACCAAACAAGTGAGGGAGGCTCTTAGACTGGCAGCCGTAGCTGGTGCAGGACAGACCCCTCTGGTCCCTGATCTGGCTGGAGGGTGGGCCTGTCCCAGGAAGACTTGGGCATTCTGACTCAACATCAACAAGCAGCAAGTTGAGTGACATGGCATGCAAGGCAGCCCGACATAAATCTAGCTACTATACCATTTGGAAATTTGGGCCTGCAAGAAACTCGAGGTTTTTTACCAAAGAGAATCTCGTCCTGACGTGAGATTTTGCAGAATGAGGACCACCTACTGAAATGCTTTGTTTTAAGGTAGCCTCCACTCCTGGGCCATTCTTCCCCTCTCTGGCTAGCGCTCCAGGAGCATCCCGAGCCTATGTCCCACAGCCCATCTCAACGGCTTACTCTTCATCTCCACGGCAAAAATTTACGGCGGCGCTCAGTCACCCTGTAGATCTGGAAATTAACTCTCTCGCAGGGCTCAGTGTTCGAGCCAACAATAGACAAGCCTACAAGGAGAACAATGGCGCCAGGGAGGTATGCACACCTGACAGTCATCAGCCCCGTGAGAGCAAAAGGGTAGGATTTACCCAAGGACAGAGTTCCGAAGAGTAAAGAAGACGGAATGGGGTTGGCAACCAGGGGGGAAGTGGGATCGATGATGTTACCTGGTGGAGATTGGAATCAATGACATGAAACAAAATGTCCATGAATTGTTGGCTAGAAAACTGATCTGTTCTGTGAAACTTCACCCCATTGGTGAAGGGAGATGTCGGGCAGTGTAAGATATGACAAAATAATAATTTATAAATTATCAAGCGTTCCTGAGGGAGGGGGGACGGGGAGGGGGAAAATGAGGAGCTGATACCAAGGTCTCAAGTAGAAAGCAAATGTTTTGAGAATGATGAGGGCAACAAATGTACAAATGTGCTTGACACAATGGATGTATGTATGGATTGTGATAAGAGTTGTATGAGCCCCTAATAAAATGAATTTTTAAAAGCTTATAAAAACTACACCCAATTAATAATTTTAAAAAATTAAACTTATTACTGAGACTTTCTTTCTGAATAGAATTGCTTTTGTGAAAAGTAATATAAGCATGTTGTATTAGTTAAGGTAGGCGAAAATGCTATAACAAATAGACCCCAATAAGGATGATGGTTCGAATTCAGTAGAAAGTTTATTTCTTGTTTCACGGGTGAGACGACAGCCCTCATCCCAGCAGCCGACCCAGGTGATGAAGACGTGTCATGAAGAAACACACGGGGGGTGGTGGTGGTGGTGGTGTAATAAGCCTAAAAGTGGGACCTGCCACCCCAAATGCTCCACAGACCAGGGTCAGGTCACAGTTTGTTGCTGGTCCACAACAAGTACAGAAGTGAAGAGTAAGCTTTTAAAAACTCAGAGACTTCGACAATCTTTTGAATCTCAACAAACTATGTGGGCTTGTGGCTTATTTGTCTTCCTTCCTTTGGAGTCCCTGCGTGGTACAAGTGATTAGCACACTCACTCAGCTGCTCAGCAAAAGGTCAGAGGTTCTAGTCCACTCAGAGGGACCTTCGAAGGAAGGCTTGGAGATTTGTTTCTGGGGGGAAATCAGCCACTGAAACCCCCATGGGACACACTTCCTGTCTGATGCCCTTGGCGTCTCTGGGAGCGCTGTGGACTCGACAGCAATGAGTTTCTGGGCAACCGCTGATGCGTGGTGAACATTTGTCACATGGAGTAGCAAAGGGCTTTAACCTTCTGGTCCTTCAAGAGGAGAGAGACCGTCTTTTCTATCTGATCCCCGTGCACAGAGTGTGTGAGGAAGACGGGACCAAAAACTGAGGAGCAACCGGAAGTGCTAAAAGAAGGCCTCAGAAAACCTGTCCAATGAAGTGTAGGTGTCTGGTAGGGAGCATCTCCATTCTTCCTTCCTAAAAGAGCTCCCCCCAGGTGTATTTAAATCCTAACCCCTCTACCTATGGCTATAATCATTTTAGAAATTATTTCTTGGTTATGATTGAAACAGTATTGTTTCCGGGTGAGTTTGGAAGGAGCAGCTTCAGCAAGCATTCAGACCCACAGGGAGGGAAGATGCACGCCCCTGGAAGACCAAGGGCTTCTCCCACAGTGGTGCTTTTCCTCAGAGCAAAGCTGGCTTCTCGTGTCCCAAACTGCGAGAAAATAAATGAACGTCTTTGAGACCACCAATTAGTGCTTTTCCTGTCATGGCAGCACTAGAAAACTAAGACAGGTGGCAACGTACCTACCTGAAAACCGTGTTTCTCAGCACCCCCTGCAGATAGGAGTGGCCATGCGATCTAGGCGAGTCTTTGGGTGGAGTTTCTTGGAAAGTTCATGAAAAGGAGTTCACTTCATTGACTGAGTTTTTCACCTCTGCCCCTTCCTCATCCCCACTGCCTAGAACGTGGACGTGTAGTCTGGATCTACAAATGCCACCTGGCAGCGAGCGGATGACATTGAAGATGAACGCCGTGGGCAGAGGTAGCAGAGCAGAGAGCTAGAAGGAGCCTCGTCCTCGGTGAGGTGGCATCACCTTTCTGGTCCTGGCTTGCCCATTATGGATTTCTCCCATGTGAGAGGGGAATAAGTGAAAACTTCTTTTGAAGATGTTAAAGAGCATGTTGAGAACTAAGGTGGGCTGACCCAAGCCATGGTCTTTCGTTCGCCTCGTATGCAGGTGAAAGCTGCACAGGAAGAAGGACCCGCACAGAAGAACCGATGCCTCTGAGGAATATACCGCAGACTGCCCGAGGAATAAATAACTCTATCTAGGAGGAGGTAAAGGATGCTCCTAGAAGGCAGATGGCAAGACTTCGTCTGGAGAAAGATAGACCAGGCTTGGTCAAGGGTCAGCAAAAAATAAGAAGATCCTCAGGGGGATGGCTTACCACAGTGCTGCAATAATGGACTAAAGCAGCGGTTCTCAACCTTCCCCTTTCAGACAGCTCCTCATGTGGTGGGGGCCCCCAACCATCACATTATTTTCATTGCTACTTCATCACTATCATTTTGCTACTGTTATGAACTGGGTGATTCCTGTTAAAGGGTCGTTTGACCCCCCCAAAAGGTTGAGAACGACTGGGCTAAAACATAATTGTGAGGCAAACACAAGACCAAGCAATGTTCCGGTCTGTTGTACACCTGATTGCTGGCCCCTACCAACAACAAATACATGGTGTTGTCAATTGTCTCAGACATGTGAGAGTTGGACATTGAGTGAAGAAGGCGGAGAAGGAACCAGTGCATCTGGATTATGGTACTTGTGAAAACATTTAAAATACCACGGACTGCCCACAAACCATGCAAACCTGTTTTGGAATACGTACAGTCAGGAGATTCCTTAAAAGCAAGGATGGCTCAATTTTGTCGAACGTACTTTGAACATGTTGTCAGAAGAGACCAGTCCCTGGAGAAGGACATCAAGTAGAATGGAGGGGCAGTAAAAAAGTGGAAGTTTTTTTTAAAAACATTTTATGAGGGACTCATACAATTCTTATCACAATCCATACCTACATCAATTGTGTAAAGCACATCTGTACATTATTTTCAAAGCATTTGCTCTCCACTTAAGCCCTTTGCATCAAGTCCTCTTTTTATCCCTCCCTCCCCGCTGCCCCCTCCCTCATGAGCCCTTGATAATTTATAAATTATTATTTTGTCATATCTTGCCCTGTCGGAGTCTCCCTTCACCCCCTTTTCTGTTGTCTGTCCCCCAGGGAGGAGGTCACATGTAGATCCTTGTAATCGGTTCCCCCTTTCCAACCCACTCACCCTCTACCTTCTCAGTATCGCCCCTCACACCCTTGGTCCTGAAGGGATCATCCACCCTGGATTCTTCTGCTCTATCCAGACTTGCAAGGTAGAATTCGGATCATGATAGTTGCGGGGGGAAGGAAGCATTTAGGAACTGGAGGAAAGCTGTATTTTTTATCGGTGCTACATTGCACCCTGACTGACTCATCTCCTCCCCTTGACCCTTCTGCGAGGGGATCTCCAGTGGCCGACAAATGGGCTTTGGGTCTCCATTCTGCACTTCCCCCTTCATTCACTATGGTAAGATTTTTTTTTTCTGATGATGCCTGATACCTGATCCCTTCAACACCTCGTGAACGCACAGGCTGGTGTGTTTCTTCCATGTGGGCTTTGTTGCTTCTGAGCTACATGGCCACTTGTTTACCTTCAAGCCTTTAAGACCCCAGACACTATCTCTTTTGATAGCCGGGCACCATCAGCTTTCTTCACCACATTTGCTTGTTCACCCGCTTTGGCTTCAGCGGTTGTGTCGGGAGGGTGAGCATCATAGAATGCCAATTTAATAGAAGGAAGTATTCATGCACTGAGGGAGTGCTTGAGTAGAGGCCCAAGGTCCTTCTGCCACCTAAATACTAAACCTATAAATATAGCCACATAGATCTATTTCCCATCCTCATATATATATATTTGCATATGTACATGTTTTTGTCTAGACCTCTATAAATGCCCTTTGCCTCTTAGTTCTTTCCTCTATTTCCCTTGACTTTTTTCCTGTCCCACTATCATGCTCCATCCCCACCTGTGTTACAGCTATACCTCTTCGTTACATTACCTTACCCTTGATCATTCCCTACCAGGCCTGTCACTCCCACCTCACCACAAATTTGGATCCCATGTTGTTCCCTTGTCCCTGGGCTTATTAACACCGCTTCCTTACCCCCATCTCCCCCTATCCAATGTCCCCCAGAACTGTCGGTCCCGTTGTTTTTCCTCCAGATAGTTCATCCAGCCTATCTTATTTAGTCAGATCTGTGGAGATAATAACATGCACAAAAACAAGACAGAGCAAAACCAAGCAACAGTATACAACAAACCACTGACAAAAAACAAACCAAAACACATCAAGAAAAAAAAGCTTGTAGTTAGTTCAAGGATCATTTGTTGGCCTTTAGGAGTGTTTTCCAGTCCAGTCTGTTGGGGCACCACACCTTGGCCCCAAAGTCCACTTTCAGCATTCCCTGAGGACCTTGCCGCTCCATTCCCTTGCTGTTCCGCTGCACTCCCCCGGTGCTTTGCCCCGGTGTGGTGGGATCAGGTTGGGCACAATTCCTACACTGTGTCTCCGGTGTTGTCCCCTGCAGGGCCATGGGTCAGTGAGGGGCCTCATGTCGCATAGTGGGGCCAGCCATGTGGTCCTCTCTGTGGACTGGCTGCTCTAATTTGGAACATCATCCTCAAGGGCTGGTGGGCCAGGCTGTGCTCCACTCTCTCCTCCTCCCCCTTCATCTGCTCCCGTGTGCTCTGATCATATATGTCCCTCTCCCGGAGCTGCAGATGCAATGTCGTCCTTTGAAACAAATTCTTCTGCGGGGAGGGGCAGGCATCCACTTAATATTTGATACTGGGTCCAGCCTCCCAGACCTCTCCACTGGTTCCCTACTCCACGCCAGGATATTGCATTCACTCCTTGCGGCACTTGGTTGAAGTCTGGTCCCTCTTTCCCTGTGGAGATATAAACAATACCCTCCCCTTGGGTGGGCTAGCGTCCCATGCCCCCTCTCCTTTTCTTAAAAAGTGGAAGACTTTAACAAGATGGGTTGACACAGTGACTGCAACAAGATGCTCAAAAATCACAGCGATGGTGAGGATGGCAAAGGACCAGCCAGTCCATTGTATTGTACGTAGGGTTGACTGAATGGCACCTAACAACAACAACAACAAGGTACTATTATTCAAATTCTAAGTTCTGTGTAGCCAAAGAGGATATTTACAGTATGTTGTCATTAGCCAGGGATTTTATAGATACTAGTTGTTTTTTGTTTCCATGACAATGTGCCAAAGGTTGGCCAGATTGCTACTAGCTAGCTATATCAAGGGGTAAATTACTTCACTTCGCTGTGTGTCAATTTCCTCATCTGTCAAATGAAGACAATCATAGCACCTTATCACAGAAGTGAAGATTGAACAAATCTATACATGCAAATGTCTTAGAACTGTGCTTGGCCCATAATAAGCACTGTGTTAGCAATATCAGGATCAGAGACCTGAATTGAAGCTCAGAAAGCTTGTTTGAGTTCCTATAATAACAATAAGTTGCATAGCAAAGAGTCGAATCCAAGCCAGTCTGTCCCTTAAAATGGTGCATTTCCCTACTGTGCCCCAGAAGGACCCAATGTGGAAGCCCAGAGGCAGGAGATGAAGGACGCTTGCTGTTTGCTTTGTGTGGTTATTTCCCATGGAGATGTGTCCATCTCGCCCTCTTGTGGCCACAGGACTAACTGTAAGGTCTGGGACAATCAGAATGTACGGAAAGCCAGAGGGGAGGCCAAAGTCACCAAGGGTTTAACTCTGCTCTGCTAGAAAATTGCAGGGTTTTCATGAAAAGCTCAGGAAGCAAGCTCAAGGGCCGGATTCCGTCCTAAGTCCATTCCCAGGGCAGGAGTGGTTCAGGCTCCTATAAAAATGAGGCCCCGAAAACTTGTCCAGGTTTCTCTTAAGCCCCAGATTCTCTTAAGCCCCAGATATGGTTCCCTACCTCAAGGGCAGTGGTTCTCAACCTTCCTAATGCTGCGACCCTTTAATACAGTTCCTCATGTTGTGGTGACCCCCCAACCATCAAATTAGTTTCGTTGCTACTTCATCACTGTCATGTTGCTACTGTTATGAATCATAATGTAAATATCTGATATGTAATATGTACTTTCATTGTTACAAATGGAACATTAATAAAGCATAGTGATTAATCACAAAACAATATGTAGTAATATATTGTGAAATACTTATTTCTAGAGGCAAATAAATGAAATTGTGTCTTGAAGCACGGTCTTCACACTGGGTATGTGGGTATATCTGCATGTGAGCAGACCCACCTGGAGATGGATAGAGAAGTGGTGTCTGGGTTCCTAAGACCATCAGAAATATGTGTTTTCCGATGGTCTTAGTCGACCCCTGTGAAAGGGTCTTTCAACCCCCAAAGGGGTCGCGACCCACAGGCTGAGAACCGCTGCTCAAGGAGCTCAAATCTAATGAATTCATTCACGCAATCAGCAGGCAGAATTGTACAAGCAGAGTTTTTTCTGGAGTCACACTGTCCGGGTTTGCTCCTGCTTCTGTCACTTTCTGTGTGACCTTGGGTAAGTTATTTAACTTCTTGCTTTAGCTTCCCTTAAGTGGAGTTCTCTAATACCACCTACTTCCTGAGGTCATCATGAAGATTGAAAGAGGTAATGCCGGCTGTTAGGAGAGTACCTAGTCTGTAGGGAGTATCTGCAATTTCGGGGTGGAATCCTCACCTTCCCTCACTGGGTTGATTCCCAGTAAGTACCTTATGTGCAGCCTCTGGTAGAGGGCGGCTTGTGTGCTTTGAAAGTAGCCATTGAGAACCCGTGATCACAGTGCTCCGGTCCCCAGCCTCTCGTTGGGACGATGCAGGATTGGACAGCATTTTGTTCGGTTGTGTAGCTAGTAGCAACAAATAAGTGGTCATAAAATAAATACGCAACGGTGCGATCAAGAGGTGTCAAAGGGATCAGGCATCAGGCATCATCAGAACAAAAAAAATATCATTGTGAATGGTGGGGGGAGTGCAGAGTGGGGACCCAAAGCCCATTTATAGGCCACTGGAGATCCCCTTACAGAAGGGTCTTGGGGAGATGAGCCAGTCAGGGTGTAATGTAGCAACAATGGAAAATACAACTTTCCTCTAGTTCCTAAATGCTTCCTCCCCCCACCACCCCACTATCATGATGTAAATTCTACCTTGCAAGTCTGGCTAGATCACAGGATGTACACTGGTACAGATAGGAACTGGAAACACAAGGAATCCAGGACACATGATCCCTTCAGGACCAATGGTGTGAGTGACAATAATGGGAGGGTAGAGGGAGGATGGGTTGGAAAGGAGGAAACGATTATAAGGATCTACATGTGACCTCCCTGGGGGACAGAAAACAGAAAAGTAGGTGAAGGGAGACGTCAGACAGGGCAAGATAGGACAAAATAATAATTTATAAATTATCAAGGGTTCATGAGGGAGAGGGGAGCAGGGAGGGAGGGGAAAAATGAGCACCTGATGCCAGGGGCTTAAGTGGAGAGCCAATGTTTTGAGAATGATGAGGGCAATGAATGTACAAATGTGCTTTATACAATTGATGTATGTGTGGATTGTGATAAGAGTTGTATGAGCTCCTAATAAAATGATTTAAAAATATATTGAAAAAGCAAGGCTCACAAATAAATAAATACACGATGAATGATTTATTTTTTAACATTTATAAATGAAGTACTAGATGTGCACATCTCAGGATGGGAAAAATTATAGAAATGAAGAAATCAAGAAGAGGTCCACTGAAGTTGTCAGGTTTTAAACAATGGGCAGGATTTGAGTGGACACAGTAATGACCCTGATCTTGACATCCACAGGCAAAAGTGGAGGCAGAAATTGTAACAAGAGAGGCTCGGGTAGATGAGGTAGAGAGAGGAGAGATGATCTGACAGTGGCATTAGAATTGGGGAGTAGGGAGAGATAAACTGGGTTGTAAGAAGGTCTAGTGCCCCAGAATAATTTATTTCAGAGGACAGCACTGAAGCTATAGCTCAGGGAGAGGGACACATCTGATCAGAGCACACAGGAGCAAATGAAGGGAGAGTGGAGCACATCCTGGCCCACCAAGCCTTGAGGACGATAATCCTGCTTAGAGCAGCCAGTCCACAGAGAGGACCATATTGTTGGCCCCACTATGAGACATGACATCCCTCACTGACCCACAGCCCTACAGGGCACAACAATGGAGACACAGTGTGGGAATTGTGTCCGATCTGATCCCACCACACTGAGGCAAAACATTAAGGTCGTGCAACAGAATAGCAAGGGGAACAGAGCAACGAAGTCCTCAGGGAATACCAAAAATAGACTTTGGGGTCAGGGCTTGACACCCTATCAGGCTCGGCTGGAAAACATTCCTAAAGGCCAACAAACAGTTCTTGAACTAAATACAGGCATTTCTTTGTTGTTGTTGTTTGTCATTAGCTTGTTGTTGTTTTATTTTGTTGCTTTGTTTTGCTCTATCTTGTTTTTGTGCAAGTTATTATCTCTGCAGGTCTGTCTAAATAAGACGGGCTGGATGAACAATCTGGAGGAGAAGACAACGGGACTGATGGTCCTGGGGGACATGGGAGAGGGGGAGGTCCGGGGAAAGGAAGAGGTAATAACAAACCCAGGGACAAGGGAACAACAAGAGATCCAAATCGCTAGTGAGGAGGGTGTAGGAAGCCTGGTAGGGCATGACCAAGGGTAATGTAACCGAGAGGAATTACTGAAACCCAAATGAAGGCTGAGCATGATAGTGGGACAAGAGGAAAGTAAAAGGAAATAGAGGAAAGAACTAGAAGCAAAAGGTATTTACAGAGGTCTAAGTAAAGGGGTGTACATATGTCAATATATTTATATATGAGGATGGGGATATAGATCTATGTGCATATATTTATAGGTTTAATTAATATTAAGGTAGCAGAAGGACATTGGTCCTCCACTCAAGTACTCCCTCAATGCAAGAATACTTTGTTCTATTATCCTGGCATTCCATGATATGCTCACCTTCCTGACACTATCGGGTGCATAAGCAAATGTGGTGAAGAAAGCTGATGGTGCCCAGCTATCAAAAGATGTAGCATCTGGCTTGAAGGTAAACAAGCAGTCATCTAGCTGAGAAGCAACAAAGCCCACATGAAAGAAGCACACCAGTGTGTGTGATCACAAGGTGTGGAAAGGATCAGGTATCAGTGTCAAAAAATTAAAAATCAAATCATTGTGAATGAGGGGGGAGTACAGATTGGGGACCTAAGATCCATCTGTGGGCAACTGGATATCCCCTTATAGAAGGGTCGAGGGGAGGAGACGAGCCAGTCATGGCGCACTGTAGCAACGATGAAACATACAACTTTCCTCTAGTTCCTAAATGCTTCCTCCTCCCCCACTATCATGATCCCAATTCTACCTTACGAATCTGGCTAGACCAGAGGATGTACACTGGTACAGATAGGAACTGGAAACACAGGGAATCCAGGACACATGATCTCTTCAGGACCAGTGGTGTGAGTGGCGATACCAGGAGGGTGGCAGGAGAGTGGGGTGGAAAGGGAGAACCGATTACAAGGATCTACATATAACCTCCTCCTTGGGGAATGATCAACAGAAAAGTGGGTGAAGGGAGATGTCTGTCAGCATAAGACATGGAAAAATAATGATTTATAAATTATTAAGGGAGGGAGGGATAGAGGGTGGGGGAGGGAGGGGAAAATGAGGAGCTGATACCAGGGGCTCACTTCAAAAGCAAATGTTTTGAGAATGATGATGGCAACAAATGTACAAATGTGCTTGACACAATGTATGCATGTATGGATTATGTGATGAGTTGTATGAGTTCCCAGTAAAATGATTTTAAAAAAAGATTGATGGAATATATGTACTAATCTGTCGGATACAATTGATGTATGAATTGTAACAAGAGCTGTAAGAGCCCCAATAAAATGATTTTTTAAAAGATTTTTTAAAACGATTGAAAAGGAAAAGTGATTAGAAGGGAGGGAAGTTGAGCGGGAGTTACAGTAATTTTGGCTTGAGGTGGTGAGGGACTCATTAATGTTGCAATAGCGTGGAATGAGATTGCTTACTCTAGCTTTTCTATTGGCGTCTCTGTCAGTCCCACCAAATGATTGGGTGGAATGATACAAATACGGAGTGTGGAACTCCAATGGGGTCGGGGGATCGGTCAGTTCTAACTATGTACCACTCCCTGGCTATGTTGGCAGAAGAGGGAGACATCCCAGGTCCATCCGAGGAGGACTACACTTATGAGATCTTGGTCCGAAGAGGCAGAGGCCAGGACTAGAGGCACCAGCAGCTGTGGCGTGAGAGCTCTGGAACAGAGTTAGAGGACCCAGCCAGACGCCGAAGCAAGGGAACCATGGGACAGAACAGAAGAGTGGAGTGGAGTTGATGGGACGATGAGGCAAAGCAAAAGGAAGGTTGCCTGGTCCCTGGAGTCAGAGGCCAGGGACCATGTGGCTGAGAGACCGAGGACAAGAGAGATGCGTGGCTGCTGGTTGAGGAAGTTGCTGCTGTTGATCAGTGACCGTATCCTTATTCCTTACTGATTCTGACGTGTGGTGCTTCGTGCATGCCCCTTATTCATGACTATCGTGTGTCATTTCTGTGTGCCCATGGAGGTAGAGTGGCAGGGGAAAAACAATTGGTGTCAGAATAGGAAAACAAAGTTGGGGGGTGGAGGTATGTCTGATCCTTGCCTTGTGGCAATAAGGAAGCCAGAGGGGCCAGGTAGGGACCCCTCCTCACTGTTTTCACCACTAGACATGGGAAAGTGAAGAAAATCTGGGAGATGCCTGGTTTTAAGTTGTCCAATAAACCTCTGTAGGCAATGCCTTTTATAATCTTAGAACAGACACAGAGGATCATTCCCATAATGCTGTTTTCCTCTGGATATGCTCAGAATTGCATAAAATGGTCAAAGATGTCTTTCTTTTTCAATTCAGAAGAAATTAAAGTTTTAACCAATTCTTACCATCCTTGATAAATGAATTTGGACTCTCCCCAGCCCATAGAGAGACTGGCCTAAGGCTCATACTACAAAGCACTATAAACTAAATGTACCAAAAGTAATTTGAAATTTTAGCAATCACTTTATAAAAATGAGTTTCCATTTGCTCTGTCCTATTTCATTTTAGGAAAACAAGTTCCCATTTTTGTTGCCCTTTCCCCCCCTCCTCTGGGTAAATTTTGTTGAATGCTCAGTTTCAAAGAGTCTGAAAAAAAAATCCATCCACTTAAAATATAAATCCATCCACCTAATACTCTGGCAAGTCAAAGAGTTTATCTTGAATCTGCTTTCCTATTGATTTGAGTCGATTTAACTAAGAAATTATTGTATATTTTTTAAGAAACTGGATTTCTTTTTTTTTAAATCATTTTATTGGGTTCAACTCTTATCACAATCCATCCAACAATTGTGTCAAGCACATTTGTACATTTGTTGCCATCATCATTCTCAAAACATTTTCTTTCTACTTGAGCTCTTGGTAGCAGCTCCTCGTTTTTTTCCCCCTCCCTTCCCACCTCCCTCCCTTACGAACCCTTGATAATTTATAAATTATTATTTTTTCATGTCTTACACTGACAATGTCTCCCTTCACCCACTTTTCTTTTGTCCATCCCCCAGGAAGGGGGTTATATGTAGATCATTGTGATCAGTTCCCCATTTCTATCCATACCTTTCTCTTACCTTCCTGGTATGGCTCCTCTCATTATTGGTCCTGAGGGATTTATCTATCCTGGATTCTCTGTGTTTTCAGCTCTTATCTGTAGCAGTGTACATGCTCTGGTCTAGCTGGATTTGTAAGGTAGAATTGGGGTCATGATAGTGGAGGGAGGAAGCCTTAAAAAGCTAGAGGAAAGTTGTATGTTTCATCAGTGTGGATTTCTTGTTTTATATGATATTGCATGAGTCTGGTTTTAAGCTTGCCTCACTAAACCACTGAGTCTGTATGATATTTTTCTGCTTCATTTTTATTCTAGGGTTTTCTTTGGAATAGGGTATTGTGGCTGTGTTTCTATCTTCTATCAGCTTCGAGGCCATGCCTGACAATTGCTCTTGTCCACGAGACTATGTACAGTCTGGGTTTCTTCCTCTTCCAGGAAACACCTTCTTATGTTTGTCTTATGCTTTGGACATTTAAGAGCTACTTCAAGAAGATTTAGGAGCCCTTATGGCGTTGTCAGGTAAATGTTGGATTTACAACTGTCTTGTTGGTGGTTCAAAGCCGGCAGCTATTCTGTGGGAGAAAGATGAGGCTATCAGCTCCTATGATGATTCACAGCTTCAGAGTCCCTATCTAAGGTCGTTATGAGTTGGAATTGTCACAATGGTTTGGTCCTTTTTTATTTGCATGTTATTTATTTTTGTTGTTGCTATGTAAAGGAACTTTGATATAAATCAAGCTATTTGAAAAGTGCACTAAAATAAATGTATTATTTTGGTTTGTTTAACAAGGCATTAGAAGAGGATAAATTATTCTAAAATTGCTTCTTGAAAGGATCTTATAAAGCATGCCAAAGATAAGCTTATGAAAATATAGTGATTCCTAATACAGATGGTATTATTAAATTAGATCATAATGTCCCTTCAAATATTCTACTCTAAAATATGCACTTATATAAATATAATAATCTGCATATTCATAGGAATTAATAAAAATGAATTTGTTCTTATAAATATTTTTATGTTCTTTAGTATGTCAATTTTTAAAGTAAGACCTGTAAGCAATGTAAGCTAGATATTATGTGAAATGTGTTTTGCAAAGGAGAAGAGGAAACAAAGGGTAAACCAAGAAAAAAGCAATCAATAGCCAAGAATTGATGGTTAATTACAAAATTGCTAAAGAGCGTTGGTATTTACAGGTGAATAAAAGTTGTGCTAAAAATGAGGAGCTGATTCCAGGAGCCCAAACGGAAAGTGAGTGTTTTGAGAATGATGAGGGCAATGAATGTACAAGTGTGCTTGACAAAATTGATGTATGTATGGATTGTGATGAGTTGTATGAGCCCCTAATAAAATTATTTTTTTAATATATTTAAATATATATATGTAATGGCCTTCGTGTTACCAAACCAGCTCTCGCTCTGCACAGCTGAGAAGTGAACGAGGAAAGCAATCTCTTGGCTGATGAAGCAAGGACACGCTGGGACTAGTTACCAGGGCAAGCTCCTGAAAAAGGGGGTTTGTCGTTTTCTATGTACAATCCAGGAAGTAAATTCAGGGAATTAGGACTACGTAACAGATCTGAGGCGTGATGTCATTAGAGCTTGGTTTTGCTTCCCCTCAAACTTTTGATTGTGAATTAGGTGGGCACTTACACATCTGTTTGTGTACTCATCAATTTAAGCAACAGATCCAGTCTCCCAAATGGCTTGTCCTTTCCCCACCAACACCTTCCCCTGTCCCCGTCTACCTCATAGCAGGTTATCTTCCCTTCCCCAAGTGCGCACCTGTCTGCCCTCTAGCCTCTGCCTTCTTTTTCTTTTTTGTATTTAATCATTGTATTGTGGGCTTATAGAACTCTTGTCACAATCCATACATCCATTAATTGTGTCAAGCACATTTGTACATTTGTTGCTATCATCATTCTCAAAACATTTGCTTTCTGCTTGAGCTCTTGGT
Source organism: Tenrec ecaudatus (assembly GCF_050624435.1). Classification (NCBI taxonomy): domain Eukaryota; kingdom Metazoa; phylum Chordata; class Mammalia; order Afrosoricida; family Tenrecidae; genus Tenrec; species Tenrec ecaudatus. The sequence goes on from NC_134530.1 coordinate 160,490,928, forward strand.
ATCAGCTCCTCATTTTTCCCGTCCCTCCCTCCCCTGTCTCTCATATACCCTGGATAATTTATAAATTATTATTATTTTGTCATATCTTACACCATCCAACGTCTCCCTTCACCCACTTTTCTGTTGTCCGTCCTCAGGGAGGGGGTTATATGTAGATGCTTGTAATTGGTTCCCTCTTTCTACCCCACCCTCCCGATATCGCCACTCTCACGTCTGGTCCTGAAGGGATCATCTGTCCTGGATTTCCTGTGTTTCCAGTTCCTATCTGTACCAGTGTACATCCTCTGGTCTAGTCAGATTTGTAAGGTAGAATTGGGATCATGATAGGGGGCGAGGAGGGGAGAGAAAGCATTAAAGAACTAGAGGAAAGTTGTATGTTTCCTCGGTGCTACACTGCACCCTGACTGGCTCGTCTCCTCCCAGCGACCCTTCTGTAAGGGGATGTCCAGTTATGGCTTCCTTTGCTCTCCCACCGCCCTGGTAGCTCTCAAAGTCTGCTTCTTTTGGTATGAAAACCTTTTCTTGATGATTTTTTTCTAAAGCAACAGTGATCTCACACAATATTCACCCCTTTGTGCTTGACTGACCTGCGTCGGCACAATCCCCTCTAAGTCCACCGAGACTAGGTGCCACTTCCGTCTCCTCCGTCTTCTCTGACCGTGGGACTGTTCGTGTGTGCGCCCCAGCTCATTTCTCCATCCTCCACTGCTGCACGGGGGGAGGGGGCGTTTCCGCGTCCGCACCCTGTGGACAGTGCTGCCACGAACACGTGTCCCTTTGCGTTATGTTACTTATTTCTGTAGGTATAGATCGAGCAGCGCTACTGCTTAGCCAGATGCTATGTCTGTTCCTCGTTGTTTGAAGAAGCTCCGTGTTGCTTTCCACAGCAGTTGCACGGCTTTACAGTCCCACCAGCAACGTGGGAAGGCTTCCGCCTCTCCACAGCCTCTCTGGCATTTGTTGTTTTCTGCTTTTTTAAATTCTCCATCAGTTCTGGACTCACGCCTCGCTCATTGCTGCTTTGATTTGCATCTCGCAGATGGCTAGTGATCCCAAACATTTCTTCGTGGGTTCATTCACTGCTTGAATGTTTTCTTGGGAGAACGATGGAGCTTTCTACTCCTGTTAAGAGTTACAGTTTCAGAAATTCACAGGGACAGTTCTACCCTGTCCTATCGGGTCCTATAGGATTCTACAGTCACTTTGAATCAGCATCCACTTGGTGGCAGTGATTTTGGTTTGTTGCTTTGGTTTTTAATGTTTTCTTTGGTAAACTTTCTGTTCATTTTCTCTGCCCATTTTTAATTGAGTTATTAATCTTTTTCTTGTTGAGGTGTTGAAGTTTATTTTACAGATTTTAGAGATTAGTCTTTTGTCTGCTATGTTGTTGCCAATTTTTTTATCCCCCAGTCTGTGGGTTCTTTTTCTACTCTTTTAGCGAAATATTTTGATTCAAATAAGTTTCCTATTTTTATTTTAATCATTTTATTGAGGGCTCATACAATTCTTATCACAATCCATACATACATCCATTGTGTCAAGAACATATGTACATTTGTTGCCATCGTCATTCTCAAAACATTTGCCTTCTACTTGAGCCCTTAATATCAGCTCCTCACATTTCCCCCTCTCTCCCCACTGCCCATACCTCATGAACCCTTCATAATTCATAAATTATTATTATCTTGTCATATATTACACTTTCCGATGTCTCCCCCCGCCTTCTTCTCTGCTGTCCCTCCCCCAGGGAGGAGGCTATAAGTAGATTCTTGTAATCAGTTCCTCTTTTCTACCCCACGTTCTCTCCACCCTCCAGGCATCGCCACTCTCACCACTGGTCCTGAAGGAGTCATCTGTCCTGGATTCCCTGTGTTTCCAGTTGCTATCTATACCTATGTACATCCTCTGGTCTAGCCAGATTTGTAAGGTAGAATTGGGATTATGATAGTGGGGGGGAGGAAGCATTTTAGAACTAGAGAAAAGTTATAGGTTTTATAGTTGCTACCCTGCACCCTGACTGGCTCATCTCCCCACAACCCTTCAGGAAGGGGTGTCCCATTGGCTACCAATGGGATTTGAGTTTCCACTCTGCACTCACCCACATTTTCAATGATGTGGTTTTTGTTCCTAGATACTTGATACCTGATCCCTTCAACAGCTCGTGGTCACACAGGCTGGTGTGTTTCTTCCATGTGGGCTTTGTTGCTTCTGAGCTAGATGGCCCTATTTTAATTTTTTTCATATATTTTTAAGTTTCTTATTTTCAGGTCATCTATTCTGTCTTCTGTGTGCCTACTTTCCGTTGTGTCTGATTATGTTTATGCTCTGTATTAGGGCCCTTCAGCTTGCCCCTATTTTTCCCATGGGGATCTTTATAGTTCTCAGATTTACATTTAGGTCTTCAATCATCTTGAGTTCATGTTTGTATGTTTAGTGAGGTCTGGGTCCCGATTCATTCTTCTGCAAATGGAAATCCAATTTTGCCAGCACCTGGGCTTTTGTCAAAAACCAGTTGCCTATAAGTGGATGGATTTATTGTTTATTTCTGGGTTTTCTATTCTGTTCCATTGACTATTGTAGCTCCATAGTAGGTTTTGAGATTGGCAGGTAAGAGGCCTCCTACTTTGTTCTTCTTCTTTTTAAAAATAGGGGTTTTGGGGGGTAGGGCCATATAATTCACAGATCGTACCATTTATTTATTTATTTTTATTGTACAATTTAATTGCTCAATCCTATTAAGAGTTGTGAAATCTTTGTTATTTTTCTTTAATAGTGCTTTGCTTGTCCTTGGTCTCTTTCATTTTCATCTAAAATTATTGATTAGTTTTCCATATCTTTAAAGAATATATCGGATCAGAATCAGAATTGCAATATGTTTATACAGCACCAAGAAAGAAGCCAGGAGCAGATTGAGTCCTTTCCAGCTGGAGCCTCTGCCCTGAGAACCTCCTAGATCCAAGGGAGACATACTGATGCCCATGGGAATCCCTGTGGAATGCCAGGTCTACAGATGCTGAAAGGAGACAAGGAGCTTACTCCTACACAGAGGCCAAAAGCCCTCCCCAAGCACAAGTGCCATGAATGTGGATTTCCAGCCTCTTAAACTATGAGATACTGATTTGTTGGGAAAGCCATTCACTTGTGGCATTTCTATTATAGCAGTTCTAGATAACTAAGAAATAGGATGAATAGAGTGGACATTGATGGAGTTGAGACGCAGGTTCTAATGCAGCATTACAGGAGGGTGGGTGGACCAATGGAAACTCCTGATAATCCCCCAATGTCAAAGAGGCCTAAACAAGTCTGTTCTATTCCTCCCAGTCCTGATGGCAAGTCCCATGTGGGACCATTGGAAGCAGATGCTCAGTAGTTGAGCAAGCTAAGAATTGCCTTGGTGACCTGGGCCTTTTGTTTCAGCTCCTAACAGATGGTCCAAGGCCACAGTCACATGGATGGGTGAAGTGGCCTAGGTTGTGGAGAGACTTTCTTAGGACTCCTGGGCACAAAAGCCCAAATCCTTTTAATGAACATTTGTAGGGAACTTAGACGAGACTCGACTGATGGGATTGAAGTGAACATTTGGGTGAAAATCAGAAATTTTAAAGAGATCTTATTAGAGTAGTTGCATTTCCCTTATCTGAATGTATCACTGTAACATTATGTCTCATTGGGAAACACCTGATATTGCAAAACTGACGGAGTGTAAGTCTGCCCTTCAGCCAGTATTCATTGAACATGCTAAGTGAGAGCCGGTAGAATGGCCTGACCCCACTCAAGTTGGTAATTTGCATAGTATAGGACACCTGGTGGACAAAAGAAGAGTACTGTGTTGATTAAAGACATGCCAAAGGCTGGAATGTTGGTTCCAACAAATTCTCTGTGGAACCGTCCGAGATGGTCCGTGAGAAAGGCAGATGGCATGAAGGTTGACGGCAGATTATCAGGCCTAAATCAAGTAGTGCTGACGGTGACTTCAGTTGTTTCAGACATGGTATCAAAGGTGCCGACATTATAGCAGGCTCAAGGAGGAACTGATCTTGCAAAAGCCTTGTCCTTGATCCTAACCTCAGAAAAGATCAGCCACGGTTTGTTTTCACCTAAGAGGGATCCCGATCTACTTTTGATGTGTTGCCACAGAGTGATCTGTGTTCGCTGGCTTCCTGTTACAGTGCGGGTAGAAGGACGTGAGCGTGGTACAGCTCTCCAGTGGAGTTAGACATTACAGCCATGCTATTATGTTAATATCAAACAAGGACGAACAGTCTAGGGCAGATTGAAGACAGTGGTGGGCCACCTGACCAACGGAAGCTCGTTAATGAATTCAGTGCCATGCCAAAATGGTGAGATTCCTGGGAATACTGGGGGTAGGAACTACCCGTGACATTCCACAGGCAACCAAGAATAAGTGGTTTTCACTACTTAACTCCAAGACTAAGTAGAAGGCCCCAAATTTGGTTTGTCTATTTGGATTTTGGAGGACACCTGTCCTGCATCTGGAAACATTGCTGGCTCCCTTTGATAAAGCCACTTGCAAGAAAACGATATTAAAGTGGGACCTCAGCAAAAGCAGGCTATGTCGGATTTAGGATCTTATGAGCCACATTCAGACACCATCTCAAAGTTGTCTGCCTCGTGTGCTTATGCAGACTTATGGCAAACAAACAAACAAACAACCCCCTTGAGTGCTGTCCTATGGTGACTAATGGGATCCTGGACAAGAACATTTCCAAATGCTACAGTGTGACACACACCACTTGAAAGAAAATGACTTGCTAGCATTGGGCGTTGATGGACAGGACATAAAATCACCTTGAAATCTGAAATGCCTAGAACAGCTTGCTTCAGTGATGTTGGAAAAGCGTTCTAATAATGAAGGCGATGTCACAATATCTCCATCATGAAAATGGCTAATATAGTAACATTGCATGCCGGGAGACACCCCTGATTCACGAACAGGTGCTACCCTGAAATCACCCGAGAAGCTGCTAGACCCCATTGCCCCAGGGACAGGGCCCTATGAGTAGGACTGGGTTCTGCTGGATTCATGGCCGACCTTTGATGTGGTCAGCTCCGTGAGCTGAACTGCATTCTGTCTGTCTTCCTATGATAGGCCTGAATGGTGAGAGCCCATGTGTTCGCATTTATACCAATGCATGGGCAGTGGCCAACAGCCTGACTATACAGTCAGGCAAATGGGCGATAAGAAACTGGATTATTAAGGGGATACTCTATGAAACCCAGGGTTGGATTGTTGGGAAAAGAGGCTACTCATGGAAAGCTCTTTGGGATTTCAGAGGGTGCTTTACAGCCGGATATCTTAATGCCCATCAAAAGAACTGGCTTCCTAGAGCAGAAGACAATTGAAGTGGACACGTTGCTATGCTCCCGGGCGGTGCCGATTGAGCGCATGCAATGAACACAAGTGGGGGTGTTGCAGCAGTGCAGAGCTGACCCTCGGACCCTCAGAGGCACAAGTGCCAATAAGGACTGCTCTGACATTGAAAAAGAAGAAGAGAAGCGTTGACAGATGACACCAGGATAGAGTCCCTACAGAGAGGACGCCTGGCACAAGCTGGCAGCTTTATGATATTGGACCAATGAGATCAGTGGCACCAGGTGGCTACAAATGGTCTTCAGACGAATAAGACTTACTCTGGGATGGTCTTGGCGTATCTTGTGACCAATGAAGATGCCCAAAACATCAATCAGTGAGGGATTGGAACTAAACGTATTGTACCATTGGGTCACCAGGTTCTAGTTCTTCAGACTAAAGCACACCCATTACAACCTACAGGGGGCAACAATGGGCCAAGAACCTTCTTACGAAATGACCATATCATGTTGCATTCCCCCTCAGAGTAATGGATTGATAAAAAATTAGAACGGGCAACTGAAGCATTTATCATCTAAAATGGGGAAGGTAAAGGCAAGAAGTGCTGGTTCACATAACTTCATGAGAGTGTGCTCCCTCTCATCACGAAGGAGGCAAAGAGAGAATGACTATTGGGCAGACTCTTACATTTATTGCTGGGGGAGGGAGGCCCCGCTCTAAGGAAGATGGGGTGGGGTGGGGGGCTGCCACTGTGCAGTTCTTTCCTACATCACCTAGAATTGCTTCTTTTTTTCTCTGCTGGATGCTGTGGTCCCAGGACCAGGGATGCAGTTGTGAGTGTTGGAAGCGGGGTGATTCCCTTAGCAAGAGATTGGAACTACATCCCTGCACATGCATGACAGGACTCCTAAGGGCCTGATGGGATGGATTGTACCTTCCCTGAGTTGGCCAAAATTGGATTTTACAGCGAATTCTACCACACTGTGTAGTGGTTGAGATAGCTCACTAGTGTAGAGCCTATTTAACCCCATGCAAGATGAAAGGGAGTGGACTGAGGAACAAGAACTTACTGGACCGGTGTTGTTCCCACCATCTAAATTAGCACAGCAAACGAACCTGCTCCCGTCCCAAGGTAGAAAAGTTTGGGTAAAAATAAATGATAGTAGCGGGAGGGCAGAGTGGAGACCCAAAACTCATCAGCAGACAATTGGACATCCTCTTCAGAGGTGTCATAAGATGAGCCAGTCAGGGTGCATATTGCACCGATGAAACATACAACTTTGCTCTAGTTCTTCTTCTTCTTCTTTTTTTTTTACTTTTATTTGTACTTATTTCTTTCTTTATTTAAAAAATCTTTTTATTGGTGGTCACACAGCTCATATCACAATCCATCCATCCATCCATTGTGTCAAGCACATTTGTACACTTGTTTTCATCATGATTCCCAAAACATTTTCTTTCTCATTTTGCCATTGATATCGGTTCCTCATTTCCCCCTTCCTTCCCCCTTTCCTCTGGTTCTTAAATGCTTCCCCCTCCCACTATCATGACCCCAATTCTACCTTAAAAATCCAGCTAGACCAGAGCATGTACACTGGTACAGATAAGAGCTGGAAACACAGGGAATCCAGGACAGATAAACCCCTCAGGATCAATAATGAGAGTAGCAATACCAGGAGGGTAGGGGGAAGGTGACGGAGAAAGGGGGAACCAATCACAATGATCAACATATTACACACACCCCAGGGGGATGAACAACAGAAAAGTGGGTGAAGGGAGACAGCAGACAATGTAAGATATGAAAATAATAATAATTTATAATTTATCAATGGTTCATGAGGGAGGGAGAGTGGGGGGGAAAATGAGCTGATACCAAGGGCTCAAACAGAAAGAAAATATTTTGAAAATGATGATGGCAACATATGTATGAAAGTGCTTGACACAATGGATGGACGTACGGATTGTGATAAGAGGTGTAAGAGCCCCCAGTAAAATGATTTTTTTTAAGATAGAAGGAAAGCTCTCCATTTCTCTGCCAGCCCAAGTGTGGTGGTGCTCCGACTTCACCATGTCGTCTCATAAGACTTTCAGGATCAAGAGATTCCTGGCCAAGAAACAGAAGCAGAATCGGTCCATTCCCCAATGGATTCGAATGAAAACCGGTAATAAAATCAGATACAACTCCAAGAGAAGACATTGGAGGAGAACCAAGCTGGGGCTGTAAGGAGCCCCCTGAAGGGTGGCACACATGGCCGCATTTTCCCAGGCTCAAATTTTGTCCCCATCTGATGACTTGAACTTCTATTGGCAAATAATCTGGTTTATTCCTTGGTTTTTTGCTTCCTAATCAAGTTTAACAATAAATGATGTAAGGCTGTTGGTGTGGGAAAAAAAAGATAGAAGGAAAAGTGACAGATGAAGGCAAGGTAAGAGATAAATGGATCATGCAGCAACAGAAATCTAACATTATGATGGTACTTCAAGAGACTCAGAGCAAGGGAATCGTCTTCTTTTAGGTAAATTGTGTCAGGGGGCAGGAAAGGTGAAACAAACATTTGAAGAACCTGACCAGATCCAACAGACTCCTGAAGCAGACTGATATGTAATTGCATCCTTAGGAGTCTTTGCTACTGAAGGTCTACATGTTAGTGACTGTTTGGGACTTGTAAAATGAATGGGAAGAGTAATTTAATCCTTTAATTATGAAAAGGACAATGGATAGAAGAACCGAGGTGGTCTGCAGTGCAGGTAATTTTTTAATATGGCCCTCTAGCCACGGTCCTCAATTTTGTGATGTATAGTAAATTCTAGCCCCTATGCCCACCACTTGTCTGTCCGTGTACTGTACTGTGGTGGCTTGTGTGGTGCTTTGATCATGGAAACGATGGCACTGGTCTTCCAAATACCACCAGACTCACCCACGGTGCCAGGTTTCAGTAGAGTTTCCAGACTAAGAGCAGACTTCTGAGGACGTGTCCCCTGAAAACCTTATGAATAGCAGTGGAACACTGTAGACGCAGTGCCAGAGGATGAGCCCCTCAGGTTGGAAGGCACTCAGAATACGACCCAGGAAGAAATGCCAGTAAAGTCGAGTCGACCGTACTGACATGGAGGGAGTAAAGCTTTGGGGATCTTCATTTATTGATGAGGCACAACTCAAATGAGAAGAAACAGCTGTAAACATCTGTTAATAATTGGAACTTGGAATATTTGAAGTATAAATCTATGAAAATTAGAAGTCATCAAAATGAAATGGACTGCATGAAGATCAATATCCAGGCACTTGTGAGCTGAAATGGACTGGCATTAGCCATTTTGAGTCAGACAGTCATATGGCTTACTATTCCAGCAAGACAAAAAGCATCAAAAAGGACAATTCAAGATCTAGCTTGAAGTATAATGCTGTGCATGATAGATCATACCTGTACACATGTAAAGAAATCTAGTCTCTGTAACTATTATTCAAATTTATGCACCAACTACTAAAACTAGTGATGACGAAATTGAAGAATTCCATGTTCTTCTGTCTCAAATTGATCAAACATTTAATCAAGATGCATTGATAACTGTTGGTGATTAGAATGTGAAAGTTGGAAACAAAGAGGAAGGAACAGTCGTTGGAAAAATAAGGTCTTGGTGACAGAAACAAAGCTGAAGATCACATGACAGAATTTTGCAAGTCCAATGACTTCTTCGTGGCAGAGAGTGGCACAGTGGTTCCACATTGCACTGCTAACCTCAAGGTCATCAGCTCGAAGCCTTCATCCAGGTCCACTAGAGAAAGATGAGGCTGTCTATTCCTGGAAGGATTTACAGTCTTGGAAACCCACCAGGGCAGTTCTACTCTGTCCTTATAGGATCACTGTGAGTTGGAATCAACTCAATGGCAGTGAATTTTTTGGCTATAAACTTTGAGCCTCTCCAGATGGAATACACACATATCAAACTGACAATATCTGTGCAAAGAGATGATGGAGAAGTTCAATATTATCATCTAAAATGTGCCCGGGGGCTGAGTGTGGAACAGATCATCAACTGTTCATATGTAAGTTCAAGTGGAAGTTGAAGAAAATTAAAACATGTCCAAATATGACCTTGAATATATCCCACTTGAATTTCAAGAAAAAAATCAAGAATCAGTTTGACACATTGAACACTAATGGCTGAAGGCCTGACGAGCCGTGGAATGACATCAAGAACACCACACATGAAGACAGCAAAAAGATCATTAAAAAGACAGGAGCAAAAGAAAATAGCAAAATGGGTATCCTAAGAGACTATGACACTTTCTCTTGATCACAGAATAACTAATAGAAATGGAAGAAACGATAGAATAAGAGCCCTTAACAGAACATTTCGAAGGGCAGCTCGAGAAGACAAAGTATTATAATGAAAGGTGTGAAGAGTTGAAGTTAGAAAACCATACAAGAAGAATACACGCAGCATCTAATCAAGCTGAAAGAACTGAAGAAAAATTCAAGCCTTGCGTAGCAATATTAAAAGATTCTATGGGCAACATATTGAATGATGCAGGAAGCATCAAAAGACAATGGAAGGAATACGGATTCACTATATCAAAAATAACTAGTTCACGTTCAACCATTTAGAGAAATAGCACATGAGCAAAACTCATGATACTGAAGGAAGAAGTCGAGGCTTCACTGAAGACATTAGTGAAAAAAATGTTTGAGGAATTGATGGACTATTAATCGAAATGTTTCCACACGCTGGTGAAACACCAAAAGGATGCGCTAGTCTGGGCCAAGACGTTTGGAAGACCGCTGCCTGGTCAACTGACTGGATGAGCTCCATATTTGTGCCCATTCCAAAGAAGGCGACCCAACAGAATGCTCAAATTATAGAACACTATCATCACATACAAGTAAAATGTGCAAAGCATCATCCAACAATGGTTGAAGCTGTACACTGATAGGGAGCTGCCAGCAATCTGTCAAGCCAGATTCAGAAGAGGACATGAAACAAATGATATCATTACTGAAATTAGATGGATCTTGGCTCAAAGCAGGGAATAACAGAAGAATGTTTACTTGTGTCTTGTTGACTATGCAAGGACATTTAACTATGGATAAATTGAGAAGAATGGAAACCCCAGAGCACCACATTGTACTCACGTAAAACCTCGGACACTGGTCAAGAGGCAGTCCTCCCAACAAGACAAAGGAATACTGCCTATGTGTGGGCACCTGGACATCCCCTTACGGCAGGGTCAGTGTAGCAACGATGAAACACAACTTTCCTCTAGTTCCTAAATGCTTCCTTCCCCCTCCACCCCCTTATCATGTTCCCAGTTCTATCTTACAAATCTGGCTAGACCAGAGGATGTACACTTGTACTGATAGGAACTAGAAACACTGGTACTGATAGGAACTAGAATCCAGGACAGATGAACCCTTCAGGACCAGTAGTAAGGGTGGTGATACCAGGAGGGTGGAGGGAAGGTGGAGTAGAAAGCGGGAACCAATTATAAGGATCTACATATAACCCCTTCTCTCAGGGACGGACAACAGAAAATTGGGTGAAGTGAGATGTCAGAAAGTGTAAGTCATGACAAAATAATAATAACTTATAAATTATCAAGGGCTCATGAGGTGGGGGCAGGGAGGGAGGGGAAAAATGAGAAACTGATACCAAGGGCTCAAGTAGAAAGCAAATGTTTTGTGAATGATGAGGGCAACACATGTACAAATGTGCTTGGCACAATGGATGGATGGATGGATTGTGATAAGAGTTGTAAGAACCCCCATGAGATAGTTTATTGTGCCAGCCTGGCTGATAAACACAAGTGGGATTAATTGAAGGGCTGAGAGATAAGTGGCTCAGTGAGCCTCGCCTTTCTTGTCTCTAGCTCTTTAATCATTGGACCAGGGTGCGGCTGCCTTGCTTGTTCTGTGCCTCAATTTAAAGGGTACACTACCTGTGGGACGCCTAGCCTTTGGATTGTGTCGCTGTAAGTTGAGGTCCCTTTAAGACCACACGAATGAAATTTACATCTTTGGAGCTGAGGACTGACAGTTGATGACCTGGCTGACGGTTGGTGACCTGCCTTGCTGTTTGCTGCCTGTGCTGGGATAGCCTAGCTCTCTCTCTCTACAGAAACTACCTGATGGCCCTCAAGACTTGAAGGACTGCTAGTGTCTCACAACTCTCTCACAACTCTCTCACTGAGCCATTTGTACTGCTTTATAATTTAACTGTTCATTTCTTATATTATATATCAATCTGTTTATAACTTAACTGTTCATTTCTTGTGTTATATATCTATCTTTATATGTGTGTGTGTATATATATATAAATACTTATCAGCAATCTGGTTTTATCTCTCTAGAGAACCCTGTCTAACACACCCCAATAAAATTATTATTTTTTAATCAGGAAAGGTGTGTGTCAGGGTTCTATCTTCTCATCAGACTTATTCAAGCTGTATGCTGAGCAAATAATCAGAGAAGCTGTACTAATCTGGAGAAGAATGTGGCATCAAGATCGGAGGAAGGTTTATTCACAACCTTTGAAGTGCACATGACACAATCTTGTTTGGTGAAAGTGAGGTGGACTTGATGATGAACATCAAGGACTGCGGCATTCCATACGGATTCCAACTCAATGCAAAGAAAACCAAAATCCTTACAACTGAACCAATAGGTAACAACATCATGATACATGGAGAACAGATTGAAGTTGCAAAGGATTTTATCTCACTTGGATCCACAATTAATACTCATGGAAGCAGCAGTCAAGAAATCAAACAAGACATTTCCTTGGGCATCTCTGATGCACAAGACCTCTTTAAAGTGTTGAAGAGCAAGGCTGTCACTTTGAGGACTAAGATGCATCAAACCCAAGCCAGGGTGTTTTCAGTTCCCTAATATGACCCTGAATAAGAAGACCAAAGAAGAACCGAGGCATTTGAATTACGGCTGTTGTTTTCAGATACCCTTGAGTCGACTCCGACCCACAGCGACCCTGTGCACAACAGAATGAAGCACTGCATGGTCCTGCACCAGCCTCACAACTGATCTTATGCCTGAGCCCATCGATGCAGCCACTGTATCAACCCACCTTGTTGAAGGCCTTCCGCTGTTTTTGCCGTCCCTCTACGTCTCCCAGCACGATGTCTTTTTCCAGGGTCTGATCTCTCCTAACAATATGTCCAAAGTATGTAAGATGAAGTCTTGCCTCCAAGGAGTACTCTGGCCTTGCGTCTTCGGATACATATCCATTTGTGCTTTTAGTAGTCAGTGTTGCCTACACTGTTCTTCTCCAGCACCGCTATTCAAACGCACGGGTTCCTGTATGGTCGTCCCCCTTCAATGTCCAGCTTCCACGTGCATGCGATGCAGTGGAGAACACCGTGGCTGAGGTCAGGCGTACTTTAGTCCTCACAGTAACATCCTTGCTCTTCAATACTCTAAAGAGGTCCTTGTGCAACAAATTTATCTAATGCAAATGCACTTCTTGATCTCTTGACTGCCGCTTCCATGAGCGTTGATTGCGGATCCAAGCAAGACAAATCCTTGACAACTTCAACCTTTTCTCCACTGATCATGACGGTCCAGTGGTGAGGATTTTGGGATTCTTTACCTTGAGTGGGAATCCACTTGATCTCCATCAGCAGGTGCTTCAGTTCCACCTCACTTTGAGCAAGCAAGCTTGTGTCATTTGCAGTTCAAAGGTCATTAATAAGCCTTCCTCCAACCCTGATGTCACACTCTTCTTATAAACCAGCTTCTCTGCCGATTTGCTCAGCATACAGATTGAACAAGTCTGGTGAGAGGATACAACCATGACACACACCTTTCCTGATTTTAAACCATGCCATATTCCCTTGTTCTGCTCACACAATGACTCCTTCCTCTTAAGCGGACCGGCAAGTACTTCTTCATTGTCTGTTCTTAGTCTGGAAGCTCTGCTGAAAACTGTTCTCTCTTGCTTTGAATCCTTCATCTGCCTTCCACTGCTTGGGACCTCAGCTCTCAGTCTGTTGTCTGACATGGGCCCCTGGCTTCTGTAGCCTTGTGAGCTGGCTTTGACCCATGGATTTGCAATTTGCCAGCATGAGCTGTTTCCCTGATGCTCCCACGACAGCAGCCTATCATCCCTCCTGAGTAGACAGCGTCTGCAGCCTTGTGAGTCATCAGTTTGTCCTCTGACTTGTCTATTTGGGTTTGTTGGCTCCTGTAGTCACATCAGTGCAAAAAAATCCTTTCGATTAACCCCTGATCCATAGATTTGGGACTTGCCAGACTCCACAACCAATAAGCCATTTCCTTGGTGGTTTGTGTGTTATAAGCTGTTGCAGCGATTTACAAATTATGGGATCCTAAAATGGGAGGGACGGTACTGAGAGGAGGCGGAATTGAAATCACAGATGATGGAGTGGTACAGCAGTTTGGAAAAATTGGACATTTGGGGTATCTTTAACCTCTACCACATAGAGACTATCTTTGCACTAGTTCTTCTAATAGGAACTATTCATGCAACTGGTGATCTAATTTCTTAAATATTACAGTCAAGGAAACTACACAGGGGTACTGTATGATACTCACTTTTCTGACATAATCACTGAAGACAAATGGGTGCATAAGCAAATGTGGTAAAGAAAGCTGATGGTGCCTGGCTATCAAAAGATATAGAATCTGAAAAAAGAAAAAGATATAGAGTCTGGAACCATAAAGGTTTGTAATTAAACAAGCAGCCATCTAGCAGGGAAGCAAAAAAGCCTACATGGAAGAAGCACACCAGCCTCTGTGATCCTGAAGTGTCAATTGGAAGTGGTATCAGAAATTCAAAAACAAGCAACAAATGTGAAGGGACATGAATGCAATGGAGACCCAAAATCCACCTGTAAGGTGATTGGTCAGTCTCTTTCAGAAGGGACGACACAGAGCAGATGAGGGAGCCAGGGTGCAGTATGTCACTGATGAACCGCATTAACTGTCCTCTAGTTCTTTAATATTTCCACCCCTTACTAGTAAGGTTCTTGCGTTTTAGCTCACTGATCATGTTAGATTTGTGTATGTTTACTTGTATATTTAGGATCGCTCAGTACATGAAGGTCAAGATAGATGTCCCCTCAGCGCCAGTGACAGGAGTGGTGGTTCCCCGAGGATACGGGAGGATGGGGGGAGGGGCAGTGAGAGGAGGGACATCCAATGGGATTTTACAACAGAATTGTATGTGAACTGGTTTATTGGAATGTGTAAGATATAATGAACAATGAACTATGTTTAAAAAGAACAAGAAAGAAGACAGCCAAAAGCAACCACTGAGAAAGAAGCACACACAGCTATTCCACCTGTAACACATGGTCCCATGACCTAGAATTGCCTGGACTCTGGTGAGACCCCCACACCCCACTTTCATTTATTTTATTATTATTTTTTGTCATATATTTATTCTTTTTTTCTTTTAATATTTGCTTTCATATTTTTGAGGGTTTGTTTTTTATATATTTTTAAACAATTTATTGGGGCTCATACAACTCTTATCACAGTTCATACATATACATACATCAATTGTATAAAGCACATCTGTACAGTCTTTGCCCTAATCATTTTTTTCTCCTCTTTTCTTTTTTTACGTTTTATTAGGGACTCATACAACTCTTAGCACCATCCATACATATACATACATCAATTGTATAAAGCACATCCATACATTCCCTGCCCCAATCATTCTCAACATTTATTTATTTTTAATGAGAGTAAAGCCCTATCTTGGCTAGCTGTGCCCAGGACACAGAATCAGCAAATCACTGAACTGAGAGCCCTATCCCGTTTACCCCCTGCCTCCAACCATCCTTTGCTGAGACTCTTAGTTTACCAACCCATTGTCCTTCCGTGGATCCGATTTATCACACACTCACATCTTGACTCCTGGGAACCCCGTAGGACACAGTAGAACTGCCCCATAGGGTCTCTGTTTCTGTACTCGCCACAGACACAGAACGTCAGGTCTTTTGTCCCTCAACGTGGCTGGTGGGTTCAAAACAGACCTTTTGGTTAGCAGCCAAGCGCTTCAGCGCTGCACCACCAGGCTAGCCTCACCTAACAGTCCCTCCGCACCGCTGCCCTGGAGTTAATTTTGACTCATAGCAACCCTGTAAGAACGAGTTGAACTGCTCCTTACTGCTTCTGATCTTGTAAATCTTTTTCTAATGATATAATAAAGCATTTATTAAAAGAAAGACTATTAGTATAAAGAAAATTACAACAAATATATATTGTTTGTTTGCATGGAAACGGGTGATAGAGAAGTAAATTTAAGAGTAAATGCAGGCTGGGTCGAGAGGTCTGTCTTACACAGGCCTGATCCAGAAGTCTGGGAAACAACTGTTTACTCCAGAGGAATGCGGTCTGTTTCTGACTTCAGGGATGGTTGGAATTGTAGTCTGAATCTGGGAGGTGGCAGTTATTTTGTTTTGTTTTTAGAGTCTTTTTTCCCCCTAAGAAGTCTTTTAATTTTATTTTCCCCAACACAACTATTCTCTTGGAGCAAGGTTAGGCAGATTTTTTGTAATTTCAATTTTTCGTCATTAAGAGGTTCTTTCATCTGGCTTGCGGGGTCATCAGTCCCTCTGATATTATAAATCTTTAGAGGTGCATAGTTAGGTCTGAAACGGAACTCATTCCTGTGTTGTTATAATTTAGGATCAAAAGGGCAGCATTTCCCCAAGGACAGAGGGCCAGGAAAGCAGGAAGAACGGAAGCATTGGGAGGGGTGGGGTAAGGGAGGGCTCATTGAGAGGACGGTCATGGATGAGTTGAAACAATGCGTATAAATTGTTGACTGTAAGACTGATGATCTGCTGTGGAAACTTTTACTTACATCACAATAACCAACAAACCAGCCAGAGGCTGAGTGAGAAAATGGTGGCAGGAAGCCGGGATCAGAGAATCTACAAGGAGCTGGATGGAGCTGGTGGCGCTGGAGGAGCCTGCAGGAGCAGCGCCAACTCCCGCTCCCAGTGCTTTCAGCAGCCACAGCTTGTAATGAAGATGAAGCGGGTGCTCCAGACTCAGCGCCACCAGCGGCGAGGAGGAGGATGAAGAGTGTGGGAAGGAACACACCCTCAGCAGCAGGACCACACTCCTCCCACAAAGGAAAGCATGTGTGTTATGATAACCTGAAGCATGGGAGCAACATATAAAATCCCACCACCAACACGATTGAATGATCTGTTTTACAATTGGGGTGTGGGGTGGGGGGCAAGTGACAACAAACAGTTTGCTTTTTAAAAGAATGCCGTGAGACTATCTTTAGAGGCTTTTGTGTTTTGTTTCTTACTCTTTAGAGCTAAAGCTTGAGTGGTACACTAATAAACGAGTTTGAAATTAGAGGTAACTTATGTTTTCTGTACAGAGGTCCAGACATTTGCTAATTGTGTCGTTTCGTGTGATTAGACTCCAAAGGTTACAGATCATAAGAAAATCAGAAATGGTTCCTTTTAAAGAATTGCATATGGTTTTTAGATGTAACTGTTAGCACATAAAGAGGGAACAGAAGTTATTGTCTACTTAAGCTGGTTCAAAATACAAGTAATCACTCTCTCATTTAACTCCCTTCTATAAATTGTCTGGCTCCCAGGAAGAGCCTCATTGAAAGGGAGTGTTATATTGGGAAGAGAAATGTTCCAGGACTATTAACTGAAAGCAAATTTCGATAAAATCACATGCAGCCTTCTTTCCCCCGATGGGCATTTGTCTCAAGCCCTAACGTGGTTTTTGCATTGCTATCAGTAAGTACAGATGCTTCGCTCTTAAGAGTAGCCGTTTTTGTGTGTGGATATTTTATGTAAACTGTTGAATATTTGAAATTGCTCACTGTACCTGAATGGTGTCTTAACCATAAAGTAGTCTTAAAGAACAACAACCATTTGCTACCAAAGTATTTTGAATGTGCATCTCTTAGTTTCTGTTACTAGCGAGTTCTGAAAGCATTTCCAGCCAAACTTGAGGAAACTGTTCCTTTTAAAATACAAAATACCGGATAAACAAGCGGCCATCTAGCTCAGAAGCAACAAAGCCCACATGGAAGAAACACACCAGCCTGTGTGACCACGAGCTGTCGAAAGGATCAGGTATCAAGCATCAAGGAACAAAAAAGCCTATCATTGTAAATGTGGGTGAGTGCAGAGTGGAGACTCAAAGTCCATCAGTAGCCAACCAGACACCTCCTTACTGAAGGGTTGTGGGGAGGAGATAAGACAGTCAGGGTGCAGGGTAGCAAAAATGAAACATATAATTTTCCTCTAATTCTTAAAAATGCTTCCTCCCCACCACTATTATGAACCCAATTCTACCTTACAAATCTGGCTAGACCAGAGGACGCACACTGGTACAGATAGGAACTGGAAACACAGGGAATCCAGGACAGATGACTCCTTCAGGACCAGTGGTGAGAGTGGCGATGCCTGGAGGGTGGAGAGAATGTGGGGTAGAAAGGGGGAACTGTATGATGCCAAGGGCTTAAGTGGAGAGCAAATGTTTTGAAAATGATGATGGCAATGAATGTACAGATGTGCTTTACACAATTGATGTATGTATGGATTGTGATAAGAGTTGTATGAGCCCTAATAAAACGTTTTAAAAAAATAAAGGGGGGAACTGATTATAAGAATCTACGTATAGCCTCCTCCCTGGGGGAGGGACAGCAGAGAAGAAGGTGGGGGGAGATGTTGGACAGTGTAATATATGACAAAATAATAATAATTTATGAATGATGAAGGGTTCATGAGGTAGGGGCAGTGGGGAGGGAGGGGGAAATGAGCAGCAGATATTAAGGGCTCAAGTAGAAGGCAAATGGTTTGAGAATGGTGATGGTAACAAATGTACATATGTGCTTGACACAATGGAAGTATGTATGGATTGTGATAAGAATTGTACGAGCCCCCCAATAAAATTATTTTTAAAAAGAATTAAAAATAACAACAAAAAATGCAGTAAAATATGAAACACCACCCAAAACATTAAATGTACACATGGCTTGCAATGTTGGCTGGTTTTATTTTTCAGAAGGCATGAACACCCCAAAAAGAAAATCATATTGTGTGGGGATGGGATAGGAAGATGCACTTCCTGTACATTTGTGCATTCAGGTTCTTCATTTGTGAGCTGCAATTTCATTTGACCTCACTACTGTTCTCCCGAACAGACTACTGTGTCTCACTGCAAATGTCTACGTAATGGCCTTCTCAAAAGCACATTTAGATACTGAAGTTAGGAGGAAAAATACATCTTCAAACATTTTATGGAATCTCTGAGCCTATATTTGTTGTTCTGTATGTTGGGTCTAGGGTGCTATTTTCTCCTTTTGTTTGGTATTTTTGTATTGTTTAAGAACTTTTTTCTTTTTTTACTCATTTTATTGGAGGCTCTTACAGCTCTTGTAACAATCCATGCATTCATTGTATCAAGTATATTTGTACCTAAGTTGCCATCATCCTTTTCAAATTATTTTCTTTCAACTTGAGCCTTTGGTATCAAATCCTCATTTTTTTCCCTCCCTCCTCCCCCTGTCTCCCACTGTCATGAACCCTTGACAAATTATTATTTTCATATCTTACACTTGACCCATGTTGTCTCCCTTGACCCATGTTTTCTGTTGTTTGTCACTCTGGGGGGCTGTTATCCACCAATCATTGTGATCAGTTCTCTCTTTGTCCCTCCCACCTTCCCTCTACCCTCATGGTATCCCTACTCCCATTATTGTTCCTGAGGGGCTTATCTGTCCTGGATTCCGTGTGTCGGGAGCTCTTATATGTACCAGTGTACATGCTCTGGTTTAGCCGGATTTGTAAGATAGAACTGGGGACATGATAGCGGTGGGGAGAAAACATTAAAGAAGTGGAGAAATGTTGTATTTTTCCTCAGTGCTTCCCCTGGCTGGCTCATCCCTTCCTTGTCACCCTTCTGTGAGGGGCTGTCCAGTTGTCTACAGATGAACTTTGGGTCTCCACTCCTACCCCCTCACTGCCATAATTGTTTTGGATTTTCTAATGTCTGATCCTGTCGAAGACACCTTATGATCACACAGGCTGGTGTGCTTCCCAGCTGGCTGCGTTTTTACCTTCAACCCTTTAAGACCCCAGGCACTGCATCTTTTAATAACCAGGCACCATCAGCTTTCTTCATCACTTTTGCTTGTGCACCCATTTTGTCTTCAGGGATTGTGTCGGGAAGTTGAGCGTCATAGGATGTCAGGTTATTAGAACAAAGTGTTCTGTTGAGGGAAGACTTGAGTAGAAGAAGCTCAATGTCCATCTGCTGTCTTAATACTTAACATATAAATATATGTACGTAGATCAATTTCCCTATCATATATAAATATATTTACATATGTATGCGCCTGTATTTAGACCTCTATAAATGCCCATTTGCCTCCTAGTTCTTTCCTCTATTTCCTTTTACTTTCCTCTTGTCCCCCTATCATGTTTGACCTACATTCTGCTCTCAGTAATTTCTTTCGGCTACATTGCACTTGATCAAACCCCACGTGAACTTTTTTCGTAATGTGACAGTTAAATCCATCTCAAAAAGCATAGGAACAAAATAAACATAAAACATACTGATTTCCTTGAAAACTCCACAATGTTAAATTCGGACGTGGCTTCCGGTTTTACTGGGGCCGCTGCTCTCCGAGCTCTTTTAATCGGCAATGATTCCGGATGCTTTGCTCACTTGCATCTCAGTTTAGAGCAAGTCCCAAGTAGAGCAAAGGAAGCGGATGTAGAACGATTTGTTCTTACTTACATGATTTAATTATATCAAGGTACATGAATTTCCCTTACTTTGATGTAGGCAAACTTTCCATGTTTGTTCATTTTTCTGCTTATGCTTAAACAATATCCCTCTCCTACATATTCTTTTCTTTGACCCACATGAAAATATTTACTTGAGGTTAGATTGGGAGAGAAATGACTGAGATAATTGTCTTTACTGAAATACCATTAAATTGCCAAACTAAAAACAGACAAAAACCAACAAGCCAAACTTTACAGAAGCAGACTGCTGCCGAGTGGCTGGTGGGCTTGAGCTGCGGCCTCGAGGTTAGCGGTCCAGTGCTTCATCCTCTGTGCCACCAGGTGCCTAGAATAGGGCCTGGCACTTGGAAGGTGTTTAATAAATATTACTCAAGAGGGATGAAATAGGAGGAGGAGAGGCTGCCCTGATATGAAGGATAACCCTTCTTCTTGGCCAGCACCCAGTACACTTTTGAGACAGAAGAGCCAATCTCTCCCACACAATCATTTAAAACTTATTCGAGAATCATAAATACACTTTTTGCAAAATAATGAAATCACTATTTTCTGAATAATAGCCTTTGCATGAAACTCTGATCGTTTTATTTTCATTTTCAGTTTTCCTTCAGAGCCACCTGTGTGACGAGCTGCCTGTGGCTCCCTGTCTCAGACTCTTCTGAAGAGTGAGAGGCCAGAAGTGGGGAAGGAACTCGTGCCTGACAACCCCGGGCTGAATGATTATGGTACCCGAGGAGGATGGATCGCTGAAGGACAGAAACCCTCGCCTGCTCTCCTGGAGGCCAGCCAAGCGCTGGCCTGGGACGCCAGCCGGGTGATTTCCCAGCCTTTTTCCGTCCAGCCGAGCCCTGCGCAGTGACAATGTAGTGACATGATTCAGGTTAATGAGTTACTCATCACCAGCCAACTGAGTGGGAAGTGGTGCTTTCTTCTTCATTCTTCCTGCTCACTTGTATAGACATTTTATTTTTATTTTTTATGAATGACTCATCTTGCTTCATTACTTAGAGGAAAACCTGTCAGCTGATTAATAGGTCAAAACCCAGGTGCACATGCCCCCTCCTCCCCCACTTCTCCCACGCGGATAATTTCCAGTGTCTGGATTGTTTACTCTCATGATTGTGCCGATAATTTCACAGATGTATTTGCATGTCAAAGGAGCCTGGTGGCTCAACTGTTAAGCACTCACTGCTACCCAGAAGGCGGCGGTTTCAAGCCACCTGCTGCTCCGTGGAGGACCAGACAGAGCTGTGGTTTTTTCACATAAAGACGCCAGCCTAGAAGAACCCCGTGGTGCTGCACCACTCCTCTGTCACCGCAGTCACGAGCTGTCTAACTCGACTGGGAGCCCCTCACCACACCAGCACACCTACGTCCCAACGATCAAATGGTGCACTTCACACACATGCCGTGCACTGGCTGCCTATTATATCTCACAGGAAAGAATCTAGTGTGTAAGCTTTTTATTTTAATGACGCGGTTTGTTAGCATAAAGAGATATATCGACTTCATCTTCACAGTCAGAGAGGAGGCCATTGTGAAACAAAATCAAATAATTATTTTTGGAAACGCAAATGAGAAGCCAAGGAGACAGGCGACAAAGAGTGCCATTGTGGAATTCCGGCCCGTGAGCCACTCCCTCTCCTGAGCGAGGGCTGAAGAGGAAAGCGAGGGCTGAAGAGGAAAGCGGGGCGAGAATGCTGTGTTCTTTATGGAACCCTTTTGCAATTGTTAATCCAGCTGGCTCCCTCTTCTTGGGACTATTCTCGCTTCCCAGTAACCAGCTGCCGTCAGCTGATCCAGGGCAGGCCTGTGCTGCATGGGATTTTTCCATGGCTGATATTATGGAAATAGGACATCAACTTTTTCTTGAGAGGCGCCTGGGGTGGGCTTGAACCACAACTGTCAGCAGGTGAGCCTGCTAACCCGCCACTCAGGAGCTCCATCTCCCCAAATTCCCTTTATTCTACAGAAAATCTTCCCTTTCATGTCTCAGAGGAAAGACAACTTGAGTCTCCCAGGGGAGCCAAGGGCTCTGCCACGCTGCTGGTCCTGGGGTCCCATTCTGAGGGTCCCTGAGCCTCTAAAAACTGTAAGGAATACCACCTTGTAGATTGATCCAGGACCTGGATTCCTTGCCCCCAAGACACAGTAATGACCAAGGCTATTGCCGAGAAACACCTGCTTTACATTTTTCTGAAAATGCTTTCAAAATTATTTTCAAGGGCTAGGGACTTAAATTGGAGCCCTGGTCGCATAGTGGTTACCCATGGGGCTGCTAACTACAAGATCAGCAGTTCACAACCAGCTGCTTCTTGGGAGAAAGATGGGGCATTCTACTCTAGTGAAGAGCCAGAGTCTCAGAAACGCACAGGGGCAGTTCTACCCTGTCCTAAACAGTTGTTGTGAGTCGGCATCCACTTGATGACAGAAATAGAAAGAGGGACTTAAATTACTCCAAATTTAACCTCTGGGGTGTCTGTTTTTAGGGCTTTGTGTTAGGCCAGGTTGTCTAGAGAAACAAATTCCTTGACACTCATATGTGTAAGAGAGAACTTTATATCAAGAAGTGTCAGGGGAAGCCAGCCCCTAACACATCATTACGGGTCCGGTAGGTGCAATTGTACAGCGATAATAAGTAAAGATCATAGTAAAGTCATAGAGAGCATGAGAGATAGAGTAGAAGTATTGAAATAAATGGAGTCAGACACAATTCATGGTAGCATGCTCACTTCAGCCCCACTTGGTGGTTCACGTAGAGGGAGAGAAAGAATCTTTAATGCTAGCCCGGGATTTTATATTCTCTGGGGACATGCAAGCCCCCTAATTACAGGTGAGGACCCACGTCACAGGAAGGGGCTGTGCTATAGTTTATAGAGCAATGAAAGGGGGTGGTCTAGGGAAATACACGCAATAGGAAGAGGAGGGTTGGGGGATATACATGTGACAAGATGGATGGATCTTAGATTTAGGATGGCAGCCTAACCTTGGTCATCCTTGGGCGGGTTTGACCTCTCTGGTGTCTCCTACAAGGAAACAGACAACTACTATCCTTATCAGAAGGGAGTGGGCCCTACTTGTTGTGGGATAAACAGTGGTGTCTGCTTGCTCTAGATGGCTCATAACTCTTAGGGAGAATGACCCCTGATCTACTCCTGATGACCTCCAAGTGTATGGTCATTCGCAAGCAGCTAAGTTTGGCATATATTTGGGGGAGACAGCTTGGGAGAAAACCTTCTGTTTCTCACAAAGAAGTAATTATGCTTCAATAAAACATCCCAGCCCAGTCCAGATCAAGTCCAGAAGTCTGATATTAGCCCATATGTCTGATACTAGTCTGTAAATTCTTCTTCAGACTCATGCAACACATGCAATGATGCCGAATGCAGAATGATCACAGGCCTGTGAGTGGATCCAGTGGCGGTGGAAGCATCTCCAGGGCTCTGGATGCCATCAGCAGGGCTCCATGTGGCTTGTCAACAGGAACGTGAGACAGAGTGTCCCACCTCCAGGGAGGAAGAGAGGCATCAGAAGGCCCCTCCCATAAGGAGGCATTACGTTGTGACCTGATTGACAGGCTAGACTCCACCCCTTCATTCTTACATATCTTACTGTATAACTGCCACAGGTTTGCACCAGACAACGTGTGTAGAACCACACTGAGGGCTCCTCCTAATCCTGAGAAAGCAAGTTTGGTCCTTGCTGTTGGCTTGGAGACTAAAATCTCTAGGGGGTGGAGGTAGAAGGACAAATCAATATTTACCCTGTGACTTGTGACTTGTCTGCTTCATAGACCGGACTGGTAAGTGGGGACCATAAAAGTCAACTTCCTTCCTGCATTAAGAAGCCCCCAATTCACCAAAAATCTCCAAAGAATTTCAGGGGCAATGGAGTCAAGGGTGCTGACCTGATCATCATTCCGGTTTCAGCCCACAAGCTACCTCCTGGGGCGGGGGGACCTTGCCAGACCGCTCTCCGTACCTCGTCACCATCACGTCACCCTTTCAAACGCATCTTCATGGCACTTCCCAGAATCTGAAAGTCTTCATTGAAGGATCGACCCTTCTTCCATTTGAAAGGCAATCTCCTTGGGAGCAGGGATTTTATCTTCATTGTACCACCAGTGCCTGGAATAGGGTAGATAATAGTCCTCCCCAAATGTCCAAATCCTGACTGTAGGGACTTGTGCAGCTATGATTAAGTTAAGGAATTAGAGATGGGCAGATCATCCTGGATTATCCAGATGGGTCCATTATAATCAAAAGGGTCTGTTGAAAGGGAGGAAGGCAGCTTGAAGTCAGAAGAGATGTGGATGGTCAGTCAGTGGGTGAGAGAAAGACATGAAGATGCTATGCTACTGGCTTTGAAAATGGAAGAGGGAGCCACGAGCCAAAGAAGGCGGGTAGCTTCTAGAAGCTGGAAAAGGCAAATCAATGGATTATTTCCTAGACTCACAGAAGGATCAGAGCCCTGCCAATTACTTGATTTTAGTATGTCTGACATCCAGAATGATAAGATACTAATGTATGTTGTTTGAGCTTGCTGAATGTGTGGTGATTTGCTACAGTCACAAGAGGAATAATGTATCTGACACATAGACGATGCTTGATAAACATTTGTTAACTGGCCAACTTTTAAATATTTGCAACCTCAAAAAACAAAACCAAACTCTGCTATCAAGCCAATTCTGACTCATAGAGGCCCCGTGGGACATAAAACCCTGTGAGTTTTATGAAACAGATAGTCTCATTTTTCTCCCTCTGGTTCCTCAGTCCATGATCAAAATACTTCATGAAATTCGTCTATCACAGAAGGACGAATACTGCATGAGACCACCACTGTCAGGATAAACATCAAGATGAAGGCAGGCTTCTATTCTCAGGTCATCTAATGTTCTGTTCTGGTTTCCCAGGCAACAAGGAGGCGTGCCTTCCGATCAAGCTCAAGAACCCTTAGTGGTACATCTGGAAACCACCCCCATGGGGGAGGTCTCACCTCCACCGAGTCAGTTTCTCATGATGCGGGGAGAGGGACAAGACCAACCGGTCCACTTCCTGTCATAGAACATTATTTGCAGTCATCCCACATTAGGGGGCACTCCTACAGGAGGGATCGATGAACCTCACTGGAAATCCAAGTCAAGAGGTGGCAGGGCGGAGGGCATGGCTGTCTCATAGAAGACGACAACGCTTCTGTCGGTGGGTAAGCCACTGTGTGTGTGTGTGTGTGTGTGTAAATGCTCAACAGTATGTATAGAACACCAGTGAGAGAAAAAACTCAGTGTCGTATCCTTAATTAGGCACGTATGACCTAGTTTTTATCCAGCCCTTGGTAACCCAGGTCATCTACCACAGACAACTAGGACTTAACTCTGTCCTTTCGAGGTGCATAATATCCTTCATCAACCACATGAGAAGGAGCCAATTTGGAATTCCCACTAACAAACTGCGCTTTACCCTAAACACATTGGTAGCAGATAAAAGGAATTGAAATATTCTTTGGACTTAAGGCTGAAATGCCCTAATGTGAAAGGACCAGACAAGTGCTACCCAAGGCTATGGATGAGGACGTTACTGGACTTGGCTTAAACAGTCTTGTTTGGAGGGTGCCCAACAAATGGCAACTCAAGACTAACATATATGTGATATTTCCATATATTCTACCTTTATGAATGAGCATTAATGAAAGTTTTCCCCTATCTCCAGCCCCCATTGTTTGTGTAAGTGGTGTCCAGTCATCTAAGTTGTTAATCTATACAGATCAACCATTTTGGATCTAAAACACTATCCTATGCATGTAGACTTTCTCTTATTTTTAACAGTGTTTTAAATTCTATACTACTGGTAATATCAATAGCGCTACCATGTACCCCATGGAGATAATTTATCATGTCCTTTAACAAAATAAAGATATCTTTAAAATGAACTAGGGACATAGATATATGACTGGACTTTGAGCTAGCACTCAAAATCGTAGCCCCAAAGAACAATTAGTTCTTCTGACATGGCCCTGCTCAATCCCAGCTCTCAAGCAGTGATCATTGAAGATATGGGTGCTGTAGCAACAACGTGTGGTGAAGAAAGCAGCAGGTGCCTGGCTATGAGAAAGAATGGTGTCTGGAGTCTTAAAAGTTTGTCTTAAAAAAAGTAGTCATCTAAGTGAGGTGTCAGCTAACTCCACGTGGAAGAAGCCTACCAGCCTATGTGATCCAAGAACTGTAAATAACAAAAACCAAAATCAGAGGAGGGGCCTGCATTAGAGCTTAAGTTCTGAACATGTGGATTGCAGAGGTCTGTGGATGACAGGGAAAGCCCCAGACCCATTCATTCCCACGCGCCACACCCCCACCCCGTGCACATTCAGCCTCGCTGAATCCCCTCTGACTATGGACCAGAGATGGGGAAGGTCTTATTGTCAGACAGAGGACATTGTAGGGTGGATGGCTACAGTTGTAATTGCGTCCAAGTGTGACACCTTGTCATTCGATCATCCTCTTGACCCAATGTACAATTGTTTCAGTTGTTAAGATTTTCTGCTTTGTTCTGATTAAGGTTTCTCTGTTCCATTCTGGCATTGTCGTTGGGCTGTTTGTGTTTGTTTTGATGTTGTGTCTTTCTCTGTATATGAAGCCTGGGATAAGCAAACCTATAGAGAAACAACTGGATTGATGACTTCCAGGGACATGGCGGGGAGGTTGGTAGGAAATGGAGAGCGAAGGGCTGTGAGTACCAGGAAGAGGAAATATCCTGGAATTGATAGCGCTGAGGGCTGCACAACTTTTAAGAAAGCGATTGAGTCATTGAAATGTATGATATGCGAATTGTATATCAGTGAGATGGTTAAAAATAAATAAACTAATTAATTAAAAATCCTTACGTAAAATAAAACTTTGTAACGTACGCCTGGTGACATAGTGGTTACCCAATGGGCTGCTAACTCCAAAGTAGGCGGTTTGAAAATACCAGCCACTCCGAAGGAGAAAGATGAGGCTTTCTTCCTCCATGAAGAGTTACCAACTCAAAAAAAAACCCTCAAAAAACAAGAGTGACAGTCTCAGAAACCCAGCGAGGTAGTTCTACCTCTGTTTCCCGGGCAATTATGAGTTTGTAACTTTCAGTTCCTGTTCGAGGGAGGCCTGATGGGTACAGGTTGGGTTGCTAACTACACGGCAAGCAGTTCGGAACCACCAGCTGCTTCTCAGGAGAAAGAAGAGGCTTTCTACTCCCATGGAGAGTTAGAGTCTCAGAGACCCACAGGGGCCATGCTACTCTGCCCTACAGGGTCGCTGGGAGTAGGAATGGACTCAGTGCCCTGAGTTTGTTTTCTGTAGTTCCTGCTCAGACTCTATGAAAATGTATCTTTCCTCACTGTCTGGCAGAGCAGTTGTTTTCACTCGGAATTTAGACATCTTCCCTGGCTGAAATGGTAGGGAAGTAGGGTTAAACCTTAGACTGCTAACTGCATGATCAGCTGTTCAAACCCCCCAAGTGCTTTGTGGGAGAAAGATGAGGCTGTCTGCTCTCATAAGGATCCAGTCTCCGAAACCCTGTGGGGGCAATTCTATTCTTCCTAGAGGGTTGTTGTGCACCTAAACTCACTTGCAGGCAGGATTTTAGTCCTGATCCGGACCATCTCTTTTCCCGAAGAAACCTCTGTTACTTTCACTCTGAGCAGGCTCGTTGAGGGTGCTGTACGACGCATCTGAGTAAATAGCTGTAAGTCCCTGTTAGGAAGGACTGGGGCATCATGGTAGCACGAGTATGGCCTTGCCACCGTGTAGCAGGTCCTGGGGACTGGACTGCCTCTCAGTTAATGAGTTTACCTCTGACAACTGAATTGGGACCAGAAACAGGCAAAGGACTGTTATTTTTAAGTGAGACCTCGTCATCTGCCTCCTGCCCATCCTTTCCTGCTGACTTTTGACTGCACATATTAAGCAGTACCCTGGCTGACAGTCCATCTGTGTTGCCCTTAAAGACGTCATGATTCAGAAACCATCTAACCACTGTTCATGCCAAGCCCCTTTGGCTGTCCCTCTGAGCTGCCAGTCGTTTTCATAGCTGAAACACGCCGCCGACTGGCAGACTGCATGACTTCTGGACCTCATCGCCCCTGTTGACGTAAAAGAGCCACGCTTTGTGGCCGCGCTTCCTCTTGTCAGTCCTGACTTGGAGAAGAATGACACCTCTGAACCCAGCGATGCTGACACTCCTCTCTGCAGCACCTGCGTGCTGGCCTTGGTAAATGGGGTGTCCTCTGGGCTTTCCATGGAGGGCCTCCAGTCTCATAACTGACTCTAGCATGCCATTCTTGGAGCCATTGATACCAATCATCATGCCAATTCAGGCATTGCAAGCTCACTCTTCTGTACTGGTGATCACTTCCTCCAGGCGTCTAGGAGTCACTTGATAAGGAGAGTACATCCTGTATCTCACCCCCACCCACCCCAGCCAGTCAAGTCCCTCTTAATCAGTCCCTAAGTCAAGTCCCTCTTAATCAGTCTCGAATTTCAGCACTTTACTTAGGTCCCCTCGGACTCTAGTTTCTAGTCTCCCAACTCTGACCAGTACCCGTCTACCAATTCTTGCAGCTACTTTGGGACATCGCGCCTTCTCTTATCAGGGCCGGGATTTTCTCGCTAGATTTTACTATAACTTACATTAGCGATGATCCTGGCCATCGGAATCAGAGCTAGGAGCAGATTTGATGGAGGAAAGGCCTCTGAGGGGTCTTCCCATATGCAGGAAGTGTTGGCTGGCTCTTAATAGGTGGGGTGAGCCCCCTCCTACAGTTCCGTAGCATTTGAAGAGTCTTCGGAGTCAAAACCACTGGGATATCTACCTAGTTATCAAGTTCATGTGCCAGGGTTCCAGGTTTTCCCAACCTGCGCTTTGCCCTTGATTACAGACTTCTAGACTCTGAAATCCAAGTTTGTCGAGTTTAATCTTCAGCTTTTTTTGTTTTAAGCTACCAAAGAGGCTCTGCCTTCACAGTTCATTTTCAATGCTGCTTAGTGGCTCTCGGCTTACATTCTTTGGGCCGGGCTCAGTGCAGTTTAGTAACACCCAGACAATTCACTGTGCTCTGGGCACTGCTATCCCTCTCCCTGCCCCATATGCCTGTATAGTTGGACCATCGGAGCATTTCCCCAAGTCAATATCGGTGAAATGGCTTGTCCCAGGGACTGTCTGTATGCTACATATCATCCAGGATAGGTTCTTTTAAGAAATAATTAATTAATGAACCATAACAGTTTTATTGGCATACCATCCAATTCAATGGTTTGAATATATGAAGAAGAGTTGTGTGATCATCATCAAATTTTAGAACATCTTCTTTGCACCTATTATTATCATTAACTCCCCATTATTTCCAACCTGCTGGCCTTAACCTTAAGGAGCTGCTAATCTAGTTACTGTCTCTAAGGATTGTCTATCTTGGATTTTATATAAAGAAAACCATACCCCAAACCATAACAATAGCAACAAAATAAAGCACAGAGAAGCCTCACTCCAAGGGAGAGGAGAAGATAATAAATACCAGAAAAAATTAAAAATGAGTCAAAAGGGAGAGTAAACGATAACATATCACCTTTGAACTTAACTCTATGTGCATCAATCCACTTTTCAATGCACTCTGTCTGAGGGCAAGACGATTCACCTCCCTGATCAATGATCTGAGGGAGTTCAATGGAGGGTTAATCTATTCTGCAGATAGATTTCGGGTTTTCACTGTCATCCAAAGTCTTCTGTAAATTGTTGTTGTTGTGAGGTGCCATTGAGTGGGTTCCGACCCATAGCGACCCTCTACACAACAAAGTGAAACGCTGCCTGGTCCTGCTCCGTCCTCACATTGGTCCTCCACTGGAGGGTAGCACTGCAGCTCTGGTGTCAATCCATCCCCTTGAAGGCCTTTCTTTATTTCACTGTCCCTCTACTTTACCACCCATGCTGCCCTTCTCCAGGGACTGGTTTCTCCTGACGACATGTCCAAAGCCTGCGAGACAAAGTCTTGCCATTCTTGCCTCTAAGGAGCACTCTCGCTGTAGTTCTGCGGGGACAGATCTGTCCATGGTACTTTCGAGATTCTTCTGCACAATAATTCAAGTGCATCCGTATCCAACTTTCACATGCATATGAAGCAATTGGGTGCTCCAAATTTCAGCCCTGATACAATTCTCTTCTGATTTTGGACTTTATTATTTACAATCCTTGGATTACACAGGCTAGTGTGCTCTTTCCATGTGGACTTCACTGATACCTCACTTACACCGCTGCTTGTTTGAAGACAGAAGTAAAGACCCCAGACACCATTCATTCTAGTAGCCGGTCACCATGCTTCCTTCACTGTACTTTGCTACAGCACTCATATCTTCAGTGATTGCTTCATAAAGGTAAATACTGAGCAGGGCCATGTTATAAGAACTGATTGTTCTTGGATTGGGGCCTATGGTTAAGTGCAAGCTCAAAACCCACTCATCAAAAGGATGGGTTTTCATTGCCAGTGAGGCGATGAGTAATGCAATTTCCACACTTCGTCTCCCAACAACCAAACCCGAAAAACCAAAGCCAACCCAGTGCCATCAAGTCGATGCTTCCTCATAATGCCCGTGTAAGACAGGAACTTACCCGTGGCATTTCCAAGGCTGTAAATCCTTATGGAAGCACGTTGCCACAATTTTCTCCTACAGAGCTACTGGTGATTTCCAATCTCCAGCTTTCTGGTTAGCAGCCAAGCTCTTTAACCACGTCACTACCTAGGCTTCTGTTAATCCTACCTTACTGCTTGCTTGTTCAGACCACTTCTGGTACCAACAGAGTCAACAAAGTGGTCTGTGAAGCAGATACTGAAGCAAAGTTAGAAGTGCAAGAGGTTTACCGAGTGAAAATGATTGTTTAAAAAACAAAACAAAGAAAACAGTGGTTGAGTGCTTGGCTGTTAACTGAAAGATAGGCAGTTTGAACCCAAATGTGGCTGTATGGTCGAAAAGACCTGGCACTCTGCCCCATCATGATGATAGCCTGGGCAAACCTCGGGGCAGTTGTACTCTGTGCTATGGGGTTACTTGTAACAGCGAAGCAGGGCTGAAGACCGGGCAGGGTCAGCCTTCAGATAGAGATCTGCCACACCTGCCACAGAAAAGGAAGCAGGAAGCAAAAATGGACCAAGAACGCCTCTCGCGGAGATGCAGAGCCTCCCCAGGAGAGCTCCAGAACAAAGTGTGCCCAGAGTGGGGTCTAGGGCGCTGTGCGTGACAATCAACTGGGTGCCAGTAAGAATAGACCTACTAGGCTCAGTCATTGGCTTGGGGAGTGGGCCCTTAGGTTGGACGCTGCAGGAGGTCCCAAAGGTCCTGCGGCTGGAGGCTGACAGCTCCTGACAGTTTGTTTAAAGGGATCTGACCAGCACACTTTCTTGGCTGCCGTATCAGGTCGTTTGGCTCCAAGTCCGGGGCTGTTGCCATATGTCATCTTGCCTCAGCAGTATGGATTGAATTGTGGCTCCAAAAAATATGTGTTGTAAATCCTACCCTTGTGTTTATGGTGGCGTAGTGGGTTATGCACGGGGCTGCTAATCGAAAGGTAGGAAGTTCAAATACACCAGCAGCTCCTCAGTAGAAATATGAGGCTCTCTACTCCCATAAAGAGTGACAATCTTGGAAACCCACAGGGAGAGTTCTACCTTGTCCTGTAGGATCTCTCTGAGTCAGAATCAATTCAACGGCAGTGAAGAGATAAGGACTTGTGGATGTGAACCCCATTTGTGAACAGGGTTTTCTTTATTCATTTGCTAAGGACACATCAGGACAGGCTGTGTTTTAAGCCAATCACTTCTGAGATGTAAAAGGGAAGATTGGGCACAGAAGCAAGGCAGCAACGCTAGGGAAAGACAAACGGAAACCTAGAGAAGCCTTGGCCTGAGTTTGGACTTGTAGTCTCCCAACTATGAGAAAATAAATCTCCGTTCATGAAAGCCACCCACTTGTGGTCCAGGCAGTGCCTGGATTATGAACGAGTTCCAACCTTCAATCTGCTTTCATCCAAGTATATGTATTAGTTGGGACAGTTAGGGAAGGTGTGTATCTACCATCAGCCAGTCAACCCTTTGTCTTATCACGCTCACTGCCATTGAGTGGATTCCAACTCGTAGCAACCCTGTAGGACAGGGTGGAATTCCCCCTGTGAGTTTCTGAGGCTAAATTTATATTGTACACATTAAAAAACATGGAAAATTGGGAGGAAGGGGAAAAACTGAGGCACTGCTACCAAAGGCTTAAGAAGAGAGAAAATGTTTTGAAAATGGTGATGGCAACATATGTACAAATGTGCTTGATGCAATGGATGGATGGATGGATTTTTGATAAGAGCTATATGAGCCCCCAATAAAATTATTTTTAAAATACATTTCAAGAATCAAAATTAAGACCCTGTATTCTACTTGATTAATTTTTTGATTAATTTTTAATGAAGAAGGCAATGAATGTACAGATGTGCTTTACACAATTCATGTATGTATGGATTGTGATAAGAGTTGTATGAGTCCCTAATAAAACTATTTTTTTTTAAGAGAGAGAAAAAAAAGTGAAGGGGTGTAGTGTAGCCTGTCAATCAGGTCTGCAGTTTGATGGCCTCATTTGGAGGGGGGAAGGAGATAAATAGCTCACTGGAAGCCAGATATGCTCTACTTGTTTCCCTGCACGACATTCCTGTTGACAAGCAATATGGAGCTACACTGATGGAGCCAGAGCCCTGGAGCTGGAGGAGCCACATGGAGACCCATTCCAGCACTGAGATGCTTCGACCACCACTGGAGCCACAAGACTTTCCACCCACTGGTCTGTGATCTTCCTGCACTCAGCATCATTGCATGTGTTTCGGGGGTCTGAAAAGGAAGTTACAGACTGGTATCGGACATATGGGCAAATGTCAGACTTATGAACTTGATCTAGACTGGGCTGGGATGTTTTCTTAATATAGAATTACTCTTTTATATAAAGCTCTTTCTTATCTACAAAAAAATTTTTTAATGAAGAATATTTGTATGCTTCCAATTTATTTGAGATTTGAAGAAAGTACAATTTAACTTAATATTTTACTATGAAACTCATCTAATAATTCTTTTTTAAAAATACTTATTTTAATAATAAACGAAACATCAACATAGCAAAGAAAACCCATGGAAAAGAACACTTCTAGGTACACTAAAACATCTTTAACAATAATACAGGAATACTAATCATATTTTGATGCCCTTTGCAAAGTAGCTCTCATTTGTTATTATGGACCATTGTAAGTACCCCAAGCTTTAATCTAATAAGCTCTATGGAGGTTGGCTGGTCATAGGTTATGTTGGATGTTTGTATCTCAAGGTCTGCCTGCATTTGTCACAGCAACTCTGAGAGATAAAGACACTCTATGATGAGCCATCAAACAATATCCTTACATGACATGCACGTAACACTTTACTGAAGATAAGTTTTCAATGATCGCCGTCGTAAATCGACAGAAAGCTCAGAAACTCAAGCCAGATTCAGAAGAGGACATTAGAGGGCTGGATGACATTAGAGGGCTAGATGACATTAGAGGGCTAGATGCAGCACGGCTGAAAGCAGAGGATCCCCGAAAGACAGGGATTTGTGTTTTGATATGCGAACGCAACCAACTGTGTGGATCACCCCAAGAATAACATTGAGAAGAATGGGAATTCCGGAACCCTTGATTGCGGCGTGGGGAACCTGCACAGAGACCAAGAGGCAGTTATGCAAACGGAATAGGGGAACCTGCGTGGTTTGAAACCTGGAAAAGTTTGTGTCAGGCTCGATCCTCTCACCATGCTTACTAGAGCTGCAGGCCAAGCAAATCACTGGAGAAGCTGGACGGCAGTGATAGCCCAGTTGTAGAACGGCTCCAAGCTCGAGCTTTCCACGACTCAAACAGCAACCTTTGGGGAAAAACCCTGTTAGGTGTTTGTAACTTTGCTCAATAGTCAAACTGGAAATTCAACTTGAAAAAACCCTTCTGGGCAGAGGAGTCTCATGGCCTTGGACACAAAGGGGTGACTTGTGGATCTCGCTCAGATAACGTATAGCACTTGTGCTGTTGCGTGAAAACTTTTGTCCTTGTGCTTTCTGAGTGTGTGCGCTTGATTTGTGTAAAATATCATAACCTCGGCTCAAAGAACGTTGGTGATCCGAGCAGCAAAGCGAAGAGGAAACGGAGCGAACCGTGATGGCGTTAAAGAAAGAAACGGTTGCGAGATCTGAATCAGGTCGCGGCTGAGTAACAACGTGACTAAATCGACTTTTATCAACCTTAAAAAAAAATGTGGTTAAAGCGGCTAAAGGAAGCGAAAGGTGTAACCATGAAACAAAGAACCAGACCGTCCAGGAGGTTGGAAAATGTCTGTTAATTTGGAGAAATAACAACTCAATGGCAATAGCACCTCCCAGACCGTGATGAGACAGCAGCAAAAAGCCTCCGTGTGATTTAAAATCCTGGAAAAATGAATTTAGTAGAGCAATTTGGGGGCCTCAGGACCAATTCGTTGGGTTTTCCTTATTTATTTTGGGAAAAATAGGTTCGGTTCTAGAACTTTTTGGCGTTTGAGCACAAATTTGGAACAAATTGAGTTCCATAAGCGAGGCATCGTTTTATTTTAAGAGCTCAGCCTTGAGATTGCAGGAAGGTCCACTTTAACATTCTGGAATACACAGAGTCTGCTGCAGAGCCTGGCTTGCTGAAAATGAGGAAGATTTGAACACCTAATGATGAAGATCAAAGACTATAAACCTTCAGGATGGATGATAATTCAGTGTGAAGAAAGTCCAAATCCTCCCGGATCATTAGACAACATCATGACAAAAAAGAAGTGTTCAGAGATGTCATGTTGCTTGGGCCCACAGTCAATGCTTACGGAAGCCGCAGTCAAGAGATCAGAGGGCATGTTGCATTGGGTAAACCTGCTACACAGACCTCTTAAAGTGCTGAAGCGCAAAGATGCCGCTGAGGACTAAGTGCGCCTGACTCAAGTCATGGTATTTTCAGGGGCTTCGTGTGCATCTGGAATCTGGAGAATTGCTGCATTCTAATTATGCTCTTGGCCGAGAAAGTACCAGGGACTGCCAGAGTGCAAACACATCTGTCGCAAAGGAGAGACAGCCAGGGTGCTCCTTAGAATCAAGGGTCGAGAGACTTCCTCGCCCGTGTTTTAGACACGTTATCAGGAGAGACCAGGCCCTGGAAAAAGACGTCATGCTTTCTGTTAAGTAGGGGGGTCAATCAAAACAGAGGAAGACCGTTGATGGGATGGATCGACACAGTGGCTGCAGCAATGGGCTCACACAGAACAAAAATCCTGAGGACGGCTCAGAACTGGGCAGTGTGTACTTCTGTTGTCGATAGACTTGTTATGAATGAGAGCAGACTCCTCGACCCCGGACAGCAACAAATTATACACATACAAGAGGGCTTCAAAAAGCTCATGGGAAAATTCTGATCTTTCTTTTTTGATACTGACCATATTCTTTAAAAAAAACTTTTGATTGTGAATTAGAAGAGGGTGTATGGAGCAGACCATCAGTTTTACATTCAACTATTATTACACATTTCCTTTCAACTCATTCATTACAATTCCCTCAACATACCAGCACTTATCCCATTTCCTCCCTGTGTTTCTTGTTTCCATTCATCTTTTTTATGAACTTTGTTTTTGGGTAAATGCTGTCCTTTTGATCTTAGATGGTTGATTATTCTAACAGGGGAGTGAGTTTAATTCTACACCTGAAGGGTGACTAAGGGCCAGAGTCTTGGGGGTTCCACCCATTTGTAAGCTTTTCCTCTTTTATGATTGTGAGTCTTGGTTCACGTTTGTCTCCTACTCTCTCCCGGGTCTCCTAACGTGATTTCAGAGTAGCTGGTAGTGGTAGCTGGGCACCATCTAGTTACTGCTGGTCTCTGAGTCGTCTGCAGGTTGATGTTTGAGAGATCCTTTAGTCCATTGGACTAAATGTTTCCATACGTCTTCCAATTCCACTTTTCCACAAACTCTTTGAAGCCTTTTTGTATATTTTGGAAGCCCTAATGGCACTGTGGGTTAGACGTTGAGCAAGGTCAGTGGTTCAAGCCCACCAGTGTCTCCTCAGGCGAAAGATATGGCTGTGTATTCCTGTAAAGAACCTCTACACATA
This sequence comes from Tenrec ecaudatus, assembly GCF_050624435.1. Classification (NCBI taxonomy): domain Eukaryota; kingdom Metazoa; phylum Chordata; class Mammalia; order Afrosoricida; family Tenrecidae; genus Tenrec; species Tenrec ecaudatus. Next base: position 160,527,222 of record NC_134530.1, read on the forward strand.
GGTTCACTGTAAGTAGGAAGAGACTTGGTGGCAGTGAGCTTGCCTTTTGGTTTGCATTTCAGTGAAAGGCAATGGAGGTAGCAGGATCGGACCTCCTCTGGCTTCCCTATTGCCACAAGGCAGGACTCGGACATGCTTCCACGGTCCAATCAACTGTTCCTCCCCACCGCTCTATTTCCATTCTGTGTGCAAGCATTTGTTGCAATGACCACAGAAAACTCACAGACAAAACTCACAACTACAGGAATTTATTAGAGAAGTTAATAGATTACCACAAATCAGGATCAGGAAACCATAAGGACCCAGTCATTGGTCCGCAGCAACACCACTCATCAGCCAGCAGTCAAGTTACTATCCCATCCTCAGGCTCTTAGCCCACATGGTCCTTTGGCTTTTGCCTCTATGGGCCAGGAAGCCAGCTCACCTATTGCTTTGGCTCACAGTCCCACAGTCTTGGACCAGATGAGAAGGTACACCATAGTCTTGGCTTGCTGCTCTGTGTCCATGCCACAGTTTCTGGTGCATCTGGTCTTGATGGCCACTTCAGACAGAGGTCTTGGACATACTCTACCATATGGTCCTGTGCTTTGTCTCTGTCCCAGGTGACTCTTCTACACTGAGGAATGGCTTTGATCAAGGTGTGGTTGTCTTTTCGTAGACCATACCCCCAAGAATAGAAAAGAAGAAGCAGATGAGCTGCTGGAAGAAGGAAGACGTTCAAACTTCACCGAAAGCATTCGTGAAACACGTTTGTCCATTCTGAAGAGAGGGGACCCAATAGGAGGCTCCAATCACAGAACAATGTCATTAATATCACGTGCAAGTAAAATTTTGCTCAAGTTCATCCAACAACAGTTGCAGCAGTACACTGACAGGGAGCTGCCACAGAGGTTCAGGCCGGATTCAGAAGAGGACTTGAAACAAGGAATATCATTGTTGATGTCAGATGGCTCTTGGCTGAAAGCAGAGAAGACCAGAAAGATGTTTACTTGTGTTTTTTTGACTGTGTGGACCAGACCAAACTATGGACAGCCTTGAGAAGAATGGGAATTCCAGGACATTTCATTGTTCTCATGTGGAACTTGTACATGGATCAAGAGGCAGCTGTGGGAAAAGAACAAGGGAATACTACATGGTTTGAAATCAGGAAAGAAATAACGAGGTATGAATTACCAAGGGCATATGAGGGAGGGGGGAAAGGGGAGGGAGGGGCGGGGGGGAAAAGAGGACCTGATGCAAGGGGCTTAAGTGGAGAGCAAATGCCTTGAGAATGATTGGGGCAGGGAATGTATGGATGTGCTTTATACAATTGATGTACGTATATGTATGGATTGTGGTAAGAGTTGTTGGAGTCCCTAATAAAATGTAAAAGAAGAAAAGAGAAAAAAATGATTAGGGCAAAGACTGTACAGATGTGCTTTATACAATTGATGTATGTATATGTATGAACTGTGTAAAGAATTGTATCAGCCCCAATAAATTGTTAAAAAAAAAAAAAAAAGATCATAAAATGCAAAAAAAAAAAAAAGAAATCAGGAAAGATTGTATCCTCTCATTATACTTATTCTACCTCTATGTGGCGCAACTAATCAGAAACATTGTACTACATGAAGAAGAACATGGCATCTGGATTAGAGGCAGGCTTATTAGTGATCTGCCATATGCAGATGATACAAACTTGCTTGCTGAAAATGGGGAGGACATGAAACACTTGCTGATGAAGGTCAAGGACTGCAGGCTTCAGTGTGGATTACAACTCAATGTGAAAAACAAAACAAAAACCCAAATCCTCACAACTGGATCAATGGAGAAAAGATTAAAGTGGTCAAGGATTTCATCATGGTTGGCTCCACAATCAATGCTCATGGAAGCAACAGTCAAGAGATCAAATGACACATTGCATTGGCTCAATCTGCTGCACAAGCCCTCTGGAAAGTGTTGAAAAGCAAGGATGTTACTTGGAGGGCTAAGGTGCACCTGACCAAATCATGCTATTTCAACAATCACCTATGCACGTGAAAGTTGGACATTGAACAAGGAAGACTGAAGAAGAATTGATGCATTTGAATTGTGGTTAGGTCGAAGCATATTGAAAGTATTATGGATTCCCAAAGAACAAACAAATCTGTCTTGGAAGAAGACGTACAGCCGGAATGCTTTTTAGAGGTAAAGATGGTGAGATTCGTCTCCTGTACTGGATAGGTTCTCAGGAGAGACCAACCCCTAGAGAAGGACATCATGATCGGTACAGCGGATGGGGTAGTGAAGATGAGAAAGATCCTCTACAAGGTGGATGGACACTGTGATAACGGGCGCAAACATAAAATCAACTGTGAGGCTGCTGAGGGCAGCCTGACGTTTTGCTGAGAGTAGGGCACACTGGACAGCCCGTAACACCCAGTCAGGGTTTAGCCCCACCTTCATCTGAGAACAGAGAACTCCTTCACAGAGTCCAGAATGATAATCCAACACATAAGGAATTATGGCTAGAAGGGCCACTCTTGACTCTATCGCATGTGTGTGTATTCTGGAAACAGATCAGCTAACGAACGTAAACAGACCCGGTGAATAGAGGCACACGGCTGAAACTCTACCAGAATGGAATGAGGGAAACGGAGGGATTTGGGGGCTCCCAGCCTGTGTGTATGGGCTTAAGCTGCCAAGCTTCTGTCTCCTTCCCTGGTGAGGGAAGGAAAGCAAGATGGGAAGCAGAATCAGCTGTTGTTTGGGTGCGTGGAGGAAAGCTGTCTCCCTGGAGTTTCACCAACGCAGAAACCAAAGTATGGTTCCTCGTCATGTTCCTCGTCATGTCCCTGGAACTGCAACTATGTAGCCTTTCTTGCTCTTTTCCTTTTTCCCTTTTCAATGAAACTCTTATTTTGAATGTACCCTGGAGACTTTGAACATGCATTCATTGGGGGTGGGGCAGCGGGGCCATCAAGGGGCTAGGGAGTATAGTGTGACTCAGGAGCGTGGCTGGCGATGAGTCGCTTCCTTATGAGAGTGACTCAGCCCTCGGGCTATGGAGCACCGTGGCTATGTCTGCCTGCCGGGGTGCCCACCTGGAGGTAACAGGCTAGGAGACAGGGGCACGAAGTTAGCTGCTGTCTTCTGAGTTTCTCAGAAGAAAGTTGCATTCCAAAGATTTCAGGAGACTTGGCTAGGGTTCAAGCTTCCCTACAAACAAAATTCGGACTCTGGACCCAATGCTGTGGCTCAGTGCTGTTCACACAAGACCCGTTCAGCCCTGCCTCCGGGTCACAGGGAGGGCAGGTGTGGGTCAGGAAGAATGAACTCTCTTCTGGGGACTGTTGGGGTGCTGAAGGAAAAGGTAGGTAGGGTATATAAAGCGACCCGTTCTTATTGAAGTCCCTAACAGAACACAGAATGGACATTTTACTCAAGCTGAGAAAGGACCGAGTGTTAGTATAACACAGTGGTCCTCAACCTTCCTCGTGCCATGACCCTTTCATACAGTGCCTCATGTAGTGGTGACCCCAACCATCAAATTATTTTTGTTGCTACTTCGTCACTGTCATTTTGCTACTGTTATGAATCATCCTGTAACTATCTGATACGCAGGATGTATTTTCATTGTTACAAATTGAACATCATTAAAGCATCGTGATGAATCACAAAAACAATATGTAATTATATCTTGTGAAATATTTATTTCTAATGACAAGTAAATGAAATTTTGTCTTGAAGCATGGTGTAGCATGGCTAACAGTCTTCTGCCAGGTACTCGTATGTGGCGTCTCTGCATGTGGGTGGACCCGCCGGGAGATGATAGAGGAGCGGTGTCTGGGTTCCTAAGACTATCAGAAATATGTTGAGAATCACTGGTCTAACATATTCTCACCGATATTGAAGAGCAGAGTAGTTGCAACCAAAGCTGCAGAGAGTAGTACTGAGTAATTGCTCAGCGTGTCTGTGTGAGTGGCCCTGGAATTTCCCGCCACTTGCTATCACTGAATGCTCAGCACCCAAAGCCTTACCATTGCATTTACCATACTGACCTAGGAGAGTACTTCAGTCCCTGCGAAAGGGGGACTTTCCTCTGGCATTGATTTCTTTTAAAAAGTTTTGGAGGGGAGGAATGATCCACACATAATACCCCTCCCCCCACCAAGGGGGACAAACCACAGAAACCATGGGGGAAGGGAGACAGCGGTCCATGTAAGATATGAAAATAATAATGTATAATTTATCAAGTGGTCACAGGGGGAGGGGAGAAGAGGAGCTTATACCAAGGTCTCAATAGAAAGTGAATGTTTAGAAAATAATGATGGCAACATATGTACAAATATGCTTGATACAATGGATGGATGTATTGTTATAAGCACTGTAAGAGCCCCCAATAAAATATTTTAATTTTTAAAAGTTTTATTATGGTTTGAGTGAAAGTTTACAGTGCGCCTCAGTTTCCCATTGGACAATTTCTGCACATTCACTTCATGACAGTGATTGCAATCGCCACAATGTAACAGCACCCTTCCCACTTGCACCCTGTGCTTCCCGTTTCCATGCATCCTTTTCTGACCCTTTCGGCCTTCGGAACTCTGTTTTTGGGCAAAGGCTGCCTGGTGTTGTCTCATAGGATGGATTCTTCTTTTTCAAAATTTTCTAGCTTTAGGAGCCCAGTTGTTGCTGGGTGCCTGTCTTGCTCCAGCAGCATCCTCACCAGTGTTGTTATGGGGCAGCCCTTTGTTGTGGCGGAAACCCTAGGGAGCAGTTCTACCGTGTTCTAGCAGTTAGGAATTGTGCTGCTAACCATGAGGTTAGCAATTCGAAACCACCAGCTACTCAGAGGGGGGAAGAGCAGCTTTCTGTTCCCATAAAGACTTACGGTCTTGGAAACCCACTGGGGCAGCTCCACTCTGTCCATAGGGTCACTATGAGTTGGAATTGACTCATGGTTTGAAATATATATACACACACACATTTATTTTATTTTTTGGGGGGTATAGGGTTGCTATATGTAGGGATTGACTCAATGAAAAGGATCTATCCTAATTATTCATGTATTATCCAGAAGACCTTAGAAGGTTTTACTTTTCAAATACATAGTGGGCTTGCCCCAAACCCCAGTATTTTCAATCGCCTCCTTTGCATGTGAAAGTTAGACACTGAATAAGGAAGACTGAAGGAGAATCGATGCTTTTGAATTACGGTGCTGGTGAAGAATCTTCAAAGTACCGTGGACAGCCAGAAGGACAAACTAATTTGTCTTGGAAGAAGGACAGCCACAATCGTTCTTGGAGACAAGGATGGCGGGATGGCTCTCTCCTCCTTTGGACAGGATCTCGCGAGAGATCAGTCTCTGGAAAAGGACTTCATGCTTGGTAGAAGCAGAGAAAATGAGAAAGACCCTAGATGAGAGGGAGTAACGTCCTGACTGCGACAATGGGCTCAAACAGAACAACTGTTAGGATGGCACAGGACCCGAGGATGCTTCTGTTCTGGTGTCGCTAAGAGTCAGAAAGCACTCATCGGTACCTACAACGCGGCAAGACCAACTCAACAAACCCATTCTTCAAGTGAGAAAAAAAATCTATAAAACCACTCTTTGGTAACTCGATCTGGGTGAGACACTTCCTCTTTTGCCCCCCCCCCCACCGCCTTTGTGTGTGTGCTAGTTTGTGCGTCCTTTCTCCCAGGGCCTGGGGCCATCAGGTGATTCTAATCCTCGCATCTGGCTTCCTGTGGAATGCAGAGGCCGGGCTAAGCGGCGGGTGGGTGGACTTTACCCTCAGGGACCCACACCTAGTTTCTGAACGCCTGGGGGAGGGGCAGAGAAGTAGCTCTGGGGAAAGCAAGGAAGGAGGTATTTATGGGTTTTATTTGTCCCCCACCCCCGCCTTAAACAGATTCACAATAATTATTTGTTGAACAAACAAATAAGAACAATATCCAGGGCCCAGCAAGGTGACCATAATCAATCTCCCTCTTTTAAACACATCAATGGGAAGCCAGTTTTCTTTTATTTTGGGGTGGGGGGGGGGACGCCAGTTTTCACGCTATTTCACCGCAGCTGGTATTACTAGCCAAGTCCCTGTCGTTTGCAGAGTACCGTCCTTTTGTGGAGCCGTGGCCCAATTTCCCCGCTCCTGGAGAGGCTGTTTGGAGGTAGATTTGCAATCTTTCCGTGTCGAATGAGCTCTCTCCCTAACCGTGCCTTCCAAGTAAATTCCCATCCTCCGTTCCCATGCATTCATTCGACCAGCACTTATTAAGCGCCCTGGACTCTGCCGGTCCTTGTTCCAGGCGTTTGGGACTCGGTCGCGAACAAAAAGGATCCTAGTGCTGCTGATAGAGCTGGAGACAATGGATGTGATTTTAGAAATTAGATCAGATATTAAGTTAGAAGGTAACGTGTTCTGGAGAAGAAGAAGAAAAATGCCAGGCTGTAGGACAGGAGAAAAGCATCCACGTTTGGGGTTCTGGCTTATGGTGGGGAGAAGGGTGATGAGCTGGGGTGGACGCGGCGCTGGTCCCGAGATAGACAGGGAGGTTTTCTCTGCAGAAAGTGACCGGAGAGTATTCAGGCTTCCAGGGAGGTCAGGGACGGACCGAAGGCTCTGGATGGAGATTGCCGCGGTGGAAACCAGAGGTGAGGTATGCAAGGCAGCTCCCGGGCGAGGCCACCCCCACAGGGTTGGGGGGCAGTCACGGCGGCCAACCCGTACGCCCCCAAAATGGCCTCCCGACGCCCCTCGCCGCCCCGCCCGGAGCGCCCGCCGGCCCACGTGACCCGGCTCCCTCCAGTCCTTCCCAGCCCGCGACCCCGGCTCTGGGTCCTCCCCCTCCCGCTCCGTGCACGGGTAGCGGCTCCGCCCCTCGCGGGCCGCGGACCAATCGGAGGCAGGGTAAGGCGGGGCGGGCGGTGACGGCCAATGGGGGTGGAGCTCCGCAGAGGAGTAACAGGTTGGTGGGAGGGGGAGAAAGCAAGAGGGAGGGAGGGAGGGCGGGGAGCGGCGCGTGCAGCTCTGCCAGAGCCGGAGCCCGAGCCCGGAGTGCGAGCCCGAGAGCGCCGAGCCCGGCTGGGTGAGTGAACGCGGGGGGGGGGGGGGGGAGGGTGAGCGGGCGACCGGGGCGTCTGCGAGGCGAGCGGGCGCTCAGGTGTATCCCGGGGGGGCAGGGCTTGGCGCGACCGGAGATAGCCCCCTGCGCGGGCACAGGTGCTGAGTTGGAGCTGGGAGGAGGGGAGGTCAGGGGAGGGTAGGCGGACAGATTAAGTGCTGGCCACTGCGCCTAGGGGCTTGGGGCAGGTAGCTTTTGGAAAGGTACCAGGTGAGGGGCACCTGAGGGTAAGATTCTTCTTAGGTCTTGAAAGCATTTCAAGGCCAGGCTTTCTCTGGAGGTCAGACGCCAGCCCCAGGGGCCGAATTTCTCTTGGAGACTGCGGCCGTGTGGGGAAAGAGTCCGTCCCTGTGGGGCCCAGGGAAGAGCTGCCGGAGGTTCTCGGTAGTGAGGGCAGGGTTCCCTCAGGTGCTGCTTCCTTGAACCTCCCTCTGCCGGGCTGAGCGGGCTGTTGACACCTGGTTTCTCGCTTTGGGGTGGTTCTGAGATGTGGGATCATTCCGGACAGCATTCACCTACATGTGAACACAGTGGCAGATAAGAAAGGACCTCATCTCTGCTAGTTGTGAAACGAGGCAGGGGGGTGGGTTCAGTTTCTGTCCCGCTTTGTTTTTCCTTGAGCTAGTGTTTGAGATAGTGGATAGAAAGCCTAGGACCTGGGGCCCTGCAGACATGGAAACACAGCTTCTTTCCCCAGGCTGATGCCAGTACCCCCAGCACACACACTTTCTTCTGGCATTCTAAATGGAGACCTTTGGGTGAGGTTTGGGGAGCCCACCCAGCTACCTTGTTGCCTCCTACAGTTACCATTATTCCCTCTGACCCTAGGGGGTATCCTGACCTCTGGTCATGACACCTGGCCTACAGAGGGCTGTAGGAAATGGGGGGGGGCATCTCAGGAGACCACAGGACGAGGGGAATGAGCACCTCCCAATTCCTGACCATTTGAGAGGTTCTGCTTGGGTCACAGGCAAGGCTTATGAGGCAAATTTCCTTGCCTTAGGCAGGTAAGGGAAGCTGAGCTAGCCTTAGCTTGGCCCCTTTGATGCCCTGTCTGAGAAAGTTGTTGTAATTGGGAAATAATTAGCAACCGCTATGTTGTACTGGCTGCCCACACGTGCCTCTCCATCTCTTCTTTCATCCTGGGTCTTTGGGAGTTTGGGGAGCTGACTCTAGAGGGACTGCT